>NC_064270.1:12137500-12762500 GCF_003254725.2 Canis lupus dingo
ATAATAGCTTTTAAACAAATTTTAATTGAGCAAGTGTTCAGGTAGAAAATGTATTAAGGGACTTGTCCATGAAGTTGCTGAAGCAGAGAACAGGAGACTAGACAGGGGGCAAAGAAAAAGCTTTGCTGGACTAAGAGCCAAGAGACCAGTATTTCCTAAATTGATTGTGCTCCTAATTAACTATGGAATCCTAAACAAGCCTCTTGATCTCTCTAGGGATTCAGTTTCCGTATATGAAAAAAAGATTTGGATAGGATGTTTATAAACTTTATCACTGGAATATTTTCTTTGCACAATGCTAGAGGCAGTAGCACTGCCCTGGGTGAAGTACAATTTATTCTGTTTCAGTGGTCCTGAGGGACAGAAGTACTGACAGGGCACTTTCTCCACTTGGAAGGCAACCCATTCGTGCTTTTGCATTTATCACTTATTCAATAATTGTTTACTGGGTATTTCCTCTGTTCTAGGCATAATGCACTAGGCTTTAAGGGTAAGAATGGATTTAAAAGTTGAATGAAAAAAAAAAAAAGTTGAATGAGACATAATACTATTTCTCAGGAAACCCATAATACACTCATTCTGCCTGGTCTGACCCTATCACAATACCTGCCTTTTGGCTTGAGTGGAAAGTTTCCTTTTTCCTTCATCCATCCCTGAAATCTCTAGTTCGCTTCAAATTTCTTCATCCCTGACCTTTTTAAGCTCACACATCTATTCTTCTGTCTTCACAGTGCTGACTTTGGAAAGGAAAGGGCACTTGGAGAGCCAAGGACCTTCCTGTGCACTATTAATTTTAATAACCAGGGAGACCATTATTTCCCTTTTTATGGACACTACACATCTATTAATGGAGCCTAAGATTGCTTAGATTGTTTTGCTGTCACACCACAATCGTTGTTCAATCAACTGCAAATTCACTTAGGTGCAAATTCATCATTTTAGCTACAAGATGTATGACATGGGAGCCTTTGTAAATTGATTTGCTGAAATCAATATACTCTTTGTGTATGGAATTCTCCCATACATGAAGGCACCAACCCCACCCAAAAAGGAAGTAAATTTATTTTGGCAGGGTTTCTTCTTAGTGGCTCTTACTAATCACTCTTTCTTCTAAATGTTTACAAAGCACAAGCTTAATAATTCTCTACATTGTTTTCACAGATATGGGAACATATAAATCACTCTATTGTTTCCAGAATCCACTACTTTTCTCTTTAAAAATGACCTTTTGCTCACATTTGATCTTCTAATAGCTTTCCCTACTTATCACATTTGTAGATGACATGGAAAGATTCTCTTACAGCTTTCTTTCTTTACACTTCTTCTTTAGCCTCTTTCTTTCTTTATCCTCTTTACCATCTAAAACTGTCTATCAAACAAGTTCTTTACTGCCTTTGGCAGACACTAGTTTCCAGCAGCCATCAAGATAGTTAAGTTCTCACAATTATTATAATTTGCTCTTTTCAGCATTGTAATCTGTATTAGGAAAGTATTATCCATATCCTCTCTCCAGTCAGACAATCTGTACGCAGTTAGTCATCAGACAATCAAAGAATTTTTATTGGAAAACTTTAGGAATCCTCCAGAAACTGAGTCTCAAGAAAGTAAAAGGTTTATTCAAGGTTATAGAGTTGGGCAGATCAAAAAGTTAAAGTTCTTGACACCAAAGGCATCTTATATTGCAAAACAAGATCTCTCACAGTTTCAAATGCACACCTTTCCCTCTCTTTATATCCTCAGCCAAATGCTCTTTCCATATTAAAGTGTACTTTCTTCCATGAAACTCATTCTTTAACACATTCATTCATACAAGTATTTATTGAACACTTACCAAACAGTATTGCAATTGCCTATTTGTGAACAATTTTATGTTAGTACAACCGATCTTTAATCCAGCACACTACTAAGAAACTATCATGTAAAAACCATGACAGCCAAAAATTATTTATATTAAACTGTGAAATCCAATCAATAAATAGGAAGTACAGCATAAACATCATATACATCAATATAATGGAACAGTATATAACCATTATGTTATTATTCTGATTGCTACCTAGAAAGATGGAAAATATTTGTTACATAATATTAGAAGCAAGATAGAAAGTATAGGTAAATACAGTCATAACTCTTTAGATGTTTTGGGGGATGTGGAAGAGGCCTGGAAGGGAATATGTAAAAATTTGTTGGGACACCTGGGTGGTTCAGCAGTTTAGCACCTGCCTTCGGCTCAGGGCATGATCCTGGAATCTCAGGATGAAGTCCCACATCGGGCTCCCTGCATGGAGCCTGCTTCTCCCTCTGCCTGTGTCTCTGCCTCTTTCTCTCTCTCTGTGTGTCTCTCATGAATAAATAAGTAAAATCTTTTTTAAAAAATGTGAAGTAAATAGAATTGTGGGTAATTATTTTCCCTCTTCAAAGTTCCTCTTTAATCTTATATTGATTTTTTTAATCTCAGACCTTTTTTGGAGAAAATTTAATAGTATCAAAAGAGAGACAATTAGATAATAATAATCTCTTATTTTGCATTTATAGTTTACACTGTAATATTTCATTTTTCCCAGTCCTCCAAATTGGTTGGTACCACAGTCTCTATTTTACAAATATACAGATGAGACTATGCCCTTCACACTCAAGGAAAAACAACAAGAATAATACTCCTCATACACATTCTAACCAGGTAATTTTCTTGAGGGTTGCCAAATATAGGCCTTTTCCCACAACCAATGTAATCCAAGATGGGACAATCAGTCTTTCTTTTGCATTTATTAAATTGGAGCTTGGGAAAGAAATATAGTCCCTTTCTGGTGGCAAAAGTGTCTCAGGGATGTAAGAAATAGGAGTTAGTGGTAAATAGGTTTCAAACCATGTCAAAGCAGCCAGTCTAAGAAAATGAAGCTGACTAGAAAGTAATAGAGTTTATAGATGGAAAGGGACAGTTCTCTTGATATTGCAGTCTCTGGTGTTAGTAATCTCTAAGCCTCAACTGCACTCCTTTCTGAAGTTAACTAAATTGATGAATTTCTACTTTTATCGGTTGCCTAAGTTAGTTTGAGTTGGGTTTCTGTCAGTTGAAATAAAAAGGTCATGTCTAATATAGCAGATTTTATTATCCCCAATTTATACATAGGAAACTTAAGTTTCAGAAAAATTAAGGAAGATTACAAGTCAGTAAGCTTTCATCTTGAAATACAAATCTTTTCTATAAAAACAAGTTGTACCCTAGGAAAGAAAAAAAAAGCAGCTAAATGGAAAAAAAGGCATAAAAAGGGGAAAATATGAAACACAGGCAGAAGTACAGCAAATGGAAAAAATGCTGTAAAAATTCCAGTAAAAATATTAATAAAAATATATATTTAAATATATAAAAATATGTCTATATTGCAACATAATTTATGTCTAGTTGAAACACAAAAAAATGAGTATTTCTATATTAAGTTAGGAAACAAAACTTTGATGACAGCTGATTCAATTTTAGTGCTTCCTTTATCCAGGAGAAGTTTAACTGGGTCACACTGCCTCAAGGTCGCTCACATCGGCCTGTCCATAGAGGATATCAAACATGGCAGCTTGCTTCAGAACAAGCAAACAAGAAGGCAAAGGAGAGTGCTAGAAACAGAGAGTCTTAGCAAGATTAAAGTCATGGTCTTTTGTAACCTAACCATGAAGGTTACCATGTTTTCCCATTTTCTATTCTTTAGAAGTCACTAGATCCTGCCCACACTCAATGATTACCCAAGGGCATGAATACTAGGAGGTGGTGAGCCGTATCAGAACCTGCCTGCCATTCTATTCCTACCTCAAATGATGGTGGATCTTAGATAGTCTTAGGTTCACTGAAATATAGTAGGAGATACTCAGTAAATATTTGTTGAATGATTAAAGTAAATGAAAAGATGAAAGGTTAACTGTCCTTTTTCACAAAATCAATTATAATTTTCCTTCCATGTTATCAATATTTCCTAATATTTCTGACCATCTCCATGGTTATACCAACTTCCTTAAAATTTACATTCTAAAAGCACAGATCAGAGAAACATTATAATCAAACTGGTGTTTTATTATGATATCATATGATGGTAGAATGACCAGCACCATTTGTTGTTCTTCAGTGCAATACTGACATGGGCTCATTCAATAAACAAATCAACATTTCTATCTCAAAGAACTCATCCAAGAAGATAAATTCAAAAGATACATCATGAATTAATAATATGCTAAAACCACGAAGTACCATGGCAATTTTTAGCCATTAAGAAGTGATAAGACTTTTTTCCCCTTTATTTGTTCTAACTATTGGCATCACAGTTTACACACGCACTGACTTCTGCAACAACTCTATCCTGACAACAGTATGACTACAGAAACACTGCAGCACCAGCTCTAACAGAGCAAAGAAGCAAAGTATTTTTATCCTAGTCGGTACCACTAAAATATTCTGATAATTCTTACAGAGCTGGGTTTTTGTTTTCCAAAAAAATATACTGTCTTTGAAAAGAAATGACAGAGTCGGCATATGTGATACATGGAGCCTCTGGACTAGATGTTCTTCCAAGAAAGTCTCCTTCCTTTGCATGCAAGAAAGGGGTCTACTTTGGAGAAGCACCAGGGAAGTGACAAAAAAATAATACATTAGGTATAATATTTGGCCATATTATGCGCAGGGCTAAAAGGAAAGATGCAAAAAAAAAAAAAACCTAGTGTAGCTGACTTCAAAAGACTTAAGAAGACAAATAAACAGAGTGTGCAGAAAAACATGACAGCAGCTTTACCAGACAATAGGAATTTTGAAGATATTTTAAAAGACTTGGTGTCTATGAGGATCTGTTCATTTCATAGGAATGCTGCATGCTGTTTTTCATACTTGTAAGCTCCCTGAAGGCAAGAACAGAGCATTATTTCTCTGTCTACTTCCAAGTATAGTGTCCTATATAGGGGATGATTAGTAAATAAATAGTAAAGCTAACATTTATTGACCAGATTCTCTTCTACAAGTTTAACATAGATTATCCAACTGAATCTCCGTACCACTTTAAATAGCCATTATCATAACTCCATCCTACAGATGAGACAATGAAGGCTTGGAGAGGCAAAATGACTTGCCCAAGTTCATATAACTATAATCTGTGGAGCCAAGATTCATGCCCAGGTAGCTGATTCCAAAGCCTTAAATATTCTTAGTCCTACACTAAATGACTGCTAACCTGAATTGCTATTCTTATAGAGGGGTGTGATGAGTGACTTCCTCTGGATTCTATTTTATAAGATTTTGTTTCTCACATATCACAGACAAAAAAGAACAATTTACTGGCAGAGGTGGGCTTCCTTTCACAAATGAGGTACTTAGGAGATCACCTCTTTTTTTTAATAATAAATTTATTTTTTATTGGTGTTCAATTTGCCAACATACAGAACAACACCCAGTGCTCATCCTGTCAAGTGCCAGCCTCAGTGTCCGCCACCCACTCACCCCCACCCCCGCCCTCCTCCCCTTCCACTACCCCCAGTTTGCTTCCCAGAGTTAGGAGTCTTTATGTTCTGTCTCCCTTTCTGATATTTCCTACCCACTTCTTCTCCCTTCCCTTCTATTCTCTTTCACTATTATTTATATTCCCCAAATGAATGAGAACATATAATGTTTGTCCTTCTCCAATTGACTTATTTCACTCAGCATAATACCCTCCAGTTCCATCCACGTTGAAGCAAATGGTGGGTATTTGTCATTTCTAATGGCTGAGTAATATTCCACTGTATACATAAACCACATCTTCTTTATCCATTTATCTTTCGATGGACACCGAGGCTCCTTCCACAGTTTGGCTATTGTGGACATTGCCGCTATAAACATCGGGGTGCAGGTGTCCCGGTGTTTCATTGCATCTGTATCTTTGGGGTAAATCCCCAATAGTGCAATTGCTGGGTCGTAGGGCAGGTCTATTTTTAACTCTTTTAACCTTCACACAGTTTTCCAGAGTGGCTGCACCAGTTCACATTCCCACCAACAGTGTAAGAGGGTTCCCCTTTCTCCGCATCCTCTCCAACATTTGTGGTTTCCTGCCTTGTTAATTTTCCCCATTCTCACTGGTGTGAGGTGGTATCTCATTGTGGTTTTGATTTGTATTTCCCTGATGGCAAGTGATGCAGAGCATTTTCTCATGTGCGTATTGGCCATGTCTATGTCTTCCTCTGTGAGATTTCTGTTCATGTCTTTTGCCCATTTCATGATTGGATTGTTTGTTTCTTTGGTGTTGAGTTTAATAAGTTCTTTATAGATCTTGGAAACTAGCCCTTTATCTGATAGGTCATTTGCAAATATCTTCTCCCATTCTGTAGGTTGTCTTTGAGTTTTGTTGACTGTATCCTTTGCTGTGCAAAAGCTTCTTATCTTGATGAAGTCCCAATAGTTCATTTTTGCTTTTGTTTCTTTTGCCTTCGTGGATGTATCTTGCAAGAAGTTACTGTGGCCGAGTTCAAAAAGGGTATTGCCTGTGTTCTCCTCTAGGATTTTGATGGAATCCTGTCTCACATTTAGATCTTTCATCCATTTTGAGTTTATCTTTGTGTATGGTGCAATAGAGTGGTCTACTTTCACTCTTCTGCATGTGGATGTCCAATTTTCCCAGCACCATTTATTGAAGAGACTGTCTTTCTTCCAGTGGATAGTCTTTCCTCCTTTATCGAATATTAGTTGACCATAAAGTTGAGGGTCCACTTCTGGATTCTCTATTCTGTTCCATTGATCTATGTGTCTGTTTTTGTGCCAGTACCACACTGTCTTGATGACCACAGCTTTGTAGTACAACCTGAAATCTGGCATCGTGATGCCCTCAGCTATGGTTTTCTTTTTTAAAATTCCCCTGGCTATTCGGGGTCTTTTCCGATTCCACACAAATCTTAAAATAATTTGTTCTAACTCTCTGAAGAAAGTCCATGGTATTTTGATAGGGATTGCATTAAATGTGTAAATTGCCCTGGGTAACATTGACATTTTCACAATATTAATTCTGCCAATCCATGTGCATGGAATATTTTTCCAAGGAGATCACCTCTTTTTCCCATTCCCACAACCCACCATATGGGTGAAAGGAAGGGTAATCAAGAAAGCAGAGGACCACTGAGGAAGTAGTCCTTGCTTAAAAGGAGGTGTGTGTGTGTGTGTGTGTGTGTGTGTGTGTGTGTGTAGTTTGGCAAAATGGGGTAAGACTGGGGGTAGGCGAGTAGGGAAAGAGAGAGAGAGATGGGCTGTAATAAACCTTACTTTAAATGGTAAAGCCTTCCTCCTTCAGGTTAAATTTATTCGTCATTCACAACTATGAATTACTGTGATCAGTTTGTTTTAGGACTGAAAGAACTGCTGCTCTGGCCAAAGAAAATGACTTGCACCTAAGGATAAAGGCTCTGATAATAAAGTAGTTGTATTCATCAACTCAGATTGCTTATAACAAAATACCATAGACTGGGTGCCTTACACAATAGAAATTTATTTTCTCACAGTGCTGGAGGCTGAAGTCCAAGATCAGGATGCCAGTATAGTCAGGTTCTGGTAAGAGCTCTCTTTTTGGCTTGCAGACAGCCTCCTTTTTGCTGTATCCTCCTGTGGCCTTTCCTCAGTGCTGGTGTGTGGAGAGTGAGACCTCTTGACTCTTCATTTTCATATAAGGTCACAAATTCTGTAGGATTAGGACCCCATCCTTATTATCTCATTTAACCTTAATTACCTCCTAAAAGCCCTATCTCCAAATACAATTATACTGCGAGTTAGAGTTTCACATACAAATCTGGGGGAGACATAATTCCGTCCAAAGCAGTAGTAGCAGTTAAGTTCTGAGAAAGCAGATGGACTTATAATACCCAACCCATACTTTCTCTTCTCTCCACTTTGGCCCCAGCTCCCAATAACTCAAAGGAATTACTACATAGTTGAAAAAAGATGCCCCAAAAAAGTACTGTTGCCTACTTGCCAAAAGATGCCTGGTGGACAGGGGGTTGCTTCTTACATAGAAGAGCTGATAGCATGTAACAGAATTGAGCTGGCAGTTCTGAGACACTCAATAAAAGGCTTCATTTAGAAGATGCCAGTCAGAATTCAAATTCATTTGATGCTATCCTTGGTGTAGGGGCCTTGGGGTAGCTGTCTTTCCATGTGACTAGAACCTTGCTGACTTGGCCCTTATGGCTGCATGGATATGTTTAATCTAGCTCTGTCACTGTGACTGCCACCCTTTGGCCTATTAATGCCATTTTACCTCACCCTGTTTCTATCCAACACATCAGGGACCTAGGCAAACTCAGCCATCATATTGCACCAAACTGTGCTCACACTGCCTAATCTTGGTCCCTTCTACCCCCTCCCCCAACCCAGGTCTGTGCACTGTGATATTCTATATTACCTACCCAGGTCTATGATAAGACTTATGGGCCTACTTGCTTATGAGCAAAAGAATGTAACTCCACATTGACAGAATGGAAAGGATAGACTATTTTGAAGCTTGAGAAATTGGGGGGAGATAGAGAAGATCTTATCTGGATGATACTTATTTATATGGCTTTTGCCAGGATTAAATATATAATATTAGCAAAATGCTGACTATAATCTATAATTAGAACTCTATAAATAGAAGTCGGTATTATTAAGAAGATTCATGAAGATGGAGGAAAACAGCACTAAGTTTTTGTGGAGGAAAGTGCAGGAAAGTGGGTAGGCTTAAGAATCTTCACTGGGAGCCCTAAAGGCACCATATATATCACTAAAACTCTTCTTGATTGAACACTCATGATAGCAGGGTGCCTGGGTGGTTTAGTCAGTTAAGCATCTGCCTTCAGCTGAGCTTATGATCTTGGGGTCCTGGGATTGAGCCCTCCATCAGTCTCCCTGCTCAGTGGGAAGTCTGTGTCTCCCTCTGCCACTTCCTCTGCTGCTCCCCTGGCTTGTGTTCTCTCTCTCTGTCTCACTCTCAAATAAATAAATAAATAAATAAATAAATAAATAAATAAAGTCTTTTAAAAATAAATAAATAAATGCTCATGATAGCAAGATACCAAATTTCTTCAAAAATGACAACACTAACAGTATTAGGTAGAACATAGTGAGCTTCAAGTTTTAAAAGTCATCGATTGGTTGAAATTACTTTCTGACATTTCCAAAGGTTCTTAATTTCCTATGCTTTTATTTTTCTGTAAGAGAAAGGAAATCTTCAGATTGATTTCACTATAAATATATTTCTATGGCTTTGGTAACTTTGGTGTAGAAAGCCTACTTATTTCTATGAAGTAACATAATGAAAGAGACTGCTTCCTTAATTTTGAAATGTGAAATAAGGTATAGCATTGATGTTGCCCACACAGAGGTAACAGGCTATATTTCTACTCAATTTATCATTTGCTGAGCATCCCTAAGTGCCAGCCCTGTGTGAAAGCTGAGGACACTGAGTCAAAGAAGTCCTTCTGAGGATAACTGTATGCTCCAAGTCTGCACTTGCCATAATACCCTCTTGCAGTCTCTTTACTTTTCCTCCTACTCTCATAATCCTTCTTCAATCTTCTCTCCAACAAAACCCTGAAACCTCTTGTCCCTCACAATCCACCCTGACTCTTAGGGATCCAGAGGTCTCATTCTCATGTCTATGAGCACAATGTTGTATATTTTATCACCTCTTCTCACAGATTCCCTATAGACATTAATAGCATTTGATTCTGGATTGTTCCTCATTTTCCTGCCTTAAAACATTAGAAATATTTCAGAGTTAATAAATGTTCCTTGGCCTTCCACTCCTTGCAAAGTAATCCAAATATTTTCTCATATCACTGTGGTTGCCTTTGAATCACTCTTAGGGAAATCTCATGGGTTTTTCTGCATGGAGTCAAAGAGATGACAAGCTGAACACCAATTAGCAACATGTAGTCATTGGGATCCTGGGAGCACAGCTCTACAAAGCACTAACCTTGTCCTATTTAGCACATCAGTAAGAAATAAATGAAATTAAAACCTTTCGTTCTCTTTGAGGCAACAGTATAAGGTGAGTACTACATAAATCCAAGCATTTTCTACCTTATGCTTTTGTAATGTATGTATACTTTAGGTTATATTGTAGTGAAACTGAAAATAACTCAAATTTGATTAAGTACTTGGAGATGATAATGGATGTTCCCCTCAAAACAAAATTAGAAATGAAGGTTAAATTGAGTATTAAATATCAATGGAGCAAAGGATCAATGATATATAAAACTTTAAGGCTAGAAAGACCTATTTAAATATTTTATCATATCCAAAAAAAAAAAAAAGAAAGTATGATCAGAAGAAGATTGCTTAACTATAAAAGCAGAATCATAGAGAAAAATACTGATGTGAGTAGGAGGAATCTTAGCCTACAGAATTTCAACAATATCGGGGGACCCGGGTGGCTCAGTGGTTGAGTATCTGCCTTTGGCTCAGGTTGTGATCCTGAGGTCCTGGGACTGAGTCCTGCATCAGGATCCCTGGAGAGAGCTTGCCTCTCCTTCTGCCTATGTCTCTGCCTTTTTTCTTTGTGTCTCTCATGAATAAATAAATAAAATTTAAAAAAAAGAATTTCAACAATACCAGTATTTTTTACTGAGTACCTACTAAATAAATACTCTTTTGGATCTGAGGACACCATAGTGAATAAGGAAGATAAGGTCCTGCTCCCACCTTACATTCTAAATGGAAGAAACAAATAATAAAGAAAGAAAGACATTCTAATTGTTAAAAGTTCAATGAAGAAGACAAACCAGAGAATAATGGTATGATAAGCACAGTGTGTGTAGGCAGGGGAGGTACATTTAAATTGGCTTGATATAGGTTTGGATGAATATACAAAGGAATAAAAAATAGCAGTGGCTTAAATGAGATAAAATTTATTTTTATCTCATTTAAAAGAAGCCTAGAAATAGACAACCCTAGGATTCTTGAGAGACTCACAAATTCATCAGAAACTCAGTCTTTCCATATCTCTGCTCCCATCCCTAGTAAAAGCCCTTTTCTCCCCATGATCCAAGATAGCTACTAGAGCCCAGTCACCACATCTGATATTCCACAGAACAGGATGAAAAGGGAGAGAAAGAAGGACATATCTTTTTCCTTTTAGGTACTGTTTTCAAGGCATGACATTACACTTTGTCTTACATTTCATTGGCTAGTTAGGACAATATTCAACTATAGAGAGAAGCTGCATAATATGGCCGTTTGGCTGTGTGGCAATCAGCCTAATAAGGGGATAAAGAGAGAAAATATACTGGAAGCACATAGCATTCTTGTTTAGCATTCTCGCTAAGGAGCTAACACATGGCCTGAAGCCTCAATGACGAGAAGGACACAGCCATGAAAAGATGTGGATGTAGAACATTTCAATCAGATAAAAGGACAAAAGCAAAATCCCCAAAGTGGGAATGAATTCTACATACTCTGGAATCAAAAGAAAGCTAGAAAAAATTAAATGAGGGAAAGTGTGCTACAGCATGAAATCAGGGGACTGGCGTGTTAGACCTTATGATAGGTCACAGTGATGAATTTACTTTTTTAATTATTTTATGTATTTATTCACGAGAGACACAGAGAAAGACAGAGACATAGGTAGAAGGAGAAGCAGGATCCCTGTGGGGAGTCTGACACGGGACTTGATACCAGGACCCAGGGATCACAACCTGAGCCAAAGGCAGACACTCAACCATTGAGTCACCCAAGTGCCTCGTCACAATGATGAATTTAAATTGAAGTATTTTCAGTCCTCTTCAAAGGGCTGTCCTCATCGTGATAAGGATACATACGGTCATCTTAGTTGGAGACCATCAAACATCGCATTTATCTAAATTCCCTTGTGGTGACTACATGCCTACTTAGCAGTCTTCTTGTTCTATATGCTCCATCAATAAAGTGGTTTCTGATTCTTGTGTCTCACTCCTTCCCCTGACTTCCTTAGCAGCTTTTCTCAATTGTTACATTGGAGTGCTTTGGCTTTAAGCAGATTGTGCAGGCATGTCCTGAATAGAAATACAATTCAAGGTAGTTAAATCTTAAATTCCCTCAAAATAAACAACTGGCCAAGTAATACAAGATTTCTTTCTCAGCATCCAAGAAAAACATTCAGAAAAGACTCTCTTAACCTTTGTTTGCAATAAAATAAACAGCTCAACAGTTTCCCTTCTGTTTCCCCTACATTTCATATAGGGGTTTGTGGGAAGTGTCCACATCTGCAGAGAGAAGAAAGGGAGCAGCTGGAGAGGCTGTCTCATCTTCTAGCGTTTGCTCTCTGTAAGCTTTGACAATCTGAGTCACAGATCTTCCAGAAAGTTTAGCTGTTTAAAGATGGATCTAGATTCCCAAGAGGAGATCAGTAGGGTTGTTAATAAAATAATGCCCTATAAGGCTAGTATCTTAAAAGTCTTTAATTATCTCCATAAATGTCACTCACTCACACACTCATACATACACACATACTTATATACATTTATATACATATACAAAAACTAAACCAGGCTAATTAATTGGTATGTGATATATTTTTAATGCATTTGTAGAAACTAGCTGGGCATTGTAGAAAACAAGTTAAAGTCAAGGATTAGCCAAAACATAATAGTTCTTAAAAAAAACATACAAGGAAAATGAGGTCACACAAAGAACTATGGAACAAAAGAGAAGCTGATGCAATAGGAAAAAATCTAACTTCAATTAAATGAATAAAAAATTACAATGATTATTATTTGTGCTCTCTATTGAGCATTTACTACATTCTAAGCAATGTGCTGAATGCTTAAATTACCTTATCTTACTTAAAATAATAATGTCAAGAGACAGGTGCTGTTATTATACCTATTTATAGCTAAAGAAACTGAGTACAGAGGGATTGAATATTTTGCCAAGTCTGAGAACTAATAAGTGATGGGGCTGGATTCAAACCAGATCTGTCTAACTCTAAACCCTGTGCTCTAACAGCTTCTTATGCTTATGTGATGCTCGTATGTCACAGGAATTAGGAAAGAGGAGAGAGGAAAATGTAAAATTAAGCATTAGTATTAAAAGTTTATAATATTTATACTGGATTATATTCCAATCATAGCTCACCTGGAGTATCATGTCAAATTTAGGAACAAAATTGGGCAGCCTGGATGGTTCGGTGGTTCAGCGGTTAAGCGCCGCCTTCAGCCCCCGGCGTGATCCTGGAGACCCCGGATCGAGTCCCACGTCAGGCTCCCTGCATGGAGCCTGCTTCTCCCTCTGCCTGTGTCTCTGCCTCTCTCTCTCTGTGTGTCTCATGAATAAGTAAATAAAATCTTTAAAAAAATTAGGAACAATATGTAAAGACATAGACTTGCAGTGTTAGGAGGTACTGGCTTCCACCACTTCTAGCCTTGTGACCTTGGCTAGCTCCAAGAACCTCACTTTCTCCATGGGAAAGTGAGATAAATATCTACTTTACAGAGTTGATGTGAAGATTGAAGATAATGTGTGTGAAGTAAAAAACAGTGTCTGGAATATAGCAAACAGAAAAAGCACTAAAAATATGACAGCCAATATATTTATTACTATTATTCTGGGAGGAGGATGACTAGGATATTGATCATGCTTTCTGAACATTAGCATGAGATGTGAATTCACACTTCCTAAGGGAGTCCTTTCATTATTGCTTTGTATTCCGCAACAAATTACAATTCATACCAAGCTTAAAGTTGTGCTCTGCTGAGGCAAACAAGATAAATCTTATAAATCTAGTAATTTCACATTCCCCAGAGAACTGAGAGGGATTCTCTCCAGTCTTTTGTCAAAATTATCTCTGAAAAAAACAGCCAGTGCAAAAGGAGTCCCAGTGGCTGCTGATGTGCTGCCAAGTCCAACACCCGTATCTCTTCAAAGGTCTAGACCATAAAGAATTATCACTTTCTGTCTTGACTGACAGCATTTATCTTGGATTTCAAAGCATCAAAGAGCACTGTTGGTGCCCAAGATGTCTTGTGAAATGATACTAATGTGTTCAATGATCTATATTTGAAAGGTTTTATTTCTGAAGCTGATAAACTCAAGGAAACCTTATAGGGAAGTCCATTTTCAGTATATAAACGCCATCTGCATTCAAAAAAAAGCACCCATTATTCACATCTGCAGAGGCATTTATACTCTAAAGCTGACTCACAGAGGCTTGTGGGTGGAGGCCTTCACATAGATGGAAACAACTAAGAAGTCCTTAGAAACACAGGAAAACTGCTGTTCAGCTCATCCTAACTTCTAGATCCTAAATGAGTTCTGGAGACAGAAAAATAGGGCTGTAAAATAGAAGTCAGTTTTCCTCCTTCTCTTTCCACTACCACCATAGAAACCAGTATGTTTCTGTGTACTTTTCCATGGGAATGTCCTTGCCTCATTTCTACCAACCAAAAGCCTCAGACACCAATTCTTCCATGAAATCTGCTTCTTTTCTACTAAGATCATATCCATCATATCAAAGTCTGGACTGCTTATCTACCTAAGTATTTCTAAAAAAAAAAGTGGTACCATTGGTACCACAAGTGGTAAGAGAAGTCATTATATAGCATTGAATCACATGGTGAGAAAGCCATTCCAGTTTCAATTCTTTTTCTGATTTTCTGATTTATTAAGAAACAAGTCCCAGAGCCATATTATAATGTCATTAGCATGTCTCCAACACTTGCTAAGCTTTCTTTTTATAAGGACTCAGTCTCAGCGCCAAGGAATAGGCAACAGTACCTACACAGAATTTAATAACACTATTTTGTTTATACCATCGTTATTTTTAGTTACTGTCTTTTTATGGCAAGGGAATTAGCTTTCCATTTATAGTAAGATAAAGTTTACTTTCTTAATTCATTTATTTGAATTATTAAAGTTAAAAAGGTGAATCAGCTATAAAACTGGAATGTAGATAAGGGGGAAATTATGAAGGTGGGTTGAAATGATTAAATTTGGGAGATACTAGTTACTATAGAATGGAAAACAGGATGTTTCAAAATGTATCCCTCTACCACCCCAAGGTAAAACTAATTCCTCCCTCATCTGTAGTCCCACAGTTCTGTTTGTACCTGTGATACAGCATGAATTCATCTTCTTTCAGTTATAGTTAGCTATATATATATTTCTCATTTTCCTAAATGGAGTTAGCTCCTGGAAATTTTGCCCATTTTTATGGATCCCCTCTGTGTTACACAGAGTACATTCTCTGTGAATGTTTGTTGAATTGGGAACCTAATCATCTCAGTCCCAGGTGTAGAATATTGGTAGTCACTTTATGGATCCTCAGGACTGACAAAGCATAAGATTTCACTATAGCACACAATTTTCATTACTTTCATTAAAGAGCAGGCAATAAACAACAAGACAGACTTACTAAACTTCCAACATTTTAAAGCCCTTTGGGATATGCATAAAAACCTAACAAGACATCTTTATAATTTTTTGATGATTATAAAAGTTAAATATGCTAGGTTAAGACAATTTAGATGATCTAAAAGGCATAGGCAAAGAGGTTTAAAAATATATAAAAGTAAACCACAATTTCCACATCTGCAGGTAACTACTATTAACATTATAGACATTATAGAGTGTTTTCTTCCAGTCCCTTTTCTTTGCTGGTTTGTTTTGAGCACTGATAATGCATTTGTATATTAAATCGTGTCCCTGCCTTTCATCTTAATCACCTTCACATTCATTCTTGGGCTGCCTTGTTTTGTACTTGGTTTCTAGGTACCACCCACATGAATGACTAGAAATGTAGAAACATCAAGAAATACAGAAGTATGAGTATAAATGACCCTGATAGCTTTTGCCCAGTAGAGGCATTCTGTGACTTAAAAGGAAACATAAGGAGTTAAAAAAAAAAAAAAAGATATGTTAAAATATTTATTTAGGTGGAGAACAGCAACGATGGCAGTTTCCAATTAAGGATTAGTCACAGAACCATAGACTGTGTAGGCTGGAAAAAGGTTTCAGAAATGCCTTTATAGCCTAGGAACCAAAGGTCAAGATAAAGTTAATGACCTAGTAAAGAACACTCATTAGGAACAGTAGGCCCCATTATCTAGGCTCAATGCCAGATGGAAATAAAATATTTCACATTATAATGTAACTCAATGGGAAAGACAGGTGAATGTTCACACAACCTAAAAAGAGTGTGTCTATTACTAAATGAGGAATACCTGCATAGCTCAATAAATCCACAAAAAACAATAGTTTTTCCCGACCCCAGTGTCCATCCAGTGACTTATCACCATTACCTTCCTGAATTTTTATTTTGCCCTTATCTCAACTGCCTACCCTGCCCCAATTTTGTGTTTTATTTTCCAGTTATTTCCTATTTTCATTCCCATGAATGTGTAATATAATAAATTCCTATTTAAAGTTTTCTGTAGAGATTTAAGCTCCTTGGGGGGGTGGGGAATAGCTGTTACACATTATATAAAAATGAGTTTATTGAAATTGTAATTGGATTCGTATTCTTTGGCATTATTTTCCTTTTGGGCCTTTTCTCAGCTAATAGCTCAATTATTGTTTAAATAATAATGTGAAAACCATGTTCACTCCAAGTATCAAGCATCTGACACTGTCACATTGCTAATTACACTTGATTTCTTAAAGCACCTTCTTTCACCTCTAGTCTGGTTCTCTCACCCTCTAATCACTCTGCTGTCTAGCTTTCAGGTACCATGTCCCCCTCCTTATCCTCTAGATGTTAGTATCCCCCATGGATCTGTTTCCAAGCCTCTGCTCTCATCTCTGTCAAAATCCTCTACTCCTAGAGATTGCATCTGCATACATGACATTTGCTACCCCATTTATTAGTCAACTATTAATTAAACCTCTCAAGCCCTGACTTCTCTCTCAAGTTCCAGTCACATATTCTTTTTTTTTTAATTTATTTATTTATTCACAAGAGACACACAGAGAGAGGCAGAGACATGAGCAGAGGGAGAAGCAGGCTCCCTGTGGGGAGCCTGATGTGGGATTTGATCCCAGGACACTGGGTTCATGACCTGACCCAAAGACAGACGCTCAACCACTGAGCCACCCAGGTGCCTCCCAGTCACATATTCTTAAGATGCCTACAAAATATTTCTAATTATATGTCCTGCTAGCATCATATGAATAACCCAGTTTCTTTACATTTTCCTCAAAATCAATGTCAATTCCTGGTTTCCTTTTCATTCTTAATAGAGGTAAACCATTCTCCTAGATGACTCAAAACCTTGAAATCACTCTTCACTTACCTTTCCTGCCCATTATATTTAATCATTACCAAGTACTGTTGATTCCTCCTTGATCCTTTTCCTAATACCATAACTTGCTTCCATTGTTTTCAATTTCCAGATAAGGCCATATCATGCTTTGACTACTTCAATATCTTTCTTCCTAGTTTGTCAACAGATTCTCCCACTTCTTACCTATCCTGTACATGACTACCAGAATAATCTGAAAATACTATTTTCATCATGTAATTCCTTTTATCAAACTATCTTTAATAGATACTGTTGGCTAAAAAAACAAACTTCAGATTTCACATTCAGGTCCTCTACAATCTATCTCCACGAAAGATTCTTATTTTAGGACTATAAGAAATGGCGCAGTAAGTAGAAAGAATACTGGACTCTGAATAAGGAGATAAGAGGCTAAAATACCAGTTTCTGCTGTTTGTTAATTGTCTGATCTTGGGCAAGTAACTTAACCTCCACGAATCTGTTTCCTGACCCATAATATAGAGATAAGTAATAATGTTTTCATGTAGTTGGAGTAAACATAAATTAAGTAAAAGCAAAATTAAGATGCTTGATGCATGGTAGGCATTAAGTTGAAGTCAGTTGAATCTGAATATAAGGTCTCTCTGTCTCTAAAATTCAAGGTTTCCCTTCCCCAATCAGTCTCCCCACTCCAATACAGCTCTCATGTTTACTTCTCCCAAATGAGAAAATTCTTCCACTTTCTTGTGCCCCTCCTCTACACCTACACAAATATTACCAACCTTCAAGTTCTCTTCAAAACCTGCCCTACTCTGTAAAGCCTGTAATAAAACCTTAGTTAAAAGCAGTCATTGCCTCCTCTAAGCACTCAACTCTCTTAACTCATGTCCTATATCATGAATTTTTCATGTATTCAGAACATATCACCTTTACAGTATTACACGTTCCTTGAGGGCTACCATTCTGCACTTTTCCTCTTTGTATCTCTCATTCAACCCTTTATAGGAAGTCCTTGTTGATGAGCACTGAATTACTGAGTTCTAACGGGTTACTAAACGTTGGCCAAATAGAGGGAGGAAGAGCTTCCAGGTGGAAAGAACAGCTAGTGTGAAGGTCTTGGGACCAGAAACAGCTTGGCAAATCAAAGTAACTTAAAAAACAAAACAAAACAGATGAGGTAGAGAAGCAGAAAGGAACCAGACTGAAATACGGTAAGAGAGAAGAGGAAGTAGCTCCTTCCCCTGAGAATATTCTACCAAAGTGCCACATATGTTTAAAGGTGCCTGTAATACATTAAATTATAGTTGTTAATACCATAACGAAAAGACTTAGGAGGTAGAAATATGAAAGCTGCCAAGGTGACAAAAAAAGGAGGCTGTTAAATGGTGATGCTTTTTTAGATTTAGCTTTTCTACCAACCAATGGCCCTTTTTAGCACGTCCCCCATCAACTCAGTTGATACCTTTTTTAACTTGCTGATACAGGTTTGATGTTAATCACTTAAAGTAGAGCAATGTTTTGATCTTCATGCTAATGATGAAGGACTAACCTTTAGAAGAGAAGGGAGGCAGGGTATGTTGCATATACACAAATGACACATTTTTTTTAAAGGAGGCTCCATGCCCTGTGTGGAGGGGGGCTTGGAATCATCACCCTGAGATCAAGACCAGAGGTGAGATCAAGAGTCGGACGTTCAACCAACTTAGCCACTGCATCTCTCTACCTCCATTGGTCTCATTGGTATATTTTACTTTCAGATGAAAGTGCCTATTTTATGAACAGTCATTAAATCTAATCTCGGCACTGTTTTGTTATCCATAAACATTTTACAAATTGAAATAACTTTCTATTGGAGTACTGTGTAAACCTCCTTCTAGACTGGAGTTCAGATCATGAAGATCATGCATCCTTCAAGCTATGAAAAACGGTTAGGGTTTTATGAAAGGGGGTGTATGATCTGATTTGCATTCTAAGAAGAATCCTCTGCCATATGGATGATGCTTTAGAGGAGAGAGCAGTTAGAGGAAGGTGGTAGACTCCAAAATGTTTTCTTCTGAGCTTTTACCTTCAGTTTCATGAAAGCTTAAGCTCAAAAGATGATATGAATACTGGAGCTGGTTTTAACTAAGAAGTGATAGAATATTCCAGAAACAGCTAAACACATCCTACTATATTAGTTTCACTCCAGCCATGTCTCAAATGTAGTGGAGCATATGATACTGTAGAGTGCTATAACAGATATAAAGAAGTCACATTTTCTTTTCTCCATTTAAGCCAGTGGAAGTCTGCCTTTCACGGGTTTTCCCTTATCTAACCCTTGAGCTATTGCAATGTGAACTGTCTCTAAACCATCTGAATTTGAAACTTCCCTCTGCTTCGTCTGGGCACAAATACAGACACTTTCTGGGAAAGTCTGAGGAAAGCTCATGAGATATTTGTATGTTTTATTTAGTTCTTCAAGTGGAAAAAACAATAGACATTTCCCTGTTTAAAAGAAAAAACAAATCTGTTGACTTACATACAAATAACTCAAACCAGCTGACCTTTAAAATGTCAAACTTCACATGTGGTCAAGCCTCAGACGACTCTAAGCTAAGTTTGGGGAAAAAAATAATTTAAATAATGAACTAGTAAAGCAAATAAAGTAAAATATTTGGATGATGATTCAGTTGAATAACCACTAGTGACCCCAAACTGACACTTGTTATGGATAGATGCCTGGTAAGATTTTAACTTGGGAAAGTTTAGAAATGACCCAATTATGGTAGGTGTCTTTCCAAACTGACCAGAGCCTAGAAGCAAGAAGAGAGGGAGTGTCTGACCCACTCAAGATTGAACTGCTCAGGCCTTGGGAAATACCAGAAACATGTCCATTGCACACATGACTCATTTACTTCTGGCTTAAATAATGAATTTTTTAGATCAGAGACTGGTTAAAACCTTTATAGGACTGAAAACTTGGTTCTGCACATCTCTCACCATGTAATTCAAAATAAAAACAATTATTAACCTGTAAAGGAAAAAACAAAGTGTAAGGAAGCCCAACAAATTTCTGATTTTCTCCATGGTGGCCATTTTTAAGACTTTCTAAAAAAGATATTATTTTTCTTGTTGACGATTTTTTGCTAGCACCCTAAACATATTCTTAGTTTGTCGTTTGAGTAATCATCACTGTCTGGATCCACATAGCTATTGTTCAGATTTTTTATCATTAATATTCTCTGACTTCTATAAAGTTACTACAGATCTTCCTTGACTTAAAATGGGGTTACATCCTAATAAACCCATCATAAGTTGAAAATATCCAAAGTCAAAAATTCATTTAATACACCTAACCTGCCAAATACCCTAGCTTAGCCTAGCTGAATTTAAATGTGCTCAGAACACTTACGCTAGCCTACAATAGGGCAAAATCATCTAACATGAAAGCTATTTTATAATATTGAATGTAATTTATTGAATATGGTACTAAAGGGAAAAACAGCACGTTTGTATGGATATAGAATGGTTGTTAGGTGTATGGGTTGTTTACCGCCTACTTGCCCCATCCCACTTGGTGATTCCATGCCTGACCAGGAGCTGCAGCTCATTGCTGCCGCTCCCCAACATCAGGAGAGAATATCATACCACATATTACTAGCCAGGAAGACATCAAAATTTAAAACTCACAGTACAGTTTCAATTGAATGTATATCACTCTTGCAATATGGTAAAGTAAAAAAATCCTAAGTCAAACCATCTTAAGCCAGGGACCATCTGATGTAGAGATTCTTATGAAAGTACTTGTTTTTGTAAATCAAAGTCACTTTACATTACTAGATAATTAAGTAGCTATCTATAATAAAAAGGGGGGAAGCAGTAATATGACTTCCCAATGAGACTCCTGTCGGGGCTTCTCACTCCTCACACAACAAACTACTCAAGGCTGAGCATAACATATATGTTTATGCACCAGGAAAAATTTATCTTGGCAGATGGAAAACTAAGTATTAAAGCCAAGTTTACATAAGTCAAGTCTAAGCAAACCAAAGCTTTTCATATGAACCTCTCCTTTTTCCATCTGCTCTTCAGCATTAGAAAGGAAATGTCCACTGTTCATTCCTACTTCAGATAGTTAACAGTTACACTGATCTGAAGCCCAGTGCCAACTGTTTTTGCCCAGACTTCCCCTATTCTACAGGAAAGGGAAAATGCCACAAGCCTCAAGGGGGCAAATGGACAAGTCTGTACCTTAACCTTCTCTTGTTTATGTTTCTGCTTTTATCTTTCTAGGAAAATGTGCCTGTTGGGTCCTTACTTGAGGTTAACTAAAAAGCACCATGATGAGGTTTCTAGAAAGTATCCTTGATTAAAAATACAGAATGTGTTGTGGCATTAAGCCGTTAACTTCCTCCTACTGCCTTCAGTTCCTAACCAGTGACCCAAGAATTTGCACTGGTCTAACTTCAGAGACCCCTTACAACTGCAACATTTTATAATTACAGAAACTCCTCTAGCTCAATGAAGGCAAGGATAAAGTTAAATTAGTGGAAAATTAATGATTTGGCAACCCTGTTCAATCAAGTGAGTTGAGACTAAAAAGCGCATTAATTTAAGTGATGTATCCTTTTCTCTTATCTTTGTATCCCTTGAACCAGGACAGTGCTTAACAAAAATAACTGGCCCAAACCAGACTTTTGATTGTCTCAAGTATCTGAAACCATCTTGTAAGTTTCTTGAATGAAAGAGCATTATTCCAGAATCAGAATGTGTAGAGGCAAATGGGGGATCAAACAACATATCACATTTGTGAAATAAAAGAAGTTCCTTATGACTTGGAGCTCAGGGTGCCTGAAGAAAAAGATGAAGCAAAAGACGTAGTCATAAGCCAAGTCGCGTGCATGCTACATTTTAAAAAGTCGCTTTCCCCCCACCCCACCCCCCAAAAAAAAACTTTAAGTGGAGCCAATAAAGAATTTGACCATGGAAGTAATCAAATTTGTATTCATATAGATGTCTCTTATTAAAAGTCTTGATATGATGGACAGAGCCACCAAAATGGAGGCTCTATTTATTTCCCTGATTCAGAGCATTTTAAAACTTGGAGATAACAACTGTAAAGAACACAGGGTTACTGAGAAATAATTAGTTGTATTCTTTCCTCCATTTATTTTACTCATTTAATTAATATAATAATTAACTTGGCACTTACCACTACATGTCAGGCACAAGTTATACAAACTAGCAACAACAAATTCATTTTTTAAAAGATTTTATTTAATTCTTTATTCATGAGAGACACAAAGAGAGGCAGAGACATAGGTAGAGGGAGAAGCAGCCTCCTTGCGGGGAGCCTGATGCAGAATTTGATCCCAGCATCCCAGGATCATGACCAAAGGCAGAAGCTCAACCACTGAGCCACCCAGGTGCCCTAAAATTCATTCTTTCAAACAATATTAATTTGTAGAGGAATTATAGATAAGTTTTATTTTTAATTTCTGTTATTTAATTTCTGTTATTGTTATAACCTTGTTTTGTGTTCTTTTGCTTGTGATCTCAAGTGCAGAGGGTAGAATTAATTATGGTCAGTTCATGACACACCATCATCAATCTTTGCAAAGCCTCACTCTTATTGCATTTAATTTTATTTCTCTTTATACCCATACCACATTCAAGTCCCCCATCCTTAAGACAGACAACCACTTAAATGTGCATAATACATTTTCTTTTGCATGAGCTTTTATAAATGTGCATTATTTTGTGAGCATTTGGTATTGTACTATATATTACTGTCTGTTTCTTTCACAATGCTTTTATGATCCACCCATATGATCCATAACAACAAATTGGTTGCTTTTAATTATTGTATAATATTTGTGTAATCACCACATTTTCTCTATGCATTCCCCCATAAATAAACACCCAAATTGTTCAAACTCCCTCACAAGTAAAGCTCAATGAAAACCCTGTACATGTCCCTTTATAAGCCCACATGAGAATTTCGATGGAAGTAAAAAAAGAGGAGTGGAATTTCAAAGTCAGAAAGTAAGGATACTCTATTTGCCCTGCAGAATGGATACACTAGTGTACAATCCCACCAGCAGTGCATAAGGGTTTCCATATCCCTCAAGTGTGCAAACACTTGGCTTTATCAAACTTTCAAATTTTTCCAGGTAGTATCCCATTGCTTTTACAATGTGTGCCTTCAAAATTATTAATGATTTTGAGCACATGCTTGCTAGCATTTAGGGTTTTCTCCTAACTAAATTTTCTAACTAAAGTTTCTATTCCTATCCTTTACCTGTTTTTCTTTTGTCATTGATTCCAGGAGTTTCATATATACCCAAGATACTAATCTCCTGTTAGTTACACACATTGCCTATATGGTCTCCTCTTCTGTCATGTCTTTAACTTTGGCCCTAGATGCTTTATTGCACAAAAAAATCCTTAATTTTAATTTATCAGTGTTTGCCTTATGAGTTGTGCCTTAAAATTTTATCAAGAAGTCATTTATTGAGGCTTTGGATCACACATATATTCACTTCTATTTTCTTCTATTAACTTTATGGACTTATCCTTCACATAGAGGTCCACTGATTTGTGGTGCCACCTAATCATATGTAAATAACAAACATACATGGACTGTTCTTTGAGATCTTTACTCTGCTCCACCAGGCTATTTATTTGGCATTGTGTCGTCATTTATGCAATAAATAGAACAACTTTGCTACTGTCTTTCCGTCTTCCTCTCCTCTCTTAGCTCAAACCACCCTATCAACTCCCATCCCAAAAGTGTAAGATTGCCAAGAGAAGGAAGACAAGCATCCTAGTGCTATTTTTATTATATCAAGTCCTACTTTGATGATTAGGGAATCAACAAAGCAGAAAGCATTTTAGTTCCTAGAAATGTAGTCTCATTTGATGTAGTTATCTCTCAATGTATTTATAAGATATGTATTTTGGGGGACAACTCCATGTGGATATGTTTCTTGTTTAGACAACAATGCACTTTAGGTACAGATGATATTTAAAAATGTTTTAAAGATGTTATTTATTTATTTATTTATTTATTTATTTATTTATTTATTTATGACAGAGAGAGAGAGAGAGAGAATATGAGCAGGGGAAGGGGCAGAGGGAGAGAGAGAGGCAGACTCCCCACAGAGCATGGAGCTCCACATAGGCTTGTTCCCAGCACTCTGAGAGCATAACCTGAGCCAAAGGAAGACACTTAAACAACTGAGCCACCTAAGTGCCCCTAGAGATGATCTTTCTTTCTTAAGATGATAAATTGTATATATTGATTCCTGAGTCATGTAATAGTAACATGATCATATTGAATTGTGTGTATATTTTTCTAGATTTTACTAAGCAACCAAAATCTGTTAATGTTTTTTTCTTATAAGGATTGCAGTGGCTTCCACTATACAATTTTATAATGTAAATCAAGTGGGAATGGTAATAAACTAGTTCATTAGTGTAATGAACTATAAATTTAAGGCTAATTGTAACTTCCATCAATAAGAGGCCATAGTAACCCTTACCAAGAAAACCCTCAACAAAGTAGTAACACAAAAATGACAATGTTTGCATTTTCTACATAAACACGATTACCAGTATGTCAAAATAACCTGGAAAAAAAATAAGCAATAAGCTTCTGTCTAGATTAACTGCAAGTCACAACTTTGCCACAAAGAAACACCTTTCAGAAAAAGCTGCTACCCATATAAAAGTGCCAAGGCAATTCACTAATTTCAGAATATTCCTCCAACATATCTCTATCTAAGACTGCTCAAAGAATTTCCTGCCTACAAACACTTCTCTCTGGTGGTAACTTCTCACATATAATTAAGATGCTGTCTCCAAAGTAAAATATCCAGGCCCACAAAATTTAAAACAGCATAGATGATGTAAATAGTACTTCTGAACTAGATGGTCTTGATGATCACATCTGATTTATAACAAAAAGTAAATCCCAAATTTGCTTTACTAAATGTGAACAGCTTATAAGAGCAAGAATATAGCATCTTTTTCACTTGGTTAATATGCTTATGTTTGTCATTGGAATTTTCTAAAAGTATTTTTGGGTAATATTTTTAACTTGTCTGTATTTTGCAAATTGCATATGATGAGCAAAATGGACAAAAATGGAATAATTCATTTAACAAAAAAACCTACTTATATTCCCCATGCACCATATACCCACTACCAACACCACCACACACATACACAGTGACAAAAGAGAAGTTCAAAATACAGAGGAACTTGAATGAGCAAAGAGAATAATTTATAATGCCAAATAAAATACAGGTTTCCCTTGCTAGCTGAAAGTACAGTGTTCCATGAAAACTTTTGTAAGTCAAAATGACAAGTGATTACCATTTTATAAAAGGGAATATCCTCTTTGGATTTCTTCAGGTTTGCAAAAACTGGTATTAGTGTAGATCTTTTGTAAAAAGAAAAGTGGCTTAAAGGGAACTTTCAGACAGCAGGGAAAATCTGTATCTTTAATGTGGGATTTTAAATGATTGAAGCAACTTGATAGAGAAAACAATTACCTGATGGTCATAGAGAGATCATGGAAAATTCAGAGTTACGTGTTAGGCATGGTAATTCAACTTTAGGCCCAACATGTTCATTATAAAGTAACTAAAAACCTTACCACCTTGTTAATTAACTTTTGCTCTCTCCAGCTACCACCACTAACTGCAGATGACTACAGATACACCATTTTGGAAGCAGGGAACTGATGCTGAGGAAAGATAACATCAAACCTTTAATAGTGGGAAAGCTTAATGTTATTAGTTCTGTTATTGTGGTATTCAACAGAGCAGATGAAATGTTAGATTTATCTTCTTTGAATGAATAACAATACATCAATGCTGAATTACGAAAATAAAGTAAGAATGTTCTTCTAACTTGGTTTTAATTTTATCTTCAACTTTATTTCATAAGTGGATTCCTTTTTGACTTGTGTTTGAGTGACTGCTTTTCATGAAATTTTATTAGATTTGATAGAGAAACTGCAACAGTTGCTGAAGTTATAATGTTGTTATATTAGGCTGAATCAGTCGTACTCAGCTGCATAATTTAAAAATCAACTGTGAGATCACACTAACTGTTCAAAGAAAAGAAACGACAGCCACTTCTTTTCTCAAGACTTTTGCTTTTCTTTCTTCCTGGTTATTTGTCTGTATTTCTTTCAGAGGAAAGGACTAGATGGAGAATAAGTAATGTAAGCATATGTAATTTATTCAGTAAGTCTTCTCTTATATAGAGCCATCCAGCCCATGTGTTTCAAGAACTGTAAGAGCAAGAGCGAGTGAGAATAGGATAGATCATGCAGCAGAGAATAATTCAGACAATGTAGAGGCTAGAACTAGGTTAGGCTTCTAGCACTCGGTTCACCTGAACAAACTGTTGGACTTCTGGAATTTCTTCAAAACTCAGAAGAGTTCAGATTCAGAACACTCGAGCTCTGGAAGGAATCTTACCATTAATTCACCTTAGAGGAAAAAGGGTAACCAATGCTGGTTTTAGAAACAGTGAAAATAAGAAAAAAAATGGTTTTCCCCCATAATGCAGTATAATACAGTTTCCAAGTCTTGGTCCACTGATCTTTAAAACTCTTCACTTACTCAACCCTTCTACTACGCTGTTCTATAGCTCCAGCTCAGGCTCTCTTATCTCACATGTGATTTACCATAGCAAGACAAACTTCTTGATTTTGGTCTCCCATCCCTGAACCAGAACTCAACTATGTTAGTTCTGTATTTTCTAGATTTTCACTAAATGCAAATTTCTGTACTTCCTCAAGGAAAGGGACCATGTCTTATATTTCTCCTGTATCCCCAACAACAGTAAGTACACCAATAGCTAATAAAAGTTAATGTACATTAACTAATTAAATACTATTCACTAGGCATTGTTTTAAATGATTTACATGTATTAATTCATTTAATTTACAATAACCCAATGAGGTAAGTATTATAATAATTCCTATTTTACAGATAAGACTTACCCAAGGCCACATGACTAGAAATAATGGGAGTGGGGTGAGGGATTTGTAGCCAAGCAACTTAAAATATAGAGCCTGTATTCCACTATCTTCCTTGATGGGGCGGGCGGGGGGGGGATGGTTAAATGAAAATTAAATTTCTCAATAACGGCTTAGCATGTGTGGCTAGAAAGATGTTCAGAACTTAATATATTTCAAAAAGACAATCCTTAAGCATAGCTGAGCTGTTTTGTACATATTGCCATCTCTCTATGGTTGGCAACATAATCATTCCTCACACCTGAAGTAAGGAACTCTTCATACCCTCATAAGAAATGGACATGACAGTGGTTGCTACCTGTGGTAGGCTAAAAAATGGCCCCCTCAAAATACTCATGTCAAATCCATGGAACCTATGAAAATTACAATGCATAAAAAAACTGTGTTTTTTAATAAATCCATTACAACTAATCCTTATTTTTGCTGATTCTGTATTTGCAAATTTGTTCATTTGCTAAAAAATGTTGATACTAATGGTGCTGCTCTCCTTATCATTCACAAGATATGCATAAAATGGCCAAAAAATTGATATCCAATTCACAAGTTCCCAACTGAAGCCAAACAAGGTAATGTCTTCTTGTTTCAGCTTTTAAACCATAAAACAAGTCTGCTTTTCCTAGCCTATTTTATGTTACATTTTCACATTTTGGTGCATTTCGTTGGTGATTTTACCATTTAAAATAGCCCCCAAGTATAATGCTGAAGGGCTCTCTAGTGTTCCCAAGTTCAGGAACACTGTGATGTGACTTTCAGAGGAAACGCATGTAATAGATGAGCTTCCTTCAGGCATGAGTTCTAGTGCTGTTGGCCTTGAGTTCAATGACAATGAATCAATAACAGAGTACTTCCAGGAAAAGGGGATCACTCCAAATAGAGCTAAAATAACACCCATAATGTGTGGTAAAGCTATGGAAAAGATTCATGATATTATGAGCAATTTAAAAAAAAAGAGGGATCCCTGGGTGGCGCAGCGGTTTGGCGCCTGCCTTTGGCCCAGGGCGCGATCCTGGAGACCCGGGATCAAATCCCACGTCAGGCTCCCGGTGCATGGAGCCTGCTTCTCCCTCTGCCTGTGTCTCTGCCTCATTCTCTCTCTCTCTCTGTGACTATCACAAATAAATAAAAAATTTAAAAATTAAAAAAAAGAAGAAGAAAAGCATAGAAGATAGCATCATTGTGAGGCTGAAATTCAAAGAAATTTGTAGGTGCATTATCTAGGGTCAGGAGGATGGTACACCCTCTTCAGCTAGTAGAATATAACCACTATAGTAGTTCATTTTTAAAGAAACAACAAATAGGAAAGAAATCTTTTTTAATTGATAGACTCTTTCAAACATTCTATTTTCTAACAGAATATTTAGGCAACAAAGGAGAAATGTTTACAGAAGGAATTTACAAGGCAAAGGAAAAAAGGGAAAGCCCCACTGGACTGACCGCAGAAAAGTCACTCTAAACTTGAAGAAAGAGACACGATATCCATTTTTGCATGGCTTAGTTAAAATGGAATGTGTTATGTAACTGTGTAATTATTACTACAAGTGTCTTCACTTTGCTGCTTCTCCATAAGAAATCAACCCACCATACTGAACGGCAAGGCATGTACAGTCAGAGAGATCTCTACTCAAATAACTACTACCTTCCAACTATATGCCAATGGACAATTCAACATTTTTTAAATATTTGATTTATTTATTCATAAGAGACACACAGAGAGAGGCAGAGACACAGGCAGAGGGAGAAGCAGCCTCCTTGTCAAGGTGAGCCCGATGTCGGGGGCCTCAATCCCAGAACTCTGGGACCACACCCTGAGCCAAGGCAGACACTCAACCTTAGCCACCCAGGCATCCCAAATTCAACATTTCTTAGCCTCATCTCTAAAAAGAGGGAATGGTATCACACAGTTTGCTTGAAGAATTAAATGAGATCATCAATAGTAAGCATTTAGCATATCACAAACAGTAATGTCAATAAATTATTGTTCTTAGTATTTTTTTTACTCCTGTTGTTAAACTGATGGAATATTGGAATTCATAGGGCTGAACCTACAGCCCAATGTTTAGTATTAAATAAACAGTGAAGGGCAGTCCCAGTGGCTCAGCAGTTTAGCGTTGCCTTCAGCCCAGGGCGTGATCCTGGAGACCTGGGATGGAGTCCCACGTCAGGCTCCCTGCATGGAGCCTGCTTCTCCCTCTGCCTGTGTCTCTGTCTCTCTCTCTCTGTGCCTCTCATGAATAAATAAATAAAATCTTTAATAATAAATAAATAAATAAATAAATAAATAAATAAACAGTGAAGACAATACTTTTGTCAAGTAACTATATATTCTGGCTGACAAATCAAAATGTTTTCCCTCTATCACTCAATCCGTGCTATGATTTGACTGCTAATTTGGAGTATGGTGGGATATTAAACTAGAACCTTTCCCAATTATTTTTTTAATATTTTATTTATTTGAGAGAGAAAGAGAGAGAGCATAAGTGGAGGAGAGGCAGAGGAAGAAGCAGATTCCCTGCCAAGCAGGGAGCCAGACCTGGGCCTCGATCTTGGGGCTCTGGGATCATGACCTGAGCTGAAGGCAGATGCTTAACCAACAGAGTACTCCGAATCTTTCCCAATTCTGGTAATTTCAGTAGCTATGCCTTGTGAAATCATTAGCCAAAGATGACAGTATGTTTATTTTAGGTAGCAACGTTCCAATGCATTGAGTATGTGAAATACTGACAGTCAAGCATACCAGGTACCAGATGTCTCGTGTAGAATCAGATCCACATTTATATAACCTGATTTTAGATAAAATATTACTAGTCAAATAATCAGATTCTCACACTGCCTAAGCTACTCCTGATTTTCTTCAACAGTTTATCTCTTTCATGCCCTCATTCTGCCCTCTCATCCCCCAAATACTTTCCTTGTGTAGTTGTTAATGCCTATCCCCAAAGTTTCTTTCCAGTTTTCCTCCTCTTAGATGTCTGAATCAGTGTGATATAAATGGGAAGAACATAAACTTGGAAAACAAAATACTGAGTTTAACTCTGGCTTTATTTACCACATGTTAGCAAGTCCTTTAATATCCTCATTTGAAAAATGAGGCTTATACCCTTACAGCGTTAGTGCAAGAGTCTTTTTTTTTTTTTAAGATTTTATTTATTTATTCATGAGAGACACAAAGAGAGACATAGGTAAAGAGAGAAACAGGTTCCCTGTGGGGAGCCTGATGTGGGACTCGATCCTTGGACCCTGGGATCTTAATCTGAGCCAAAGGGAAATGGTCAATGCTGAGCCACCCAGATGCCCCCAGTGCAAGAGTCTTTGAAATAACATTTATGAAAGGTTAGCTTAGTATTCAATTTACTGATGAGTTCAAGAAATGTGCTCCTCTTCCCTCTCACTCTGGTTCCATAAGGAGATCCAAACAGTCTTTGGGTAAAAGAACTCTAGGCTACTGAAAGTTCAAAACTCCATTTCCAATACTGACACCTATTCTAACTTCTTGTCCAGTACAGTCACCCGCCTGATGACTATTTCTACTTCTACGCCCTTCTCCCCTCTCTTCTAATATATCTAAACCCAGTTTGCCCTCCTGAATGCCTTATGTCTACAGCTATTATTATTTCTCCCTTACCATTCTTTAAAAAAAAGTCAATCCTTTTCCTACATTCATATAGTCTTTCTTATTTTCTCTAATATCTCTTTAACCAATACCTGAGTCCTAGGTTAAACAATATCCTCTTTACTGGCCTCATTAACCCTGTACTAATCTTAAATCGCTGCTTCCAAATTTAAACTGTCCTTTTTTTTTTCTTCTACCCTTTTTTTTCCCCTCAAAAATTAGGTTTTGTTTCCTCTTGATCAATATGTTTCAAAATATTTTTAGAGGAAAAATGTTAAGCCCCCATCAGAAATTCAGAGATAAAAGATCATCTGTTATAAGAGATAGAAGAGATAAAAGGTCATCTGATGTTTTAAAAAGAAGAATAAGAAAGAAAGAAAATCCCCCATTGATCTGAATAGTGTCATCTAAAACTCTCTTTCAACTGATGGAACTGATGACACAAAAATGTCTCATAAGAAATTGGGGCAAAAAAGAAAAAGAAAGAAAGAAAGAAAGAAAGAAAGAAAGAAAGAAAGAAAGAAAGAAAGAAAGAAAGAAAGAAAGGAAGGAAGGAAGGAAGAAAGAAAGAAGAAAGAAAGAAAGAAAGAAAGAAAGAAAAGAAAGAAAGAAAGAAAGAAAGAAAGAAAGAAAGAAATAAATAAATCTGGGGCAATGAGGAGAGATGGATTTAAAGTTGCCAAGTTACAAGATTTTTAAGTTAATCAGAAAACAACAATAAAAACATGAAAAAGCTGGGACCTGGGAAGATTCCCTATGGAGAAAATTTTCTCAATGAACTCAATAGATTCCCAGGACTTATACACACACATGCACACAAATAAATTCCTGGGTAAAGGAATTTTTAGGCTAAACACTTGATATCTAAAAGTAAAGTCACTGAACACCTGATATCTAGAAGTAAAGGAAATAAATGTTCTTGAAAAGAAGGAATAAAAGAAAGTCAAGAATTAGGAGGAGAAAGCTCCTAAACTCCTAAAAACAGATGTGCCTTTCCAAAGTCAGAGTTGCAACTAACCAATCAAGCAAAAGCCAAGATAAAATCATAGTAAAACAGTTCATTATGCATTCCAGATAAGATTATAATCCTAATAAAAAATCAATTAGGAATAGGTAACTTGTAATTACAGTTCTATTTCATTCCATTTTAATCAAAAATATATTTCACTTAGTTATTTACCTCTAATACAACAAATACTGTTATATTTTAATAGTTGACAATTTAAGGAGAAAAAAATCTAAGTATAGAGTTTGGATTATGTGGCTAATCAGTAGAATTACTTGCTGTAAAGAAACCATGAAGAACAGTTGCCAAAAAACTTGAATTGGGAACCACTCTGTTGGGTGACCTTGAGGTAAGTCACTCAAATTCTTTGAGACTTCTTTCTACTCAACAAATAGTACTCCTACAACCAATATTTACTGCCTCCTACTAGATGCCAGATAATGTGCTAAACAATAGTCCTTGCCATGAAAGTACTATAAGTGTTTCATGGTAGTAGTTTAGGCACTAAACTAGTAGTTAGACACATGTCAAATGTGTCTTTCAGCTCAAAACTTAATTAAAATCTGTTCATCTATATTCCAAAATAAAGCAAGCTTCTGGGAGTCTTGCAAGAGGGACACTGGAGGGATCATTAGCTTCTATGAGATGTACCTAATGGATTCTGTCTTGGTGGCAGGAAAGATATTCTAATCCTCTAAAAACTGCAATCATTTCACATCATCTATACATACAAATAAAACATCTTAGCTGGTTCTTCAGAACTCATAACAATATACCCCCACATAACTTTGTAAATTTTGTCCTACCATTTCCCAGCTCAAACCCAATGCCCCAGTCATACTGGTCCACAACTACCTCTTCAACCTCTATTGATCATCCATACTTCCATCTCTGCTTTTTTCCTCATACCATTTCCCTGACATGGAATTACTTTCCTAGCCTTTATTTGTCAAATGTGTGTCCATTTTTCAAATGTCTAATTCATTCATTCACTCATTCAAAATTTAGTGTCTACAACATGTAGGCTCTAAAAATACAACACAGAGCAAAACACAGTCCCTTGCATTCAAATGGAAAATGACAGGCTTTATGGGGATAAACAAAGAAATATAAAATGTAGAGAGACACAAGGCAGAGGAAGGGAGCTACAGAGTGTTGAGGTCAGAGTGGGGATTGTTCTTCTATGTAGATGGCCAGGAAAAGTCTCTCTGACATTTGAACAGACTGGAAGGAAGTGAGAGACAAGCCCGTAGTCATCTGAGAAAAGAGGTTTCCAAGCAGAAAAATAGCTAATGTAAAAGTCTTTACACAGAGCATACTCTATATTTTCAAGGAAGAGCAAAGAGGCCAGTGAAGGTAACAAATGGGAGAGTAGGAAAAAGGTTAGAGAGGGGGCAACCAGTGCAAGTTGGGATGGAGACTGGATGCCAATGAAAGTAAAGGATAGGCAGGGGGCAGGGGCTGGGGGTTGAGGGGGTGGTGAGTATTGTAGGTTTTGAGGAGAGATGAGAAAATGAGGAGAATAGGAGAGTGAGTAGACAAGAAAAACAATAAGACTGCTGAAAATGACCAAGGCTTATTGAAAGTCATGAAATTAAGGTAAGACTAGTTAGCAAGGTGTTAGGTTTTTCTTTATCCACATAAAACTGCTTGGGAGCAGTTCTGAAATAGGCTGTACCCAGACATCTTCACTCTCCAAAACTCCCTTGACCATTCTAAGTTTCAGTCACCTCTTTCATTTCATAAGTTCCACAGTTATTCCTCTAAAGACATATAGCACTGACTCTTTTCCATTCATGTGTAAATAAAAAACAATTACATCTTTTATCAATTGCTTCTTTTAACTTTATCTTAACTCCTCAATCAGATTTTAACTTCCTTAAAGACAGAGACAATATTTTAGAGCCTATACCTAAATAAAAGATAAATTCATATGTGAGCAAGGTTACTTTTTAAAAATAAATGTGAAAAATGACAACAATATATTTTACTATGTAAAATATTTTATTATTCCCTTGGTTTTAGAGAACTAGAATAGCCCCTTTCCCCTTTTGCTTTCCATCTTCTTTAGAACAATTCTATAATTTAAATAGTTGTTTTTTCATAGTAACTGATTTCTGTTTTTAAAATACAACTTCTTTAGTAATAACTCTCTAGAAGGGCCTAAATAAGACATTTTAAAATAGAAAATGTTAATGCATCCCAGAACACAGGCATAAGATTATGTTGCTGCCAATCATTTACTGGGGAGATATAAGGAGAAGCTAAGGCAATGAGGGTTTAATTTCCAAGCCACAGCTCAGCTCTGTGTTGAATCACTGAAGCACAATAAGATACAATTCAATTAATTCAATTTTTAATGCGCACCTAACATGGCAAAACAGTGTGTTAGATCTGTGGAGGAAATAACGAATAAGAAAAGCCCTGCAGTTGAGAAACTTATTATACAAGAAAGGACATACAAGGAAGAATAGAATGATGCCTATAAAGGAGGGCCAAAATGCTAAAGGAGAGTAACATCCCTCTTCCTTACAGGTGTTCTCAATGATAGCCAAGTGTGGAGTAAATTAAAATGTGATACAGGAGTCAAAGAGTCTTCATATCATACTGGTTAAAATCCTGGCTATATTTCTTTACAGCTGCTTGACCTTTGACAAATTACTTAACTTCTCTGAGTTTTAGTTCAAAACAGGGATAATAGTTGTAGTAGAAATCACTATAGTTAACCAATATCCATTTTTCTAGTTCTGGGTAGACAGGAGGATTGTACATTCTTGTCCCCTCTTTGATTGCTCTGAACTCAAGATTTGCCATTCAGTTATTCACCAGTGAAAATTTAGGCTATAACACTAAATACTGAAATTGGTGCTAAAATAGAAAAATAGAAGAAATTACATGGAACATAGAGCAGAGACTAACTGCCTAGAAATGTTGGGTAAGGCTTCACAAATGATATCCCTTTTGAGCTGAGTCTTTAAGGATGAAGAGAGCCAGAGAAAGCTGCATATACAATAACATAAAAATGCAATGTCGTATTCTAGGAAAGACAAGGCATTCAGACATATAGAATGTCCTAAAGTTTTACAGTGAGATTTGTTAAAATTGAATATAGTTGTTCTCTTGGACATCAACTTCAAAGCTTAGGACTGTCCTTGTCCCTTCCCTGTCACAGGCTAGCTCCCCTAAATAACTCATAAAACTGCCATTCATTAAAGCTTTCAACCTTTCTTCTGAACATATTTCTATTTTTACTCTTCACTACCTTTTCAGTTAATAGGTTCCATAAGTTATATAAAAGAGTTCTTTTTATTATACTCATGCTTCCACTGATGGAAGAAGTTTTAATGATAGTCCTCTAATGCTACAGTTCTGGGATCCAGTGACTAAGAACCATGATCCTTTTGTCCATACTCTGGGTACTTTGACATTTTCATTATGTTTCCCCCCAGCTTCATATATCAGTTCTTCCTTTATAAAAAGGTTTCCGTTTTGTTCAGTAACAGGTAGCTATGCTTTAAGGGAAACCAATTTCTTCCCAATATTAGGTAAGTGGCTCTTGATTAAATTAATCATAGTAATTCCAATTTTTTTCACTAGTGATTGGTTTGGGAATAGCCACTGAAGTAAAAATGGAATTCTACTGGGGGGATTCTGGGAAAGATTTCTTCACTTTTCAAAGATACACCCTGTATATTTGTCCCTGAATATATTGATTACCACCACCTCCTCCTCTCACTCTATTATTTTAGTTGACCTTTCTGATTCCATGATTTTGAATATGGTTCATTGAACACATGGTGCTCTGGGTAGAAGGGCACCTGTTTTACCCAAGGATAAAATAGTGTTTTCCATAAAGTTATCAATATGCACCTTTTACGATAGCAATGACATCAGGCAACAATATTCCATAGTACCTGATTTCCATGTTTATAGTCACAGACACTGATGTTAACTGATTTTCTTTCTTTCTGTCAAAATGTTGCGGAAATTAAACCTGCAGGCTCTAGAGTCAGATTGTTTGGATTAAAACCCTGAAGTCATCATTTTCTAGTTGTAATTTGAACAAATTATTTAACTTCTTTAAACCCTGGGTTCCTTGCTGTTGAATGTAGAGATTAATAATCCTACCCTCATAAAATTGTTGTGAGAATATAACAAAATAATGCCTACAAAGTAATAAAAGTAATAAAGTAATAAAAGATCTGCTACATAGTATGTATCCAGCAAGTATTAGCAATTACTACTGCTATTATTATTAGGCCCATTTCTGATATTCCTTCAGGTGTATATTTCAATGCCGGGAAAACTTAGTTCAACCTGCCTCTTTGAAGAAGTCTTTGTATGTTCTTCCTTACAGATTAATTTTAAAATGATCAAATCTAGGTCCTCTTTCTAATCCATAGAAACTCTAATATTACACTTCCCTTTAAGGAGGTATTCACTTTTATTCATCCAAACATGATAAAGAAAACAGACAAGCTACAGACTGAAAAAAATATATTCACAACACATATCTCTAACAGTGGACCCATATTTAGAGCAAATAAGGAGTTCCTAAAAATCAGTGATAAAAAGGCAAATAATCCCCCCTCAAAAAAACCAAGCAAGACACTTTGACAGCCACTTTACAAAAATAAAACCTACAGATTACCAATGAAAAAAATTATCATCATTGGTCACCAAAAAAGTACATATTAAAACCATCATAAGATTAATGCAATGTTGTATCCTAGATTGACTCCTGGAGCAAAAAGACAGTAGTGAAAAACTAAGGAAATCCAAATAAAAACTAAGAACCTACTTACATACATTTTAAAGCTTTGGTAAATCTAAGATTATTTGAAAAAAAAGTTGAAAAAAATGAAATACCACTCCATATCCACTAGAATTGGTAAAATGAAAAAGAATTAATGTTGGAGAGGACGTAAAATAACCCATTATATATTGTTGGTAGGAGTATAAAGTGATAGAATCACTTTGAAAAACAATGTAGGGCAGCCTGGGTGGCTCAGCGGTTTAGTGCTGCCTTCAGCCCAGGACCTGATCCTGGAGACCCAGGATCAAGTCCCATATCAGGCTCCATGCAGGGAGTATCTCCCTCTGCCTGTGTATCTGCCTCTCTCTCTCTCTCTCTCTCTCTCTCTCTCTCTCTCTCTGTGTGTGTGTGTGTGTGTGTGTGTGTGTTTCTCATTAATAAATAAATAAAATCTTTAAAAAAAGAAAAACAATGTAACAGTTTTTAAAACATTAAACATTCATCTATCTACCCTACAACTCAGCAATATACCTACCCTACAACTCACTCCTAAATATTTATATGAGAAAAACAAAAATGTATATCTAAAAAAAGCCTTGCACAAGAATGTTCATATTAACTTTATTCATAATAGCCAAAGACTGGAAACAATCCAGATGTCCATCAACAGGATAATCAATAAATAAACTGCGGTATATTCACATAATGGAATAGTACTCAGCAACAAAAAAGGAGCAAATTACTGATTTAAAAAATAACATGGGTAAATCTCACAAAGTGAGAGAAGTGAAAGAAGCCAGACACAGAAAAGTACATTCTGCATAATTCTATTGGTATGAAACCCTAGAATAGTCAAATTCAATCTGTGGTGATAGAAATCAGGTAGGCCTGAGGTTATTTGAGGGTGGAGCAGGATAACACAGACTGGAAATGCATAAGGAAGCTTTCTGGGGTGATGAAAATATACTGGGTGCTGATAGGGATAGGGCTATCATGCATTTGTGAAAACTGGTAAAACTGTACAGGCAAGATATCTGTACTTCATTCTATGTAAATTATACCTCAATAAAACAATTTTTAAAACAACATAAGGATTCCTTCTTTTTGTTCCTTGTTCTTAAATAAAGTCCCCACTTCAGTCAGACTCCTCCCACTCCAAAATCAATGAGACGACTATATTTTAAAGGCCTTTGGTTAGAAATCCTGTTATAGGTTTTTGAAAATCTTATTGGACCATATTCACTTGTTCCTCCTCAGAAGAGTTGGCAACTTATCTTCACAATCAGAAGACTAGGAAACTACAGTACTTCTATCCTTTGTATTTTATACTTTGGCACATTTTCCACTACAATTTAAGAATATACAAATAGTCCTCTTATCTGAAGGAATCCTAAGCGTTTTACAAACCTTCAGAACAGATTTTTAAACTATCTAATATTTTATAGGAGGAACATTTCATGCACACTAAAGTGCAGCGACATCTGGCCTGCAACATGGCAGCTGTTTAACAGCCATGACACCTCACAAAAGTTTAGGACAGGAAGCAAAGAATTCTACAGCCAACTGAGGTGAAGACGAGGAAGGCTGCAGAAGCAGAAGGCTGCAATGGCTTGGGCTGGAGCACAGCCAGCACGATGTGGTTAACACCTCTGTCGTAATGAAAAGCACAAGTGTCATTAGTGGTCAGAGCCTCATCTCACAAACGGCACGTTCCACGGCACCAGTACCTTTTCCTTCCATCAGGAGCACTGGCTTATTTCTAATACAACAGAAAAAACATTCCCACTATCCATGCCCAAACCATCCCATCCTGCAGTCTCCTTTCCAGGTGCAATATTGCACACGAGCAATATGTGTAGAAATCTTACAAAATCTTTCTATCCTGATGTCATAAGGTCAAGCCAACATTTAGTTCGATATATTCCATCACAAGCAGAGAGAACAGAGAAAGCTGTGATGGGGGTTTTGAGAGTACAGACAAACACACTGTCATCCAAAGACTCCCCTTTTAGGAACTTTTCGAATACTTCTGTTTTGCCATATTAAAGGAGAAATTTTTGAGTGTTTTTCTTCTCCCTGTGATAGCCTTCAAGGGTCTACCTGATGGAAAGCTCAGTTTTTGTTGAGCCTGGAGGAGAATTCTAGATGCAAAAGAGATGAAGATCTCTCCATGTGCTTTCAGCAAGGACTGTGCCTATGAAATCTTGTTGTAAGAGGGGTATGAACACACCTGTAAATAATCAACACACCTTGGCCTCAGCTCCCTGGAAACACATCCTCCTTCATTTAACTCCAAATTGTTCTGGATACTAGACTTCAAATCATTTTTTCCATACACAACAACTGAACCAAATCACTCATCCTTCCAGCAACTTCCCATCGCTTCTCAGGATTACATAAGGATTTGTGCCTTGAATTTCAATGCTTCCCCCTTGAAAATCATGCACTTACTATTCAAAAGGCCAGTTGAAGATAAGTCAGTGCCCAGAGCTCCATCGTACAATAAGAGGTCCACTCATACAAAAGGTACATTCTAGATCCTTTCACGATGCATATAAGGCTGTAGTGACACCTCCTGGATACCAGAGGATACAAAAGAGACTCCAACCTTGTAAACTCATTCATCATTATCATAGGACAAGTTCTTTCCTCCTTCCACTCTACCCAAATGGAAAGACAGGTCAAAGACAGAATTCTGAGGCTAGGATTAGATTTATCTATTATTTCTTTGGATCTCAGTATTATGGGTATGTATATGTGGGGGTTAGGGGGTGGGGGTAGTGTTTGGGGATCCCCGAGTTTGGAGGAAAAGGGGAGAGATGGTTACAGTTAAATTCTCTATCTATTGGGTGAAATAATATGTAAATCAATATTCACTGTTCCCATGTTATGCCCAAAGTACTCTACTAGGTGGTAGATGGAGAGAGAGAGAGAGAGAGGGAGGGAGAGGAAGAGAGGAAAAGAGAGAAAGGGAAGAAAAGAGAAAGAGAGAGAAGAGAGAGAATTCAAAGAGATAACTCAGATAACTCACTATAGTGGGCAGTAAATACACAGAAGGAAAAATGACTGTGCAAACAATGCTATCGCAATTTGGCTTTGGAGACTCAGATGCAACAAACATTTGTGGGCAATGATTAGATGCCAGATACTATGCCTGGAGAGTCGGCATATTTCTTTCTTCAATCCTCTCAATATCCTAGTAAAGGTAACAGTATACCCTAACTTTTATAGATAAGGAAAGGAAGATTGGGCAAATAAAGTGATTTGTCCAAAGTCACCCAGATGGTGACTAGTAGAGAGGTAAATCCTCTATGTTCAAATCCCTTGGTTCTCTATCTATATTACTGCCTTTTCATGCTATCACTCTGTACTGATGTAATCTCATTGGAAATGAAATGTGAGCTGGGATTTGAAAGATGTTCAGATTTCACTGAGGAATGGAGTGAGGAGGGCATTTTAGGTAAGCAGACTCTGACTGCCATGAAAAATCCCCCCAAAAAGATGAGTTTATTAGGGTAAGAGGACACTTGTTTTGAAAAAGAGGATTATACAGAAAAGAAGGAGGCTGACTCTCCCAAGACAAGCCTGGACCAAATCATGGAAAAATTATACAACAAATCTTAAGAGTTTTACCTTATTCTCTTTATAGTGGGAAGCCACTATAGTTCTTTGAATGACATTATGGAAGTCACTTTTAAGAAATGTCATCTGGGATGGGGTAAGATAGATAGATTGGTGGAGAAAGAATAAAGCAGAGGAGTCAAACTGAGGTAGTCATTGTAATAGTGCAGATATAGAGTGGTAACCCAAGATAGAAGGGAAAGGAAGAGAAATATGAAAACAACTCCTAACACATGGTGGACCATACCCAGTAAATATTTATAGAAAGACAGAGCAGGAGGGAAAAAGCAATGCAAGGAGAAAGTTATGAGAACTTGTTAACTCACTGCTATGGAAAACAAGGGAAAAGGTGTATCAAATGTCACTCTAAGGTAAGGCTCAGACAACTCTCAGAATGGTAGTATAAGTAGTAGTAGTAGAAATTAGAAAGAAATTATAAAGTAAAAATAAGAAATTTCTTATTTCTAGTAGAAATTAGTAGAAATTTAAGAGAAAGGAACCAAATTTAAGAAAGAAAAATGACAGGTTAAAATGCACCGAATCTGAGACTTCAATACACCACAGGAAAATGTCTACCCAGGAGAGAGATCAGGCTTCAGATTCAGATTTGACCATCATCTGCATAGAGGTGGAGCCAAAGCAAGAAACAAAATCACTAAGGAAAATTCCATAGTGACCAAAGCTAAGGACTAAGAGCTAGACTTACACACACACAATCAGAGGTGCAAAACAGTATCAAATGTTGCATGCAAATCAAGGAAACTATGGCTGGGAAAAGATAATTGGATTTGGCAATTGGAAGGTCATGATGATCTTCAACAGTTCTGGTTCAGGCAAGTAATCATAGAAAAGGGCAGACTTCAGAGAATTAATGAGAGTGTGGGTTGAAAGTGGAGACTGTGGGACAGACAACATTTGAAAAGATTGGTAGTGAAAGAAAAAAGAAATAGTACTTTATATTATGTGCTAAGCTTAATGTACCGGAGAGAACTTTAACTTTCTCAGGCCATTATTTTAATTTTTATTTTTATAGTAAAATTCTATGCTAAAGCACCACTATGCTATAATCTGAATCAGGCCATACCATGGGTCAAATCCCGTCCCCTCTGTGCATAGTGTTATGTAGGATATCAGTCTCGATACACCAGAGAAAGCATATGAGTATTATCCTTATCCATTCTACTCCTATCTGTGTTATTACAAGGTTGAACTGTAATTTGAATTTATAACACTAATGTTGCTTCATTGGGACTTTAATACACTTATTATTTGAAATAAATCACCCCATTTCTCTAATCACCCTCTATTGACAACTTTACTAATTTGGTGAGATGATGATGTTGGACTGTGAAAACCATATTGAAATAAGATTTATGTTTAAATCCAGATGTTTAGACATATTAAACCACTATGGAGACTGATGATTTATTTTCTCTCACTATAGGTCAGAGCATATGGCTTAGAGAACACTTAAGAGAAGTGGGCTAATGCACTCATATTTCACTACTGGAACCTTTAGTTCTAATTTGAGTAAATTTACCAATGAAATAAGCTTGATCGCCTTATCCAAAATTCTAGTCAACATTCTTCATTTCACATCAAGTTCTCCACCTATATGCTTCCATGGGGAAGACTGAGTGCTATCAAGAAGGAATTTATCAATACATAGCCATTTAAGCAACTTAGATCTTGGTTATATGAATTATTTTAGTCCAAGTTAGTAAAAGGAATAAAGACATGATAGATTGGATCTTTGCATTTTTCCCTCTCAATGAAAAACTACTAACAGAAAAGAACACTTTGCGGGATCCCTGGGTGGCGCAGCGGTTTGGCGCCTGCCTTTGGCCCAGGGCGCGATCCTGGAGACCCGGGATCGAATCCCACATCGGGCTCCCGGTGCATGGAGCCTGCTTCTCCCTCTGCCTGTGTCTCTGCCTCTCTCTCTTTCTCTCTCTGTGACTATCATAAATAAATAAAAATTAAAAAAAAAATTAAAGAACACTTTGCAACTCTGAAGTGCCTGGGTAAGGAAACATAACCTCCCAAACCTATGAGTATTTACCAAAGACTTGTTGATGGTACCACTGGTGATTTATTCTTCAGAACCAAAATCATGTTCTAGATTATGATCTAGGGTCTAGATCATGAAGAAAATGACATAAAGTTAAATCTGAAAATCCTGGAAATTACATTCCATAAAGTTACAGCTATAATTTATTACTAAAAAACATGCAGAATGGGCTAAACCAAGAGTCAGCAAATACTTTTCTGTAAAGAGTCAGTAAATATTTTAGGCTTTGCAGGCTATATGGTCTTTGTAGTGTAAAAGTAGCCATAAGGAACATGTAAAAGAATGAATGTGGCTATGTCTCAATAAAACTTTATCTAAAACACAGGTAGCAAAAGGAACTGCTTGGCAACAACAACTCTAAGCAGATAAAATAACACTGGATTATACCAAAAAATAAAATAAACATTCATAAGTCCATACTGATATTAATAAATGATTGAGTAAATAAATAAATTGAAGAGAACAGGCAAATTTCGCACGCAGAAGAATATTCCATTCTTATAAATCCCTAACTCCTTAACTATGGGCTATGCATAAGGACTTTCTTCCACAAAGTACAGTATGGAAAGGGGAGAAAAGAGTAACTTTATGGTGGAGAAATCTGACAAACACTACCTCAGCCAGGTGATCAAGCTGACATCAATAGTGATTAGTCATGTTAATAATACATATTGTTGATATGATACAATGAGAATGGCACCTTATCTCTGTGGTTTTCCTTCCCAAAACCTGTAGCACCAGCCTAATCATGAGAAAACCACCAGGCAATGCCCAATAGGAAGACATTCTATAAAATACCTGACTCACTCTCCTCAAAACTCTCAAGGTTATAAAAAACAAAGGAAACTCTGAGAAACTGTCACAATCAAGATGAACCTAAAAAAATCATGACGACTAAATGTAATATGGCATCCCAGATGATATCTTGAACAGAAAAAGAACCTATTTAAAAACTAAAGAAATCTGAATAATTTTTTTAGTTAATTTAAAATAATAATAATAATAATAATAATAATAATAATAATAATAGTAATAATACCAGGTGGCTGGCCAGATTTGTCCTGGACCAGTCTGGGTTAATTGCTGCATTCACTATAGATCATAGTGAACATTGCTCTCTCATATGAGGCACAAAACAAAACACAGAAATAGATGACAGAATGACAATAGGGCCTTTAGATACTACCCAATCTGGCCCTTTATTTTACAAATGAAAAAACGGGATCAGAAAGGTGAAGTGGCTTACCCAAGGCTGACCAGCCTGTATGTGACAGAACTAAAGCTGAGATTTGACGGCCTAATTACCTGGCTAAGGCTCTTTATGTTACACTATACTGCTGCCCTCTCCCCTTTTCCTACATACACAACTCCAAGTCACTACAGAAACAAAGGAGCATTTCAGCAACTCGTCTGACTTATGCCCTCCAAAGAAAAAAATCCTACTATGCTTCCTGTTTTCTTCCCCGATAAGATTTTTTTCCTTAATTCCCGCAACTAAAGCTAGAGTCCATGAAGCACCAGGGCCCAGAAAGACTGACTCCTCACTGCTTTCCATCTCCTGATCTTGTTTACATGTGTTTGTCTGCAAAAGTTTTAATGGAATAAGAGAAAACGAGTGCTTTAATTTCCCAATAAAATCTGTGCCGCAGTATGAGTCATTGTTTTCTTTTTTTACACTAGCCAGGGTAAAGCCTTCTGGTTTTAATAACTAATACTGCTGAGTTCAATAAAAAGCACTTAATTTAATTTAATCCAAACCTTGATCAATGCCAGCTTCCCCTGGAATTTTATCTTTGTTTTAATTTGAGTCTCCATGTTCAGAAAAATGAGAGGCCAAGAGGAAAGGAACAGAAGTCAATTAGCTTGTAGCCTTGTTTCTAGGCAAAGGACATGAAAATACAAGATTGACAGGTAAACTCCAAGACTCTAATGTTTCTGCCCTGTTAGACCCACTTTTGGTCCAACTTTGCTGGCAGAATTAATGTTTTCTTTAGTCCTGAATAAAGAAACTTAACAATTCACAGCCCCATTTGGAAAATGTTTTTAAATAAAATATCCCAAAGCCAATTAGTATCAGATTGCTACGCTAGAAGTATATTGCCCTTAATGTGTTAATAATCGAGAGATATGCTACTGTAAAATTAGATACAGAAAGCCTCTTGAGTCAGTCTGCTTGAACACTAAAGCAGCAAGACTCGGTGCTTGGGGACTGGAATGAAAAGAGAATGAAGCAGTCCTGAGGACAGTTTAATAAGCTTTTCTTAAATGGTCCCTTTATTACTGCAATAGAATTTGGTCCTGTATCTGAAAACATGCATCATTTTAGAAGAATTGCTACTGACACCACTGCCTTAGCTTATACCTGGAAGTTCTATTGCTCTGTCACATGTGAACCAAAAACTTTTTGAGGACTGAGGGAATTGTGAAAATCTCCATTTTGGTCCAATGATGTTTTCCAGTGCAGATGCTTTTAGAGATAATCTAAAGGATCTTTAGAGTTCTGAGCACCAGGACCAGCTTTCATCTTCCTCCCAGAGTACGGTTACTGGCAGCCACATATCCTTGCCATCACACTTGCCACCACTATACAGTGGACCACAGGGACAAAGCAGTCAGTCTCTTGTAGAATTCCAAACTTCAGTTCTGTAGCACCTGCATTCTCCATCAGGTTTTTGTTTTCAAGCCGATCCAACTACAATTTATAGGCTATAGAATGTTAACCCTGGGAGGAGATCTAGAGCACAAGCATCTAAGCCAGTTATTCACATATGTATGGATTCCATGGACCAGTAACATTTCAAAAAAAAAAATTACTGAGGGCACCAAAACAGGGTTGCTCATTATCTCACAGTCATTTGCTTTAGCAAATAAAGACATTTAAGATAGTAATTAGTGGAGCCCCTGGATGGCTCAGTGGGTTAAGCATCTGCCTTCGGAATAGGGAGGTGGATAGAATCCTGGAGAAATGATAAGTATTAACTCTAATTTAGAAAAGAATGCAACGTGCAGGGAGATGCAAATTGCTAGGACAGTTCAAAAAAATAGAAAAAGCCACTTATACTTGGGACTTCCTGATGTTTTCATAGAAATGGCCACATTTGGGGGCACCGGAGAGGCTCAGTCAGTTAGGCATCTTCTTGGTTTCCGCTCTGGTTGTGATCTCAGGGTGGTGATGTGGAGACCTGCACTGGGCTCTGCACTCAGTGCTGCAAAGTTGGCTTGTCCCTCTCCCTCCCCCTCTGCTCTCTCCCTCACTCCACACATGTACACACTCTCTCTCTACTGAATAAATAAATAAAATTGTTCAAAACAAGTAACAAAATGCCACACTTGAACTGGGCCTTAAGGGAGAAAAAGAAGGCAGTAAGGATATTTCATAGTCAAGTGCATGGTGTGAGCAAAAATTAGTAAGAAAGTAAGTTAAGGTTCCATGATGGAAAACTCATATTTGATTTGGACAAAGCTTAAGAGTAATAAAAAGGAAAGAAGAAGAAAGGTTGTTTGGGACATTTCAGTAGATGTTGAATGTAGGTCTATAAGAAGTTTATACCACTGCATCTCAAACATCAGTGTGTATAGGAATCCCCTGAAGAGTTATTAGAATAGAGTTTTGGGACCAGAGATTCTGATCATATAGACCTGGGTAGGGACTAGGAATTCATTTCCAACAACCTTTTTGGTAATATTGATGCTGCTCACCTGTGGATAGCACTGTAATATTTAGACATAAGTGAAGGACAGTCATGGTCAACTAAAACTTTTTGAGCAGTGGAGTGATACACTCTATTATTGTCTCTTTATTTACTTATTTTGGACAGAAAAAAATTACCAAAGATCAATTATTAATGGCAGACCTTTAAAATCCTCTCTGGTAATTACTACTGTCCCATTAAGAAATAATCCAAAACTCAGTGAGATTTTGGGGGGAATGAGATTCTTTACTCAGCTTGAAAAGGACATCAAATGATACTTGTCAACACTGAAGGTAACAAACAAAAGCATAAAGAAACCATCATTTTGGAAAACCAAAAGACTAGGAAGGAAAGTAAATGTGTTTATTAACTATTACTTTGAAAATCTGTAAGCACCAAGTATTATAAAAAATAAATAAAACATACTCTTGAAGAAAAATAACTATGGAATCTGCCTGTTTTGGAATCTTCATCTTCCCTTAGAAGCAGGAATAATGTTAACAACATACCCACCAAACTTGGGAAAAAGCCAACTCATGAATTGAAATCATATAGAAAAGGAATCAGATTTAACTCCTCTGATTCCAGAAATCAGAACTACCACCATTGGACAGAAATTTTAAGAGATGCAAGATATTGCTAAAGATAAGAACTTTTCTTAAAAAGGCATAGCTTTCTAAGTCTGTTCAAAGACAATGGACCACCTCATGGTATGAGGAGTTGCCCTAACCTGTAAGTAGGTTAAGCAAAACCTGTTTAACAATTTTGCAAGTTCATTACAAAAGGAAAAGCAAACAAGTCTTAGATAGCAGATTGGCATAGATGACCTCTAAGAAGCTATCCAACTCTAAGAATCTAGGATTCTTTAATTATCCCAACCCCTACTAGCCAAGAATCAGCAAAAAATTAATCAAATACTTCAAAACAAACACAAAATATTCATGAGGTTGAATGCTGGCTGCACAATTTCATAATACTGACAATTCAATAATCATCAGTCATGCTTGGATGAGCCTATTAGGGTTGGAAATCTGGACTCCTAATGTAAAATAGAATATTCAATAGAATGTTATGTTAAAGCCATTTTAAAATATGCTTTCAATACACATTCTTAAGTACCAACTTCATGCCAGGCACTGTGCTTAGGTGCTGTCCTAAAATAAACATACCCAGATACTACATGGAATGAAACTTCTGTAATTTTAAGGGGTCTTCCTCCCTGGCAGAGGATGCGTTAATACTAGTGTTGAGAAAAAGTAGGTGGAATAGGCACCTACATAATCATTTCCCTCCTTTGGACTTGAGTTTCCCTACCTGTGAAATAATTGGTTTTAATCAGATGATGTCTGTGGTCTCCTCCAGCTATGAAGATTTAGGACTTATGGGGCCAAACAAGCCAGGGAATGAAAGGAGTTCATGGCTGGGTTTTCAAGGCTGCCTAGAAATGGAGGCTGCAACCACAAGCAGCCCAAAGTACTTACAGTGGTCCTAACCCTGAAGTTATAGGGGAAAATTTAACATGCCTCCAAGCCTCATGGGCAATTCACTCCCTTGGAGCTGTTGGACAACCTTTGGCTAATAAAGATTAAACAAATAAATATAAAAAATGGTTCTATCCAGCATCCTGAGAGGCCAATTTGCTGTTAATGGTGGTGTTTAGGCCCTAAAAGGGTATTAACTTACAGAGTAGTTAAGTCTCCAAACACAAACCAGAGCTTTAAAAGATGTACAGGTGCCAAAATTAAGGGCCAAATTACCAATCTGTTTTAAACGATAGTCTGGGAATGCTCAGTATGACAAGGAAAATGTATGACAAATAATATCTTCAATACAAAGAAAAAGTTGCTTGAATTTATTAGAGGAAATGTGCTGCCTCTTGGGACTTCTTTTTTGCCCACTCCCAAAGAGCTGATTTTTCAAAATCAACTTGAAGACACAGCTAATGCAAAATGACCCTTTAAGCACAAAATAAGCTCATTTTTAACTAAAACAGTTTCCATGTCAGCATTTGCCAAAACCTTTGAGAACTTAGAAACCTCAAGGAAATGCACATTCCATAAGTATCAAAACTAGGTACTTCCATGACATGCTAAATGCTTGCATTACTCAACATGTGCAAAAGCTTTAGACCAGAGTAAAGCTGGCTGCCTCAACTCACTGGTAACTTTAAAGAGTTACATTGGCAGCCCTGCTGGATGACAGCAGAATGACTTCCTGTCAAGTAACCTCCATCCTCCAAGGTGACAGGAAATGGGTTTAAACACTGGTAATATCACTAATCAATTGAGAGAGCACATGTTCCCAGCTGGCAATTGTGAAGTTTGGTTGCAATGTGTTAGCTGCTTGCTGGTCCATGTGATTCAGCATAATGACAGATGAAAGGAAAGGTCAGATTTACTAAGTGTTGAAGAGGTGTCATCAAGAGTCGCATATTACTTCAAGATGTCCCTGCATCCGAGGCATCTCACATATAGGTAGGAGTGAATTTCTCCTACAGAATTCTTCAGTTTCCAAATCACTTTTATGGAAGCTCCCAAATTTATTTCAACACATGAAGAATTGGACTTTCTCTTATTCCTGATTGAGACCAAATAGTCCAAAGCAATGATCTTATCTTTAACCTACTTTGGTCTTTAAGTGCATATATGCACATACTTTCAAGTTTTGCCAAATCCACTCATCTCAAGTTAAAATAGCCACATTTTCTTCAAAAGTTCTTTCCTAGGCCTCCAGTATCTTAATGCTTCAAGGACTGAAATATAATGGTATTTGTATTCCTCATGAAACCACTCTTCAGTTTTACACTAAAGAGAGCATGAGGAAATAGAATTTTCCCTTTATTTATAGGACAGGACGGGACCTTAGGGACCCTCTTTTATAGCCTACTCATATTATAGATTCATTTCTTTAGTCACAATTATTTTTTGAGCACTTGCTGTAATTTAGGAATTTTGCTAATGTTACAATATCTAGTAGAACGAGACATAGTCATCTCTTGGAAGCAATTATATAGTAAAACGCTAAACAATTGTCCAAATAAATGTATAATTCATAAATTATGTATGATTATTAAATAAATTATTATCCAGTCAATATATAGTTATCGACTGAGAAAGAATAAATAGACATGGAAAGGTAAAGTGATTTCCTAAGGTCCTGAAGTGAGTCTTTCATAAAATATCAGTTTCTGGTTCCCAGTCCAGTTCTCTTTCATTCTGTACCCTAATGTATTTCAGGGTGCTTCTTTATGATTGAATGATGATCTGACATTCTATTTCCAAGGCAATCTCACAGCAGCTGCTCTAGAGCAGGATTTTCCAAGTTTTTTACCTCTTACCACAACTACAGAATGTTCTGGGTTTTTTACTGAGACATACTGGGAGGGAAGGGCAGGAAGGGTAAGTGTATTGTTTGTGCTTTAGGGGGCATGGCTGAGGAACATCTCCATCATGAAGGTGTCCTAAGCTTTTGTAAAGAACACATGAATACTCTAGTAAAAGTAGAAGATGGCAGTGGCCCCTTGGCTTTATCTTAGGGATAACCTGCCCCTCCAAAGAAAAAGAGGTAGGTGAAGGGTGACATTCTAAATTGATTTTCTAAAATAACAACCAACTTCTATCTTAAATATTGGCTGATGGGGCACCTGGATGGCTCAGTGGTTGAGTGTCTGCCTTTGCTCAAGGCATGATCCCAGAGTCACGGGATCGAGTCCCATACCGGGCTTCCTGCATGAAGCCTATTCCTCTCTCTACCTGTGTCTCTGCCTCTCTCTGTGTGTCTCTCATGAATAAATAAATAAAATCTTTAAATATTAGCTGAAAATGGTGACTCAGTTCAGCTTAAAGGGCTAGGGAACACAGCATGGTCATGACTTGGTAAACAAGAATAACCGACTATGGCATGAAAGTGTGCTACTTGGCTAGAAGAGTGCAGTCAGGGCCCTCTGAAGCATTATCTCAAAAGTCAGGGCAGCCAGATTGGGTAGTCCAGCTCCTCCTCCCCTAGAGAAGGAAAAAAGGACACAGAATAAAGAACTCTCAGCTATCTGATCCCTCCATTAAGAGCTTTACAATTTCTTGTAAACTGTAAAACTTTCTCCCATAAATATAACTCCTCTCACAGCTTAGATTTCTGTCTCCACAAGAGAAAAGCAAGCTGTCCCCAACACTCAATTTACAAACTATGTGTCTAATCAACATTTGCTGAATGCACAAACGGTGTAGACAGTGGATTTTCTAACATTAATAAATAAATAATAAGAATTTAGTGCATACTTTGTGATAGATACTGTGTTAATGCTAGGAATGTATTTACCTTACTTAATACTATAACCCTAAAGATAGCTAATAATATTATTCCCATTTCATAGATGAAGGGAAAAAAGGAAGCTTAAAGAGGTTAAATAACTTATCCAACGTTACTCAGCTAATAAAAGGCAAGAGCCAGCGTTTAAACATAGGTCTGGCACACTTCAAAGCCATGCTCCTGATCACCATATTTATAGCCTCCTTGAGGGTCAAGGCAGGGCAAGATGTAGGGCATCTCACTACAGGGTCCTACTTTCAATTAATTAGGGCACTTTCAGCAGCAAACAAAAGGAAAAAAGTAGTGTAACACTACACAAATGTAATATCTCACACAAGTAAAGAAGTCTTGAAATAAGGTGGTTTTAGGGTTGATTAATTCAGTGGCTCAGTGATATCTTTAATAATGCAAACCCTTTCCAATTTCTGCTCTGCTGACCTGAGAGTATTGGCTTTTGTGCTTGTGTCTGCCCTTCAAAGGTAGCAAAATGGCTGCACTAGCTGCCAGCATCGCCTCTTCACAGTTGTGTCTAAAGGCAGAAAACCATTTTTCTCAGCGCACTTCTTTTAAAAGTGAAGAAATCTTTCTGAGTGTCCCCAGTAGACTTCTGTTTTTACTTCATTGGTCATTCTCAAGCCAATCACTGATAAAGAGTTGAGAATTCCCATGATTTACTTAAAGTAATTAAAATCCACCTACAAGTAAAGTTGGGAGGAATCAGCTTCCTCTGAGGCTTTATAGCTGCCTGTCCCTGAGCAAAAGTGAGGCCTTTTAAGAAAGGAAGAAGAGCAGGAATGGCTGTTAGGTGGAAAACTAATAATAACTGCCATATACCCAAACCAATTCATAAGTGAAACTAGTAGCTATGTCAACTGAAGCATCTTCTAACCACTGCTAAATACTAGTTGTCAAATGTTTTCAAATCTAGTTATGTTTGAAGGCAAAGTTGCAATCAATTCCAATCTTCTAGGCTTTTGGAATGACAGAAAATTATAGAAGCAACCAAAATAATCCGTTTTCCATCCATCTGATGTCAAAGAAAGAAAACTATGGCTTCTTTCCTAGTGTAGAGTCAGACTTTAGAAAAAGAGAAGCCATTCTTCCAATCTCTTTGTCCTTGATCTAAAGACAAAGAAATACTTGATGATTTGAGAGCCCAAAATGCCATCTGAGTATTAACATTGTTTCAGAATTTCTTCTGTATTAAATCAGATGGAAACTATTCCTGTTTATTCATTCCTAGAGAATGTTAACCTGGGATTGCCATATCATGTCTCTGATCTTTAATTTAGGAATGATAATCTCTTCTTATATTAATAAACAGTTCTGAAATAATATATATGAAAGTTTTCTTTGAATTTGAATTTGCTATGTAAATAGAAAGGCCTGCTCAAAGTTCCAATTCACATGGTGGAAATCAATGTCATGGACCCCAAGCTCTTTGGCTTCTTGACAAACCTTTTTCAGTGTTCTCAGAGCCTATGGTTAATAGATTAGATAAGTAGTCAGAAATTTTCACTCACTCTCCTTCACCACCATGACAAGTGTACCTCTTGGCCCTAGGCTTGGTTGGCCATGTGAGTTTCTGTGGCCAACTGAATGAGGCTGAAATGACGGTGACCTGTTTCTGGACATAGGCTTTAAGAGGCCTTTCATGTTTCCACCTACTCTCTTGTATTTTACCATCACATTAAGAACATGCTCAGCTTAGGTCACTATACCAAAGAGCAGAGATGTTCTAGGCCAACTGCAGTCTAGATCAGCTAACCTCCAGGAAGCTAACCCTCAGACTTATAAATAATAATAATAAATATGCTCTGTTTAAAGCCACTGAACTTTGGAGTCATTTGTTACATAACAATGGCAAACCAATACAGTGCCCAAAGTGTAACCATCTCCAGCAGAGAAAGCATGTGAATAAGCAAACAAAATAAGGTCCCCTAACATTTGTATCCTAATAGCTTTCTATTACCAACAATACTCAAGAATGATTTCTGGTATTTTTCCTTTTTAGACCATGACTCTGGGACAATGTATTCTTTCCTTATCAATTCCTTTTTACTCTCTCTTACCCAAAACTGGCCATCTGCATTGCATATACATTTGCTCATTCGAGTAAGCTCCTGAAGAATATGGACTTTGTCTTATGTGAACATAATCAAATTTAACAAAGTTACATTAGACATTGCTTTAGTGTAAGAGATGCTTTAGTGTAAGCATCTCTTACACTAATTAATTCTGATTCTATTTAATTACAATGTCTGGTGTTCTAGAATAAAAGATTTGCAAATACAAAATCTCCCTATCTAAAGCAGCCTGATAAAGATGAGTGCACTGATAAGACTTATAGGCTGTCACTTACTTTCCTAACACCAACCTTGTTTTCCTTCCACCCTCAACCCTAAGTCCAGAGAATACTTCAGAGCTTTTATGATTACTTAGAAGTAGAGATCTTTCCTCTATTATTCTTCCAAAACCTATCCTTTAGTTCAGATAAGACTGCACACTGGTGGTCTTAATATCCATTCATGGAAATTTTCCTGTGTAAGTCTTTTCTCTCTCCAAGTCTTTTCTGTCTACCTAAAAGTGTTCTCTGTGACTATCTTCCCCCCACTTCCAAGTGTTCTCTAACAGATTTGCTACTACTAGAGTATGTAATCTTTGTCTTCATCATAATGATTTATTAATATTAATAGATAATATGCATCAATTGTTTGCTCCACATCAGGTCTGATATTAAGTGATTCATAATGCATAAATTTTTTTATCCTCAAGAGAATCTTTTGAGAAAGACGCTATTTTCTCTATTTTATAGATGAGAAAACATCAGTTTAGAATAACATATCCAAGGCTTACACAGAGTGAAGATCACTAACAAATCATCCATATCTGCAAGTTCACATTTCCTAGCAGCCTTTTTCTCACTATACCTTACATAGTACACATCATAATGGACACACATTGGACTATTACCTCTACACATGCTATCCTAAAAGGACAACTCCCTGAGCCCCAAGGTATTTGCTTCAGCATTGTTTTCTCCCTGAAATAGTAGTAGTCTTCAAACTAACACTTTCCAATTGCTTTGCAATCCCAGAAGCAAGACTTAGAAGGAACCTTATCTTTCAAGGAAGAATGGAGAAGACACAGTTGGAAAGGGATCATCTCTTGTTGATGTGATCTCTAACCAAGCAAAAGATTCAGAAGGTTAGCATTAAGTGCACTGAAATGTAAGTAGTCCTCTCCCTCATGAAAAAAAGATAATGCCACTTATATCACTGAGATAGTAAAGAATCAATGAAACTGCATTTGGTATAAAATCTTTTTCAAAATTCAGAACATTAATACAAATGTTAGTTATTAATAATACAAGTCATTCTTCCAATTAATTACAGTTGACCTGTGAACCACCTGGGAGATTAAGAGCACCTACCATCCTTCTAGCCTTACACAGTCAAAAATATGTTAAGTTCCCACAAAACTTAACTACTAATTAATCACTTGCTCTTGACCCAGAAGCCTTACCAATAATATAAACAATTAACATATATTTTGTATTTTATTTGTTATATACTATAGTCGTACATTAAAGTAAGCCAGAAAAAAGAAAATGCTATTAAAATCATAAGGAAGAGAAAATACATTTACAGTACTGTACTGTATTTATCAGAAAAATCCATGTATATAAGTGGGCTCGCATAATTCAAACCCAGGTTGTACAAGGGTCCATTGTGTAATCTTCTAAGGACTTTTTCCTTCCTAGGATTCTTCTAGAGTCCTAACACTTGTCTGGACTCTCTGTTTTACATTACTCACAAATTTACAATGTCCTAGTGGCAGCACTTACTTACTTACTTACACTTACTTACACATATGACATCAAACGAAACCAACCACAAATCACATCTCAAAGATATCACATTCAGACCATAAGTATACAATTTTCTAGCATTGTATAAGGATTCCAGTATCTCCACATCTTTGCCAAAACTTGTTATTTTCCATTTTGAACAGTATTATTATGCCCATCCTAGTGAGTATAAAGTAGCATTTCTTTCATGATTTTATTTGCATTTCCTAATGATTAATGATATTGAGCATCTTTTCATGTTTGTTTGTAGGTGGGGAGGCAGCAGTGTTGGTTTAACTTCCAGTAGACCAAGCTTATAAATTACTGGTAGCTTTGTAATTTCAAGATTCAAGATCTTAAACAAATTTTTAAAATATTTGTCCTTTTCATACTCTCCGCCTTTAGGTTAGATTATAATTCCCAGCTGGAATGGTAAAGTCAGACATTTGAGAACTTGCCTCAATACTTTGACTTTCCTTCATGTGTGGCCAGAAAGGGGTTATCCAGAAGCAAAGAAGTCGCCAAGAGGCCAGAGATCCAAAAAAGGTAAACAGCAGATTTGGTAGGGAAGAAGAGTAGGAATAGGGAGAAATTTGGAGTCTATAATCCAAGATGAATGTGAAATATTAAATCTGTTACAGTCTTTCCTTTTAAATTTTTATACAGATTTATGAAAGCCGAATATACAATAAACAATATATATTTAAAGTACATAATTTGATAAATTTTAAAATATGTATATACATAGGAAACTATCACAACAATCAACATAATGAGCATATCCATCATTCTTGAAAGTTTCCTTGTGCCCCTTGGTAATCCTACCTTATTTTACCCAGGCAACCAGTATTTTGATTTCTGTTGCTTATAAATTATTCTATATTTTGTATAATTTTACATAAGTACAATAATTTTAAATGTAACTTACCTAAATAATTTATCTAGTGACTTTTTGTTCCACGTATTTTGAAGCTCTGTTGTTAGGTGTATACAAATCTAGGATTATCATGATTTCTTGATAAATTGCTCATTTTATCATTATGTAGTATCTTTCTTTATCCTTAGTAATTTTCTCTGAAGTCTATTTTGTGTAATACTAATGTAACTTCTCCAATTTTCTTTTTATTAGTGTTTTCACAATATAACTACTTCTACCCTTTTACTTTTTTATTGTGGTAAAATACACATAATATAAAATTTACCATTACTATTGCTCTTCCTTCATTTCTGATCTTTCAAATTTCCTTTTGCCTGAAGAAAATATTTTAGAAATTCCTTTAGAAGAAATTATTTTAGTTCGTCTGAGAAAGTCTTTATTTCACCTTAGTTCTGAAGGATATTCTCACTTGACACAAAATTTGTAGTTGGCAGTTCTTTTCTTTTTTTTTTTTTTTTTCTTTTTTTTTTTAATTTTTATTTATTTATGATAGTCACACACACAGAGAGAGAGAGAGAGAGAGAGAGAGAGGCAGAGACACAGGCAGAGGGAGAAGCAGAGGGAGAAGCAGAGGGAGAAGCAGGCTCCATGCACCGAGAGCCCGACGTGGGATTCGATCCGGGGTCTCCAGGATCGCGCCCTGGGCCAAAGGCAGGTGCTAAACCGCTGCGCCACCCAGGGATCCCCGGCAGTTCTTTTCTTTTAGCACTTTAAAAATGCCTGGCTGGCTCAGTGGAAAGACCATGTGACTCTTGATCTCAGGGTCATGAGTTTGAGCCCCACTTTGACTATAGAGACTACTTAAAAATAAAATCTTTTTTTAAAAATGCTGTTCCACTTCTTTCTGGTCACCATGGTTTCTGTAAGAAACCTGTAATTATTTAAATTGTAGACTTCCCATAAAAAATACATTTTTCTCTGACTGTTTTGAAGATTTTTTTCTTTGCTTTTAGGTTTCAGCAGATTATGTGTCCAGTGCAGGTTCCTTGAATTTATACTATTTAGAATTCTCTAAGCTTCTTGAATTGGCAGGATTATGTCTTTCAAAAAAATTGATACATTTCAGACATTATTTCTTTAGATATTTTTCTGTACTGCACTTCTCTTCCTTTCCCTCTGAGACTCATAAGAAACAAATGTTAGACATTTTGGTATTGATCCTCAGATCCCTGAGGATCTGTTTATTTTTTCAATTTTTTGTCTCTCTTGTTCAGATTAGTTTCTCTTGATCTATCTTCATTTCTTGAGCTATCATTCACTGACACATTCATCTGTCATCTTCTCCTTGCTATTAAGCCACTGCAATGCATTTTTTATTTCATTGATTATATTTTCAGTTCTAAAATTTCCATTTCCTTCTGCTTTGTAGCTTCTATTTCTTTACCGTAACAATCTACATTTCCATTTGTTTCCAATTGTTGTGTGTCCAACTTTACTTGTAATATTATTATACTACTACCTAAGAGTCTTTGTTAGGTAATTTCAATGTCCGTGTCATCTTGTCATCTGCATCTATTATTTTTTCCAATGCAAGTTGAAATTTTCCTGGTTATTTGAATGTCATGTAATTTTTGATATATCCTGGGCATTTTGAATTGTATGATATAAGACTTTGGGTCTTGTTCAGTCCCATGAAGAACATTGGTATTTTTGTTTTAGTAGACAATCAAACCAATGAGTTCAAGGCCACAAGTTCAAACCAGTCCTCATTGGGTCTTTTCTTTCTTTCTTTCTTTCTTTCTTTCTTTCTTTCTTTCTTTCTTTCTTTCTTTCTTTCTTCCTTTCTTACAGATTTTATTTATTTATTTGATGGAGAGAGAGTGAGAGCACAAGCAGGGGGAATGGTAGGCAGAGGGAGAAGGAGAAGCAGACTCCCTGCAGAGCAGGGAGTCCAATTTGGGGCTCAATCCCAGGACACCAGTATCCGGACCTATGCCAAAGATAGACACCTTAGGACTGAGCTACTCAGCTGCCCCCTTGGGTTAGGATTTCAATGAGAATTCTATTCTCAAAGCCTTTACGGTGCAATTTCAATATATTCTTCATTTGTGTTCCACAGTGACCAATATCATACTGGATCAGTGGTCTAGCTCTTAATTCAGTTCTCAAGGTTTTTAATATTGTGTGTAAGATCAGATTCATGCATGCCCAGCTTAGGGACAAGAGTTGATATAATAATTATAAATAATTCAGTCACTCCCCTGAGTTCCTCCCTCTTGGAACCATTTTGATTCTTTTGATGCCTGCTTTTCAATTTTGCTAAGCAGAACCAGAGCAATCTTTGACCTAACACTGATTTTACCCCATCAATGAGATAATACCCTCTGAGTAACTTATCCAATGCCCATTATTTATGAAGTTTTTCTCTATGGCTGGTGAGAATATCAACTATTACCAGACATAAGTAACCCCATAGATTACTCCTTCTGCTTCTTTTTGGGTAGACATTCTCTGGCCTTTGACAGTTTCAATTCATACATATGCTGGTCAGTAGTCAGCTGAAAACTCACTGGTGACTCTGAATATCTCTGAGGCTGTCTCTGTGCAAAGATGTGAACTCTAACTACCTTGGCCTTTCTGGACTCCCAGTTCAATCTCATCTCAGGAAAACCAGTGGACTTAGCTTTGGTTTCCTGCTGCTTCCTCTGAAGTTTGAAAAAAACTTTCTGCAAATAGTAAAATGGCATAACTAGAATTTATCTCATTTGTTTCCCTTTCTCAGAGATCACAGTCCTGAGTTGCCTGGTATGCTTTTTAAAACTTTTATTTTGCCCAGTATTGGAGATGTTTCAGGTGGGAAGTTAAATCTAGTCCCCATTACTCCTTCTTGCTCAGAAGCAGAGGTTTCCAGTCTCTTTTGACAGCAAGCCTAGGCTCTGACCATGAAGAACAGTGATTTGTAGATGAAGATCAAGAATGACAGTGAATTAAAGTTAGAGTGTTGGCATCCAGATAACATGTATTCCCAAGTACTATATAAGAGCAAAAATAAGATGAAGTCACAAAGGGAGGTAGAGGTAAGTACATTATGGTAGCTGAGATCAGCAAAGATTTGGAAAAATAGGAAGATAAGAAAGCATGGGCTTTCAATGAGAAAATGTGGATTAATGACCTGGAAAATGTCCCCACTACAATGATTGCTCTATGAGGGCAGGGAATTTGTTTAGTCACTGATTTGTGAGGTAGACACCCTTCTAGGTCTATAAAGACACACACCTATGTTAAATAAGCATTTTCTTAATTAATACAGTTGAATCTGACCTTTCATTCTCTCTTCTTGAATAAATGAAAATGAGGGAATCAGAGTTATGTGCAGAAGATCTATCTGGTTTCCCTTGAAAGCTAGTTTGTGCTCAATGTGAGCAGCTGAGGAAGAAATAAGAATGCTTAACAAGAAGGAATTTGCCTGTAATAGAACAAGACACCCTGGAAGAATCTTCATTCTTTACCCATCTTAGCCTCCCAAGGTTTAAGAAAGAATAATAATTTCTTGGGTGTTCTTCAATTATGAGATGAGCTCAGAAATATATAGTCAAAATTTCCCTCTTTTTGTTCTAAAGTCACATTCCCATGGAGACTAATATATTATTTACTCTTAAGTAGTCTACTTCTTTGAAATTTCCATATCAAATACTTGAAACCAATGTGTTAGGAATAAATATATTAATACAAAATAAAAGGCACACATATGAACACTAATACCATGTCACCAAAAGCTGGTTTTAAAGTGTGAAGAATCTCCTCTGTGTGTGGACTCGTGTCAGTTGTCCTAGTTTTTCTACTCTAACAGTTATTTCATATAACTTTATGCAGTATCTCTTGAGAATCTAAATTTCTACACTAGGCCCTAAAGAAATGAAAAAATAATTCAGAAAGTCCCTATCTTGAAGAGTTTATAAATACTCAAATTTCCATACTACACAGCAAAGTTAATTAAGCTCTCTCTAACAGACAAATTCCTTCCTTCACATTCACAAGACATAAGAGGAGACTTCATGGAAGGAGATACATTTGAACTGGGATTTTAAAAATGCCTAAAACTTCTGTAGGCTAGGATGGAGGAAGGAGAGGAGAGAATTCTGAGTGAGGCACAGAAAGGAAAAGATACAACTAGTTGTAGGAATCAGAAGACAATAATTTTTATAATACTTTGATTTTTTTATAGAGTGCTCCTGGGAGATGCAAAACAGGGAAGGTTGTGAAAGTTCTCAAATAGAAGGATGAACAGTTTATAGTTAAATTAATAGATCCAACTCTAAGTTAAATGTGACATATCAGCAATGAAAAGGGAATAGGCTGAGCACTTTTTAGGCTTATGGAGAATGCCAGAAGTTCAAATATGGCAAGCTATTAGTCTGTGATTTTTGTTCCCGGGATTTCCACTACCTTATTAAGTATGAGAGCAATCACAACATTCACAGAATATGCACGAATCAACCTAGGCTTTTAGCCTTAGTTTGAATGTCTGCATCAATCACACCACATATATCTGGCTCAAGTATAAGCACAATAATCTTAATCTCCACTTGCCACTTCATAAATAAGACATTTTAAAGGTGTTTTTTATAGATACTGCTGAATGTTTGGAGCACATCATAAGAAAGTGAGAAAGAGCTGTTGTATCTAGATTCAACAGACACATATTTGCACATAGAGCAATATTTAGAAAATGTCTTCAACCTATTCTCTTTTGAGATCATGAGGTCTCCCTTCTGTTTACCCACTGCTTGAGAAAAGAAGTAGAGAGAAAAAAACATTGGCACATAAGAAACTGGGTTTACAAAAGCAGGAATATACACCACTATTCAGTAATTAATAATTAATAATCTTCTAGTTGAAATGGATTAAAAGGTACAAATTTGCCAGTTATAAAATAAATAAAACATGGGGACACAATATGCAGCACCTAGAATATAGTTAATAATATGCAACAACTTTGTGTGATGACAGGTGGTAGCTAGATTTATCATGATCATTTCATATATATAAATGTTGAATCATTATGTTGAACACTTGAAATTAACATAATATTGTTTGTAAACTACACTTGAATAAGAAAATAAATAATATTCAAGGTAAATATCATGGAACCCTAAGGACTTGATTTAAGTACCTCAGGATATACACACTCCCACCCCCATCTCTTTCAAATTAATATTTATCTATTTTAACATTTATTTATTCCTCTACCTTTTAAAAGTTTTTAGAAGTCCTATAGTGGATAAACACTTTTTGATGTAGCATAATCATATTATGTAATTTAATTTTTCTAGTGCTACTGTAACAAATCACCACAAATTAAGTAGCTTAAACAATACAAATATATTACTTATATATATTACATATCATTGGGTATCACTGGGTCTCACTGAGCTAAAATTAAGGTGTTGAGGGCAGCCCCACTGGCTCAGCGGTTTAGTGCCACCTTCGGCCCAGGGTGGGATCTTGGAGACCTGGGATCCAGTTCCGTGTTGGGGTCCCTGCATGGAGCCTGCTTCTCCCTCTGCCTGTGTCTTTCCCTCTCTCTCCGCCGCCCCCGTCTCTCTCTCTCTGTCTCTCTCTCTCTGTCTCTCTCTCTCTATATATATATATATATATATTCATATATCATGAATAAATAAATAAAATATTTTAAAAAATAAAATAAAAAAATAAAATAAAATAAAATAAAATAAAATAAAATAAAATAAAATAAAGGTGTTGGGAGGGCTGCAATTCTTTCTGAAGATTCTAGAAGAGAATAATTTCCTTGCCTTTTCCAGTTTCTGGAGACTACTCACATTCCTTGGCTCATGATTCCCTTCCTCCACCTTTAAAGCAAACAGGTCGAGTCCTTCTCATACCACAATTTACTGTTCTGCTTTGGTCTTCCATTTTTAAGGATCCGTGTAATTACATTGAGTCCACCCAGGTAATTCAGACTAATTACCTGACTAGCAACCTTAACTCCATCTAAAACCTAAATTCCCCTTTGCCATATAAGGTGACATTCCAAGGGAATTCATCAGTAAAATAAACAAGCAATCCAAATTGAAAATGAACAAAAGGCAAAAAGATATATGGATGGCAAATAAGCACATGAAAAGATGTCCAACATCACTTGCTATTGGAAATGGAAATTAGGACCATGATGATATTACTACATACATATTAGAACAACTAAAATGAAAATAGTGACAATCCTATATGCTGGCAAGAATGCAAAGAAACATCACAAGTAAGAATGTAAAATGGAACCATCACTCTGAAAAGTTGTTTGGCAGTTTCTTTTAAAATTAAATATACACTCACCATACGACACAGCAATTACGCTCGTGAGCATTTAACCCAGAATGAAAACTATCCACATAAAAATCTGCACACAATTGTTCATATGTTAGTTACAAATAGCTCCAAACTGGAAATGACCAAAATATGCTGTAAGAGATAAATAATTAACCAAACTGTGGTACATACATGTTGAGGGTGTGACTATAAAGGGCTGACACAAGAAGATCTTTGTGGTAAATAAATAGTTATGTAACTTGATTATGGTGAGTTACACAAATCTACTAATGTGATAAAATGACACTGAGCTTTATACATACTTCACACCAATGTTGATTTCCTGATTTTGATGTTGTACTGTGGTTATACAAATTAGGTAGCTAATGTGGGAAACTAGATGAAGGATATCCAGGACCTCTCCATACTATCTTTTTTAACAATCTGTATACCATTAATCACTAAAATGATCTCAATAAAAGTTTTAAAAAAATCATATTATAAATTCAATACCTTCTACCAATTGCCACCTTCATTCATTCAATTATTTTTCTATGTTACAAAAAGGATAAAAGGATGTTAGACTTGAAAAGAAATCAACTAATCTAGAAGTTACAAACTGGAAGCCCATGCACTGGATATGAACAACAGACTTGCTTTAATTGGTGTTAACAGCATCATTTTTTTTTTAATTTCAAAGTCTTTGGAGTGAGATTATGAGATCTAGTTCATTAGTTTCCACTCCTTTATAATCTTATACTCTGTGCTCCATTCATTCAAATTCCTGTCTAATCCTTAAAGGCAGTTGAGTTTGCCAATCTGACTAATCTTAAAATAGCGTGAGGCAGATGTCTAAAGTGGCTAAATCAAATGTTCAAAGCCATAGGCTTCTGATTCCCATCACTGCTCTAACTACTCCCTTTGGAGTTATTTCACCTCAATTTGATTATGCTCTTGTTCTAATAGAGTAAATATCTAGATCTATGTTTTACTACCTTTCTTGCTTGTCTTGAATAAGACACCAACCATGTCAAGCCTCTGTTAAAATGGAAATACTTGCCTTTCCCCATTCATAGTACTATTGGAATAATCAAGAAAGAGTACATACAAAATCTACTCAATTAAGAACCTCAAATATATATATTTCTCATCTGAAGCAGTAGGTACTCTGCACTGTGATACTGCGTTTGGTCTTTCCAAGCATAGCTTCAACAAGATCATCACATTGCAATGGGTTATGGAAGGTCCAAGCTAGGGACAGTAGTACAGAGAAAAAGAACAAGTTCAGTGGAAATGAGTTCTGGGAGTCTTAGAATTAAACAGTAGAAAAGAAGAGTTAATACTAAGAGTAGCAGGAAGAAAAGGAAAGGAAGAAGTTGACTCTTTGATCCAACAGTCTTATTTCTGACTTAGCCAAACTAAAATAATGAGAGTCAGCGGTATACTTGTTATGCTTTAATTATATCTTGAGTATATTTATGTATCCTTAATTATTCTTCAAAAATGATTTTTAAGTATAAATGTATACCTCCATCTGTTAAAATCCATGTACTAGATCTAACTGCTGTTAACTGTAAAATATATCTTTCCACAGTTTTTTGTATAATTATGCAGGAAGATTATAGTTTATATACAGGCATATATGTGCACATATACCTTCACATGCATATTTTTTGTAAAAATTGGATCATGCTATACAGATGTTCTTCAAATTTATGTTTTCACTTAAAAATACATTACAGTCATATTTCTGTACCAGCTCACACAGTGCTACTACATTCTGTTTAATAGCTGTCTGTATTCCAACTGAACAGATATACCAAATTTATTTGATCATTCCCTTATTAATATATGTATAGTTACTTCTAGCATTTTGCTTCTTTAATTATGATATAAGGAAAACATATTAACATATTCATGGAATTATTTTCATAAGATATGTTCCAGATTTAAGAATGTTAGGAATGAGCCTCTTAATTTTTATACCAAACATTTTCCTACCTGCAATGTCCACTTTCACACATTTCACCAACATTCTGTCTTCTGTATTTCATGTCCATTTTTTCAGTGTGTTGTTAACTTTTAACTTTATATAGTATTTTGTAAAACAGAAGAGTATTCTGATGTACTAAAATCTGCCACTCATTTCTTTTATTTTTTTAATTTTTATTTATTTATGATAGTCACACACAGAGAGAGACAGAGGCAGTGACATAGGCAGAGGGAGAAGCAGGCTCCATGCACCGGGAGCCTGACGTGGGATTCGATCTCGGGTCTCCGGGATCGCGCCCTGGGCCAAAGGGCAGGCGCTAAACCGCTGCACCACCCAGCGATCCCTCATTTCTTTTATTATTAAGTTTTAAGTAGTGTGTTTATACCATTTAAATTATAAAAATATTCTTCCACATTTCCTTAAGATTTCTATAGTTAGAAAAGGAGTTATATTTAAACTTTTAATCCATCTAGAATTAATTTTTGTATGTAGTATAAAGTAGAAAAATCTAAATTTACTTTCTTAAAGCTGCATATTCAACTATTCAGCACAATTTTTTAATTTATTTTTCATTGATCTAAAATGTCACAACTGTTTTTAAATATTAAATTTCCATATATACTTACTTTTTTCTAGACTCATTCTTCTATGCCATTGATCTTTCACCCATCCCAATGTTTTAAAATTTTAGCAGTATAATATATTAATTTCCCAAAATTTCTTGGGTATTTTCACATACTTACTATTATAAATGAACCTTAAAATCTCAACTCATCAAATTCCATTCACACAAAACCCTTTTGGATTCAGATTATAATTGTATTACTAATGGTGTGACAAACAGATTATGTGTCACCTGATACTATGAAAGATGACAGTATTTGGTAAGAAGTAACATTTATTTCTTCTCTCCAGGAATGTGGCATGCTTCTCTATTTATTCATATCAAGTTTTACAAACTTCAGTAAAACTTTATCAGTTTTCAAATTTAGATTTTATGTCTTCTTTATTAAATTTATTTCAATTTTAGACCAAATTAATTTTTAAATGCTTATACCTAGATATATTCTAGTTTTAAATTGAAACAACAAAGACAAATCCTTAAAAATCATTCAAGCAAGAAAAAAGTTATATGTGAAGGAACAGAAGTCATATTTCTCTTCTACATCAATTGCAAAACAACCATGTATTACAGAATTAATTAAGGGGAAATAATTGTGACCACAACCTTTTTTTTAAAGATTTTATTTATTTATTCATGAGAGACACAGAGAGAAGGCAGAGACATAGGCAGAGGGAGAAGCAGGTTCCTTGCAGGGAGCCCGATGTGGGACTCAATCCCAAGACTCCAGGATCACGCCCTGAGCCAAAGGCAGATGCTCAACCACTGAGCCACCCAGGCGTCCCATGACCACAAGTTTTTGTAAGCCAAGTTATCATTTATATGTAAATAAAACAAAGATATTCATGGGCTCATACAACAATAATTCATTCAATTATCCACCATCAGAAATACCTTGCAGATATATATATATGCCTACAGACTGACAGAAGAATGAAAGAGATTTGTAATATCAATCAAGAATCTTAAAATATGAAGACAAGTAAGGCTTCCAGCAATAGTTGGGAAAGACGTCAGCAAATACTCTCCCCCCCCCAAAAAAAAAAAAAATACTCTCCCCCAAAAAAAGTAGTTTCAGCAGGTGAAAGTAAAAGACTATGCAGAAACTGAACAGAGCAAGCCTGGAAATGAACAAAGCATAGAACTACATAAACCATCACATATCCCTGGCAAAGGCATATACAGAGGATACCAGGAAGAGCCAGGCAGAGAGTTAAAGGATGCTTATGAACTGTTTGAACTTTTAATATACTCTTCACATATAAATTCATCAACAGAAGGTGAAAACTTTAGGGGCTTGCGGAAACTTGGGCACAGTATCTTCTGAATCTACTAGTGACCACATACACAGGAACAAGACAATCCCTTGGAAACTAAAATTTTAAAAATAAAAATAAGAACAAAAAATGAAGCTGAACACCATAGAGAAGACCATATTCTGGGTAAGTACAAGCAAGTTATTAAAAACAAACAATGAAAAAAATCAAAATGTAAAACACACAAACTGTTAATGGGAAAAAAATACAGTCCAGAGTTGCTACAATATATAATCTAAAATTCCCAGCTTTTATAGTAATCAAAACAGTATGGTACTGGCACAAAAACAGATACATAGATGAACAGAACAGAGATCCCAAAAATAAATGCACACTTATATGATCTGTGACAAAGAAGGCAAAAATATACAATGGAAAAAAAAACAGTCTCTTCAACAAATGGTTGGGAAAACTGGACATCTTATATACAAAGAATGAAACAAAACCACCTCCTTATGCATTACACAAAAACAAACTCAAATGGATTAAATACCTAAATGTATGCTGAGTGAAGTAAGTCAATCGGAGAAGGACAAACAGTGTATGTTCTCATTCATTTGGGGAATATAAATAATAGTGAAAGGGAATATAAGGGAAGGGAGAAGAAATGTGTGGGAAATATCAGAAAGGGAGACAGAACATAAAGACTCCTAACTCTGGGAAACGAACTAGGGGTGGTGGAAGGGGAGGAGGGCAGGGGGTAGGGGTGAATGGGTGATGGGCACTGAGGGGGACACTTGACGGGATGAGCACTGGGTGTTATTCTGTATGCTGGTAAATTGAACACCAATAAAAAATTAATTTATTAAAAAAAGACCTAAATGTAATATCTTAAACCATAAAATTCCTAGGCAGCAATTTCTTTGACATTGGCCTTCCCAACATTTTTCTAGACATGTCTTCTTAGGTAAGTGAAATAAAAGCAAAATTAAATTATTTGAACTACACCACAATAAAAAAGCTTTGCACAGAAAAGGAAGCCATCAACAAAACAAAATGGGAGAGCCTACCAAATGGGAGAAAATATTTGCAAATGATGTATCCAATAAGGGGTTAATATCTAAAATGCATAAAGAACTTATACAACTCAAAAACAAACAAACAATCCAATTAAAAATGGGCAAAAGACCTGAATAGACACGTTTCCAAAAAAACATACAGATGACCTACTGACATATGAAAAGATGTTCAACATCAGAGAAATGCAAATCAAAATCATGATATCATCTTATGCCTACCAGAATGGCTAAAATCAAAAACACAAGTTACAACAACTGTTGGCAAGGATGTGGGGGAAAAAGAAACTCTCATGCACTGCTGGTAGAATTACAAATTGGTGCAGCCACTATTAAAAACAGTATGGAGGCTCCTCAGAAAATTAAAAATAGAAATACCATATGGTCCAGTAATTCCACTACTGGGTATTTACCCCAAGAAAATAAAAATACTAATTCAAAAATACATATGTAGCATTATGTTTATTATTGTAGCATTATTTACAAGTGCCCACCACTAGATAAATGGATAAAGATGTTGTTTGTGTGTATATATACATATACACACAATGTATACATAAATATACACAATAGAATATTACTCAGCCATAAAAAAGAATGAAATCTTGCATTTGCAACAACATGGATGGACCTAGAGGGCATAATACTATGTGAAATAAACTAGTCAGAGAAAGACAAATACCATATGATTTCACTTACATGTGGTATTTAAGAAAAAAAATAAATGAAGAGGGGGGAAAAAGAGAAAAACAAACAAACAAAAAGACTCTTAAATCCAGAGAACATATTGGTGGTTGCCAGAGGAGATATGGTGATGATATAGGTGAAATGAATAAGAGATTAAGAGTATACTTATCTGGATGAGCACTGAGTAATATATAGAACTGTTGAATCACTATGTTGTATACCTGAAACTAACTTAACACTGTATGTTAATTATACTTCAGTTAAAAAAAAATCTCATTTTCAAACCAAAAAATACCCAGATTTCAACAACAACAATATATTATAAAGCATGCAAAGAAACACTCAGGGAAAAGAAAGGAGATAAAAGAAACTAACTCGGGGTGAGTATAGACATTAGACTTAGTAGTCAAAGACCTCAAAGCAATTGTTAAAAATATGTTCAGGGCAGCCCGGGTGTCTTAGCGGTTTAGTGCCACCTTCAGCCCAGGGCCTGATCCTGGAGACTAGGGATGGAGATCCCACCTTGGGCTCCCTACATTGAGCCTGCTTCTCCCTCTGCCTGTGTCTCTGCCTCTCTCTCTCTGTGTGTGTTTCTCATGAATAAATAAATAAAATCTTTTTTTAAAAATATGTTCAAAACTTTTAAGAAGTTTATTCAGAAATTTCAAGGGAAATATGAGGATAATGACTCAACAAACAGGAAATCTCAAGAAAGAAACAGAAAATTTTAAAAACTAAATGGCAATATTAAAGTTGAAAAGTGTAACTAGAATGAAAAATTCATTAAGTAGAATCAACAGCAAATTGAACATGGCAGAAGAATCAGTGAACTATAAGACTGACCACTAGAAATGACCCAATATGAAGGAGAAGGGGAAAAACTGAAAAAACAGTGAGCAAAACCTCAGAGACATATAAGACAGAAAGAGTATTTGAAGAAGAGCTGAAAATAGCCCAGGATGATGAAACACATTTATATAAATATTTTTTTAAAAAGGTCAAGAACTCTTAGGTATGATAAACTCAAAGAAATCCCAACTTAGACACATCATAATCCAACTTTGGAAGACAAAAGCAGAGAGAAATTTTTGAAAATATCAAGGGAAAAACTATCCATCACCTACTGAAGAATAATAATACCATTAAAAGCTGACTTCTAATCAGAAACAGTGGAAGACACAAAGCCATAGAATGATATATTCAAAATGCTGGAGGGAAAAATTATCAACCAAAGATTTCATATCCAGCAAAACTACATTATAAATGTGAAGGATGAAATAAAGATAAGCCCATATACCAGCACAAAAGAAAAAAATGATTAAAAGAGTTTCATCAAATAAAAAACTTACATTCTTTAAAAGATATCTTTAAAAAATTTTTAACTTAAATTTTAAAAAGTTAAAAAAATTTTTTTTAATTTAAAATCACTTATCTGATAAAGGGCTTATATCCAGAATATATATATATATATATATATATATATATATATATATATATAACTCTCACAACTCAATAATAAGATAAAAGCACAATGAAAAGAACAAGTAGAGGATCTGCATAGACATTTCACCATATACAAATGGCTAATAAGCACATGAAAATATGTGCAGCATCATTAGTCATTAGGGAAATGTAATTACCACAATGAGATCCCACTTTACACCCATTAGATTGTCAATAATTAGAGACTGACAATACTGTTGGCAATGATATGGAGAAACTGGAACTCTTATACATTGCTAGTGAAAATGTGAAATGGTAGTCACTTTGGAAAATGTGAAATGGTAGTCACTCTGGAAAAATTTGGTAATTTCTTAAAAAGTCAAACATACACTTATATGTTCAAGCAATTCTACTCCTCCTAGGTATTCACACAACAGAAATGTCCATACAAAGATCTGACAACAAATATTTCTAGTGACTTTACTCATGACATCAAGAAACTAGAAACAAACCAAATGTGCATCAACAGATGAATGGGTAAACAAATTGTAGAACATTCATGTAACAGAATACTGCTCAGCAATAAAAAGGAATGAAATGCTAATACATTCAACAAGATGGATGAATCTCAAAAAGTATTATGCTAAGTGAAAGAAGCTAATTCCATTCGTAGGACATTTTGCAAAGGGAAAACTTTAGGAACAGATATCAGATGAGAGATAACTAAAAACTGAGGGAGATTGACTGCAAAGAGTATGCATAAGAAAACTTTTCAGGATGATAGAAATCTCTATCTTGATGGTTGTGGTGGCTTCATTACTGTATTCTATAGTCATTTGTTAAAATCATTTTTACTGCACATAAATTATATCTTAATAATTTGACTTTATGAAATTTTAAAATACATAGAAATTTGACCTAGACATCCCACTTTGAGAAATCTACACTACAGAAATAAATCTATTCTCAGTAAATGAGCATATACATGCATTTTTATTCTAGCATGGTTTGTAGTAGTAAACTTTTTAATAAACTCAAATAATAATTATTGATAATTTATATTTTAAAATATTTTGACAGTATTTTAAACAACAAAAACATTAAAACCAATATAGCTCACAATTGGCTATTACTTTAAAATCCATATGACTAAATTCCCTTACTGCAAAAAAAAAATTGTTATTCTACTTTTTTTCTTTCTTTTTCAAGGTTTTACTTAAATTCCAGTTAGTTAACATATAGTATATTAGTTTCAGGTGTACTACTTAGTGATTCAACACTTACATACAACATCCAGTACTCATCAAACAAGTGCACTCCTTAATCCCCATCACCTATTTCACCCATCCCCCCCACCTCCCCTCTGATAACCATCAGTTTGTTCTCTATAGTTAAGAGACTATTTCTTGGTTTTCCTCTCTTTTTCTCTCCCTATGATCATCTGTTTTGTTTCTTAAATTCCACATATGACGGCAGCACCGGTGGCGCAGCGGTTTAGCGCCGCCTGCAGCCCGGGGTGTGATCCTGGGGACCCTGGATTGAGTCCCACGTCAGGCTCTCTGCATGGAGCCTGCCTCTCTCTCTCTGCCTGTGTCTCTGCCTCTCTCTCTGTGTGTGTGTCTCTATGAATAAATAAATCAAAATCTTTTAAAAATTCCACATGAGTGAAATTAAATGGTATCTGTCTTTCTCTGACTTATTTTGCTTAGCATAATAGTCCCTAGTTCCATCATTGCAAATGGCAAGATTTCATTCTTTTTGATGGCTGAGTAATATTCCTGTGTGTGTGTGTGTGTGTGTGTGTGTGTGTGTATGTATGACATTTTCTTTAGCCATTCATCAGCTGATGGACATCTGGGCTCTTTCCATAGTTTGTCTATTGTTTATAATGCTGCTATAAACATTGGGTTACATGTATCCCTTTGAGTTAGTATTTTTGGATTCTTTGGGTAAATACCTAGTAGTGTGATTCTAGATGCTATGGTAGTTCTATTTTTAATTTATTGAGGAACCTCCATACTGTTTTCCAGAGCAGCTGCACCAGTTTGCATTCCCACCAACAGTGTAAGAGCATTCTCCTTTCCCCACGTGCTTGCCAACACCTGCTATTTTCTGTGTTGTTAGTTTTAGCCATTCTGACTGATGTGAGGTGATGTCTCACTGTAGTTTTGATTTGAATTTCCCTGATGATGAGTGATGTTGAGCATCTTTTCATGTATCTGTTAGCCATCTGTATTTTTTCTCTGGGGAACTGTCTATTCATGTCTTCTGCCTATTTTTTAATTGGATTGTTTGGATTTTGGGTGAGTTTTATTAATGTGTCATTTGAAAATATCTTCTCCCATTCTGTAGGTTGCCTTTTAGTTTTGTTGATGTGTTTCTTTACTGTGCAAAGCTTTTTATTTTGATGAAGTCACAACAGTTTATTTTTGCTTTTGTTTCCCTTGCCTCAGGAAACAAATCTAGTAGAAGTTCCTACCATTTAAACTCTTCAAAGTCTAAACCCATTATATAGCTAACACCTGAGCTAGGCACCCAGCTGTGCATTCTACTTGCGTTATCTCATCTAATCTTAACAATCTTTTGTGGTAGTTATCACTATTATCCTCATTTTACAAATAAGGAATCTGGATCTGATCCTAAATAATTTAAATAAGTTATCCAAAGTAACATAACTAAAAAATGGAAAAGCCAAGACTTGGAACTAGTCCGATTCTAGACTCATGTTCTTAACCATCATGCTATTCTCTTCTAAATTGATCCTGTGCCGTAATCTGCAAACTGTGAAAAAACATTTATAAAACCAACACACTGAACAAGCAGACTCGTAGGAGATCATCAGATAGTAGAGTTACTTTTGTCTTCATTATCCCTTTAAAATATACTTTGTGGGGGAAGCATTTCCTATGGCCCTGGATAGAAACTTGAGCAGTTTCATGGTTTTTAATTCTCTCTCTCAGGTAGCAAATGTTCTATAGTAACTTTAAGACTCAATAAGTCTCGAAGTTCACAAAATGTCTAATCTCAGGTTATCAAACCTTTATATTTCATTCAAAATTATATCTATCTCCTGCTCAAAGTTTCATAAAAGGGTAAGGAAAGGTAAGGAAAACAATAAAACTCTTATTTAATTGGTACTGTTGTAATTTGGTATCATGTTCTCTGAAGGTGAGAGTGCCATGACAGGTATTTTGAAGCACCTCACACACACCCAAATGCTAGCAGTCTGTCACATTTATTTCCCTCAACTTGGATTACTGTACTCTATTCTGGCAGTCATTTATTTCTTCCTTGGGCTCCATGGAAACAGTAGGGTCCACCTTGCTGAGGCCTGTTTGCCTGTCTATGAACTTCTATTGTCCTGGATCTAAGAAATCTCCCATACTGGCCCTTGTAGGTATAACCACATCTGACCCACTAGATACATTCATGAATTTTTCCCTCCAAATACTCTGAGAAGTGTAGGCCAATTCCAATACAGCAGCAATTCTCCATGTCCCACCATGAAAGAAGGTGGCCATCTCTTTCATCCTCTAGATTTCCTTGAAAGAAGTGAGTTCATTTCATTCTTCCATACCACTGATAGGAAATCCATATCAAGTGCCTCAGGTAGCCCTCTCTCTTAACCTTAGGTGAAGATGGAAGCACTCTCACCCTGCTCCTGGGAGACAAGTATGCAGGAAAAGATTCAGAATACCATTTTCTCCAAATAAAGCTTCCTTTAAAAATCCTCCTCAAGAGGTACCTAAGTGGCTCAGTCAGTTAAGCATCCAACTCATGATTTCAGCTCAGGTCATGATCTCATGGGTCATGAGACTGAGCCCTGTGTCGGGCTCTGTGCTCAGCAGGGAGTCTGCTCAAGATTCTCTCTCCCTCTGCCCTCACCCCACTCATGCTGTCTTTCTCTCTCAAATAAATAAAAATCTTTTTTAAAATCCTCAACTATCTAGCAATACATAATTTAATATCCTCCTAATAGATGAGGAGTCTTTAAGATGATGTGGCCAGTTTCCAGGTATATCCTTCTACACTTTGGACTGTTACTCTGCTTTAGTATGTAACACTTATTGTACATTGATCCCTTAGTAAAAACTTCTAATTCAACATGCTGCTCTAATTCCATACATTGGAATGTAAAAGGCATAGCTCAATCTCCATATAATTCCAAGAATCCATAGGCCAGTCCCCATCAGACTATGAGAGGCTCATCAAAGTTTCATCAGAGGCTGAGAACTCTACTTCCTGAAATATTTGGCTCTTCCCTTAAATATCGTCACTCAGGGACGCCTGGGTGGCTCAGTGGTTGAGCATTTGCCTTCAAGTCAGGGCGTGATCCCAGGGTCCGGGGATTGAGTCCCACATTGGGCTCCCTGTGAGGAGCCTGCTTCTCCCTCTGCCTATGTCTCTGCCTCCTCTGTCTCTCTGTGTCTCTCATAAATAAAACTTAAAAAAAAGTGAAAAAAAAATATTGTCACTCATTCCCAAAAGGCTAGTTGATCAGAGATAACTTGGGAATTAATATGGTCAGGAATGAGGCAGAATCCTACAATTGGCATTTGTAGGTTATGTGCCCCACATTCTTGTTGGTAGGATTCTATATTCTCCTTGCCATTTCTGAGGAGAGCCTTCCAAAACACCAAGCTTTTTGGGATGGGAACTCCTTGCCCTAGCTCTACTTCTCATTTCCCAAAACATATTCCATTTTACTTCATCTCTGATGATCCAAAACAAAAATTTGGAAACTATTTAATCTATCACTGGTCATCTGGCCAAGATTTAATAGTAATCAATTTTCTTCAAATCCTTGAAACAACTGGTTTGAAAATGCTTAGCATTAGTTCATAAGATCTGGAATTTCATGGAAATGATTCTCCTAAAAATGCCAACTGCTTATTTATTTTTAAATGGTAATTTGATAATTTCTTATTTGATGACACATTTCTGTGAGGAATTAAGCAAATACGTGCAGCAGCATGCTAAGTGAAAACTGGAAAGGGCTGCTTCCAAGCAGATGTAGCCCACTATCATAATGTAGATTCTTCATTTAAAAACAAATAAAATTTCATTTTCTCCACAAATTTTAAGACCTTAAAAGTTTCCAGAGCTCTCTAGAATATATTTTCTCATGTTCTGTACCTTGTAAGACAACTGCTCCTTTGGAGATACAGGTAGTTGTGACTCCATTTGTAAAAATTCAAATATAAAATCTATCATTTTTTTAAGAGAGACAGAGTAAGTCGTAGGCTTCTCAAATGTCTTTACAGGTCAAATGTTTACAAAGGTCAGGACACCAACCAATGTTAGAATATGTAGAATTATTTAGCTTTCTACCCAACCATATATAAAATAAGCTCTTTCTCAGCTTCATGATTATTTCAGTTTTGTCTAATAATGCAGTTGTTGCCAAACACTTCTGAGATCATTCATGGAGTACATTTTTCAAACTTGAATTAGTACCCTTTCTTCCAAATTGTGCTTTGAAGACTCATAAAGAGCACTATCAAATCTGATTTAAGAAATGGAGGTCAAATTGACCCTTAACAAAATCTGTGAAGTAAGATTTAAAGTAAGATGGAAAACAGAAGGTGAGGAGAGCTTTATATTCTACTGGGAGGCTGGCAATCCATTTCTGAGAGAGAGAGAGAGAGAGAGAGTGCTCTGAGTCTTACTCAGGGACAAGAACATTAATGGATTTTGAGTTATATTTTTCTAGAATCATTGAAATTTTGATTGTGAATAAGCTAATTAAGCTATTTAGTGTTCTGGCATTTGTTAAAAGGTTTGCTCTAGGTGTCTTCTGACCAAGCAACGTTTACACTGTTACTCATTTTTTGGACCTCATATTTCTTTGAGTTAAACTTGAGTGTATTCCAAATTAGATGATCCATAAGGAATAAAGCATAAGGGCTTGCCCTGTAACCTCATTTCTCTTATGAATCTAAGAAGAGTTGGTTTTTTCATTTCTTCAGCTTTTTATTTCTTGTTATGATGGAGTAGAGATGTCCAAGCTCCTTATATGCCAGACCAGAAGTCAAAAGTCACAATGTTTATTTTTAATTCTAATTGTTGTTTAAATCCCTTTCCATAAAATAAGGATGACACATGCACACAGGATTTTATGATTATGCCAAATAACACACCTAAAGCCCCTAACACAGTGGCTACTTTAAGCACTTAACCATTTGTTGAGACTAAATTTATTGACAATGAACCACTCCAACTTACAAGCAGTCATTTTATAAATATCCATGTATAGGTTGAATGTTTAGAATTTAATAATAATTCCACAATGAAACAATGATATGTAAGGTAATTAAATTTCCAGATTTTCAAAAAAGCCTATTCTTATCTAACCTATAGTATAGTAATGATATTTCTCCAAAATCCCTACCAAGAAAGCTGTAACTCTGAGATCACTGAGTACCTGAAAATAGCAGAAAGAAAAGGAAAATGGAGATGGTTGTAAAAGTAACAAACACATCTTACCCAGGTACCATTGTTCCCACTTCCTAAATCATTCTCCCTCTAACCAGTCTGTGACACCTTCCAGGTCTCCTAATTCACAAATGTTATTTCAATGATGCTAATGGTACTTCTCTAAAACTCAATATAGAGAACTGATATACTTGAAATAGATTATTTCTTGTGAAAGAACTTCCTGAGTCCTTTGAGGTCCTGGGAGTAGAGTGGGACAAGGACTTGAAGGAAATGTGCATGTACCTGTTTCAAAAATCAAAATTACACTGCTCTGGGGAAATGATGGTCTAGTCTCAAAAATACTTTCTTTGGGATTTTCTTTCTTTCAGTCATGCCCCAAAAATATGTTGGTCAGGTCCATTTCATGAATAGCTTTGCCAATTTCTGACTCATATTTCATAGATAGATGCTACTAGGTTAAAAAAGAAGAATCCAATCTTGGAAAGCCAAAGTCAATCAATGCGTGATTCTGCCAAGGGCCACTCATTCTGCTCAATATTCATTCACATTTTTCCAGATCTGTGCCTGGTACAGAGGGTGCAATGTTGAGCAAAAACATGGTTCTTGCCTTAGAAGCTCAGGGTCTAAGCTGAAGAGAAATATCCTGAGGAAAATTTTATTTGGTCTTATTCAGGCCTATACTTGAACTAATTACTGTGGTAATTTGGCACCACATTTCTACCCCTAAGGTAAGAAAGATGGGGTTGTGGATCAGAAAGATAGGCAAAGAATACAATTATAAAGATTGCATGCCCCACATAAATGACATTAGGGTTCTCCAAAGGAGAAGTGGGATAGTAAAGGAATACCATAATCAGAAAGAAGAAAACAGAATATGATGGCTTAACATACCAGAAGTACCCTTTCCCATGAATAGTACAAATCAGAAAGAAGACATATAAATTTTATTTCACAAGGTATATGAGGTTTCACAAAGACACTTATCTGGGCTGCTCATCAGAAAATTATCATTCCCCATTTACTACAACCAAACAGAAAGGATAAATGCACATATTCTTCATGAGAAACCTGTTAAAAACAACAACAACAATAACATAGTGATACAGGTTGCTCGGTGATCTGTAGTAAAAGGTCCTAATTTGGCTACTAGTGAAATACAGTGTGTCATTCTATCCTTGCCAATCATTTCCCAGGCCAGTCACAGAAGAGCCACCTAAGCTTTCCAACATGACAAAGCATCTATTGTCACAACTTTTTTTAAAAACATTTTTTATTTTTTTATTTTTTTAAAGATTTATTTATTTATGATAGACATGGAGAGAGAGAGAGGCAGAGACACAGGAGGAGGGAGAAGCAGGCTCCATGCAAGGAGCCCGACGCGGGACTCGATCCTGGGACTCCAGGATTGTGCCCTGGGCCAAAGGCAGGCGCTAAACCGCTGAGCCACCGAAGGATCCCTGTTTTTTTTTTAAACATTATTCTTATTTTTCATGCAACATTGATTCAGTCCATAGAAAATGAAAGAGCCATATACAATAATTTACCCAATAATCTATTTAGGGCATTCCCTAGTCTGTACAGAATGGTGCAGAAACTCTCAGAGCACAAGGTTAGAGCTGGCAAGGAGTCTGGAAATTGAGATAGGAAATCCAAAAAAGGAAAAGACACTGAAGAGGGAGCTCCCAAAACTCTGAATAAATTTGAATACAAAAATTATAATCTAGGTATAAAATCTAAGTATAAACTGACCACAGAACTGTGACACTCTAAAAAGACTGTTGGAAGGCAATAGCTGGAAAGTTGAAAAGGCTGAGCAAAGATTTCTGCTGCTGCCCAATGCAGGGAAAGAGTGCTTTGAGTTTGAATTATGCCAAATTAAAGAGGCTTGATAAATATCTGGACTCTCCAGTAAAATTGCAGAGAGGAGTAATGCCAAGGAGTAAAGACTATGTCTCATCCTAAGACTAAAAGAAAAACTAAAACAGATCTGCTCTATCAAAATGTAAAATGAAACCTATATTAGTTTAAGATGACCAACCAATAAATGAACTGTCTACTTGAATTTAACAAAAAAAAAAAAGCACTCTTCAGAGAAAGAGAATAAAGTCCAGATTCTCTACAGTATCAAACATAATGTCCAGATAGAATTAAAAACTTACTACACACGGAAATAGAAAAATGTGACCCACAGTTAAAAGAAAAAGCAGTTAATAGAAACTCCAAAATAATGCAGATGTTGGAATTATCAGATAACTACTTTCTAAATTTTATTTATTTTTAAATTCCAGTATAATTAACATACAATGTTATATTAGTTTCAGGTGTACAATATAATTATTCAACAATTCTGTACATTACTCAGTGCTCATAGGATAAATGTATTCTTAATCCCATCCCCTGCACCTATTTCACCCATTCCCCCACCCATCTCCTCTCTGGCAACAAACAATTTGTTCTCTATATTTAAGAGTCGATTTTTTTTAAAGATTCATTTATTTATTCATAAGAGACACAGAGAGAGAGGCAGAAGCAGAGGCAGAGGGAGAAGCAGATTCCTTGCAGGAAGCCCAATGCAGGACTCCATCCCGGATCCCAGGATCATGACCTGGGCCGAAGGCAGGCACCCAACTGCTGAGCCACCCGGCATCCCAAGAGTCCATTTTTTAAAAAGATTTTATTTATTTAATTGAGAGAGAGAGAGAGAGAAAGCATGAGCTGGGGGTGGGAGGAGAGGGGGAGAAGGAAAGGGAGAAGCATACTCCCTCTTGCTAAGCAGAGAGCCCAATGCAGGGCTCAGTCCCAGGACCTTGAGATCATGATCTGAGCCAAAAGCAGATGCTTAACTGATTAAGCCACCCAGGTGCCCCAAGAATCCATTTTTTTTGTCACTCTTTTTCTATGTTTGGTTTTATTAAATTCCACATATGAGTGAAATCATATGGTATTTGTCTTTCTCTGACTTACTTCACTTAGCATTATATCCTCTAGATCTATCCATGTTGTTGCAAATGGCAAGATTAGATAGATGATAGATAGATGATAGATAGATAGATAGATAGATAGATAGATACACACACATACATACAAGATACACACACACACACACACACACACACACACCACATCTTCTTTATCCATTCATCTATCCAGGGGCACTTGGGTAACTTACATATCTTGGTTATTATAAATGATGCTGCAATAAACAGAGGTGCATATATCTTTTCAAGTTAGTGTTTTTATCTTCTTTGGGTAAATAACCAGTAGCAGAGTTACTGGATTACATGGTAATTCTATTTTTAATTTTTTGAGGAAACTCCATACTGTTTCCAGAGGAGTTCTTTAAAGCTGCTATTATAAATATAATCAACTTCTAAAGGAAAAGATGATCATAATGGATAAGAAGATGGAACATCTAAGCAGAAAAATAGAAACTATGCAAAAGAACCAAATGAAAACTCTAGAAATGAAAACTGTAATATCTGAAATAAAAATTTCAATATATAGGCTTAAGAAAAGGCTGGAGCCATCCTCCCAAAACTCACAAAGTTGAAAAGTTCCTTAGCTGAAGAGAAACTACATGAGATGGAACTTCACACATACAAGGAGAAATAAAGGGGACACGAGGGACACCTGAGTGGCTCAGTCAATTAAGCATCCAACTCTTGATTTCAACTCAGGTCATGATCTCAGGGTTGTAAGATGGAGCCCCACATCAGGTTCTACATTAGGCATAGACTCTACTTAAGATTCTTTCTCTCCCTCTGCCCTCCCCAACTCCTTCCCTCTTTAAAAAAGGGGGCTGGGGGGATCCCTGGGTGGCGCAGAGTTTAGCGCCTGCCTTTGGCCCAGGGCAGGATCCTGGAGGCCCGGGATCGAATCCCACGTCGGGCTCCCGGTGCATGGAGCCTGCTTCTCCCTCTGCCTATGTCTCTGCCTCTCTCTCTCTCTGTGCGTGACTATCATAAAAAAGGGGGGGGGGGGGAGACTGGGCATGGTAAATATGTGGATATTTTGCATGTTCTACTCATTTCTTGAAAAAACAACTGACAGTATATATTTAACACTACTTAAGTATACACTTAAAAATAACTAAGATGGTAAATTTTGTATGTTTTTTACACAATAAAAAAACAACTTATTATTTAATAAAAATATAATATTGTATTGATGGGATTAAAATATACATAGATACAGAATACATAAAACAATATCGCAAAGGATGGGGGGTCTAAGTGGGATCACAGTTTTATTAAAACTAGTTATACAAGTTTTATTGAAATTAGTACTACATTAACTCTATGTAGAACTTAAGTTAAAGATCAATACTGCAATCTTTAGTACAACTAATTAAAAATAATACAAAAGTTATAGTTATAAGGTCATTAAAATAATTAAAACAAAACATAAAAATGTGATTAACCTAAAAGAAGACAGGAGAGAAGAAAAAAATAGGAAGAGGGAAAAAGGCAGGACAAATAGAAAGCAAATAGCAAAATGATAGACTTAGAATTCCACTTCCAACTATGTTGAAATAAGTGTTACTGTATCAGCCCTCCTGAAATAAACTATAAATCTGAAAAAAAAAAAACTGAGGCAACTTTTGCAGGCAGAGAACAACAGACAGCATATGACTGTAACTCTTGAGCGAAAGGAAGCTCTTGAAGTGAGCCCATGATCACCCAGTTCTCTAAATAGATATAATTTTCCAACTGTAATGCAGAGAGCTAGAGCCTGAGCTGCTCTAGGTGATCCAATTAGTATGAAGAGGCAGAAATCAGTTTGGGTTGGTTGAAGAAGCTGTAATCTATGATGCACGGTAACAGAGAAAAAGTGGCTGTGCAGAGAAGGCCCCATTGGGAAGGCCTGTATAAATCCCAACTGAGGATGAGGATGAGGCTCAGAATGAGACCATGAGAGTTTACCAGATAGCAGTTAAAATAGAGTTGAGAGGGAAATAGAGATATTAGAGAACAATTACTATGAGGGAGGGAAAAAAAGCACAGTTCCTGGCCCCTTCAGAGTGGAGAGATCCTGTTAATACTGTAATAACATTGTTGGCATTTGGTTGAGACAGCAGAAGGCCACACTATAGGAATAACAATGAAACTTTCATTTAAGACGTACTCTAGATTCACCCTAATAAAGTATGAAGCCAAGTTTTAATAAGATCCAGAAGGGAAATGGAGTTTGAAAGTTAAGTCCTGACAAGCTAGAGGAGTTTGAGAAACATCTTGAACTTTCCACAAATATGCAAAAACTAAATTAAATTACAAATAAAAAATAATGAGATAGCTAGAAAATCTCCTTGTATCTGGAAACTAAATCTTTTCTAAATAGCTCATAGTCAAGGAAAAAAATCACAGGAGAAATTAGAAAATACTTCAAACTAAAAAATAATAACTTACCAAAATTTGTGGAACACAAACCAAATAATGTTTAAAGGAGGAATTTAGTTTTAAATTCACACATTAGAGAAAATAGCAAGATTTAGTATCAATTATCTAAATTTCCACGTTAAGAATCTGGAGAAAGGGAGCATCTGGGTGGCTCAGTTGGTTAAGCCACTGCCTTCTGCTCAGGTCATGATCCCAGGGTCCTGGGATGGAGCCCCAATGAGAAGGGAGCCCTTCTCCTTCTCTCCCTGCCCTTTGCCCACTTGTGCATGCTCTCACTCTCTCAAATAAATTTTAAAACTCTTTTAAAAAGAAAAGAAGCCAGAGAAAGAAGAGCAAATTAAATCCAAAGTAAGTCATAAGAAAGGAATAATAAAGATCAGATTAGAAATCAGCAAATAAAAATGATAATAATAAAAAAAGAAATCAGCAAATAGAAAAAATTAACAAAGCCAACATTTTTTCTTTTAAAGGATTAATGAAATTAATAAACACCTAGCAATAATAATTAAGAAAAGAACACGAAAATCACAAATTAACAATATCAGGAATAAAAGAGAAGCATCACTACAGATCCCACAGACATTAAAAGGATAATAATGTAATATTACAAACAACTTCATGGCAATAAATTCAACAACTTGAATAAAATGGGCAATTCTTATTTTAAAAAGACATAATTTTATGAAGAAACACAAAATCTGTATAGCCCTATATGTATCAAAGAAACTATAATAAGAATTTTGCATGAATAAAACTCCATGCTCATCTGAGTTCCCTGGAAAGTTCTATCAACCTTTAAAGAAGACTTAATATCATGTTACATTAACAATTTCAGAAAACGAAAGAGAAAAGAATGTTTCCACTTTATTTTATAAGCCAGCTTAATCCTGATACTAAAATCTGACAAGGACATTACAAAAAAAGAAATTTACAGCCAAATAACCCAAACCTCAGCTGTATTAATTAAGAGGAAAAGACAGTGTTTTTAACAAATGCTGCTAGGATAAATGGATAAAAATATGGAAAAAAATGAATATTAATCTCCCCCTAACACAATTAATTAATGTGAAGTGGATCACAGACTTCAGTATAAAAGCAAAATTATAAAATATCTACAAGAAAAGATGAAAGAAAATTTTTGTGGGCTTGACAGTTGACAAGGATTTCTTAGATAGAACACCAAGAACATTAAACATAAAAGAAAATTTTGATAAATTGGACTTACCATAATTAAAACTTTCTGCTCTGTAGAGCAGAGTTTATAAAACTGAATAAGAGTTAGAAGTTCACTAACAGGAGAAAGCATAAATATAGATCGTCATACATTGGAAAACAATTCAGATTTTTTAAATTTTTATTTATTTATTATTTATTTTTCGAAATGGATCAGTTGTCTAATTAAGTTCTTTGCAAGAGATTTATAACACCAATTTGTGAGGATAAAGTCCATTTATGAGAGAAAACACAAAGCAGAGATAGCTCTGAAGCTGAGAAACAGCTTTGATATGGCAGATTTTGTGAGTCCACAGTTTTCTGATCAGCCTTGCACTGTTCTATTATTTCTCCTTCACTGTGTCAAAAACCTCACCTTCCTGTGTCTGGGTTTATTCAGCTTCTTCTTCTTGAAGTAAGCATCAGTGAGATGTTTTGGGATTTTGCACTACTGATGTCAATTTTTATGGAGTTGGCAATAACAAATTTCTGGTGTGTTCTATGCAGAGGAATTTGAGGACCAGAGATCCAATCACAAGTAGCAAGCCACTGCTCAATTGCTTCAGGAAAACTACTCTCTTGCCTCTGTGGTGCCCAGTGAGGATGATCAAAATGATACCAGGAGAGATGCTAGTTCGTAGTTTTTTCACATGCTGACTAAAAGGTTTTTGCTGTGGCTCAATAGCTTTCAAGTCACATCTTCAGTAGGATAATATGTAGGCAATTTGTGAAGTTTAACCAATTCGATATCACCATTCCTGTCACGACCAACTGGTTTTGGTATAAATATATACCTTCTTCTTTCTCTTTTCAACTCTGGATTTAGCTGCTGAATACTTCCTCATGTACGTTACCTTTTTGGAATACATAGCTGATTGGGAATGTGTGCCAATTCCTCTGACTAGGTCAGAGTTTTGGCTTCAGTGGGGCTTCCCCTTCTTTGGTATTTCAGCCTTGAGATTACCATTCTTTTTTTTTAAAGATTTTATTTATTTATTCATGATAGTCACACAGAGAGAGACAGAGAGGCAGAGACACAGGTAGAGGGAGAAGCAGGCTCCATGCAGGGAGCCTGACGTGGGATTCGATCCCGGGTCTCCAGGATCGCGCCCCGGGCCAAAGGCAGGCGCCAAACCGCTGCGCCACCCAGGGATCCCGAGATTACCATTCTTAATCTGGTCTCCAGCATCAGCTTTCTTGGCTTTAAGTTTCTTCTCCTTACCATCTGCATTCTCAGCTCTTTCATCTGCCATTTTGCAAGATGGGAAAGAGTCAAAAAAAAAATCTAAATGAACTACTGATACACACAACAAAGGTGAGTATTTTGGGGGTTCCTGGGTAGCTAAGTCAGCCTTCAGCTCAGGTTGTGATGTCAGGGTCATGCTATTGGGCCTCATGTTGGGTTCTGCACTCAGCGTGGAGTCTGCTCGGAATTCTCTCTCCCTCTACCCCTCTCCCTGCTCATGTGTTATAAATTAATTAATTAATTAATTAATTAAATCTTAAGAAAAAATAAAACAGATGATTATTGAAAACATTATGCTAAGCTTAAAAATCTAGACATAAAACAGTATATAAGAAGTTCAAGAACTTCTGGTGACAGAAATCAGAATAGCAGTTACCTTGTAAAATGTGGATGGACTAGAAAGGGACAGCAGACTTTATGGATGATAGAAATGTTCTAAATCCTGTTTAAGGTGATAGTTACATAGGTGCGTACTTTTATCAAAAGCAATCAAATTATACACTTCAGATCTTTGCATTTTATGATATATAAATTTTACTCAATTGTTCAAGTGACAATATAAAAAATTTAATTCCTGCTGATTTATATAATTTTCCATCCAGATTTCAAAATGTCCCAAGTATCAAGTAAAATAAAACTCAGTGACCCATATGCTTTATGTGAATCCAATTCTAATACAGCTAAAATTAAATATTCCAAAGTTTGCCCACTTAGTATTCTACAGATTAGGTGAGGCATATCCACTATGAAAAGATAGAAGAACAATCATGAAGTGTCATCTGTTATCTGCTTCTTCCCTTCACCTCCCCACAGTGTTGAACTTCTAAGGAAACCCCATCTGAATGTTCTAAAGACCAAAAGTTGTCCATAAGCTTTCAGGCCTTGTCACCATAAGCTAAGAATAACTCCAGACAAAACTTATCAAAACAAGAGTCAGGACCAACCCAAAAGCAATTGTTTCTTCGGTAGCCTCATCAAGGTCATTCAAGTCAATGAGACTGACCTTTCCCAACATTAACCCAGGATTCTAATCAAGATGACATGGAGATGAACTTATTTTGTCCAGCTGGCTACAAAAGCAAATGCATGAATTCTTTCTTGCTCACCCTCATGCTAGCCTTTCCCTCCCCTCTTCCTGTTTCTTTTCTTTTTCACACATGCACAAGCAGTCACGTCGTCATATGAGACAAGTGAACACTGAATCTTATGGGTAAAAAAACAGATGTTTTCCAATTATCCTTCACAAAACCATATTTTACATCGGGTTCTTCTATGGATTTATAGCCAATGAAGAGATGTTACTACATTAGCTCATGAAGGGGGATGATAAAAACTGGAAAGGAAGAGTCAGACAAGGCAAAAAGAAGCTATCCAGAAGGCTGCAATTGGAGAAGCATGACAAATGGGCAGCACAGTTTTAGAGGGTTCCGGCAGAAAGGCAGATTGCCTGACTGGGAGAGATTCTCCACAGCTGGAGTATCGCATACACCATCTGGAATTTTTTAAATCTGCTTTCCCCAGGTGATCTGATTCTCAGAGTGCCAGTAGAGATGAGAAAAGAAGTAATTGTACAGCTCAGAACAGCTCCAAATGCTCCCTAAATTAGTTAATAAAATCTTGTTTGAATCAGTTTCAGCTTCTCCTCCAAATTGAGCCCCTAGTTTTGTGTTGTTGTTCCCCCCCAACACACACACACACACACACACACACACACACACAAAACAACCTGAATGGTAGGAGTTTAACCCCAAAGGTTTTCTGTACAATGGAACAAAACATGATTCCTAGCATGATGGTCAAAAATGGTGCTCCAACTGTCGGATCTGGTCCAAATTTCCCAACACAGTCCAACAAAGCTTCATTTTCAGTCTCACTCCTTTTGACTGGTCTTAGCACTACTTTTAGCTGTTGCCAAATGGAGAGCCTACATACTGAGGTCCCCAGTTTTCTTTCCCAGATGGTCCAAACTTCAGATTGAAAACAATAAGGGAAAATATAATTTTAAAAATTAAGAGTAATCACAAATCAAACTCTCATAAAAATGAAAGCCTTTGGTTTTCTTTTTTCACAATATATATGTGCTTGTGAATAGGAGGTGGGGTGCAGTGGGGAGTAGTATACAAGAAAAGGAGAGAGAGAGCCTATTAGGGAACAGGAGGGCAAGGGAAAGAATAAAAAGCAGCAGGAAAGCAATTCTGCCTCTATCTTCTATCCTCATTTCTGCCCTTAATTGATTTTTTTTTTTTTGGTCTCCTATCTTGTTTTATACCAGAAGTATAAATCAAACCTTTTCTATAAAGGGCCAGATAGCAACTTAGCAACTATTTTAGGACTTGTGGACCATGCAGGTTATGTCACAAGTACTCAACTCAACCATTGTAGCATAAAAACAACTATAGACAGTATGTAAATGAATGAGCATGGCTTTGTTCAATTTATGGATAATGAAATTTGGATTTCAAATACTTCTAACATGTCATGAAATAATATTACTGACTTTTTAAAACCTCTTAAAAATGTAAAAACCATTCTTTGCTCTCAAATCATACAAAAAAAAAAACAGTCAGCAGGCTGGACTTGGCCCTTGGACTACAGGTTGTTGATCCCTATTTAATGCCAATAAATACCATTACTCAAGGTTCAATTCCAGAACTACACAATGGCTTCAGCAAGAGTCTTACATGAGTAGAGTTGTTCAAAATTGAAGCATTCTATCATATCATGAGGAACTGTGGTAAACTTTTCTTCTCAGGATCACAGATGCCTAAATGTGTAAATAAATGTGTATCTAAAATGAATTCCTTCTCCACTTTTAAACTTAACAAAACTTTTCTACTTTACCTATTCTTTTTGTGGATCTTCTTCAGTCTTGTTTGCAATCAAGATAGGGTAGTGTCTTGATGATCATAAACATTTTCAAGTATCTACTAGTACTTTACTTTGGTGATGGTAAAGATTAATATAGGGGTGCCTGAGTGGCTCAGTAGGTTAAGTATTTGCCTTTGGCTCAGGTTATGATCTCAAGGTCCTAGGATCGAGCTTGGGCTCCGTGTTCAGCAGGGAGTCTGCTTCTCCCACTCTCTCTTCCCCTCGCCCCTGCTTATGATCTCTCTCTCACACACACAAATAAATAAATAAAATATTTTTTAAAAAGATTAATATAGATAGCAGTACATTTCTTTTCTCTTTCTTTCCTCTTTTTTTTTTAAATGAAAGCACTAAAATGGTCACTCACACAGATTAGCATCCTATGTTGGCAGACTATTTGCTGGGAACAAACTCCTATATCACTTTGAAAGGGGAAAAAGAGCTGGATATGAAAAGATAAGCAAGAAGAGCAGTTTATAACTTGTAAGTTTGGGCACAGTACTTTTCAGAAGACTTTTCACTAAAAGGATCATTCCTAGCCAAAAGTATAAGCCAGGAGCTGGTGCTACAGATATGGTACTGGCCTCAAAAAACTTAGAGTCTAGTTGTGGGAACATCGGGAGGCACAAAGAGTATATGTTGAACCACAAACACTTCACATATTTCAATATATATTAAAATGTACAGCAATTTGGAATCCCACACAGTTACTCTAAAAATGAAAGCTTAAAGAAATTGTATGAGAAAAATTACAACTCAAAAATATATTGACAAAATACTTTTGCCTAACAAAAACAAAATTAGAAAAATGCCCCAAAAGGCAATAATAAAGTGTAAATCCCCAACCTATCCCCAAGCTGAAAAAACCTATGCATAAAAAGGATCCAAGAGAAAAAGAAGACAATTACAAACATGGTAAAATATAAGAAGTAAAGCACAAAAGATATAATAAAATGATAATATGGATATAGATGAATGTCCTTGTGGCATATATTTGGAGTTATGTTTTTCAGGTTTAAAGTCAATGGTGAATTTAAAAGTTTGAGCTAGTAGTGTTTAAAACTCTGGAGAAAATGTAAACATGTGGGGAATGCAAACTGGTGCAGCCACTGTGGAAAACAGTATGGAGATTTTTCAATAAGGTAGAAATAGATTTTATTTTATTTTATTTTATTTTTTTTTTAGAAATAGATTTTATATATATATATTATATATATGTGTGTACCTATATACACATATATATGTGTTTATACACACACACACACAATGAGATATTACTCAGCCATCAAAAAGAATGAAATTTTGCCATTTACAATGATGTGGACAGAGCTAAAGAGTATTATACTAAGTGAAATAATCAGTCAGACAAAGATAAATATCATACAATTTCATTCCTATGTGTAATTTAAGAAACAAAACGACAGAGCAAAGGGGGTGGGGAGAGAGACAAACCAAGAAATAGACTCTTAACTATAGAGAACAAACTGATGGTTATCAGATGCGAGGTGGGTGGGTGGGAGGAGTAACAGGTGAAGTAGGTGATGAGGATTAAGGAGTACACTTATCATGAAAAAAATAATAATAAAATAAAATGAATGGCTATGCAAACCATATTGAAATACACACAGAGAAGTCTAAAACAAACAATAAAGACGTTTCTGAAAGTGGGAAACAAAAGAAAATGCAAACATGGGCAACAAGAAAGAACTAAAAGGTTCTAAGCATCTGGTGATAGGTATAGATGACAAATAATCCAGGAACTCAGAGAAGGTTCTGAGGAGACTGGGGAGTGATTTACAGAACACAGTTACACAGAGCACAACAGGAAAGAAATGCAGATGTTGAGGAAGGGGCAATGATGGGAGGGGGGGCAATGATGGAAGGGAACTGGGCAGGAAGGAAAGCTGCCTGCCAGTGGCAAAAAGAGTCAATTCATTGGAAAATTAGGCCAAAAAAAAAAAAAAAAGACAAAATAATGTCAGACAAGACAGCCAGTGAAAACCAAACTCCAAGACAGTCTAACATCTCTATATCAACCACCTGTGGCAATAATCCATGAACATTTGAATCAGAAGGTTATTTTGGGATTATCTAATCCTATGCATTAATTTTATAGTTAAGTGTTCAACCCAAAGAGGTGAACTATCTATACAAAATCACATAATGAGTTGGTGGCCAGTCAAAGGCTTTAATCATAGTACCCTATCTCCAGTGGTCCAGTATGGCCTAGTATGCTGTCCATTGCACCACTCTGCCTCCACACCAAGTCCTCAAGTGAGGTGTCCATTCCTGTTACTTCCTCACATATTTCTGAAAGTTGACTTTCAGTATCTGAACTTATAATTGTAGGTCTGTAAGTTCAATGCTTAGGAGAATAAATGTAGCTGGGTTTTATTGTTGCTTGTTTTTTTTTTTTTCCTTTTTAACCATTATAGCATTGCCATTACTAATTGTGTGGCCTTGAGCAAGTTACTCTATCCCTCTAAAATTCATGTTTTACATCTATAAAATAAAGATAATAATAGTGCCTCCCACAAAGGACTATGGTAAAGATTAAGTGACATTTTACATATAAAGCACGCAGTACATGTCCTGGAATATAATAAACAGTAAGTGTTGGCTATTGTTAAAGAAAACATTCACCCTCTCCCATACTTCTGCCCATGAGGAGCAGCACAGCATAGTGGTTAGGACAAACAATAAAGAGCACAGATTCTGGATGACCCTGCTCTACCACTTCCTAGCTGTGTGGGCATGGGCAAATTATTTAAATTCTTTGTGTCTCCCATTTCCCATACATAAATTGGGTCATTTTAAGAATAAAATGAGATATTATATGTAAACAATATCTTAAAAAATAGAAATGCTTTAAAATAAAAGCATGTATGGGGCACCTTGGTGGCCCTTGGTTAAGCATCTGCCTTTGGCTCAGGTCATTCTCTCCAGGTCCTGGGGTCCTGGAATCCAGTCTTGTGTCGGGCTCCCTGCTCAGTGGGAAGTCAGTTTCTCCCCCTCTATCTGCCTCTCCCCCTGCTCGTGCTCTTTCTTTCTCTCTCTCTCTCACCTCTCAAATAAATAAATAAAAATGTTTTTTTTAAAAAAGGAGTATTTGTCAATAAAAAGATTTAACTTATAGAAACTTCCATTTCCTGAGAAGTATGAAAGAAAAATTTGGCTTTTTCCCATGGTTGGGTATGAAATAGTGATTGTATATGCTTATCATAATGGGGAGGGGAGAACGGGCAGAAACTTCTCCAAGACCTCTTTCAATTTGCCACCAAAATCCCTATCATAAATCTTTTGTGCATAATTAAACTACCTATAACTAGTTCTTTCCAGTCAGAAAGAAGAATGAAATGTACCACTCTTCCAACCTACTTCCTCAAAGATATTTGGTATCTAGTAGCTGAATTTTCTCATTAAGCATTTGGAGGGCATTTCTAAATAAAGTATTTTTTGTTGTTGCATTTTCGTCAGCTCTCCATTTCTCTGTTATCCACAGATATAAAGGCCTAGGATCCCAATATCATCACCAGGGCCTTCAACCAGGGCCAAAATCCTAAATCTGGAACTGGGGGATCCACTGAGATTGTAGCCAATAATCTGTCCATAGGCATAGCCAATGGTCAGAGCCAGAAGTCATGAAGGAAGCAAAATTAATAACCAAAACCTAAGCCAAGAATCATAAAACAAAGTTGGCAAGAAAAGGCAGGGAAGGGAAATGGGTGTCAAAGTTAAGCCAGAGGAGTTACAAACACCTCATATTACAAGAACCACCTAGAGGCCATTGCAAACTGTAACTGCTGCTTTAGGCACAGTCTCCTTGAAGACTACTGACCAATGGCTGAGCCATAAGGAGCAGTCAGTTTGGAAAAAAACATTCTTTGTTCTGTGGCTCCTTTGCCAATTCTAGTTTCTCTTATTTTGGTGTGCTATTTCTAGCAATGTAGGCTTCCATGTGAATCCCTTCCTTCTTGGGCCAGTAATTTAGACTCTATGAATCTCAATTAGCTCATCTGTACAATGATAATAATAATTCTTACCTTTATCGATTTGGTTTAAAGATCGTATGAGAATATATATGAAAATCTTAAAGATTTGACATATCACAAATGAATTTTTTGGTAAGACACACTATAAACAAAGTTAAAAGATAAATTTTAAACTGAGAGAAAATACTTCTAACAAATATTTAAAATATCACTATCCCTAATAATTCAAAAACTTCTACAAATGACACGAGGAAAAAGATGGCAAGGCATACAGAGACAATTCACAGAAAAAATACAAGAAGCTCAACCACACCAGAGATCAGGAAACTGCAAACTAAACAGGGAGGTACCACCTTTCAGCTTGGCAAGAATTAAAGAGATTGATAATATGAATGCTGGCAAGGATTTGGGAAATAAGATACTCATATATACAGTTGGAGGAAATAGAAACCTTTTCGGTAGGCAATTTGTAACATTTAAAATGTGACTAACCTTTACTCCACCTCTGACCTAGTTGCCTTCTAAAGTAATTACATCAAACTGAAATTTCCTTCTTTTTATATCTTCCCCTTTCCTCAGTTTATTAAATCATTTTAAATCTGAACATATTTCTCTCACTTACAACAAGATCACCAGCTTAATTTTGTGAGATATAAGCAAATTAAACACATATGCTCTCCATTTCATCATGCAAGGTAACATAAAAATATGACAAGTTCATCAAAAAACAAGAATTCCAATAAACCATGCTAAGCTCAGAGGCAAATGGAGACTTAATGTACCCCTTGCCCCCTTCTGTACTCAGTTCTTCTTCAGTACTGCCTCCCAAGTTATACCAAGCACCCTTCCAATAAATCCTGCTTTCAGAAAGGAATCTGAAAAGCAAATTTATCAGTAAAAAAATATACAAAGAAATAAAGCTATAACTGTTAAATTTCAGAAATTGGTTTTTTACATAAGTACCCAATATTTTCAGGTACTGTGTACAATGCGAACCAAATTGAGGGACCCTATCCTCAGAAAACATGGAGAATAGATAAACAAACAAGTAGTTATACTACACTGTGGTTGGTTATGATTGAGTTAAGACACAATGTTAAAGACGGGAGGTCTAACCAAGTGCAAAGGGTCAGAGAATTCTAAAAGAAATATCTAAGCCAAAGACTTAAGAGTGAGTGAGCACCAACTGGACAAAGGTTTCTGAAGAATGCCTTCCTGACACCTCTGAAATCATATCACTTCATTCATCCAAAATACATGTCTGACTCTGAAGAGTAGTGAAGTGGGAACAAAATTCAAACTTTCTAACTTCTAGTTCCTTTCATCATTTGGAACACTATATCCCTGGCATCCTTACCTCTCTTCAGCTTCAAGTGGCCATGGAAAATAGTCAAACTAGTAAAATAAGTCACAGAAAATCACAAATCAGAACATAAAGTGAATAGATACAGGCAGACAGCTGGGGAAATGGTTTTGTAAGATTTTCTCTGAAGAACAAATGTTTGGGACAAAACAAAATTCCCAGCAACAGTGTATATGCTCCTAAAGATTGTAGCTTTGGCAGGGCAGTAAATATTCAACCCCAATGTCCAAACAGAACAAATATCTGTATAGTCTCTGCCAAATCAAGATTAAAAACTTCTGAAATAAAAAATAGCCAGCAATAAATTTATCCATTTTCAGCTAAGCAATATTTAGAGGGGAATTTACAACTTTAAATGCCTCTGCTAGAAAAAAATATCAAATCAATAACCCAAGCTTCCACCTTAAGGATGTAGAAAATGAAGAGTAAATTTAACCCACAGTAAATAAAGAGAGGAAAGGAAATAATAAATATTAGACTGTAAATCAATTGAGTAGAAGTTAAAAAGGCAAAAGTAAAAAATAAAACCAAAAAATGCTTCTCAGAAAAGGAAAAACAAAAACAAAAAATATTCAAATTTTAGCAAGATCCACTATGAAAAAAAATGAGAAGATAGATTACCAAAATCAGTAATGTATAAGGACACATAACCACAAAATCTGTAGAAATTAAAAGATTCTAAGGGAGTGTTACGAACAATTTTATGTCAATAAATTAGACAACTTAGATGAAATGAACAAACTCCTAGAAAGAAGCAAATAAACAAAATGGATTCAGGAAGAAATAGAAAATTTGGATAAATCTATAATGAGTAAAGACACTAAATTAAAAATTTTAAATATTTATTCAAAGAAAACACCAGATCCAGATGGCTTTACTGATAAAATCATTTAAAGCATCTAGGAAGAAATAGTATCAATCCTTCATAGACTCCTCCAGAAGATGGAGAAGGGAATACTTCCCAACTCATAATATAAGGTCGATGTTCCCCTGAGAGTGCTTTCTAAACCTGGTCTGAACAAAACCCAGGATCACAGAACTCAGTTAATGCTGGTATCTTTGGGTTCCAGATGGATTCTTAAGGAACAACTAGGAAGCTGGAAATATTATCCAAGTACATGTTAAGAAAGCTCTAGAACCAACCTGGATCTCAAAAGTCCTTTAAAAATTTAAAACTATCTCATGAAGAAATTGAGAATAGCTACCTTTAAAAGCTATAAAGGAACTACACATACACACCATTTCTGCCCAAAGAAGCTAATAACTGAAATATTTTGGCTTGCAGGGCAATATTAGGATCAAGCCATGAGAGCTAGGCTTCTCAGTTCTAAATCACTTTATAGTTTCTAGAAAACCTTACTGGTTTAACCTTACTGATTTAGGTGATCTCTCATATTTGAAGTTATTACATCTATGAAAAACAAGTGATTTTCCAGGTTTGGGATTTGGGGTTTTTTTTGTTTGTTTGGTTGGTTGGTTGGTTTTGGTTTTTATTTATTTATTCATGAGAGACATAGAGAGAAGCAGAGTCATAGGCAGAGGGAGAAGGAGGCTCCCTGTGAAGAGCCCGATGTGGGACTCGATCCCAGGACCCCAGGATCGTGACCTGAGTCAAAGGCAGATACTCAACCACTGAGCCACCCATGTGCCCAATGATTTTCCAGTTTAAAAAAAAAAAAACCCTTATATTTAAGAGTATGTTGCAAAAAAACAAAAACAAAACAAAACAAAAAAACTTTCTTTCCCTCTCTTCTTCCTTCTTCTATACTTAATTATGTGCATACCCTAGTTATATCTATATAGTACAAATATTCAACTTCACAGTTCTGAGTGACAATGAAAAGTGGTAAGCTATATCAGTATGAAATGGCACTAATATGATAGCCATATAGAGCATTACTTAGTACACAGTGCTATCATGTATCATCTCATCTAAAGTTTACATTGTCCATGTTTTGTTCTCTAAAGAGGGTTATGTAGACACTGCAACTACTATAATTGAATCTTACTTGATACACTGAAAAAAGAAAACTATGCTCACTTGGACAAATCAGATTGGGATATTTGGTCCATAATAAAACTAGGGTAAAGGTAAAGAAATAAGAGTCTACATGTCTATGTATTGAGATTTGAAGGAAAGTACAGAGCAAGGTTTTTCAGGACTGTTGTACAGAGCAATTTAGAAAACGATGTCCAGGAACACCTGGGTGGCTCACTCGTTGAGTGTCTGCCTTCAGTTCATGTCATGATTCTGGGGTCCTGGGATGAAGTCCCATATCAGGCTCCCCGTAAGGAGCCTACTTCTCCCTCTGCCTATGTTTCTGCTTCTCTCTGTTTGTCTCTCATGAATAAATAAATAAAATCTTTATTAAAAAAGATATTTAATTTTTTTAAGTTTTTCTGTGCATTAATAATGTAATAACACCAAAAGTATGACCCATAAAAGAAAAATGATGTTGAATTTCATCAAAATTAGGATTTCTACTCCTTGAAAAACACTGTTCAGAGAATGAAAAGACAAGCCCCAGAGCAGGAGAAAATATATGTAAATCACATATCTGATAAAGGACTTTTATCTAGAATATATGAAGAACTCTCAGAGCTCAAATACAAATGAACAATGCAATTTTTTTAATGACCAAATTTTGGAAAATTTGGATCCAAATTTTTGATCTAAAGATTATATTCTGAAGGCAAATATTCACAGGACATAATGCTAACATCATTTTTCATTAGGGAAATGGATATTAAAACCACAATTAGATACCATTACCGTGGACATTGCTGCTATAAACATTGGGATGCAGGTGTCCTGCCATTTCACTGCATCTGTATCTTTGGAGTAAATCCCCACCAGTGTAATTGCTGGGTTGTAGGGCAGGTCTATTTTTAACTCTTTGAGGAACCTCCACACAGTTTTCCAGAGTGGCTGCACCAGTTCACATTCCCACCAACAGTGTAAGAGGGTTTCCCTTTCTCCACATCCTCTCCAACATTTGTTGTTTCCTGCCTTGTTAATTTTCACCATTCTCACTGGTGTGAGGCGGTATCTCATTGTGGTTTTGATTTGTATTTCCCTGATGGCCAGTGATGAGGAGCATTTTCTCATGTGCTTGTTGGCCATGTCTATGTCTTCCTCTGTGAAACTTCTGTTCATGTCTTTTGCCCATTTCATGATTGGATTGTTTGTTTCTTTGCTGTTGAGTTTCATAAGTTCTTTATAGGTCATGGATACTAGCCCTTTATCTGATATGTCATTTGAAAATATCTTCTCCCATTCTGTAGTTTGTCTTTTAGTTTTGTTGACTGTTTCTTTTGCTGTGCAGAAGCTTTTTATCTTAATGAAGTCCCAATAATTCATTTTTGCTTTTGTTTCCCTTGCCTTCATAGATGTATCTTGCAAGAAGTTGCTGTGACCAAGTTCAAAAAGGTGTTGCCTGTGTTGTCCTCTAGGATTTTGATGGATTCTCATCTCACATTTAGATATTTCATCCAATGTTTATAGCAGCAATGTCCACAATAGCCAAACTGTGGAAGGAGCCTCAGTGTCCATCGAAAGATGAATGGATAAAGAAGATGTGGTCTATGTATACAATGGAATATTACTCAGCCATTAGAAACGACAGATACCCACCATTTGCTTCAATGTGAAGGGAACTGGAGGGTATTATGCTGAGTGAAGTAAGTCAATTGGAGGACAAACATTATATGGTCTCATTCATTTGGGGAATATAAAAAACAGTGAAAGGGAATAAAGGGGAAAGGAGAGAAAATGAGTGGGAAATATTAGAGAGGGTGACAGAACATGAGAGACACCTAACTCTGGGAAACGAACAAGGGATGGTGGAAAGGGAGGTAGGTGGGGGGTTGGGGTGACTGGTGACGGGCGTTGAGGGGGGCACTTGACGGGATGAGCAGTGGGTGTTATGCTATATGTTGGCAAATTGAACTCCAATAAAAAAAATACACACACACACACACAAGAGATACCATTGTCTCTCTTTTTTTTAAGATTTTATTTATTTATTCATGAGAGAGACAGAGACATAGGCAAAAAGAGAAGCAGGCTCCCTCTGAGGAGAGCCTGATGCAGGACTTGATCCCAAGGCCCTGGAATCACGACCTGAGCCAAAGACAGACACTCAAATCACGACCTGAGCCAAGGCACACACTCAACCTCTGAGCCACCCAGGCACTCGATATCATTACCTTTCAATTAGAATGGCTATAATTACAAAGACTGATCATACCAAGGATGTGAAAACCTCCATACAATACTAGTGGAAAGTAAAGTGGTTACAACCACTATAAAAAAAATGGTTTGGTAGTTTCTTAAAAAGTTAAACTCACTTGCCAAAGAAATGCATATATCCAAAGGTTTGCACAAGAATATAAATAGTGGTTACATTGATGATAGTTAAAAACTGAAAGAAAAAAAAACAAAAGACATCCATCAGCAGGTAAATGCATAGCCAAATTGTGGTATATTGATACAATTATTCAGAAATAAAAAAGAATGAATTATTGATATGTGCAACAACATGGATGAATCTCAAAACAATTATGCTAAGTGAAAGATGTCAACAAAAAACAGTACACACTGTCTGATTCCATTTATATAAAAAAATTAAGTGCAATCTAATGCAGAATAACAGAAAACAGGTCAGTGGTAGCCTAGGGATAGGGGAGCCAGAGTGAGCAGAAAAAAAGGTATGAATAAAGCAGTTTGAGGAAACTTTTGTGGTATAGAGATGTCGTTATTTTGATCATGATGATTTCATGGGTGTATATAAATGCTGAAATTGATTATATTTTATGCTTCAATATGTGCAGTTTATTGTATGTCAATTAAATGAAATAAATTTTTGTTTTATAAATTTCTCCTATATTTTAAAGACTATATATCTTAATTATGTTTAGTTACATTTTTCTGCTAAATTCTGTTTCTGTGAATAAGATACTAAGCAAAGACTGGTCATGTGGAACCCAAGTTATATTTGAGTGTCAATTGTCATTCTCATTTCAACTGAACACCAAAGTGGATAAACAACTTGACCAAGCCCATAGAGACTGTACATGATAGAATCTAGATTCAAACCCAGATCTGTCTGGCTCCAAAGCCCATGTTCTTCACACTGTTATAATCCATGGGAAAAGTGGAATACAAAATGGTCTGGACATGATATTGTAATTATCTTTTTAAAAAAGGGAAAGAAAAAAAGGGAAAGAAAGATAATTTCTTAGTGTAAAATAACTTCATTTGGGTTTTAAGTCATTAGCCTACTGTTCCTTGGAGGATACTGCTTTAATATACATTAGCTTAAACTATCTTGGCAAAAAAAAATTAATACTTATAAAATGCCTTTGTCACTTCTTACCTTTTTAGTAAACAATACAAATCAAGTCTGTGGCATTTGGGAAATAATGGCTTTGCGGACAAATACCACGATACAGTGCCTTTGTTAAGCCATAGATTCTTTCAGGGTCAGGGTATCTTTGACATTGACTATGAAGAGCCTGGAACCAAGTACTCTGAGATATATGAGAAAATAATGTTTAGAGCTCATCACATTGTTTTACTTGGCATTATCTTGACACTGCTCAATCATTCTGTAAATCTGAGTGATGCCAAGTCTACGTGTTTCTGATTTAGTTCCACTTAGTAAATCAAAGTGTTGTTTTATGAGTGATGTTTGAGATTTAAGGCAATACTCCACTGGTATCCTTTGAAATAAGGAGACTGAGTCAGAAACCATCATTCAAGTGGCAGATGGATTAAAGATGCTTTATACAAACCAGCTCTATCAGTTTCCACTGAAGTCTATGCTCTTGCCAAATGCATTCTCTTCGAATATACAATGAGATTTTTTTCTTCACATTTATAGGCCAAAATTCCTCTTGCAGCCACATCTTGCTTCAGTTTATTTGGAGTAAGTTTTTATCTCTTTTATTTTAATGCTGATTATGGAATATTTGAAGCCCCGTTGCTTGAATTCTAGAAGAGTCAAGAAATGTAGCAGAATTGATAAGGAAATGAAGCACAGAGAAGATAAGACCAGGGCTAGTAGATGTGCTCACTTTCAAAAGCAAATAGATGAGAAATAAATATAAAGAAATGGGAATGTGTATAATCACAGACCTTTCTTGAAATGAAGATGGGGCTGAGATGGAGTGAATGGAGATAATATAGGTATCTGGAATTTTTAAACATTGCCATAAATTCACATAGCTAAAAAGAAAGATGTGCTAATCCCACTTTCTCTCTTCCTTGCTCTTCGTTTCTCACCTACTTTCATATTTCTCCAATTCTCTAAATTTTTTCTCCTATTCAACAATGAGAAAAAGTGTAGTGCAATGAGAGTAAAAAAAGAAGGAAGAGGAGGAGGAAAGGAAAAAGAGAAAGGGAGATGAGAGAGAAAGTACTAGATGGGAATAAATAAGAATGGAGAGGAGAGAAAAAAGAGTATGAAAACACCTCAGCACTTTTATCACTAAAGCAGTTTGTTTTGCTGGAGGGGAGATGGGTGAGGAGATGGGGTAATTGGGTGATGGGCAATAAGGAGGGCACTTGATGTAATGAGTACGAGGTATTATATGCAACTGATGAATCAGTTCTATCACTGAAACTAATAATATACTATATGTTAACTAAATTGAATTTAAATGAAAAATAAAATAAAGCAGTTTTAAAACATGGTCTCAAATTCTTTGACACTCTTCCCATCAATAAGTGGACTCTATGCCCCCTCCCCTTAAGTCAGAATACTCTTCTGACTGCTTCTACAAATACAGTATGGCAGATGTAACATTATGCGATATCCAAGATTAGGTCTTTAAAGGCCAGTTTCTACCTGGTTCTTTTAGAATGTTTGTTCTCTGAAAGGTCCCTGTAAGGACTCCACAGCTTGATACCACAATGGCAGAAACCCAATTCATATCAAGAGGCCACATGTAGGTGCTCTAGTCAATAGGCCTACTTGAGTTCAACTTTTGAGTCCTCCTATCCCAGACATCAGAAATGTGAGTGAAGAAGCCAAGATTGGCTTCACAGGCATGCAACCTATACTATCACCCAGGGTCCCACACTCAGAAAGGCATTAGCCTTGGTCTAATCTCTGTTGCTGTCATCTTAAAATTCTTAATAATTTTATCTTTGAGCTTGTATTTTATAAGTGAAGTCCAATGGAACATGAGTGTGAGCAGAGGAGATACACATAATATGCATATCTGCCATGGTTCCTTGCTGTCCCATTAGGATATAGCTTTTGTGATGCTCACTACAGTCTCTACAACATACTTACCTTATACTCAAAGTCCTGTGCTCATAAGAGCTCTGTACTTAGTTTAAATGTCACCATCTTAAATTCTCAATGATTGTATCTTTGAACTTATATTGTATAAGTCCATGGGACAATGCAGCATACACACATAAGTAGAGGCAACAGGTACAAAAGGCATATCCCCACCCCACCCCATCCTGCCGCCACTTTCACACATATAGCCTTCATGATGCTCTAGAAGCACAGAATTCTGACAGATCCACAATATGTGTAAGTTCAGGGAGACTCAAACTGGGTCCAGGATAAGTGTGTTTACATCTACAATTGAATAAGCAGAGGCACTCACAGCCTGGAGAAGCCACACTTTTCATTCAAACTAGAACTTGCTTTGAATGCAGGAGAAAGGCTGTGGTATCCTAATAAACTAGAACAACCAGGAAGCCTATCGTATTCTCTTATTCATGTTCTTTCCCCATACTAACCAACTACTTACAATGTAAATGATGACATGAAAAGTTAAGGGAAAGACAGAACAACCCATAGTTCTTTGTTCTTTTGAGTCTTCCTTATTGATTAGTTAGCCAAAAGTACAGAATGTTGGTAGAATGTGTGCATTATCAAAGAGTGAAGTAAAATCTGTTGAGATGGACTTCACAGCATTTCCACCGTTATGGTAAGATCAAAATGCATATGCATGTGTGAGCTACAAAATACAAACCATGTAATTTCTGTGATTCTGTATACAAGTTCCTATATACAATCTTTTTTTAAAAAAGATTTTATTTATTTATTCATTAGATATACACAGAGAGAGGCAGAGACATAGGCAGAGGGAGAAGCAGGCTCCTCGAGGGGAGCCCAATGTAGGACTCGATCCCGGGACTCCAGGACCACGCCCTGAGCCAAAGGCAGATGCTCAACCACTGAGCCACTCAGGCGTCCCCAAGTTAAATGCTCTTATATTTCCATTTAAAACTCACATTGCACAATATAAAAATGAATAATGGGCCACCTCCTCCCATGTACTGCTTTGATCCCTTTACAACACCATCTGTCATGTAACCTAGATCCAAAATGGAGAACTCACAAAGTCTCTAAGTCTCAAGTGCTTTATCTGTGAAATAGGAATAATGAGACTTCACAGGATAGTTTGAAGATTAAAAAAAGTAATGCTGTTAAAGGTCTTAGAACATACTATCTGGACATATTATTCAATAAGTAGCTACTAGAGTACTACTCTACTATGAAAAATCATGGTAGTGATGATAATGACACAATTTTTTTAAAGCTACTGATTCATTTTGGGACAGCTTTATTGCAGAACCCTTCCATACAGTGAACTAAAAGATGTCTCTTTTTAAATTATACCAGTCATATTTCATGAGACCCTAGACCCCTACAAGCCATAGTTAATCCTTCTTCCACAGTCTTTCAGATGGCTAGAGACAATGACAGGGCCTGTCATTTTGCAAACTAAAGAGTTGCTACACAGCCTGTTCAATGTCTTGGCTAAGGCTGAACACTCTGGCTAAGCTCCTGAATATTGCACAGTCAGCTGATATTGCTTCCTGAGAAATCCATGGAATTTCTACTCCATGTTATATTCTGTGTTACACCTAAGCAAGTAAGTTGCTATCACCCACCTTTTATAACCAGTCTCAACTACATTCTCAAGCCACATACGTTTAAACTGAAAAAGTTGGAGGAGGCATGGGTGGGGTAAGAAATTCTTGACAACATTCTTGAATGTTGGTTCCAGAAGGGTAGAGATTTTATAATCTTTGTTTATTAATAAATCTGTAGTACTGGGCTCATACTAGATACACATTATTTGTTGAAGGAATGAAAAAATAAATTTACAGGGAACATAAACACCTGCCATTACTTCTACCCTATTTCAAAGGAACCTCAAAGTTCATATTTACCTAGGTCCTAAGCAAAGTACAAGCGAAATACAAAAATATCTGAATGTCAAAAACTACATTATGTCATTTGGCAGGAAAAAAAATCCTAATAATATGTGAGTACTATCTATAGAAACACATAAAAAGAAGAGAATAACAGATTCATCTTCCAGCACTGAACATGCCTTCAATTAAAAAATCTCTACTTTGGGGTTCTACAACTAAAACAAGAGTTAGAAAATTAAAAAGATGCTTGGAAAAATAAAGCTTCCGGAAATAGTAACTATATAGAAAATCTAAAGAAACCAAACACATTTCATCCAGAGAAACTGAGCCTTCAATAATTTAAAGGAATATTACATTAATAATGGTGAATGGCTATTTCGTTTCCATTGTAATGGAACAAAAGGAACAGCCTCAATTATAGCAGGAGATTCTCATATTGAAAATTAGAATTCACATCTCAAGGGATGTGAAACACTGACAAAAGCTGCCAAAAGAGATATGAATTCTTCAACTCTACAGACTGATACTCTTTTCAGAGTATTCATCTTTCTAAGATTATTTAAGTGGATTTCTGTCCAAAGGGAAGTGTGAAGTAGATAGCTTTAAGGTCACTATTCTAAATTTTTGAATCAGAAGCAACTGCGAAAAATAGGGCATTTCCAAGTACCTAAAGTAAATCACATCTTAGTCTAGAAAAAAATGTTAACCCTCCATTTTGTTTCTCAAAAGATCTTACATTCAAATAGTACTTCACAATTTACAGTGGGTTTTTGGGTTTTTAACCTCTTTATTTTTATTATGACTTAATACCCCAGATTGCCTGCCCAAGCTTGAAGGATAAAGGGGACAAGAAGAACGGATCAGAAGTCTTGGTTTTAAATAAACCTGTTGTGCCCAAGATCGCAAATCCGAGAAACCACCGAGGAGCCAACACCGATGCAAACACACGAGGGTTTATTTACAACCTCGAGCCTGGGTCCAAGTCCCTGGACCCAAGCTTGAGGACCCAGACTCGAGGTTGTAAATAAACCCTCGTGTGTTTGCATCGGTGTCGGCTCCTCGGTGGTTTCTCGGATTTGCAATCTTGGGCACAACAAACCTAGAACAGAAATTTACAAAAAGGCCTCATACGATGGACAACGTAGTTTCGCAGTAAAAGAAACAAAGGGAGAAGACTGCAAAGATAGATCCAGGTCACAGAGAACACTAACCAGCAGTAAAGGTCTTTTCTTTCTCAGTCCAGAAAACACTATTCCTGGGTGCCCTGTGGACAATCCATCGAGGAGTGAAAACTCCTCCACCCCTTCTCAACTATCTTGTCATTTATTTTTTCTTGGAAAGAGGTGTTTGTTCGTTAGAGGGACTTTTTCCCTCCAACAAATATGCTTTTGGTGTCAATAATGGAAAAGAAATGTCTTGAAGGAAAAAGAACAAATGGCAAAGACCTGAGAATTTTGCAAAAGACTGAAAATATCGGTGAGCTAGAAGGCATTGTTCTTTTTCAAGTCTGAACTAAAGGCCTACAAAACTATGAGAATGTGCAAAAAGCTTTTTTTTTTTTAAGTAACTGCTCAAGATTTTCTCCCGAGTCATTTCAGGCCTAGTTACCCCATTTTCAATCTGAAACAGAAGGTACAGCTATTGGAAAAAGTCTGCTGTTCACAGCCAGGTCAGAAAGCCCAAGATTTGTTTGGCTTGTGCCCTTTGCAGAGGAGATCATAAAACTCCATTCCTCCCCATCCTGAAATAAATGCTAGGCAGAATCATGTTCCCAGAATGTCAACTGAATGCCACAGAGAAACATTTGCTTTTCTTGGTAACCAGTGCATTTAAGGGCACTGAAGTCCATATTTTCAATTCCAGAGAACTAAGGGCAATGACAATTTTAGGCCTTTTTCTCCCTAAAGAAAATGCTTGAGGAAATAAAGATGTAAAATAGCCTTTTTTCTAGCAAATATATATTGGCCCCTTTCACTAAGAAACCACTTAGTGCACATGAGCTCCCAGGTAGGTCAAAAGTCCTCACAGAGGGATCCAAATGTTCTCAGGGCATGTGTTTCCCCTTATACTCAGAGAATTATTTTTAAAGTTAGATATTTCTGCAAACAAACCAACACTAAACTCCCTTGGGAACCATTTTGCTGGGCAGGGTGGCTCCACTGGTTAGAAATTGATTTGAAGGAGGCCAATGATTAGAATTGTATCCCCTCAGGGATAATATTCTAAAATGCAGAAACAAAAACAAAAATAGGAAAACCTGGTGACCAAAGATAGCACCTCTTATAAATGCATGCCTTCAGTTGCCAGCAAAATAGTGTGATTATATCTGAAGTTAACAGAGTAGAACCTGCAAAAAGAAGTCAATGAACCAACTGGCCCCTTAGTCAATGCTGCCCAACACACAGAGGGTACATAAAAAGTAACAAACTCAGTAGTGAAAAAGATCAGCTTTGTTTATTTTATAGTTCTCCCTCTTCTGGTCTATATCCTTCACACCACCAGCTCAAAGTACACCTTGACCACCAACTGCTCTTATTCTCATCCCCTGTACTACCCTTCATTTGGCCTGCAGAGCAAGCCAGATGCAAGAATCTCTGAATATATCCAGAGTAGATGCTTGTGTGCTCAGCACTGCCCAGCAGCAGCAAAGAAAATTCCAAGAGGGGATTCTCTTGCTAGGTTCAGTCATGACTGCCCAATAATGAATTATGAAAGAGGAAGGGAGGGACTCCTGGGTGGCTCAGCAGCTAAGCCTCTGCCTTCGGCTCAGGGAGTAATCCTGGAGTCCCGGGATCGAATCCCACATTACCCTGCATGGAGCCTGCTTCCCCTCTACCTGTGTCTCTGCCTCTGTGTGTGTGTGTCTCTCATGAGTAAATAAATAAAATCTTTTTTAAAAAATGAAAGAGGGGGATCCCTGGGTGACGCAGCGGTTTGGCGCCTGCCTTGGCCCGGGGCGCGATCCTGAAGACCCGGGATCGAGTCCCACGTCGGGCTCCCGGTGCATGGAGCCTGCTTCTTTCTCTGCTTGTGTCTCTGCCTCTCTCTCTCTCTCTCTCTCTCTCTCTCTCTGTGTGTGTGTGACTATCATAAATAAATAAAAATTTTAAAAAAAGATTTTAAAAAAAATGAAAGAGGAAGGGAACCTGGAGTTTATTTAGATTAACTCTTATTTTCAAAAGAAGGAACATGAGGCCAAGGGATATGGAGTCATTTGTCCAAGTCAATGTGCTAGGGCTAACAGGGCTAACACAGAGGTCCAAATTACTTCCCAGCACAACAGCTGACTGGGCTAGGGCTAGCTTCATGCCTGTGCTTCACAACCTGCCTCATCCCTAAGCAACGGAAAACTACAATAAAAAGATAAGAGCTAAAAACTGTTTTTTTCCTCATCTGTCTCTTTCTCACACAAAGATTTTCACATTACCCCTTTCCACCTTGAATCCCTTCTAGGATATTCATCATACTGGTTCATGAATCCATTTTTTCAATATTAAAACTTTCCTGGATGAGAAAGATAGAGAATGATATTTATTAAAAGCACTGAAAGAAAGTGAAAAAAATAAAAACAATGTGAGTATAAAAGGCTTAGAGATAATATCTGTGAAACTATTTTTATGAAGAGAATGACTGGAATTTTATCCTGATATGAACTGATATTAAACAAGAACACTATAAAATGTGAAGTGCTTTCAGAGCAAAATGCAAATTTCTCAGTTTGGCATTCAAGGGCCAAGGTTGGTCCCAACTTCTTTATCTCCACTACTACTCAGGGCATTCTATGTTCTAATCATGTCAGACATCTCATTGCTCCTCTATCTGTATCAAGCACTCATCTAATTCCTTTTAAAGGTTTATTGCTCCATCTGAAATACTGTCTTCATTTTCCCATCCACTCCTCTGTCACCAGACAAAACCGGTCATTTACAAAGTACATCACAATCAGAGCAATTGAGGCCTTTCCAAAACAGCAGGTAAATTTGAATTTTTTCTCTCCCAGTTCCCTTTCTCCAAGAATCTTGTTCCTATGTCTGTTTCAAGAACTTGCACACTCTGTCTTCTGTGCATAGTGTAGTATGGCTGTTCCTATCAACAGATACTAAGTATCTGGATAGCTGGGACTGAGATCTCAGCCCAGAGTGCTAGCCCTAAGACTAGCCTAAAGAAACCACACAAGGGCAGCCCCGGTGGTGCAGCGGTTTAGTGCCACCTGCAGCCCAGGGTGTGATCCTGGAGACCTGGGATCGAGTCCCACGTCAGGCTCTCTGCCTGGAGCCTGCTTCTCCCTCTGCCTGTGTCTCTGCCTCTCTCTCTCTCTCTCTCTCTCTGCATCTCTATGAATAAATAAGTAAATAAGTAAAATCTTAAAAAAAAACAACCACACAACCAATATTTCTTTAATTGAACTGCAGGTTCAGAACAAAGGAAGTATTATTAATCAGCATTAAATAATCCACATACCCAAGAGTACTTTCATCTGAAGAGTTTAAATGATGATCTCTGTATATATTTGAATTGGATTTCTTATAGAAAACAGATTATCCTATCTCACCTTTCATTCAAAGAACAAATGTGGCAAATTCACAAAATGAAGACTCCTTTCTATTTACTCCCATGCAAAAAAAAGAACCATTTCTCTCCTTCCAAGGATTGACAAGAGTTCAACTCCATCCAACCTCTAAATAAGATCATGCAGAGAATCATTTTCCCATTTGTTGAGTCCAAAAGACTCGCAGGAATTCTCAAACTCTAGACACCTTCTTGAGAAAAACACATCTACCTATGGATGGAATGGATGACTAGTTTGGAGAATATTTGGCTTTGTCTGCATTATTCCAAGTCTAAAATTATAGAATGAGAGTGATTTTGGAAAGTTAGGGTTTAGAATTTTATTTTCATCACATTTAAAAGCATATAACAGGGAAAGGATGAAAATAAGAGCCATGTCCTGATGTTTGAAAAATCATGTGCACTTGAAAACACATTTGCAGATCAAAAATGTTTGTAAACTTATTTTTTTTAAGATTTTATTTATTTATTCATAAGAGACACAGAGAGAGGCAGAGACACAGGCAGAGGGAGAAGCAGGCTCCCCCTCGTGGGACTCGATCCTGGGTCTCCAGGGTCAGGCCCTGGGCTGAAGGCAGCACTAAACCACTGAGCCACCCGGGCTGCCCAAATGTTTGTAAACTTAAATGGTAATGGGCAGGGCCCTTATTTTGCATCCCAGGGCCATCTTAATCCATCAGTGTTGACATTACCAAAGAAAAACTTCCCTTTCATGGTTAGTAGTTTGTCCCTCTCAGCAGATCTGTGATACTTTCTGGCGTCCCACACAGGGAATTATTTAATTTAATTTTTAAGGGCCAGATTCTGCCCTTGGATATGTGTGAGCAATAAGTATTGACGTCAATGGAAATTCTGGGTGTGCATCTGAGGGCAGACTATAGTCCTCTCCATACTCCTAACGTGACTGCTGAAATTCTCTTCGTGAAGATTGGTTTGACTTTGGCTTCCTTTCTCTTAAATGCGCACATAATACCAGAGGTGATGCATGAAGGCTGTGCACAAATGAAGAACTTCGCAGCCAGGTTGGATCCTGTGTGGCCTTCTAACCTAAGGAAAGAACTAGATTTTAAGTCCTCTTTGTTCTGTGGTTTGTTATTGCCCTGACGACCAGCCCAAAGCCAGGTTTTTCATTTCCAGATCCATTTCCTAATTAAAGAGAAAATAAAACTGAGATTCTAATTAATGTCAATTTTTAAAACAGTTGTTAAAAGTATTGGAATGAAAAATAGTGAAAGGGATCATAGGGGAAAGGAGATAAAATGAGTGGGAAATATCAGTGAGGGTGACAAAACATGAGACTCCTAACTCTGAGAAATGAACAAGGGGTAGTGGAAGGGGAGGTGGGCAGGGGGATGGGGTGACTGGGTGATGGGCACTGAGGGGGTACTTGATGGGATGAGTACTGGGTGTTGGCAAATCGAACTCCAATAAAAAAATATACAAAAAAATAAATAAAAATAGACATCACCTAAAAAAACAAAAACAAAACAATTTGGCTGTCTTTAGCCACTAAATTGTGATATTTTTCATTTGTTGTTTTTCACTGAATTAAAGTATAAGCCTAATAATTTCAGGACATTTATGAACTTGCATACAAATAAAGACAAATGAGCAAAGTGGCAATCTGGAACCACCTGGAAGCCTGAGGCTCATCCCGTATTTGTCACTCTTCCTTGTCTGATGTCCACCCCACCTTGTCCACTCACAGACACACAAAACCACACATATACAGTTAGACACCAAGACCTTTCAAATCTATCTCCTTAATAACTCATGAGTTTCTCCCTTCTTCAACTCCACTATCTTTAGCCTTGTCATTTTTTCCCCCAATTATAATAGTCTCATTGTTCTGGTCTCCTGTACCCCTATCTTGAACACGATCCATTTTCCACACAGGTGGTAGAATGATCCTTTTAAACTTCTAATCTAAGAATGATGTTCTCATTAATATAATCCAATGGCTTTCCATTAGCTTCAGGCAATATCTGAAGTCCATTATCTGAACTCTTCCCAAATGGCAAATTCAGTAGTTATCTAGATCCCCTTTACCAACCCATCCATCAAGTTCAGTAAGATTTAGAAACTTGGAATTAAGCTCTGAATTCTTTACAATTTGTGTAAAACTCTAAGTGATAACAAACATGTTATTTTGTAGAATGGGTGCAATGCATAATTTAAAAACTGAAAATATACACACCGTATTTGTTTCAAAGAGCTTACTAAGGAAAGACATAACTTTTATCCCAAAGGAATGGTGTGTGTGTGTGTGTGTGTGTGTGTGTGTGATTGTATAGGCCTTGAATTAACTCAGATATCTAAGAACCAGAAGTTTACATCAAGAACTGATTATCAAACTTTGAATTTTGGCATTTGTTATCAAAATCAACTTGCAAATAATTTCTGCTTTTATTTTTCTCCACAGCACCTATCACCATCTAACAAAGTATATGTTTTATTTAGTTAGTTTTTCTCTTCCTTTCTAAAATGGCCATTGTAATTTTCTGTAGCAATTAAAGCAGTGCCTGATATATACTGAATGGAAGTGTGTTCTGGATGAATGAGAGAACTCACTCAGGAATAACTTGGAGCATTTGGGAAGCTCTACTGCAACAAGACCTCCCCAAAACAGTATATCATTATCAGAATATTCTCCTCTCACATGAATTTAAATATCTATAAATGCTAAATAAAATTTCAGTATACATGTTTAAATGAGAAATACACAAACCAATAAATAGATGACTAGGATTAGAAAAAATATTTCAAAAAATTTAATGTGGAGATCAAAGATGTAAAAATATTAATAAATTTTCTAAAAATCATTCTTTCACCTGTACATTATTGTACCTTATTTAATCATGATGATGATAGTTTTATATAGGTTGTATCTCAATATTATCAAAATGTGATCAAAGATCTATCTGCATCAAAAACATCTGAGGTGCTTACTGGTAAAAATGGAATTTCCTGCCTCCCCTTAAGAGCTCCGGGGCTGTGGCCTATAAGTCTGCATTTTTCTAACAAGTTCCTCAGGGGAGCCTTATGCTTACTTACATTTGAAAACAATTCCTTTAGTCCCTCACTCTGCAAAACCCAATGCAGCCCTCAGTCTCACTGAGTACAGATAATCTTTCAATTCAAACAAATGGATTTTGCCTTAACTAGAGATTCAAAAAACATATATTTTCTCCTTGTACTGGTAATAAGACTTCAGAGATGTTATTTACAGACCAACATTGCTATCGGTGATAAAAAATATCTTTTTAAATTATTAGTTCTTGGCAGCATCGTGTAATAGTATCCCATAAAATCAGAAAATGAAATAGAAGTTCTAGAGTATCTTAACCTTCTTTTATATATTCCAAGAGACACAGAGCTACAACTAAACTTTTTAATAAGCTCCTACTACGTAGCACAGAAAATCACATTCACTACTTCCTTTCACCTGAACAGTTGTGAAATAAGGGTAAACAATCTTGTTACTTGTCCAGAATCACCTGCAGAACAAAAACTGAACAAATGACTCCAGAGATTCTCAGTCCACAATTATTTCTAGAATACTCAGCTTAATCAATCTATAAATGCATTCTTTAAAGCCACAGCCACTGCCTCGTGTGATTCTGGCCTAATTTGCTGTTCCTTAAAAAGTAGAGTTGCTCTGATATTAAAAAAAAAAAAAGGAAGGACACAAAGTCTCCTACACATGTTCTTTTTGGTATTCTGTGCTCCATTCCTTATTGTGATGCTTCTTGATAGCTCAGCCAGCATATTCGTCTTTCTCAGCTGCTTTTAATTTACCCTTTTATGGGGGCATGAATGTCATTATTATGTCCCGAATCCAAATGTCTTGATGTTGCAGTTGTGCCGTATCATTTTTTTTTTCTGGTCTCTTTACCATATTCTCTTTAAATAAAGGACATGTCACTCTGTTAATTAACTTAAAACAAAATTCACTATAGGCTTTGAATTCTCTGGGCTTTCCTTTTAAAAGTTCTTTAACCTAACTCAAAAGTTGCTTTAATCTTTGTTACATGCATAAGCTCAAATGCTAAGAATCCTGAAGTTTCCAAACAAACCCTTTCAGACAGTGTTATGAAAGTATGTTCTTCAGATCATCTCAGTCTCAAGACATGTAGAAAAAGTGGGAAGAGGAGAGAGAAAGGGTTAGTGGTCAAATAAAACCACACTTTATATTCACTTCATTAAAATTCATATATATATCAGCATATTAAAAGCTCTAATAAGTCCTTCAGTGAAAAAATGGTTTTACTCAATATGTCCCAAATGAGCTTCACCATGTAACCTTTCCTCTCTCCAATTAACACCTAATAATATCCCACAGAATTTACTATATGGTAAAATTAGAAAACCCAGTAAGTATATAATGCCTACTATATAATAAATGTCAATAAATGTCATGATTCAGCTAACCCATTATTCTAAAGATGGCAAGCTGTGGTCAAATGTGTTCAGTCCAAAGCACCTGGGTCAGTGGGACCCCAGAAATAATGTCAGTTTATATTTTCAATGAAAAATTCAGTAAATTCTCAGGAACCTGAGCATCAACAGTTCTGAAATGCTACAATTTCAGGATATCTTAAAGCATAATCAGTGATGGTTTAGAGACACCATAATGTGAGGTAAGGAGTCCAACTGACTTTTAGAGTCAAACATTCAAAATCAACCTGGTCCTTTAGCTATCCTATGCATAGTTTCTGAAGATGTAAATTGAGGATATCACCATCAGTTTCTGCTAAGTTGTTGTAAGAATTAGAAATAACACACCTAGGACATAGAAGGCACTAAAAAAATAGATTCGGTACTTTTGTAATTCCAATTAGACTTGTTGACTTCAGAGAAATTTAAATTATATAATATAGGGCAGCTCAGGTAGCTCAGCAGTTTAGCGCCACCTTCAGCCCAGGGCATGATCCTGCAGACCCAAATTCGGGTCCCACGTCGGGCTCCCAGCATGGAGCCTGCTTCTCTCTCTGCCTGTGTCTCAGCCTCTCTCTCTCCCTGTGTCTCTCATGAATAAAGAAATAAAATCTTTAAAAAAAAAATTAGATAATATAGATTTGGCCATGCAAGCTCACTTCATTCTCCAAGATGGGCATTTCTTAAAAAGTGTAGCCCATTCAACCTCCCAAAAATTCCTCTCTCAGCTATGTAACTAGCTATCTATCATAATTATTATAGTTTCTGCATAATATTTTCCTGAAAAAACCTAATAACTTTATTTTTTTTAACTGAATAAATTATACATTCTCATAGTTTAAGAAGCAAAACATGAATCATAAGTAGGCATATAAAGTTTCCCTCTCAATCTTTTATCCATCCTACTCTCCGGCCTGCAACCATTCCTAGATCATCACTTTTGTTTTTGTTTCCCTCTTGAATTTATGTAAATGCATGCTATTATCAATGCATATATTTTTTCATTTTTTTGAATTATTTAAGTGTTTAGTAGATTGATTTTCATTCTTTCTTGACTGAGATAGTTATTTAAGGCTCCAAATTTTTCTATGAGCACTGCTTTAGTTTATGCCATAGATTGACATCTTGTATTTTCATTACCATTGTTTTCTAGAAATATTTTACTTAAGATTATTTAATTTTCTGTTTGACTCTGGAATTAAGAGAGATTTTTTTGAGGTTTTTTTTTTTTTAGGATGGAATATTTCATGTCATATGTATTTGAAACACTCACAAAAATGGAAACAAGTGAACAGAATGTAGATTCACGAGGATAGCTACAGAAATGCCCTCACCTCTCCTTTCCTTCCCAGTTTCTGTGATATTTAAACCCAAGAGGTCCCCTAGGGAGCCAATAGGAGAGCACAGCTCCAAATGAACCAGATCCATGAAGCCTGCCCTGAAGCACAGATACTCTCCAGCAGTCTGAGAAGGAGCATTTTCTTTTCTTTCTTTTTTTTTTTTTTTTGAATTTGACACTTATGAGGGTTTTATCTTTTTTTTTTGAGTTCAATTTGCCAACATATATATGTATATATATATATATATATATATATATATATATATATATATCACCCAGTGCTCATCCCATCAAGTGCCCTCCTCAATGCCCGTCACCCAGTCACCCCAACCCCCCCCACCCACCTCCTTTTCCACCACCCTTGTTCATTTCCCAGAGTTAGGAGTCTCTCGTGTTCTGTCATCCTCACTGATATTTTCAATTTTTGAGTTTTTATTTTGTGGGTTTTTTTTTTTCAATTTCCAGGTTTCATTGCTATTGTTTTTTTGTATTAATTTCTAGTTTTGTTACATTATATACTAATTCTTCAGGGATTATATTAAGATTTTCTTTGCGAACTTTTTACAATCAGGTTCAGAGAATGTTCCATGGAACAATCAAAAAGATGGTATATTCCCTACTTCAAAGTAAAAGCATATATACATATTTATATACATATACATTTCTGAATTTACACATATTTTTGGTGTCTACTTGATTTCTATTGAACTGAGAGGTGAAGTAGTGAATACCAGTGTTTCTAATTATTTTCCTTTTCTCTCTTAAATCTCCTGTCATTTTAGCTCTTAAATTTCTGCTTTAGGAAAATTTTTAGGATTATTTGGCATGTAGGTATTTACAGCTGTTATTGCACTTTGTATTTATTAGCATGGTAAATTCTGCTTTGTCTTACTTAATGCTTTTTAGCCATTCACTTTTCCTGGTATTTCTATTTGACTCCTACTCTTTTTGATATTTGCCTACTATACTTTTAAACAGTTTTAATTCACATATCATACAATTCAACCATTTAAACTGTACAATTCAATGGTTTTTGGAATATTCACACAACTGTGCAATCATCACCACATTCCATTGTGGGAAATATCAGAAAGGGAGACAGAACATAAAGACTCCTAACTCTGGGAAACGAACTAAGGGTGGTGGAAGGGGTGGAAGGCGGGGGATGGGGGTGAATGGGTGACGGACACTGAGGGGGGCACTTGACGGGATGAGCACTGGGTGTTATTCTGTATGTTGGCAAATTGAACACCAATAAAAAATAAATTTATTATAAAAAAATAGAACATTGTCATCACCTCAAACAGAAACTCTGTACTCATCAGCAGCCATTCCCCATTTCCTCCCAAGCCTCTAGCCCTAAAAGACCACCAATCTACTTGCTGTCTCCACTGATTTGACTATTCTGGACTTATTATATAAATGGAATCACACAATAATGTGGCATTTGTGACTAGCTTAGCATAACGTTTTCAAGATTGATCCATGTTGTAGCATGGATCTGTTTATCCACTCATCATTTTTGAGTATTTGGGTTTTTATACTTTCAGGCTATTATGACAAATGCTGCTATGAATATTTGTATACTAGTTTTTGTGTGGACATTCTAATACACTTTTCATATGCTTTTGTCTTAAGTCTTTCTGAATCACATTTTAAAGTACTTTTTTCATATACAGCATAGTATGGTTTTGCCTTAATGGTGCAATCCGAAGATTATTTTTACTAGATGAGTAAAGTCCATACACATACAAAACCAGATTAAGAAGAAGATTAAAATCTATAATATACCACTCTGATGTAAACAGTATCTTTTACATATCTTCTTCAGATCTTCATAAAATTATAAAAAATATATATACATATATATGTATACATATATCCTTTTTTGAAACAAAATTGAAATCACTGAGCAGTTGGTTTTGCAATATGGTGGTTTTTCTCTCAATATCATGCCATTAATATTTTCCCTTTTCATAAAAAGACAATTTAATACCTCCATAACATTCCACTGAACATACAATAGTACATAATTTAAAATTTTGTTCTTTTATCCAGCATTCTAGTATATCTTATCAACCATGAAAATAATTCTGTAACTAAAATTTACTGAATCTTAATGCATGTCAGGTACTTTTCAACCGTGCTTTACTTATTTAGTTCTCACAACAATTCTATGGAGTTTAATTTGTTGCCAATTTTAGAGATGAGAAAATGAGATCTGGGGCTGTTAAATAACTTTGCCAATTGAAACTAAGAATGTCCTTAATATGTGGCACTCTTCTACTTTATTAAATCATCATTATATAGTCTATGTCTTACACACTTCTTAGTTTATCTCTCTGAATTGACTGATGAAACATTTGTACCTGGGACAATCCATACTGTGGGACACTGAAATATCTTCCAGGAATTGTGTTTCCCTAAACTGTAAAAATTGGAATAAATGTTTTTCTTCCCCACAGGGGAAAAAAACATCCTTTTGATTAAAGAACATTTACATCCTCTGAATCCCCATAGAGGTAACAAGTATAGCCTCTTTTACATTGTAAGGGGCATTTGGTTATTTCAATAATATTAGAAGTTCCATGTCTTTAATATGTTTTTAGTTTTCTCTAAAAATTCTGGAAAATAACTGATCCATCCCAATTAGTTCTATAGTAAACTAGCCTTCTCTTCTCACAATCTAATTATCTCCATTTACAAAAATTACAAGTTCAAAAATTTTTATTTTGCCACAAGGTTCAAATTTCTTTTTACAGTACTTTGCAATAGTAATCTCCATAAAATATTTCCTTAAACACAACATAACTAATACGTAGAGATATCCCTTTATTATAATACTCCCTCATAATGAAATAGGGTTTTATAATTTGCAAAGTACTTCTATGTACATTATTTTATTTAACTTGAAAACAATCCTATGGGTTAGCTAGCTAGAAATCATTATCCCCATTTTACAGAGAAGAAAATGGGCTCACAAGAATTAAGTGGCATGTCTTAAATCAAAACACAAGTAAGTAAAGGAACTAGAAATGAACGCCAGGTCTTCTGCCTTTAAAAAAGGCAGATAGGAAAAGTCACTGTCTTCTCATAAAGCGGCCAAAACACTGAAGTAGCAGTCGGGAGCTTCTATGGCTGTAACTTAACTGTTGGTGGCTCTATTCCTTCCACGGAGCCTGTCTTTTTCATCTTTTCCATTTTCAAATATGATCCAGTCTTATCCCTTCATCATTAAATTCCGATGCAAGATACAAGTAAGTGAAAAATACACACCTCAAGCCATAAGTGACTGTAAACGACAAAGAACAAACAGGGCTGATGGAGGGAAGTGGGTGGGGGATGGGCTAGATGGGTGATGGGCATTAAAGAGGGCATTGGTGATGGGCACTGGGTGTTGAATGTTAAGTGATGAATCACTGAATTCTACTAAAGAAACCAATATTGCACTGTACGTTAACTAACAACATTTAAATTTAAAAAAATACACACCTCATATTTTTAAAGAGCCTATATGCTTAGCAAATATGCTGGATTTCAATTCTATTGCTTTTTTTATCCTTTCTTTCACAGGGCTTAATCTCTCTTATTATGATGACCTTAACATAATATAACATAACAAAATATATATATATAAATGCTTCTTACATGCCTTTTATTTTTAATTCCTCTTTATTACCTGAATCATTAAAGAATGCAAAACATCTCTTATATTGATATTGATGTGTGTAGTTTTTAAAAAGTTTAAAATAGCAAACCACTCCATTTATCACATTTAGAAAATCTATTCTGAAATCTCTGCCAGAATAAAAATCTTAGAATCAGCTTCAGTTATGATAACCATTTTATTGATGTAGATATTAATGGTTTGTGGGCAAGTTACATACACACAAGTTAATGACATTTTATCAATATTTCACCAACCATTTTTTTAAGTGCTAGAGTTCTCATGAACTGCTTTAAGAAGAACAATTCTATTTTAATGTAAGAGAAAAGTGATGTAAATTTAAAAATTAAAAAATAATATGTTTAAATCCCTATTATTTTTCCAAGGTTTAATTATATAATACTTACAATAGCTGCCACTTACTTGAGGACTTACAATAAACTGGACACTGTGCTAAACTCTAAACATACATATTACTTAATCCTCACATCAATCCTATGAAATGGATACTATTATTACCCCCATTTTATAGCTGAGGCTTAAAGAAGTGATTCCAAAGTCCAGCTAATAAAGTCAGAATTTCTTTCTAGTCTTGCTGGCTTTTCTGACTCCTACATTTAAGAAATTACTACTCTTCGCTAATTTTTTTTAACATGTTTCATGTTCTTTTCCCTGACATTAATCTGATAATAGTCTAGGCATCTTTTGAAATAGACTATTCAAACTTTCCCTTAAGCAGATCCATTAGTTCTGAGAGGCTAACTATACCATTATAAATTAATCACTTTCTACTCTGACAATGTAATTTTTTAAAAATTTTTCTCATTGATTTTCTAGCCTTTAATCACTTCTTAGCTAATTTGGAAAATGAGTTAGTGTTCTCTCCATAGACTCCTTTCCTTTAAAAAAAAATTTTTTTTTAATTTATCTATACATGAGAGACAGAGAGAAGCAGAGACATAGGCAGAGGGAGAAACAGGCTCTCTATGGGAAACCTGATGCAGGACTCGATCCCAGGACCCCAGGACCATGACCTGAGCCAAAGGTACACACTCAACCACTAAGCCACCCAGGTGCCCCTACAGACTCCTTTCCTATAAGAATGATGTCTTCCTCTACCTCAACCAACACTAATATTTTTAATTTCACATTTGTTATTATGAGTAGTTTTAAATATTTTTATAGTGATTGGCATTTATTCTTAGATCAATATTTAACACTTTGTTTTAGTTACCCTGGAAATCAAGAACATATATTCAACTTCTTTTTCTCCATGGCTTCTAGCATTGTGCCTTGTATACATTTGATTTTTTGTCAATAAATGGTTGTTTGATAAAAGACTACTCAAAATCCCAAGAACATACCCATTGGAATTTTCATGGAACTGTATATGAACATTCAACATGTATCTCTCAGGGACTTGCACACTGAACATACTAGGTTTTCTTGGAATGAAGAAGGGGAACAAAGTGAACACTAAGTATCTCCTGGATTCATCTTTCTAAGAAGGCATACCACTAGCCTTTTGCAAATACTAATATTCCACAAAAAAGCAAGATAGGACTAATTGTAAAGAAACCTTCTTAGTACTTAAATCTGTTTTGCTTTTTCAAAGAGGACATAACAATTTTTATCTAACTCCTGTAAAATAACATTCCTCTCTAAATGAAGAAATTATAAATAACCGAAGCAGATGACATTGCGTGTTTCTTCTTTGAGAGATGCTTCAAAGCTACTGAACCGTTAAAAGAAGACACTGTCATTGTGAACTACAAGACAGGAAACAACTAAGAACAAAGAAATAGAGATACAAAACTAGGCAGTTGGAGAACAGACTTGTGCTGAGAGGATCGGAGAGTCTGTTAAAAAGCTTATTGTGTTCAGAGGTTAGCAGGAAAGTGCTAAGGAGTTATTTCATAACTTCATACTAATCAGCACAAATTTTAAAAAGGCATACTGAAAATAATCTGCTGCAACCCACAAGGAAGAGAAAGAGGAGACACCGTTTAGAGAAAAAAAATCAGTTACTTTAGTAACACAGTATACCTATCTTATTTAAAAATCTGTTTCTTCTCAACACCAAAGAAACAAACAATCCAATCATGAAATGGGCAAAAGACATGAACAGAAATCTCACAGAGGAAGACATAGACATGGCCAACATGCATATGAGAAAATGCTCTGCATCACTTGCCATCAGGGAAATACAAATCAAAACTACAATGAGATACCACCTCACACCAGTGAGAATGGGGAAAATTAACAAGGCAGGAAACAACAAATGTTGGAGAGGATGCGGAGAAAAGGGAACCCTCTTACACTGTTGGTGGGAATGTGAACTGGTGCAGCCACTCTGGAAAACTGTGTGGAGGTTCCTCAAACAGTTAAAAATATACCTGCCCTACGACCCAGCAATTGCACTGTTGGGGATTTACCCCAAAGATACAAATGCAATGAAACGCCGGGACACCTGCACCCCGATGTTTCTAGCAGCAATGGCCACGATAGCCAAACTGTGGAAGGAGCCTCGGTGTCCAACGAAAGATGAATGGATAAAGAAGATGTGGTTTATGTATACAATGGAATATTACTCAGCTATTAGAAATGACAATTACCCACCATTTGCTTCAACGTGGATGGAACTGGAGGGTATTATGCTGAGTGAAGTAAGTCAGTCGGAGAAGGACAAACATTATATGTTCTCATTCATTTGGGGAATATAAATAATAGTGAAAGGGAAAATAAGGGAAGGGAGAAGAAATGTGTGGGAAATATCAGAAAGGGAGACAGAACGTAAAGACTGCTAACTCTGGGAAACGAACTAGGGGTGGTAGAAGGGGAGGAGGGCGGGGGGTGGGAGTGAATGGGTGACGGGCACTGGGTGTTATTCTGTATGATAGTAAATTGAACACCAATAAAAAAATAAATTAAAAAAAAAATAAAAAAAAAGAGAAGTTTCGATGAAAAGTAAAAAAAAAATAAATAAATAAAAAAAAATAAAAATCTGTTTCTTCTAATTTCTCTCTATATATTACTTCATGGCTAATTTATAGATAACAATCATAATTCTACTAAAGATATAAGCATATAGCAATGGAATATTGTTTTTCTCCATTGTCTATGCCTAAAATCTAATTATTACCTTAAAGCGAGACCATATTAGCAACTACCATTCAGCCACCAAAAATTAAAAGACCTAAAAAGAATTTTTAAATCCCTCTTGGATTTATCCTACAGCCTTAATCCTAACATGAAGTGGTTTCTTAATTTGGATACTCCTGTAATTGACACTTTTACTTCTTAAAGTGTTAAATGATGTATCACATTTTCAATAAAATTAAACTGTATCTTCTCATTCATTTTCCAATTCATATTCTTCCTTCAAAACTCAGATACTTCCCTATTTCCCAGATGAAGTTACTCCAGGTCCCCACATCTGAGAGTGGAGCACTTATTCTCTCCTTGTATTGTTGTAGATCTGTCTGTCAGTCACATCCACAGGCAGCAGACTTATCTGGGACTAAAACACTGATGTGTTCACCTCCACACTGTTAGTGCCTACCTCTGTACTAAACAGAATGGGGCCTCAGTAAACTTTTTGGAGTATACATATTATTTTAATTGTATAATTTTTTTTAACTGAACAGAAGATACTTCATTTCCAGGAGACAGCATTTTACAGGATACTAGTAGGAGCCATGAACTCAAGAGTCCAAAGCCTAGGCATTTTAGTCTCATCTAGGCAACTGTGTGTCCTTGAATATGTAGCCTCAGCTTATCTGCCTGTAATGTGGCAGGCTTGGACTTGATTCCTAATAACACTCCCAGCTATAAATGTATATTTAATTTGGAAATTTTTTTTATCTGGTTAATTTTTTATCTGGTTATGAGTTTCTTGGAATTCTTGCCTAGAGTACTCAATGCCGAAATGATTTCAGCCAGGAAAACAAAAGTTATTCCCAACTGGCATGGAGTGGAATGGATTATTTCCCAGCCAAAAATGGGGTGACTCCAAGATGGAATGATAATGCTAAACAGGAAGCTCTTGTGTCATATGGGGCTAGTTCTTTACTGGCTCTTCTTATAAGTAAAACAATGGAACAAAGTGGCAGCATTCAATGACCCGCAAACACTCCAGAATGTGTTTTGGCTGCACAACAAATGTGGGCCCTGTTCTTCTCTTTCATTAGCCTCTCGAACAGAGGTTGAAAATGACATGAAGAAAAATTCTCCATACACTGGATTAGATATTGCTAGCACATGAGTAAGAAAAAAAGAAAAAAAAAAAAAGGAAAAAGAACGCATACAGATACAATTAAGTTGGAAGAAATAAAAGTAGAGGTGCCTGAGTGGCACAGACTCTTGGTTTCGGCTCAAGTTACGATCTCAGGGTCATGAGATTGGGCCCCACATCACATTCTACACTCAGCTTGGAGCCTGCTTAAGATTATCTCTCCCTCTCCCTCTGCCCCTCCTGCTCATGCTCTCTCTCACTCTCAAAAATAAATAATTAAATCTTGAAAAAAAAAGAAATAAAAGTACTAAACATCACTGTTGAATATGAGACTGGTTGTGTGCGGTACCATGAAAATTAGATTCTGTGAATCTACTCATATGGAGAATCAAGAAATACAGACCTGGGAGAAAGAGATCTGATGGATACAGGAGCATAAATAATCTTTAAGGAAAACAGGACAATTTATTCCCTAAAAATTCATATACTAGCTAGTTAGTTTGTGTCATGAGGAAATATCTCTAAAACACCAATATAGAATTATCTGACTCAAAGACACAAGAATATTAATTTGGGGATTTCTTCTCCTAAGAAAATATTATCATGAAGCTACTTTAGAAGAAAAAGACATGCTCCTTAGTATTAGTTTCCTGTAGTTAGCATACACTCTTCTTTTGAGTAGGTTCACTTGAAAAGGAGATTAGTTTTCAGCTCCTGGTTGGCTTTTCAGCTCAAAATTATCTCTAAAGAGAAAGGAGCAGCAGCCACAGAACAAAGGTGGAAACTGCTCCTCAAAGCGTGTGCAGAAGCTCACTATACTTGACAAGTATACCATGACAGGTATAACTTCTTGCCTTAGGAACACAAGATAATAAGCATCCTTTCCTCTTCTAAAATGACGTATGACTTCAATGCACAAGGAAGAGTAAGATTTATCAAGAAGACTCATCTATATGATGATGTACAGAGTTGCACTTTCGCAAATGTTTTCAGGAAATATGGAAATTGGCCATTGAAAAAGTTTTTACTGGGCAGCCCGGGTAGCTCAGCGGTTTAGCGCTGCCTTCAGCCCAGGGCCTGATCCTGGAGACCCGGGATTGAGTCCCACATTGGGCTCCCTGCATGGAGCCTGCTTCTCCCTCTGCCTGTGTCTCTGCCTCTCTCTTTCTCTCTCTGTGTGTGTGTGTGTGTGTGTGTGTGTGTGTGTGTCTCATGAATAAATAAATAAAATCTTTAAAAAAAAGTTTTTACTGCATTAAAATAACATTTTATTTAAATCTTGATGTTAGCAGAAAAACAATATTTTTATTCCATTTGTCTTTTATTAACGGATTAGGAAACCCAAACATTCTATTGAAATTACCCAAAAGATTCATAAAAGCATCATTCAGTTTTTCAATATTAATCACTTTTCCTTTCATAAAACAGCAATATCTGACAAGTTTGTAAAGGATCACAAATTTACTTGTGAAATACAAATCACAATGTATGTAGAGAGAAAGAAGGTAATTTTTTGACAAATTTAACATAAAATATTATTTTACAATATCCCAAATTATAAATTAGGAATGTTTCTGGACCCACTTGATCATTCTCTTATAGCAACTGTTGAAGAGTACAAGTTCTTAATTTTAAGGAAGTGCAATTTTTCAACTTTTTACTTCAAAACTCATGCTATTGACCAAACTCAAGGTCATCGAGAATTTCTTCCATGTTATCTTCTAGAAGTTTTACAGTTTAATGTTTTACTCTTGGATTTATCATTCATTCTCATCTCTGTGAAAGGTGGAGGGTCTGTTTCTAGATTCTTTTTTTTTTTAAATATGGATGACTAGTTATTCCAGTAGAATGTGCTAAAAAGACTAACCTTTCTCACTGAATTACCTTTCCTCTTGTCAAAGACCAGATCAAGTATTTGTGTGGGTCTACTCCTGAGCTCTCTATTCCATCACAAGATCTACTTATCTTGTGATGGAATACTACATTATCTTGATTATCACATTATCTTGATTACTGCCACCTTACAGAGGCAATACTACATTTTCTTGATTATCACATTATCTTGATTACTGCCACCTTACAGTAAGTCTTAAAGCTGGGTTCTCTGACTTTGTTTCTCCTCAGAACTGTGCTGGCTATTCTAGATCTTCTTCTGACTTTCCATATAAACACTGGTGTGTAATTAATTTTGAGTTCATAATTTTGTATCCTTTGTCTTAAAGAAATCAAATAAAATTCTATAAACTACAGATCCCACAAAGCCAGAATGTGCCTTTATGTGATAATTCAAGCTGCAAGTGTAGATTAAAACGTGGAGGAAGACAACAGAAGGTGAGGCCCTGATGTATATCCTCACACAAGCAAAAGACAGAGATGAGGAAAAAGAACCAGAAAAAGAAAGATTGAGATCCTCCAAGTTGCTCAACAATTCTAATTCCATACCACATCTGCAGGCACATACATATATCTCTAATTCTAGTGTACAAAATAAAGGTATAGTACTTCCTTCCCTGTAAACTATTTTTATTATTTGAAGGCACCAGAGACTGCCAACAAATTTGAAGAAAATTGTTCCTGTGCTTTTTTCCCTTTTAATATGCCAAACAGTTCTTAACTTCTGAAACAAGTGATAACCAGAATTTTTATGTAAGAGTAAAAATTCAAAGATCGTTAGCCCCACTTCTTTCATGAAGACCTCCTCGATTCCGGTAGGCCAACTCAGACTATTTTCTAATATAGCCCTAATCACAGTGAGCTACAATTGTTTGCACATTTGTCTCCTTATCATACTATACTTTCAGGGAAAGCAGGGATCAAATCAAGTCTTACCTACATATCCCCAGTGGATAGCACAGTACTAGCACATGATAGGTGCTCAGATACGGGTTGTACGAATATTCACAAAAGGCAGATACTATAATTCCAAATTTATAAACGAGGAAGCTGAGGATTGCCCCAGGGTACATAGAAGCAAATGGCAAAGCTGAAATCCAGGTCTCTCAACTCTAAAACTGTCTCCCTGATATATAATCAATCACTGTAACAATAATATATTTTACAACATGAATCACCTGAGAACCAAGTGGCTATTCCAGGTGCACAAAATGTTATTTTTCCCTGCTGCATAGTACAATTAATCACTTCCTACTCCCACCATACTTTCACTCACCCAGATTATCTGTGAAGTTTTATCTGCAGATCTGTAAATTTTCTTCATACCAAGGAAAGGAACGAGTAACCTGTAACAGCTGAAGCCGTTACATTCAAAGGAAATAGGCCAAAAACTAAAGAAATTGTAGGATGGTTGCATTTCTCCTGTTCAGATGCCTAACAGAGACTAGAACTGCTCTAGGGAAAAAGTGTGGCAAGCATGTTCATTTTCCCATGCCCCTGTAATCTCTATAAACACTCTATTTCCTCCAAAGCCTCAGCCCTCACACATACACACACACACACACACACACACACACTCCAGGTGCATGAAAAACTTAAGTCCTGACAACAATCATGAAACTTAAAGATTTGCTTCTTTTGAAATCTATTTAGCTCTTTTTCACTTTGTATTGTGATAGTACCCAAGACATGTGCTATTTATGGAAGATTCCCTAAAGGACAATCTCTTTATTAATAATAACAACATAATAATTATAATAACACAACATAGCTAACATTCATTGAGTGTATGGCTTTGTATTAAGCACTTCATATTAGCTAATCTAAACCCACAAACCATGTAAGATATTATTTTCCCTATTTCACAAATGAGAACGAGATTAAGTAGTTAGTCCAGGCTCCATACAACTAGTACATGGTCAGCACAGGATCAAAACCTGGGTCTGTTTAGCCCCCAAATTTCTGCTTACATCTACTCTCCTACACTGCTTTGAGAAATAAAGAACTTCATAGGTTGGTGATCTCCAAATTTTTTGATTGCATATGAGTAAAACATTTTTATCACAAATGATCCATATATAAGTATTAATATATATAAAATATATATTTCCATAGATGTAATATATATATATTACACATGCACTTACTGTAGTTATAGTTACATTATAAAACATAGGTCAAAATAGAAATTTTTAATTAACCAGCTAAAAATTAAATAAGCAATATTTTAAAGTTGTTTTATTTTGATAATGGTTCAAAAACTTTTTTGCTCCTATTTTTAAAATAGTATTAATATGTGAGTATTATTAAACTTTCAATAAGACATATTATTCAAAATAATATGTAAACTTGATTACCTACAATTTTCAAATATTCTTGATAATTCAGAAATTTTTTGGATTTCTTGTCAGATTATTTTTACCAAATCATGTGGCTGACAAAGATTGTATGTAACTGTTGAATCACTAAATTGTACATCTGAAACTAATATTACATAGTATGTTAACTAAGTGGAATATAAATAAAAACTTTTTTTAAAAAGACGAACTGTCAGCTTTGCAATTTTCTTTTTGTTCCTTTGTGCTGGCATCACTAGAACCATATTTAATCCAACTTCTTTTATTAAAAAAATCTCTTTAAATCTATTGAACTGGGCACATGTGAACTGCAGTATGTTGAAATATACTGAAAATAACCTAACAGATAATATACATTATCAATTCCTCCCAATTATGAAAATTCTCACTCCATTCTCAGAATAAATAAAAATGTATAAAACTAAAAACTGTCTGACAGTAATTAATAATTAGCAAAACTCCTCCACTCGATGGGGTTTTATCTGCACATCTCCTGGAATGTCTATACACCTTCCCACACACCTGCCTGGTCCTTGTAGATCACTGACCTAAATTCTCTAAAAGATACCACTGGTAGACTTGTATAGAACAGTCAGCATTTAATTCACTCTGCAAAAAAATCACTTTTATTCAATTATATTTGATGTGATGCCATCAGCCTACTGAAGGAACATAGGAGAAACTCTCTCATAGTAAGAGAACAGGAGAACTAAAGTTAAAATGAATTCAAAGGACTCCTTCCTACATCACCTTTACAGACAATGGCTGAAAAACAAGAAATAATCATATTTCTGCATGTCTCCTAACATAAATACTCCTAGAAATAAGGAAGTTCATTCTGTGATTCACACAAAGCTTCCATCACCTTGGGAGAAAATCAGTTGATGCTCCCAAATCTAATTTTGAGAGAAGCAGAACACGAGCACTTTTTAAAAACATCCGTTAGTGATTATTCTAATTGTCAATACAACAAAATGTACAGTTTGTATAATTATATTCTTTTTTATGTTTTGTATTTTCTGATCATATTTACCGAAATGTAATTTATGTCTGTTAAATATAGAAGATATTTAACGTAAGAAATTGAGTTTGTTAATAACTTATTTTTCACTCATGTGATGGTTTATAAGAGGATCTTTCAGCAACTGAGTGTATCCTTATACTTAAAACCATAAAGCAGCTGGAGAAAAGGGAAACTTCTAGTCATTTATTTAACCTCATGGCTGTGCGCTTGTATATGGTCACTGACTTTTATGTAGACATTTCATTACGTTGATAATGGCATTAGACTCATTCTAATATATAGAATACCATCTAATTTCTGTTCTGCTCAGCATCAGAGCTTCATTTAGGATAATCAGGAAAAGTCTAATACCAAGTAATATTCATCTAGTGTGCCATGCCTTCAAGGAACTCAAAATGCTTAACCAAAAAATCATGAACAACACTTCTCATATGTTTCAGACCTTTCTTATCTAGGAGACTGAGTGACTCTTTGTGCTTTATTTTACTAATGCTTACACACATCCTACATAACTGAAAAAATCCAAGGTTCAGAGTGGTAGGGACATTTATCATGAAGTTACCACAAGTTAACAGCAGAGCTCAAAATAGTTTCTCATTAGTTTTATCTTCCCATATTATGTTAACTGATATCTAAAAATAGACAAATTTCAGTTCCAAAAAGAAATTGAGCTACCAAGAGTAAGATATGCATTAGAAAGAATAGTAAAATTAATCACAAGAATAAATCTAACAAATATGGGATAATTACTTACTATATACCAGGTACTGTACTTAAAGCATTATGCACACAGTCTCATTTAATCCTCAAATAATTCTCTGAGATATGTAAGATACAAACACCATTTTATGCCTGAAGAACTCAAAGCTAAAGAGAGGATAAAAACTTTCCCAAGATAAGAAAGCTGGTGTGGTTGTTCTAGAGTCAGACTGTCTGATTCCAAAACTCACATGTTGAACAAACACAACTAGGTAGAATAAAAAACTGCCCAACTACTTGTGTATTTCTGCACCAAGGGACCACTGTGATTCCTTCACTAATAAAGACATGAAGCAGATTAACTTATAAAGTGTTTTCACATTCATTATCTTATTATTCAAACACAGATCAGAACGCCAATTCTCTAGTTTTAACACTCTCTGAGACAATGATTCCCAAAAGTAACTCTAAAAAGAAAAGCAATGCACATATTACTACCAACCTATTAATGATAGGGACATTGATGGTTGAAACATACTAATGATTACACAGCTGGAAAGTCTCAGCTAAGAGAGACCTTCTCTGACTGCCATATCTAAAGTAGTCTCTGCTCCAAACCTGCCGACCCTATCACTGTCACAGTGATGTCACAGTAGTTTGACTGTTAAGAGATAATGCAGATAAAAAGTGCCCTGGGAGAGATGGAAGACCAGAGCCAGACTCACTAAGTGGAAAAACAAAATTAAAAAAATAAAAATAAAAAATAAACACCGCTAACTTGCTGCCCAGAGACAAAAGTCGATGGGAAGCAGGCAGGGAAAAGTGAGAGGGGCTGCAAGATACCTAGAATTCACCAAGCCACGTGGCCCAGAGACTGGATATAATAAGACCCCAAATATCACCACAGAGCAGAACCACACACCACTATAAAACCTGGTTCCGAGCTAGGTACACCAAGAGCAATAGCAATGACAGCCAAACTGCTAGCCTGCCAGGGGAGAATACAGAGGAAGAGAGATACAGAAAAGAAAAACAAAATTTAAAGACTACTAAAATTGCTGGGTCGTAGGGCAGTTCTATTTTTAACTCTTTGAACAATTGCACTACTGGGGATTTACCCCAAAGATACAGATGCAGTGAAACACCAGAACACCTGCACCCCAATGTTTATAGCAGCAATGTCCACAATAGCCAAACTGTGGAAGGAGCCTCAGAGTCCATCGAAAGATGAATGGATTAAGAAGATGTGGTATATGTATACAATGGAATATTACTCAGTCATTAGAAACGACAAATACCCACCATTTGCTTCGATGTGGATGGAACTGGAGGGTATTATGCGGAGTGAAATAAGTCAATCAGAAAAGGACAAACATTATATGGTCTCATTCACTTGGGGAATATAAAAATTAGTGAAAGGGAATAAAGGGGAAAGGAGAGAAAATGAGTGGGAAATATCAGTGAGGGTGACAAAACATGAGAGACACCTAACTCTGGGAAACAAAAAAGGGGTAATGGAAAGGGAGATGGGTAGGGGGTTGGGGTGACTGGGTCATGGGCACTGAGGGGGGCATGGCAGGATGAGCAGTGGGTGTCATGCTTTATGTTGGCAAACTGAACTCCAATAAAAAAAATTTTTTAAAGAAAACACAAGAAAGAAAATTAAAATTGAAAAAAATATAAGTAAAGACTACTAAAAGTCCAAGAAAACATTTTTTGCAATATACATGACAAAAGATTACTATCACTTACACATAAAAAGGTTCTTATAATTCAATAAGAAATTGACCAATAATCCAAAAAAGTGGACTAAAGAAATGGACAATTCATAGAAATAATGACAAAGAACATAAAAAGATCATTACCTCATTAGTAATCAAATGAACTATAATTAGAAACAATGTATTAATTATAACCTATTACACTAACACATGTAAAAAGGGAAAATAATCAGCATTAGCAAAAAGCAAAATAAATTAGTTTTCTCTTACATATTGTTGGTATAAGTATAAACTGGCATGACCTTCCTAAAAGTCTATTTACTATTTTTTTTAAAGTCCATTTACTAAAAATAGTTTAAATGTTCATTCCTTTGACATAGCACTCATACTTCTAGGAAGTATACAAAGATACAAATGTAATGATGTTCATCACAACACTGTTTAAAATCATGAAAAATTAAAGATAACCATGATGTCTAAAGATCAGTTAAATAATTACAATATATCCATAAAACACAATTCTAATGTAGCTATTAAAAAGAGTATGAGCCCATATTCTCTGATATAGAAAGATGTTCACAAAATATTAACAGAAATTACAAAATAACAGGCATGTATCATGTTACTTGGTTTGTATAAAGTATGTGTGTTTCCTATATGTTTATAACTTATATATGTGTGTATATGAATAGAGAAATGTCCAAAAGGATATTAATAAAAAGATTTTTATCACTATAATCAGAAAAATAATAAAGTTATTCTCATTTTGAAAATCATATTTTTTAAACTATTAGTTGTCATGGATAAATATCTAGATGTTTATGCACATGAAATAATGAGTCATTTCATTGAAATGTAAAAAGCAACTATCACCACGATTTTTCAATATTGTTTGTGAGGTTTTTAGAAACTAAAAGGAAAATACTTGTCTTTCATCAACAGCTTCTTTCTTACACTGGAAATAAGTTATAAAAAGAAAGAAATTCACTCTCCATATCAGCAAAGGTATAAAACATTAAAGAAGAAGTTAAAAAAGTCACGTGAAAAAATTTATGAAATATCTTCAAATGACATACAACAATTGAACAAATAAAGAGATGTAGCATATTCTTAAGAAAAATATCAATTCCCTCCAAATCAGGATATAAATTGAATACAATTCCAATCAGAATCTAGTGACGAGTATTCTTGAACTGGAAGAAATGAGAAACTCATTTCAAAAAGTGATTATATGAGAATAGCTATGAAAACCTTGTGGGAAAAAGTGAGAGAGTAGTTAATAAACCTTACCAGATATCAAAACAGTATAGTATTGGCACAGAAATAAAAAACAGAAAAATGACAGAAAATACAGTTCAGAAAGATGTACATATATATATGTGGGAGTATAATATATAATATATAACCATATATGATGTTTCAATTTAGCAGCAAAAGAATGTTTTATTTTAAAAACAGTGCACTCACAGCATGGAAGAAAATAATGTGATATACTTACATCAAGCTAATATAAACATAAATTACAGTTTTAGTAAGATATTAAAGCTCTAAATTAAAAACAGTAAAAAAATGAATGATATCCAGGAAAATTATTTGCAATACATAGGACAAAGGATTAACATTCCTAATTCACAAAGAATACTCACAAAACAAACTGCAAATTAACAATATGTGAAAATATACTCTCTCTGGCTATCACCAGAAAATTGCAACAATAAGATAATAGTTCTCACCTGTTAGGCCGAGTAAGCTTGAAAAAAATGCTGATATCCAGTGCTAATGAGAATGTCAGGAAATAATTGCTCTCATACACTGCTAGTGAGAATAGGAATTGCTATAATCTTTTCTAAAAATTATCTGGCAATGTGCATCACAATTTTAAATGCAAACCATAAAAAATTCATAAATTGGACTTCATCAAAATTAAGACCCTTCTCTCTAAAAGAAACTGTTAAGAAAATAAAAAGACACTGGCGTCTGGATGGCTCAGTTGGCTAAGCAGCAGACTCTAGATTATGGCTCAGGTCACGATCTCAGGATTTCGAGATCAAGCCTGGCACTGGGTTCTGCACTGGGTGTGGAGCCTGCTTAAGATCCTCTCTCTCTCTCTGTCTTTCACTCTGCTTCTCCTTTCCCATGCCTTAAAAAAAAAAAAAAAAAAAAAAAAAAAAAAAATCTCTTTCTCCCTCTCCCTCAGCCCTTCTTCCTCTCAAAAAAAAAAAAAAAAAAAAAAAACATTAAAAAAAAGTCAAAAGGAAAAAGACAGTCACAGAAAAAAAATATTTGCAGATCACATATCTGAAAAAAGGACTTATAGACAAAATATATACAGAACTCTCTCAAACCTGAATAGTAAGAAAACAAAACTCATTATTTTTTTAAATGGGCAAAAGCTTCTTTACCAAAGAATACATATAGATGGCAAATAAACACATAAGAGCTGCTAATACCATTAGTCATAAGGTAAATTGCAAATTAAAAGCATGAGATATACTATATATTTATTAGAGTTGCTAAAATTTAAATGTCAGACAATACTAATTGTTGGCAAAAATGTGGATGACCTAGAACTCTTACATACTGATAGGATATAAGATAGTTTCAGCCACTTTGGAAAACAATCTGACAGCTTTTTTTAAGTCAAACAGACACCAGGAAATCAAGCATTCCCACTCCTAGGTACCATACTACCTAAGAGAAAAGAAAAAATATGTCAACACAAAGAGCTGAGAGCAAACGTTTATAGTGGCTTTATTCATAATCACCAAAAACTAGAAACAAACCAAATGTTCATCAACAGAGAAATGGATAAATAAATTGCAGCATATTCACAACATGAAATATCACTCAGCAAGTAAAAGGAATGAAATGCTGAAATATGCAGCAAGTGAATGAATCTCAAAAAAATTATGCTTAGTGAAAGAAATCAGACACACAACCACTTTATTATTCCATTTCTTTGACTTTTAGGAACAAATATCAGTTCAGATACAGCTAAGGACTGGAGGAAGGGAAAGGAGATTGCAAAGGGAGATGAGAAAACTTCTAGGATGAGGGAAATCCGTATCTTGATGGTAGTGGTGGCTATTTGACTCTATGACGTATACATTTGTCAAAATTGATGTTTTCTTATAGATTATACCACAAAAAAACTTATTTTGTAAAATTTAAAAATACAAACTTTTTGACCCAGACATCCCTCTTTGAGAAATCTATTCTACAGAAATAAATGCGTCAACATGTATATAAATTAATGTACATTAACAGGGAAATGGTTAAATGAAGTATCTTATCTTCAATACCACAGAATGTAACATTAAAAGACCTGCAAATTGTCCTCTGAGCATTATGACTTATGGGAACTGAAAGAAAGTTCTCATTCCACTGATTTGAGCTCTTGGTTCAACTAAACTTAGAAGAATGGGCCACAACACAGAAGTGCGAGCTTCTTTTGCTCAATTCATTTGCCACAGTAACACAGTAAAGCTGACTATAGGGACTCCAATTCACTTCGGAATCTAAGACTGAAAGAGGAGGTACAAAACAAAAAGTGGCAGCAATTAACATAACAATAGTCCTCATTGGAAAGCATCTTAGGTAAAGCCATCTATTTATTATGGCTTCAGTTCAGGCTGCCTGGTTATAGAGGGTTGAAATGACTTCACAGCACAAATACATTTTAATTTGACCTCATTTCAAGATCATTCACTATGCTCTATATAACTATGCAGAATGCTGTACAATATGATATTCCTTGTCCTCCAGAAGCTTATGTTCTAAATGGAACCCTAGAAAATACATTGCCCCTTAAGGCTGACTTTTTCATTTGATTATAGGTATCTACCACAAAAGTTCTATTTACATCTCAAAAAAGTACGGGGATGGCAAAAGGAGAGGAGAAATGAATAGCTGAATCTGAACCTATGAAAGTTATTAATTAGATGTCAAAATTATCCCAAATGAATTCATTCATCATATACACAGCAGAATATTTCCAACAAATATACAGAACATTATTACATTAAGAATCATAAGAACACAAAGAAATGGAGGAACCGTCCCTGTTCTTTCTTAAAAGCTCCAGGACAAACTGGAAGCTACAGGACAAGCATACATCCATGTGTTGTGAGTCAGTGTGAAAAGTGCATCATGTTACTCATCACCATTTAAAATAGTTCTATCACTGATATTCTACTGGTATTACCCCATCATATTCTGAAAGCCTTGGAGTTTATTTCAAAAACCCTCTAGATTAGATGAGGCTAACATTATTTCCATTGCTATGTAAATCATTCACATGAAAATATTAAGACATGTTTAATACCATGCAAAAATACAATCTACTTTTCCAAAACTATAAGGTGGAATACTTCAATAAGATATACACATTAAAAGAAATATTATTAATTTCTGTAACTGGGCTGTCACTAAGGACTGCAGAGTTGTTTCCTTTTATTGAATGGTCAGAAGATCTTCAAAGCTAGAATACCATAAGCCTGCATCTGAGGGGTGGCTTGTTTAAGAGAGATCATGAGCCGGAATGCAGAATGTGAAGACATACCTCTCACCTCAACACTGACAGTCACGTTAGTTAAGGGATGGAATAACTAAGAATGAGGGCTTGCTGGTTAGGTGGAGGCAACACCCACCAATTTTAGTATATGTGCTACCAAAGCAAGCACAACACCCATCATTTTAAAAAGGCTTTTAGCTATCTGATATTTCAGTCACTTAATTAATTTCCTACATTGCTGACTTTATTAATTTTTTCCCATACTACCATCTTAGGAATCCAATTTTAAAATAAAAAATATACCGCTAACTGACCAGGAAACAATTATGATACACTGCTAACCATATACATGAAATTCTGTAAACAATTAAAGAGAAGGGTTGAGGGGAGGGCAGAAGTGTAAAGAAAATTATCTCTTTCTGAGATTGTGGAGGCCCAGTTTCCTCATACTGTTCCACATAAATACTTTCATTGCAGACATTTCAAAGATTATGCCAGAGTTATAAAAAATAAGTGGAACATCACCAAGCAGAAATCCTGGAGTAGGTGTTCTGAACATGTTGGTATAGAAAGTCACTTCATTTGAGAGGTCTCTGCCCCTTCAACCTCACCCTCCTTACCAATATACATTCATCACTGAAAAGGGAAATATTTACAAAAGTTAGTTTAGTTATGTTTAAATATTATGTTTAGCTGTCTGGAGACCATGTTCTCAAAATTTATACAAGAAATCAAGGATTAAACTTCATAACAATTAGGAAACCACACTGTGTAAAATCAAAGACTTAGTTAAAGGACATTAAAATAGCTTTACCATCGGTGCTAAATTGAAGTGAGTACATCTCTTCCCAACACCTGGACCAAAACCTTCTGAACTTTCATATAAACAAACTGGTGCACACGAAGTGCTCTGTCTGTGGCAAGGTACCACCTCTGTACACGCATTTGGGTGAAAAATGTGGAAAAGGCCTGAGGACTCTTTGAAGCAGCTTGGGAGAAGTGAGAGCAGGAAAGAGGCTCTTCTCTAGGGTAAGTTTGTTTAGTGGAAAGTAAGCAAGTTGTCAGGGTAAAAGTTGACAATGTTGATTCCAACAGTTTGAACTGCGAATAAACATCCAAAGGGATTATGTTACTGAGAATTAGAAAAGATTCCACTGAACCCAATAGAACACTTGTGTTTTCAAAGATAATATGCCTTCAAGCCACACTCTGGATCCACAGTTTAGGGTTAGAATTACCTTAAGCCCTGTCTATGCCACATTAAAGAGCATGGGGTTTGACCCCTTTAATATGGACCTAAAATTAAAATAAGGATGAAATAAAAATATTTCATTTCTAATAACTAAATTTAGAAATACTAAATACATGTACACCTGAGACAGAATAAAGAAATCTGGATAAAAATCTATGTTCTTCCCAAACATCTAAACTTAAACAGTTTCACTAACCAAGCATTGACCGTAAATCACTTTTAAGTTTTCCCTCCTTAATGACCTATTAAAGAGCAAAAAACAAGGCCTATACTTATGAAATCCATAATTCGCTTCTCTGTTCACCAAAGCCACATTTAAATCTGACTTTCATCTCATTCAATTGGGTTTTCCACCAGGTACAAGATGAAAAGTTAGAGAAGACTTGTGCTTTCTCAAGAGCAAAACAATTTGGTTGCCATTCAGCAATTCCTGGTGAAATGCCAGGAAGCCTGTAAAAAAAGTTAAAATTTTCCTAACTTGGGGTTGACAAAAATAAGTGTGAGATGTTCATGGCCTATCAGACATTCCATCTTTTTGATTTTTAAATGTTCATAAACAAGGAAAAACAGACACTGATTTATTTAACTTTATTTAGATCAATATAATGCAGGTATGCCTTGCTCAAGAAAATGAATGTAATTTAGACTGCTCTTCTTAATTATCCCAAGTCCTCAATGATTCTCACATTAGCTCTGCTCTAAGAATCTTCTCTAAAGCTTGACAAAAGCATGCAACTCACATGCTCTTTACCAGCCAAGTTTGCAGGCAGCCCTGCAAAAAGTTGTTTCTCCTTTGAGCTCTCATACAAATTCACTTTCCTCCTTGAACCAAGGATGTAAGGGAGTATGGCTGTCTCATAGCCTCTTTGCTCTTAAAAAGAAATCAAATTCTCCAGATATTTTCAGACTCCACCAGGAATAGAACATTCTCAGCTCAGCCTGTGGATCATTATCTCTTTTACATTTCATCTTTATGTTCACTGGGTTCATAGAAAGGGCATACACAGAAAGAGGAAAATAGCAGCTTCTTAGACACCAAATTTAGTAATTCTTTCAAATCTACTGGCACACATCTAAAAAGTCATATTTTTATAAGGCTTCATTAGGTTTTCATTGGTTCTGTCTTTTGAGAACACACATGCTGAGTTGCCTATAACCTCAAGCCAAAATACTGCAAACTACAAGAAATATTTTTTATAGGAAGGCAAAAGTCATCACAATTTAAAAAGGAATATGGTGGGTGGAGACAGACAGATGTGGGCTCATCTAGAGTCCATTTTAATGTCTCCCAAGCATCAAGTTATTAATTAATAGAGGCCAACAATCTATAATGCTCTAAGATTTCAGACGACTCCAACAGGCTTACCTGTTAATATGAGATTACTGTAAGTATTAGAGAATTGCTCCTTTAGGAGAACAAGATGCATCTGAGCTGCCTTCTCCCGTTGGAGCTCCAGCATAACATCAGGGTGCTGAGCAATCTTGCAGCCTTTCTGTTTATCCAGGGCAACATCACTTCGAACAATGTCTACAAAGAGAAATAAAGGCAGGCAGCAAAAACAAAACAAAACAATATAACAGAAAACCATATACCCATCAAAATCTTGTTTCACCTAAAATGACAGAATTTATAACCTACTAGGATTTCATCAGAATTAAGAGATCCAGAAGTAATAAACCTGAAGTGTCTCCAACTTCATGATACATCCTGCAAGTTTCTCTGGTCATTTCCAAATTCTTTTATTTATTTTTTTTACTTTTTTAAAAGATTTTATTTGAAAAAGAGAGAGAGAGAAAGAGAGAGAATGAGCAAGGGGAAGAGCAGAGGGAGAAGCAGACTCCCCACTGAGCAGGGAGCCTGACGTGAGGCTTGATCCCAGGACCTGGAGATTATGACCTGAGCTGAAGGCAGACACTTAACCAAATGAGCCACCCAGGCTCCTCTTATTTCCAAAATCTTTGGCAATTTCCATTTTATTACCTCACTGTGACCTCGCTTAAGATTCTCACTCCTCCATTCTCCTCTCAGTCTACTTCCAGGACTTGTGCACTTCCTGGGGCTTTTTCTTAACATCTTTTACCATTCTCCGTAGAAAAAAAGTCATACAACCTTGTCTGAATACTAGTGACTATGATTATTTCCTCTACCTCCTGCTGTAGGACCAGGTGATAGCTCCTGCATGTATATTCAGAGAACATGTGACCTGTTTTCAAATTTATCTCCCAGCCAGTTCATTCAGCTCAAATTAGGGCTGCCATTCTATGGGTCAGCTGCTCAGGATTTCTCCTGCTATCTTTCATGTGCCTCTGGCTGCATTCTGACTCACTAGTAACTCCTTAAATCTAAAAGTATTTGTGGGTCAGTGAAGAAAGCAAAAGTAGGGCTAGAGTCCCTTTACAGATCTGTCTCTTTCCCAATTATTTTCCCATTAGTGACAGGCTGCTTTTTATACTTCAATATGATTTTCACTCAAAGCAGAAGTATTGTCCAGAAAATAGTCTTCCTCAAAAACATTCACCTAGGGATCCCTGGGTGGCACAGGGGATCCCTAGGTGGTGCAGCGGTTTAGCGCCTGCCTTTGGCCCAGGGCGCGATCCTGGAGACCCGGGATCAAATCCCACATCGGGCTCCCGGTACATGGAGCCTGCTTATCCCTCTGCCTATGTCTCTGCCTCTCTCTCTCTCTCTCTCTCTGTGACTATCATAAATAAATAAAAATTTAAAAAAAAATTCACCTAGAACATTTCCCAATTACCATAGAGCTTTGATGCCCTTAAGTTATTTGTTTTTACAAATTAAAATATAATTCAGCTGATTATCATAGAAACAAATAATGTTTATCAGCAGCAATCTGGATAGCAGCAGAAACTTTCGAGTTTTATGTAGCAAATTGAAGGATTTTAGGAGAAAATGCTAGAAGGAAAGAAGGAAAGGAAGAGAAACGAAAAAGAAAAGAAAGGAAGTAAAGAAAAGAAAAAAGAACAAACTGCTTTGCCACTGTTGATACCAATGGCTTTGGAAGGGAAAAAGTAATACCTGTGTTAACCGTACCAACAGGAAATATTTGGTTCTTTAAGCAATGCTCAAAGAGAAAATAGGGCATGTGGCATGAAATATGGACATCGTTCTAGACAAATAAATCTTTAAACCCGTCAACATAGCCCTAAAAGAGAAGTCCAGATATAAATACTAACCCATGGCAATGAGAGTTAGGATGTGCATTTGACACAACAATTAGCCAGATGTGGGAATGGTCCTTACTTAATCTTGGATGAAAACAGGGGAGCTGGTTGGAAATAATGCAGTATTTATTCCTAAACATATTTATGCCAATTTCTAGACTGTAGGCAATAAAGTGAACTCATTTAACATTCAAGTAAATACTCTCATAGATTTTCTGAGGCTTGAATACAAAAGTAGAATAAATTAATTCAAGATACATTCTAGTTTTTAAGACCATCAATAGAAAGCAAGAGGAAAACTTATTACATTGTATCACTAAATCCCTCTAATAATCCTATGAATGTGGCAGATTTTGTTGACTAGCTGACCCAAACCCTACACACAATCCCTTCTACTTTTCTTTGCTATATTATAGAGACTAAAACACAAAAATTAATAATTTCCCAGCTTTCCTTGAAGCAAGGGATGACCATGTAATATGGTTCTGCTCAAAAAGCTACAGGCAGACATCCTTAGGAGGACTTAACCTTAGTGACAAAACCTCACTAAGAGAAAACCAGGGTCTTTTTTCTTTAGCATATTAGTCTTTCCTGTTCCTTATGTCTAAAACATAGACATGAAGCCCAGAGTTAAAGTAGCCATTTTGTGTCTTGAGTCAAGAAGCCAGAGGACAAAGGACTACACATTAAGGATGGTGAAATGGAAGATCGGGAAAGACTAAGATTTGAGAATTGCTTCTTTAGGAGAACAAGATGCATCTGAGCTGCCTTCTCCCATTGGAGCTCCAGCATAACATCAGGGTGCTGATGTTTTTAAGGAGTTCCCATAGCTACCATTCTTGACCTAGACTGCCCACCTCTTGATTTCTTGTTATGTGAGATATCAATTTCTTATTTTTGAAATCCTGACCTGTTGTTGTAATCATAAGTGATAAAGAATAATATTACTATCCCTATTGTATATTTGAGGAAACTGAGGTCCACAAAACTTAAGTGACTTCCCCAAGTTCACAGTGCATGGTCAGTCCCTAAATCCAGAAATTTTCAAAGTCAAGTCCAGTGATCTTTCCAAAAGTTACTCCTATATAGAAATTCATGAATTTAATAGTAAAGTATGGTAAATAATAAAAGTAAGGAACTAAAGAGAAAAATCTCTACAGCAGCAAAACCATAGATGGTCTATCCAGAAAAGAAAAATGTATGATACTTGCTCAGAAAACATTACCAAACTTGTACCAAAACATTATATATAGAGTTAAAAGGAGTTTAAATTATTCAGATACCTCTACCAGGAATCTAATACAAAAGTAGAACACCTACCAAACTCTCTATTTCCTATATAATAAATGTCTTGCTCAGAAGGCAAAGAAAGCAAATATTATAACTGATAGCTTCAATATCATTCCAACTAGAACCTTAAAATAAAGTGACCATATTATTTTAATAATAGTAAGAAAAGAAAACCATGGGCATGGCCAAACATTTATCTGAGACTTTAGAAATGTACACTGCAATAATGTTTGAGGAAAAAAATAGATATGCTGTACAAATTCTTTATTCACCATAATCTGTTTGAAATTGTATCAAAAACTAGATAAACACACAAAAAAGGTACTTATTAAAGATGTACATGGTCATATATATCTGGAGGGAGAGTTAATATTATAGATGACAGATTCACAATTCAAAATTACCTTGACAACCTAGAAACTTAGGCTGAAATCCCCAAGATGTAGACATGAACACAAAGTCCTGCAATTATATTGAAAATTAATTACATAAGAGGGTAAGGCCAGACCAAACAGAAGCTTAAATATTTAAGATCTTTTTAAGTTTTACAAGTTTTAGTTGAATCCAAGCTTTATGTAAGTCAGTAAAATGCTGCCAAATATAGTACTTCTGCCAAAAAGATTAACAAAATTCTTAGACTAAATTAATATAACCAGAACATCCAGAATACAGGAGGTAACATAGCCACCCTGAATTCCATGCTAGCCAAAGGCAGCACAGTAAAGAGTTGGAGTTAAAGCAGACCTTGGTTCAAATTCTAGCTTGGTGGTCCCTTATAAGCTGCAGAAATGACAGACAACAATGCATCTGAAGGCTATTTCTTCATCCTGTTACTGTAAAGAGTCATAAAAGATTTAGCACTATACCACATAATAAGATACCACATAATAAGAACTCTACAAAGGGTAGCTGTTACTATTTTTGCCATTATAATACTCTACTTGTAGTATTATATGTTTTCCGCCTGTAATAGTTTCTCAGGACATTAATCATCTAATGTCAAGATGGTAAATAATTTTATTTTTTTAAAAATAGCTGAAACAAAGTGTTGAGCCTGGCAAAGAAAACATTAAAGATGGCTTGCTTCATACAGAAAAGAAAACTGACTTATTCTGCATAAATACAGAAAGCCAAACATTATAGGAGTAGCCAAAAGACATATTACTTAGCTCTACATGAAAGAAATGTAAAAGCTGTCCTATAAGGAACTACTTAAAGATGGAGTGAGTTCCTGATCACTGGAGATATTTAAGCAAAGACTAGGTGATGCAGACACAATAAAATTATTTCAGTTTAGTCATTAAAAGCCTGCCAAGTAAAGGGTTAAGGTACTTTCACCAACATTATATGAGGCAATATGACAGATATTAAAGGCAGAATTCAAATATATGCAAGTTCAGATCCCATCTCTATCACTTTCTGAGAGCTCTTAGACAAATCACTAAATCTCTCCTAATTTTTCAAAATGAGAATTTTAAAAAAGATTTTATTTATTTACTTATTTGAGAGAAATAGATAGTGAGAAAGAGCATGAGTGGTGGGGAGAGGGACAAGCAGGCTCCCTGCTGAGCAGGGAGCCAACCTCCAGGCTCAATTCCAGGACCCTTGATAGGGACATATCAACAAGTTCTGGTTGTTTTTGTGGATGATAATAATTATATTAATATCATAAAGTTGTTACTGGAGGATATTATTATACCTTTAGCTCATTTTTAGCTCAAAAATTTTATGGCTCTACAAAAACTTTTACTTTTGTCAAACATAATAGAAAAAAAATAAAGATTCAAAGCCAGGAGATTTAGGCATGAATTTCAAATAATTTATCAAATAATCATGGAACCATAGACTAAAAACTTAAGATCCTTATGCCTTGGCTCTTTCCTGGTTTACCAAACTGAAAAGTTGATGGGGTGAATGATCCCTAAACTTCTACCCTCCTCCTACTAGTTCTCTCCTTCTTGCTGATATTCCTAATTGCTATGTGATTAAAGTAGTTCCAAGTAACAAGCTATCATATGTCATCTTCTCATCTCTCCCCCATGGTCTTTATTCTGATGTAGTTCAAGAATGCCAAAGATCCAACATATACCCTGAGGGAGGCAACAAGGGAGAAAGCATTCTCCACCAAAGGTGGTACCCTAACGTCAAGTTATTGCCAATCATGATTTCTGAACGTGTGAGCATAATCATGCTTGTATTTTCGTTTTTGCTTCTTTCTGTGATATATCTTTCTCCATTCTTTAATCACTTAGTAACCCACAGTTCTATTAGCCTAAGGCTATAGTTCCCGTTGGTGCAAGTGGCAGATTAGTAGACCAGTCAAAAGCTTTAACAGGGAAATCCTAGCTTTGGAAAACATAAAAATGAACTACATAAATTTTCCACACATCCCTGGCTGACTGGGAGGCTATATGCACATGCAGGGGATATTCAGCATAAGATTCTTCACACAGAACTGGCTAACTGGGAAACCATACACAAACTCAACGGAGAGCCAAGAGGCTGGGAGGAAAGTAAATGGTAAGGCAGACTTAAAAATTACCATAAAACTGAACATTTCTACCAATCCTCACAGAAATCCATCAACAGCAAGTAAAAGCCTTAGGGATTGGGGATTCAAAGTGTTTGAAACACAGCTACTGAACAATCTTTGGGTGATCACTAAACTATTAGGACTGAAAGATGAACCCTAGGAAGCCAAGCTAAAAAAAAAAAAAAAAAATAATAATAATAATAATAATAATAATAACAACAACAATAATAATAATAATAATTTAAAAACAGAAGAAATATCAGTGGCAGCACTTAAAAAGATTAAGTCTGAATAATTTATTTTTAAAAAGGCAAAGCAACAACTATCAAGAGAAAAAAATTAAATTACAGATTGGCTTTTATATACCTAAAATGCCCAGTTTCCAACAAAAAATTATGAGTGATGCAAAAAAAAACAGGAAAGTGTGACTTATACTAAAAAAAAAAAAAAAAAAAAAAAAAAAAGCATTCAATTAGAGCTAACTCTATCATGGCCCAGCAGACAGACTTCAAAGAATAAATTGTAAATATATTTTAAAAAATTTTTTAAAAAACGTTTAAATAACTAAGGAAAATCTAATAATGACTCAATGAATACAATAATGAAACAAATAGAAACTTTTATTTTAAAAAGAGGAATAAAAGGATAGTCTAAAGTTTAAAAGTAAAATAACTGAAATAAAAAATGCAGTAGATGGGCTTAACAGCAGATCTCAGAGGGCAAGAGAAAGAATCAGTATGGGAACAGATGAATTGAAATGACCTAACATGAAAAACAGAGAGAAAAAGATTGAAGCAAAATGAACAAATACTCAGAGTACTATGGAATAAAATGAGAGGAGAGAAGACATAAAATTATTTCAAAAAGTAATAAAAAAAATTCCTAACTTTGATGAAAATTATTAAACCACAGATCCAAGAAGTGCAACAAACAAAAAAATAATTACAAAGAAATGTATACCTAGAACATCATAGTACAAGTCTTGAAATCCCAAGATAAAAAGAAAATCTTAAAAGCAGAAAGGAAAACAAATCATCTCAAAAAAGGAAACCAGCAATATAATTAATGGTTGACTTCTAATCTGAAACAATGGAAGTCAGAAAGCAGCAGTACAACATATTAAAGTGCTGAAAGAAAAAATCCTTAAACCCATGAATTCTATATCCAGCAAAACTATCATTCAGAAAATGGAAGCAAAATAGACACTTCCATATAAAAAACACTGAATTTTCTAATACAAGAAATATTAAAGGACGTCTTTCAGCCTGAAAGGAAATGGCATCAGATAAATACACAGAAAAAAAATACATTAGAAATACATATATGTAGATAAATGTATTAGAATTTTTATACTTTCAATGTCTTTAAAATGCATAAGATTATATACAGAGGACATTTATTTTGTAGTTATAACATATATAGATGTAATATATAAAAAATTGATACTGTAGAGGGAATAGAAAAATAATGTATATTGATGCAAAGTTGCTGTAACTTATCAAAATTAGGTTAGTATTAACTTGAATTTGACTGTAAAAACTAAGATACACAGTGTAATTCCTGGAGCAACCACTATGAAAATAATGGAAAATAATACAGAGTAACACCTAACAAAGCAATTAAATAAGTATTCTAAAAAAATCTTTTTGAAAACCTAGAAAATTGGTTTAACAGAAAGGCAGTAAACATAAGAAATATAGAAAATACCAAAATGGCCGACTATACCAATAATTGCACTAAATGTAAATGGACTAAATAATCAAAAGATACAGTCAGATTGAATTTATAGAAGATCCAAATATACGCTGTTAAAGAGACATATTTTAGATTTAAAGACAAATACAGGTTGAAAATAAAAGAATGGAAAAAGATATATCATGCAAACAATAACCATAAGAGAGCTGAAGTGATTAAATTCATAACAAAATATCTATACAGGTTTGGTGTTGTACCCATTATGTTGTTATTTAATCACGTTTTTTTTTTTTTTCTGGAGAGGGGAAGAAAAAGATTTTCCTTTTTCTATCAACAATTGCTCTCCATTCAGTATTGAGAGAGTGAAAACTTGGTTCCTCTCTCATTACCTTTAGGCAAAGAATCTATGGCTAATATTCACAAGATTGCTGATTTTGACTGTCAGTTGCCCCTTCTTTCACACTACTTAACATAATAGGCAAGTCCTTCTAGCCAACACTCCCAAAGAGTGAGTTAAGAAAAACAGCCCACTTAACTTTTTTTCTTAAGTTTTGTGTAATCTGCTTTTTTTGAAGTATAATTGATATATAACATTATATTAATTTCAGGTATACAACATACTGATTCAATATTTGTATATGTTGTGAAATGATTACCACAATAAGTCTAGTTAACATCCATTACCATACATGGTAATATTTTTTTCTTGTAATGAGTTAACTTTTAAGATTTACTCCTTAAGCAACTTCCAAATATGCAGTACAGTATTATTAACTATAGTCACATGCTATACATTACATCTCCATGAATTATTTATTTTATAATTGGAGGCTTATAAATTTTGATCCCCTTCACCCATTTTACCTCATCCTCACCTCCTGACTCTGGCAACCACCAATCTGTTCTCTATGAATTTGCATGTTCTGTTTTGTTTCAGATTCCACATATAAATAAGATTGTATGGTATTTGTCTTTCTCTGACTGATATACTTCATTTATCATGATGGACTCAAGATACATGCATGTTATCACAAATGGCAAAATTTTGTTCTTTTTTATTCCATTGTGTGTGTGTGTGCGTGTGTGTGTGTGTGTGTCAATGTGTCTCACAATTTCTTTATCCATTCATCCACTGATGGGTACTTAGGTTGTTTCCATATCTTGCTATTTTAAATAATGCTACATGAAAATGGGGCTACATATATTTTTTCTTTTAAGATTTTGATTTTCTTCAAATAAATACCCAGAAGTAGAATTTCTGGATCATATGTAGTTCTATTTTTAATATTTTGAGGAACCTCTATACTGCTTTCTGTAGTAGCTACACCAATTTACATTCCCACCAACAGTGTATAAGTGTTCCTTTCTCTCCATATCTTCATCAACACTTGTTATTTCTTATCTTTTTGATAAGAGCCATTCAAGCAGGCATGAGAATGAGATATTGCATTGTGGTTTTGGTTTGCATTTCCCTGATGATTAGTAATGCTGAACATCTTTTCATGTACCTGTTGGTCATCTGGATGTCTTCTTTGGAAAAATATCTAGACATTCTGCCCCTTTTAAATCAGATTGTTTACTATTGAGTTGTAAGAGTTCCTTCTGTATTTTGGATATTAACCCAATCAGATACATTTGCAAACATTTTCTTTCATTCAGTAGGTTGTCTTTTCATTTTGTTGATGATTTCCTTTGCTGTGCAAGGCAAAATTGTTTTTAAGATAGTAAATATTACTAGATACAAACAGGAACAAATCATGGTGATAAAAGGGTCAATATATCAGGAAGATACAACAACCATAAATGTATATTCACATAACAAGTGAGTTCTAAAATACATGAAACAAAATCTGACTAAATTGAAAGGGAAATTCAACAATTATAGTTCAAGATTTTAATCTCCTACTCTGTATTTGATGAAACTAGGTAGAAAATCACTTAAAGGTCAATATATTTAACTGACATTTATAGGACATACCAAATAAAAGCAGAATATACATATTTTCTAAGCATACATGAAACATAACCAGAATAACCTTATGCTAGGCCATAAAATAAGTCTCAGAAATTTAAAAGGATTGAAGTCATACAAAGCTTGTTCTCTGACAACACTGGAATTAAACTAAGAATCCATAACAGAAAGACCTCTAGAAAATTCCCAAGTATGAAGAAACTATACAACGCACTTCTAAATAACCTGCAAGTCAAAGAAATCACAAGGGAAATTAGAAAATATTTTGAACTAAATGAAAATGGGAACACGTGATATCAAAATTTATGGAACAGAGCCTAAATTGTACTTAGAAAACTATAGCATTACATACATATATTAGAAAAGAAAGACCTCAAATCAATAATCTAAGTTTCCACCTAGAAACTAGAAAAATAAGAAAAAATTAAACACAAAGCAAGTAGAAAGAAGAAAACAGACATTTCTCTTGATGTCTATTCTGAAATTAAAAAACAGAGGAACAGAGAAAATCAAAGAAACAAAATACTGTTCCTTTGAAAAGATCAACAAAATTGAGAATTTTTAAGAAAATGGCAAAATAAGAAACACAAATTACCAAAAATAGGGGAGGAAAGGTAATCCCAAATGGTTATATACTGTATGATTCCATTTATACAACATTTTCAAAATCACAAAATCATAAAGACAGGTAACAGATTACAAACAAGTAGTATGAGGTTGTTGATTTTGGGTGGTATAATAGTTCTGTATTCTGACTGTTCTATTGGTTACACAAATTCACATATGTGTAAAATTTCACAGAATTACACATACCCTGGGGCGTCTGGATGGCTCAGTCTGCTAAGCATATGCCTTTGGCTCAGGTCATGATCCCAGGGTCCTGGGAATCCCTGCTCAGTGTGGGGCCTGCTTCTCCCTCCCTGTCCCCCCACATGTTCTCTCTCTCTCTCAAATAAATAAATAAATTCTTCTAAAAAATTACACACACCAATAAGAAGAAATAAATACATTTAAAAACTGATAAAATACAAGGAAGGTTTATAGTTTAGTTACTTTACTATTTTTGCAAGTTTTTAGGAGTCTAAATTTGTTTCAAAATAGAATTTATTTTTTTAATTTATTTTTTTTATTGGAGTTCAATTTGCCAACATATAGAATAACACCCAGTCTCATCCCATCAAGTGCCCCCCTCAATGCCTGTCACCCAGTCACCCCCACCCCCCGCCCACCTCCCTTTCCACCACCCCTTGTTCGTTTCCCAGAGTTAGGAGTCTCTCATGTTCTGTCTCCCTCTCTGATATTTCCCACTCATTTTCTCTCCCTTCCCCTCTATTCCCTTTCACTATTTTTTATATTCCCCAAATGAATGAGACCATATGATGTTTGTCCTTCTTTGATTGACTTATTTCACTCAGCATAATAGTCTCCAGTTCCATCCACATCGAAGCAAATGGTGGGTCAAAATAGAATTTAAAAAGAACTTAGACCTTTGCACCTTACATAATACACACACACACACAAATTAACTCAAAATGGATCACAGACCTAAAGAGAAGAACTGAAGTCATACATTTCCCAGAATATATAGGAAAATGTCTTTGTTTCCTTAGGTTAGGTAAAGATTTCCCTAGTTATAACATCAACAGTACAATTCACAGTGGAAAAAAATAATGAATTGAAAAAATAATGAATTGAACTTCACCAAAAGTAAAAGATTTTGCTTTTTAAAAAATCATTAAGAAAATAAAAAGCTAAGAGGCAGACTGAAAGAAAATATTTAAAAATCACATATATGATAAATATATAAAGGAAATGTTTACAACTCAATAAAAAGACTAACAACCCAATTTAAAAAATGGGCAAAATATCCAAACAGATATTTCACAAAAGAATATATACAATTGGCTAATAAGCACATGAAAATATGCTCAAATCATGCATTAGTCATTAGGAAACACAAACTAAAATCACAACGAGGCGCTACCCCAGAAGGGCTATAATCTAAAAGACTGACAATATGAAGTGTTAACAAGTATGTAAAGAAACAAGAACCCCCACACACTGCTAGTGGGAATGTAAAATGATACAGCCACTTCGTAAAACACTTCAGCAGTTTCTTAAAAAGATAAACATAAACTTACTGTATGACCCAACAAATCCACCCCTAGAAATCTACCCAAAACAAATAAAAGCGTATCTTCACACAAACACTTGTAGTTAAATACATCGGCACTGTGCACAGTAAGAACTAGAAACAACCCGAATTCCATATACTGGTAAACTGATAAACAAAAAGTGGAAGATACATACAAATACTATTCAGCAATAAAGGAGAAACAAACTACTGATAAATGCTAGACCTGGAAAACCTCAACAACATAAAGTGAAAAAAAAAAAACAGACACAAAAAGGCTATGTATTGTATGAATCTACTTAAGTAAAATTTCTAGAAAAGGCAAATCAATCTGATAGAAAGCTATCACTGGTTTCCAGAGGCTGGTATGGGAGAAGAATTGACTGCAAACAGGCATGCAAGTGTTCTAATACTGGATTAGGATGATGGTTGCACAACTCTATATATTTCACAGAAATAACAATATACTTATAATGGATGAACTTTCATATGCAAATTATAGCTTTAAAATTCTGTTAAAAAGTAACAAAAATAATACACCCATGTTCGTAGCAGCATTATTCACAATAGCAAAAAAGTAAAAGCAGCCCAAGAGTCCTTTGACAGATAGATGAAATGTGGTATACACATATAAGGAAATATTGTTCAGCCTTAAAAGAAAGGAGATTCTGGGGGGCCTGGGTGGCTTAGTGGTTGAGCATCTGCCTTCAGCTCAGGTCCTGATCCCGCCGTCCTAGGATCAAGTCCCCGAATCAGGCTCCCTGCAGGTAGACTGCTTCCCCCTCTGCCTATGTCTCTGACTCTCTGTGTGTCTCTCATGAATAAATAACAAAATCTTAAAAAAAAAAAAAAGGAAGGAAATTCTGACACATGCTACAACATGAATGAACCTTAAGGATAAGTGAAAGAAGCCAGTAATACACAGATAAAACTTTAAAAGAGAAATACTGAATAATTCCATTTGTTTGAGGCACCTAGGATGGTCAAATTTATAGACACAGAAAGTAAAATGTTGCTTGCCAAGGGCTAGAAGGTGGAGAGAAAGGAGTTGTTATTTAATGGGTACAAAGTTTTAGTTTTGCAAGAAGAAAAAAGTTCTGAAGATGGATGATAGTGATGGTTGCACAATAATGTGAATGTACTTAAAACCATTTATCATACACTTAAAAATGGTTAAGATGGTAAATTTCATTATGTGTATTTTATGACCATTTGAAATTTTTTTAAGTAATCAAAATGACCAGCAATATAAGAGTTTTTCAAAAATTAAAACAAGAACCATCTTAGGATCTTGGTGCTGCAATGCCATTGTTAAAGTCCATATATAGTTTTCTCTGAGGATTATGAGATTAGACAACACAACTTTGATATAATTTTGTATGCTGCTACTGTACTGCCAGACCCAGAAGGTACAGGCTTGACAGAATGCTTTGGCTATTCTCACCCAAATGATGGAGGATTTAGCTAGAACCACTCCCTTCCTTCCTGGCTTCAATGCAGCCACTAAAACAGCAATAGGAAAAGAAAGACTGATTAATCTTCAAACCCTTCAAAGAGGTTCACAGAAACTAGGAGAGTCTCTGTGCTGAGAGCCTATAACCCCAAGTCAAAGCACTCATTGCCTATGTTCTTTAATTTCCCTGATTTAGTCAGCCACATATTTTCCTAACCTTCTAGTCTCTGGTCTCCTCATCTTTTATTCTTCTTTCTCTCTCCCTGTTCCTCAAGTCACCAAATTAATCCACTTTGGTTTCAAAATGTCTCTTGAAGTTGTCCCCTTCTTTTCAATTCCAATTAATAATATGCACCTCATATCAGGTAACTAAAACTGTACACTGGAATCCACAAATACAGTCTCATGGATCTCCAAGGCATTAACATCGCTTTTAGGAAAAAAAAAAGTCCTTCTTGGGGCACCTGGGTGACTCAGTTTTAAGCATCCAACTCTTGATTTCAGCTCAGGTTAGGATCTCAGGGTCATGAGATGGAGTCCTGTGTCAGGCTCTGCACCCAGAGTAGAATTCTCTCTCTGCCTCTGCCCCTCTCCCCCCTCAAAAAAAAAAAAAAAAAAAAAAAACCTTCATTATTACTTTAAATATAAAATGTTTGGAACAGAGAAATGTACACAGAATACCCACCCACACCCATGTATCCTCACCCAGCTCTATCCTTACATGACATTTTTTAAATAATAAATTTATTTTTTATTGGTGTTCAATTTACCAACATACAGAATAACACCCAGTGCTCATCCCGTCAAGTGCCCCCCTCAGTGCCCATCACCCATTCACCCCCTCCCCCCGCCCTCCTCCCCTTCCACCACCCCTAGTTCATTTCCCAGAGTTAGGAGTCTTTATGTTCTATCTCCCTTTCTGATATTTCACACACATTTCTTCTCCCTTCCCTTATATTCCCTTTCACTATTATTTATATTCCCCAAATGAATGAGAACATATAATGTTTGTCCTTCTCCGATTGACTTACTTCACTCAGCATAATACCTTCCAGTTCCATCCACGTTGAAACAAATGGTGGGTATTTGTCGTTTCTAATGGCTGAGGAATATTCCATTGTATACATAAACCACATCTTCTTTATCCATTCATCTTTCGATGGACACCGAGGCTTCTTCCACAGTTTGGCTGTTGTGGACATTGCTGCTAGAAACATCGGGGTGCAGGTGTCCCGGTGTTTCATTGCATCTGAATCTTTGGGGTAAATCCCCAACAGTGCAATTGCTGGGTCGTAGGGCAGGTCTATTTTTAACTCTTTGAGGAACCTCCACACAGTTTTCCAGAGTGGCTGCACCAGTTCACATTCCCACCAACAGTGTAAGAGGGTTCGCCTTTCTCCGCATCCTCTCCAACATTTGTGGTTTCCTGCCTTGTTAATGTTCCCCATTCTCACTGGTGTGAGGTGGTATCTCATTGTGGTTTTGATTTGTATTTCCCTGATGGCAAGTGATGCAGAGCATTTTCTCATGGTTGCATGACATTTTTATATTTGCTTCAGATCAGTTTAAAGAAAATAGTTCAGAAATATGTGAAGCCCTCTGCTTACCTGTCAGCAATAACATTCTCCTTCCTCTCTCCACCTTTACAAAGATAACCACCAACCTAAATCCTCCAAATAATACACTTACAAAACTGTATATATGTATGTATGTATGCTTTTATTACATAGATAAAAAAATATATTAGTTTACATTTTTACAACCATGGGACAATAAGAAAGCAACACTGCTACAAATATGATTAACTAAACTACAGACTTTACTATATATTTCACCAGTTTATGAGTACCCTTTTGGATTCCAGAACCTGATTCAAGATCCCACACTACATTATTAGTTGTCAAGTCTCCCTAATATCCTCTGAACTGTAACAGTTCCTGTCTTTCCTTGTCTTTCATGACTTTGTCACTTGTCAAGAGTAGTCATCAGGCTCAAATAAAGTGTCCTGCAGTTTGAGTTGGCTGAAGTTTTTTCATAGCTGGAATAAATTATGGATTTGGGGCCAGGATACCAGAGAGTTATTCTTAGGTCTTATTAATGATGATATTAACCCCAATAATCTTGTTAAGGTGGTCTGACAGGTTTCTTCACTGTTAAGTTACTATTTTGCCTTTGTAATTAATAAATATTTTATAGGAGAAACTTTGAGTCTATACAATACCGTGCTTTCCTGTAAATGTCTACCCACTAATTTTAGTATTCATTAGAGGATCTTGCCTACAGCAATTATTCCTCTAGTATTCCAATGGTGGAATATTCTATTTTCCCCATTCCTTCTACTTTCATTAATTCTGTAAGAAATTAAGTGGCCCTTCTCCACTTATTTATTCAATTGCTGTTTATATTAGTATGGACTTACAAGTATTTATTTCATTCTTTAAGTCATCATATTTATCTATTTTGTTGCACAAGTTGTTCCAGCTTTAGCTATTTGGAACTTTTCCAGGTTAGCTTTTGTGTCCTTTTGACATACCCACATCATTTTTTCTTAACAACTTCCTTATTTTCTAACACCACAAATGTTCCAGGAACATCTTGTATTTTCCTTGCCCCAGTCTTTGAATCATATACTTTGCCAAGGAGCTCTGGTTCCTTTTGTTTGAGAATGCTATTTAAAAACCAAGATCTGGGCACAACATGCACTCATTGCTACTGGGGTGCACTACTTCTAGATCCTCTCAGTAGATTGACCTAGGAAATGTATATGTATCTACTAACTGATGTATATAGATAAATCTATATTTACTGTATCAATCTACCTATTAAAAGGAAAAAAACATAGTTCATATTAATGTCTCCAATTCCAATCCAACACCAAAGGGTTTATTCTAGCATTCCCATTTTCTTATTTGTAATTTCTTTCTCTGACAGTGAGAAATCTGCTTGTTTTATACTATAATATATTTACTTATTTGTTCAACAGTAGTAACATGCAGTTTCAGGATTGCTAATCCATACCCCTATGACAAATTTATCAAGCACAGTGGTTTTTTGTTTTTCAGTTCTTTTTTCGTTAGCCTTATAGAACCCAGTCAAAATAAAGCTACCTAGGTCATCTCTTTTCTTCTCTAAGCCTTCAATGTGGTTCTCATTCCTTGTAATACAGTTATATTCATTTGTAAATGTACATTCCATCATTGTTTCCCTAACATCCTGGTTGATTTTTTTTTTTTTAATTTGAAGACAATAGAATTCACTCTATGGTATGACAGGTTCTGTGAGTTTTGACAACTGCACAGAATTAAGAATCCACTACACATATGCATACAAAACAGTTTGATCACCTAAGAAAACCCCTCTTGTTACCCCTTCCTTATCAATCTCTCATTCCATTCTCACCCTGGCAAACAATGATCTGTTGTTTTTTGGTTTGGGGTTTCTGTCCCTATAACTTCATCTTTTTTCAGAATGTCATATCAATGGAATCATACAACATGTAGACTTTGGAATATGGCTTCATTCATTTAGCAAAATGCATTTAGGATTCATTCATCCTGCTGTACATCAATAGTTTATTCCTTTTTACTGCCGAATATTATTCTATTGGATGAATGCACCAGCATTTGTTTACCCATTCACCTACTGAAGGAAATCTGGGTCATTTCCAGTTTTTGGCAATGAATAAGGCTCCTATAAACATTCACATTCAGGTTTTTCTATGAACATAAATTTCATAGAAAAAATTGACTTGGGTAAATTTCCAGGAGCAAGACTGCAGGGTCATATGATAAGTGTGTTTGGCTTAATAAGAGATAGCCAAACTCTTTGCCAGAGTGGTTGTACAAATCTGCATTCTCACCAACAATGAATGAGAGTTCTAGCTGTTCCACATGCTCAACAGCACTTCAGTTTTGTCTGTTATCTAATTGATTTGAATTGGCATCTCATTGTGGTTTTAATTTTCATTCCCCAAGGACAATGATACTGAACATATTTTCATATACTTATTTTCCATCCAAATTTCTTCTTTGGTAAAGTGTCTATTCATATCTTTTACTCATTTTTAAATTCAGTTTCTAATTTTTTTTTAATTCAAAAAATTTTTGTAAGTCCTAAACACAAATACTTTAACAGATTTGCAATTTTAAAATTTTGCTCCCAGTCTGTGGCTTCACTTTTTTATTCTCTTTAAAGGGTCTTCCACCTGCCAAGCAAAAGATACCAACTTTGATAAGATAATCAATTTTTTCTTTTATGGATCATATTTTTGATATTACATCTAAAAAGTTCTTGCCAATTATAAGGTCATACAGATTTCTCCTATCATTTCTTCTAGAAGTTTTACAAGTTTCATGTTTAGGTATGTATGATCAATTTTGAGTTAATTTTTGTAGAGTGTGAAGTATGTATCAAGGTTCAACTTTTCACATAGTATCTTCCAATCATTCCAGCACCATTTTTTTAAAAGACTTCCATTCTTCATTGAATTGCCCTTGCACCTTTGTCAAAACTTAGTTCACGATATTTGTGTGCATGTATTTCTAAGCTCCCTATTCTGTTCCACTGATATGTGTTTTTCCTTTACCAATACCATATGCTTTTTATTACTACAGCATTACAGTAATTACTAAAATCAAGTGATGTGAGTATTCCAACTTTATTCCTCTTTTTTCAGAATTTTTTGCCTATTCTAGTTCCTGTGTGTGTGTTTGTGCTTGTGTATACACAGACATATTCACATATTTTAATAGACGAATATATCTATAGAAAAGTTTCCTGATTCTGATTCTGACTGAATTGAATCTATACATCACATATTAGGGAAACTGCTGTCTTAACAACCCTGAATTTTCTAATCTGTAAACTTATATTATATATATATATATATTTATCTCCATTTATTTGACTTCTTTCACCATTGTTCTGTAATTTTCAGCATAAATATTGTGCATGTATTTTGTTATATTTATAATTTTTGGTGCTATCATAAATTTATACTGTTGGTGCTACTTTGTGTAAATTTCCAATTCCAATGTTCATTGTAAGTGTAGATATAGAAATACAATTTAATTTTGTATATTAACATAGTATTCTGCAGCCTTGGTAAACTCATCATTAGTACTAAGAACTTTCCTAGTCTTTGGAATTTTCTAATGTATATTATTATGTTATCAGCAAATATATACAGTTTTATGCCGACCTTTCTAATCTGTATGCCTTTCATTTATTTTTTCTTCCCTTTTTACACTGGCTCAGACTTCAAGAATGATGTGGAATAAGAGTGATGAAAATGAAAATCCTGCCTTCTTCTCAATTGTAGCTAGTATTCAGTTTTTCATTATTTAAAATAATGTTACGATAGCATTTTTGTAGATTCTTTTTATGTGGTTAGGGAAGTTCCTTCAAGAGCTTTTATCATGAATAGATGTTAAATTTTTTCAAATGCTTTCTCTGCATCTATGGGGATGACCAACCTGTTAAGTAAATTAGATACACACACACACAGCCTGTAAAAACTTGAAATGCACTGAACTTATAAATTAATTTGGAAACAATTTCAAGACATTTAGTCTTCTTATCCATGACATTATGCATCTCCATGAGGTCTTCTTTTATGTTTTTCAAGTTTTACAATGTCCTCTATTAAAATGTAGTGCAACGTTTCTTAGATTTATTCAAAGGTTCTATAGTTTTGCTAATTTTATAAATGATATCAATTTTATAATATGTTCTAAATTTTTGTTCCCAGTTTATAAAAATGTAGCTTGTTTTGTTATACAGAACTTGAATCTAGCAATCTTGGCAAACACTCTATTTTGTAAACATCTGTGACTCAATGTTCATGAATTCACTACATAAACAATCATATCTGCTAGTAAAAATAAATTTGTTTCTTCCTTAATTCTTACATATTTTATTTATTTACTATTTTGTTGAAGTATAATTGACATACAACATTATATTAGTTTCAGGTGTACAACATAGCAATTACCATTTGCGTATACTGCAAAATGATCAACACAGTAAGTGTAGTTACTGTCTGTCACCATACAAAGTTACCAAAACTTTTTTTTTTAAAGATTTTATTTATTTATTCATGAGAGACACAGACACAAAGAGAGAGAGAGAGAGAGAGAGAGAGAGAGGCAGAGACACAGGCAAAGAGAGAAGCAGGCCCCATGCAGGGAGCCCGATGCAGGACTCGATCCCAAGACTCCAAGATCATGCCCTGGGCCGAAAGCAGGCACCCAACCGATAAGCCACCCAGGCATCCCTCCAAAACTTTTTAATTTGCTTTTCTTATGTATTGGAAAACACTGGTTTCTTGGATTTATGCTTATCTTACAATCAGAGATACTGGCTACCTTTGTTCCAGATTATCTTTTCAAAGATGTTTGTATACTAAAGAGTCTTAGAAGACAAAGGTAGTACCCTCCTTCCAGAGCAAAGGGCAGGCACGCTTAGTGTCTAATATAATATAGTATCTCCTTCCAGAGGAAAGGGAAGGTCTGTTTAACTTCTCATCATAAAAGATTCAGGTTCCTTAACCTCAGGGTTCCCCTCTTGTTATACAACCCACTGCATGTGCAAGTATCACCTAGCATTCTTCTTGTTTTTTGGGAATTGAGACTCAGGAAAACAGTGCAAAAAGTTGCTGATATTCTGTCCACTGCTATTGCTGCAAAAAACAAACTCGTTTGTGTTTGACACAGGAGGTTTCATATCTTCTGCCAGCATCATGAAACTCTGGCAGTCTACCTTCTTACCTTGCAAGTAGGCTAAAAACACAGACTCTCAGAGTTCTTGACATTATTTTGCCACCTAGAACCTCCAGTACAAAGGTGACCTGTGGGCATTGTTGGCTTCACCCTGATTTTAAGGGGAATGATTCTAACATTTCACCAATAAGCATAATAATGGATTCAGATTCTTAGTGGATACTCCTTTCAGGTTATGGGGAATGGTTAAAAAAAAATTCCTAACCCATTTAATTTGGGAAACTGATGCCTTAGTGGCCTAAAAGAGTACAGACAGCTTTCAAACGTGGTTCTTCTTAGAATTAAAAATCGAGAAGGAATTTCTAGGAGGGAGCTATTGGAATTTCAGGTTAAGACAGTTTTTCATTATGTCCTGCCCTGAAGTACATTTGACATTCTTGCTCCCCCACCGAACTAAATACCAGTAGCATCCCTAGTCTCAATGACTAAAACCCTCTAATTTTTTCAAATGTTTTCCAGAGCAGAGATTGCCAGATTATTTTCTATAAAAAGCCAAACAGTAAATATTCTAGGTTTTGTGGGCCATCCAGCCTCCTATTGCAACTAAACTTTGCTGTTGTTATGCAAAAGCAGCCATAGACAATACATAAATAAAGGGGCAAGACTGCGTTCCAAAAAATTCCAGAAACACGTGGTGGCAAGATTTGGCCTGCAAGCTGTACTTTGCTGACTCCTGTGCTAGAGAGATGGTACAGAGTAAAAGATCTTCAAATTTCACAGATAAGGGAACTGGAATCAGGGATGAAATGATTTGGCTAGCATCTTGACTGCACAGCATTTTGTACAGAGCAAAGATTAGAACCTAGGCCTCCTATGATTATCATTGTTCCTCCCACTGTATCACCCAGCAGAATAAATGACTCCACAGCAGAATCTGCCTCAGTAAGTATTTTTATCCATTTCTACAAATGTATGCAAATATATATGGATATTTGGCAGATGTCCATGAATATTCAAATCTCTGCTCCAGCTCCCTCCTCTGTGGTCTGCAGTATTTCTCTAGTTTCACATCATTCCCAGATGAAGACACCATTGTTCCATCTCAAGTATGTTCATGAAAACACGCAACACAACTGGGTTGTACACTGAACTCAGAAGCAGACTTTTGAACAGCTCAGCATAAATCATTCATCTGCTGAATATATTTCTAAGGCCATCCTCACAGTATTGACCACAGTCCTGCTTTTTCATCTGTACACCAGGTCTCACACCCAATCAACCTGAAGTCTATTTTCAAGTGAGAGTCCCTGTAGAACTGGATCTAATACTAATGTATACAAAGTGTCAGAATGTATCACATCTACTTCTTTTCTGTCATCTGCAATTGCTGAGATTCCATCCACAAAGATATTGTATTTGGCCTGATTGATTCCTTTTTTTAAGTTTTAATTTAATTCTGGTTCATTAACATATAGTGTTATATTAGTTTCTGGCCTGATTGATTCTTCACAAAAGTACTAAATAAATTGCCTCATGGAAGGACTGTGTAATCATAAATAGCTATTAGCTGTGATACATACAACTTGAAGCAAAGCACCACCAGTTCTTAGAAGAGGAATGGGCTCAGACAACTACATAACCGGTCTTAGCCAAAACCAAAACTTTGGCTGGTTTACTCAGTATATACTTGCCATCTCTACCCACACTTGGTGGAATTGGATAGAAGACCAGACTACATGAACTGAAGTTCTTCCAACTCTAACATTTAGTTAGCCTGCACTAAAAAAATATAAAATAAAATAAAATAAAATAAAATAAAATAAAATAAAATAAAATAAAATAATATTACATTCTGGTGAAACTCTCATAGAAGATGTGCTATAGGCATGAAGAACAGACAGAATTTAGATGTCAAAGAGAAGACCGAAGTACATGAAGAGAACAATGTAGCTCTGCACCAATGGGCTACTCTCTTCCTTCTCACATCCAAACAGTAAAAACCACTTAGAAGCTCAAGAAGCCCCTAAAGAGACAACCTTCTACAAAATGGTTTAGAATTTACTCTACCAAAGCAGCAGTCACAAATGCCAATGAGAGCCAAAGACCTGGCATATTTGGTCACTGAGAAGCAACAATCCTAAATGGCAATTTCTGCTGGAATCCGATATATTCAAATCTTTTGAAGCTAAATAAATGACCAGGTAAGGACAAGAGGCAACAGTTATAGTTAATTCATGCTTTTTAATGAACAAGAGAAGAAATATTTAGGCATTGGATTAGAGATCACTAGCACTTACCTTCATTCTGTGCCTTAAAAAACTAACTTAGCTTCTTGGAAAGTTGACTTCCTCCCATGATATGGGTAGACTGGATCTGCCTAGAATGTTTATATCCTTGGCTTATCATCATTTAGGTATATTGTAAGTTCTCTGAAGGGCAATACATAACACAGAGTTGATAAATGTCAAAGACAACCAGAAAACAAAACAGAATTCTAAAGAAATTGCAACAAAGATTTAGACATCTGAGCTTTTGATGAGAATTGTCAGGCATCATCAGTTCCTTGCCTAACTTGGAAGCAAATTTCCATGTGGATGGCTTTGGAGCCTCCTAGCGGTAGCCTCAGGGGACCTACAGAAGTAAGAGTTCTGGAAAGAACCAGACTTTCAAGAGAGAGTGTTAGTAGCTTTTGCACAGCAAAGGATACAGTCAACAAAACTAAAAGACAACCTACAGAATGGGAGAAGATATTTGCAAATGACGTATCAGATAAAGGGCTAGTTTCGAAGATCTATAAAGAACTTATTAAACTCAACACCAAAGAAACAAACAATCCAATCATGAAATGGGCAAAAGACATGAACAGAAATCTCACAGAGGAAGACATAGACATGGCCAACATGCACATGAGAAAATGCTCTGCATCACTTGCCATCAGGAAAATACAAATCAAAACCACAATGAGATACCACCTCACACCAGTGAGAATGGGGAAAATTAACAAGGCAGGAAACAACAAATGTTGGACAGGATGCAGAGAAAAGGGAACCGTCTTACACTGTTGGTGGGAATGTGAACTGGTGCAGCCACTCTGGAAAACTGTGGAGGTTCCTCAAAGAGTTAAAAATAGACCTGCCCTACGACCCAGCAATTGCACTGTTGGGGATTTACCCCAAAGATTCAGATGCAATGAAATGCCGGGATACCTGCACCCCGATGTTTCTAGCAGCAATGTCCACAATAGCCAAACTGTGGAAGGAGCCTCGGTGTCCATCGAAAGATGAATGGATAAAGAAGATGTGGTTTATGTATACAATGGAATATTACTCAGCCATTAGAAATGACAAATACCCACCATTTGCCTCAACTTGGATGGAACTGGAGGGTATTATGCTGAGTGAAGTAAGTCAATCGGAGAAGGACAAACATTATATGTTCTCATTCATTTGGGGAATATAAATAATAGTGAAAGGGAATATAAGGGAAGGGAGAAGAAATGTGTGTGAAATATCAGAAAGGGAGATAGAACATAAAGACTCCTAACTCTGGGAAACGAACTAGGGGTGGTGGAAGGGGAGGAGGGCGGGGGGAGGGGGTGAATGGGTGATGGGCACTGAGGGGGGCACTTGACGGGATGAGCACTGGGTGTTATTCTGTATGTTGGTAAATTGAACACCAATAAAAAATAAATGTATTATTAAAAAAAAGAGAGAGAGTGTTAGTATGCTGATCAAACAAACTCATGAACTCCCACAATGTGCTCAATACACTATCTTGGACACTAGAAATGCAAAGATGAATAAATGTTAGTGACCCTTGTGGAACTCACAACCTAGTATACAAATAAGTAAGAACAGAAATAACTCTGAAACAGCGCAGTAAGCACTTAAAATCTGCATAAATAGAGAAGGGGATGAAGTCAGGAGTCTGTACTAAAGGAGGCTGACTTCTTAGCCAAGTCCTTATTAAAGGATAAGTATGTCTATCTGAGGGTGAATCCAAGTACATTATATATTTTCATGTTTTTGCTAATTTTGCTTCCTATCTGAAATATTCCATTTTCCACACATCATACTTAGAATAATAAGACTAGAGTACAGTAGGGTGGGAAGAAAGTTAAAAAGAAGAGGCTGAGAGCAAATTTATGAGTGCCTTTATGATTGGAGCTTTATGTTCCAGGCTCTGAAGAGACACCAGAGTGTCTGAATCAGAAAAGTGACTACTGAAGATTATTCAGAAAATAACTCTTATAGCAGTATGAGATTTATATTAAGAGAGCTGGGGAGCAGAGAGACCTATTAATCTGTCGTAACAGTTCAGGAGAGGGATAGGAAAGGATGGCAGCACAGCAGTAGCAAGAAAAGAAAATTCCAGAGTTAAGGACAATTACACCTAACAGCCATGTAAGTATGGGAGACTAGGCTCAGAAAAGAATCAGAAATAGTTCTAAGTTTTCCTCAAGAGACAAGGTAGACACTGGATGCCATAAATCAAGGTAGGGAACACAGAAGTCAAGAGACTGAATAATAAAGGGGAAATTCAGTAAGTTTTATTTAAAGAACAAATTGGATCTGTGGTTTAAGAAACACTAGAAAGTATCTGTAAAACTCCTAACTATGAACAAATTATAACCATCTCAGAATAACCACAAGTTATAATCACTATTAAAATATTGTTAACAAAATAAAATAAAATAAAATAAAATAAAATAAAATAGTGTTATCTCTCCTAGTGGTATATGAAAAACAACAATTACTTCCATTTCATAAATAATATCCTGAAATTGATTGATCCCATCTTAGAAGAATAAACTTCCATCAGATAACAAAAAAATTTTAACAAAAGTGAACATCTTATTTCTCTAACTTTTGTACCCTTTGGCTTATCCAAAAATACACATCCTTCAAAGAATACCTTGAATTCCATCTCTGCCACAAAGCCTTATCTTATTCTTTCAGGATAATATATTATTATCCAAAATAATATATAAATATTAATAATTTTAAAATATTATACATAATAATAAATCTATTTTTTAATAAATCTATTAATTAGGTTAATATATATGGACTTTCATAGCACTTATCATAGATAATATTCTATTATATTAAAAATTTAGTTGTGCTTCTCCAACTACACGTAAGTTCCTTAAGGAGTGAGGCATAGGCCTATTTTTGCTCTCAGCCAGAGGCCAACTAATTACCTATTCCAACTACTCACTCATTCCATCTCCCTCACATTTTACAAATGACAAACAGGGTCCAGACAAGTTAAACAACTTAGCTAGGGGTTCATATGTAGCCTGTGGTAGATCTCTGACTAAATCCATATACCCAGAGTTCTAGTTCTATAACATTTCTATGCTTTCAGATGCCCCATAAGTACCAGTGAGTATCAGTGAGTGCCCCTTTCCTATGGGGCACTTTTGCATCTTAACAGGATATTCAAATACCAAAAGACCCAAATTAGTGATTACTTAATGGCAAAATTATAAGGACCTTGAAAGGCAGTAAGGAAAATATCTGGGGACAGAATTCTGGGAAACTTAAAATCATATCATAAATTTCAGCACCCAGTCATGATGGAAAAAAAGGAACTGGGTTAACTCTCCTATTTAAATAACTTCTTAAAAGACCAACATATACAATACAATGGTTTCAGACATAGGAAAACAGAAAGTATAAGACAGTGATCCCTGAGGAAGGAAAAACAAAGTTAACCCTAGGATGCCATACCATCTTACTACTTAGAGAGAGCTTTCAAGCTGTAGTACAAGGAGATCTAACCCAAATAGAACTCAGCAGTCTTGCTGATTTGAAGAGACACAGTTCAGAGTTTGGAGACCCCAAGGCAACTAGAATTTACAGAACAGATTACAGGAAAGGAAAGAGCTACATAAAGTGCTCAGAGGCCTACAGTGGAGTTGCCATGACACTGTTGGGTAATGACCTACCATATGTGATAAAACTACCAATGCCAGGAGAAGAACCACCACCAAGAAGCAGTGAGTGGAACAATTACCACAGTGCACAGAGGACTTCACATGGTTAGGCCAGCCAGACTAAAAAAGCCTCACAACACACAAGGCATCAAGTAAGAAGCATATGGATGTAGAAAGGTATTGCCTCAGAAAGGTTCTGCCTCAATAGAGAAGCCAAATTAGCCCCAGACTAAGACTGTTTTTGAGCTTGAAAGAAAGCCTTGAAAAAAATATCAAACTGATCCACAGAACTTAAGTTCACCATGCAAAAAGACAAAAAAAAAATTTTTAAAGGAATATCAGAATATCCAGCATCCAAAAATGTAAAATTGAAAATGTCTGACTTCCAATTATAAATTCCTAGGCCAACAAAGAAGCATGAAAATATGACCCATAAACAGGAGCCAAAGATACAGATGCACCCCAATGTTTATAGCAGCAATGTCCACAATAGCCAAACTGTGGAAGGAGCCTCTGTGTCCATCAAAAGATGAATGGATTAAGAAGATGTGGGATATGTATACAATGGAATATTACTCAGCCATTAGAGACAACAAATAACCCCCATTTGCTTCGACGTGGATGGAACTGGAGGGTATTACGCTGAGTGAAATAAGTCAATCAGAGAAGGACAAACATTATATGGTCTCATTCATTGGGGAATATAAAAATTAGTGAAAAGGAATAAAGGGGAAAGGAGAAAAAATGAGTGGGAAATATCAGAAAGGGAGACAGAACATGAGAGACTCCTAACTCTGGGAAACGAACAAGGGGTGGTACAAAGGGAGGTGGGCAGGGGGTGGGGGTGACTGGGTGACGGGCACTGAAGGGGGCACTGGATGGGATGAGCACTGGGTGTTATTCTATATGTTGGCAAATTGAACACCAATAAAAAATTTTAAAAATTAAAAAAAAAATAAAAATTAGTGAAAGGGAATAAAGGGGAAAGGAGAGAAAATGAGTGAAAAATATCAGTGAGGGTGACAAAACATGAGAGACGCCTAACTCTGAGAAACAAACAAGGGGTAGTGGAAAGGGAGGTGGGTGGGGGGTTGGGGTGACTGGGTGATGAGCACTGAGGGGGGCACTTGGCAGGATGAGCAGTGGGTGTTATGCTATATGTTGGCAAATTGAACTCCAATAAAAAATTTTTAAAAAGAAAAAGAAAAAATTTTCTTCATGATGAGAACTCTTAGGCTCTACTCTCTTAACAACTTTCCTATATATTATACAGCGGTATTAGCTTTAGTCATCCGTATATATTACATTCCAGTACTTATCTTAAGCATTCAATTCATTTTCCCAAAGGCAGACACTCATGTAATCCCCACCCCTATCAAGTTTAGAACATTTTTCTCAGGCCCCTTCCTACTTGTTCCCCTCTCGTGCCAAGTTACTTTCCTAAATTTTTGTCCTGAATATACCACAATCTGTTTATATATTCTCCTGCTGGTGGGCATTTGAATTATTTCCATTTTTGAACAAAGCTTCTACAGCTATTCTTGGACAAAACTTTCTGTAAAGATGTATTTTTATTTCTCTTAGATAAATACCTAGGACTGGAATTATTTGGTTCATATAACAGGCATATATTCAATTTTGTAAGACACCACCAAACTTTTTTGTAATTTATTGTTCTAATTTACCTTCCCATATTCAGTGTATGAGCATTTCAGTTGCCCTGCATCCTTGCTTACATTTGCTTTCTTTTTTCTCATCCAAGATTTTATTTAAAGTCAAATTAGTTAACATATAGTGTAGTATTAGTTTCAGGAGTAGAATTTAGATAATTATCACTTACATATGACACCCAGTGCTCATCACAAGTGTCCTCCTTAATGCCTATAATCTACTTAACCATCTCCTACCCACCACCCCTCTAGGAACCTCAGTTTGTTCTCTATGTTAAGAGTCTCAGGGTTTGCCTTCCTCTCTGTTTTTATTTTATTTTAGTTTTCCTTCCCTTTCCCTATGTTCATCTGTTTTGTTTCTTAAATTCCACATGAGTGAAATCATATGGTATTTGTCCTTCTCTGACTGACTAATTTCACTTAGCATAATATACTCTAGTTCCACCCACATTATTACAAATGGCAAGATTTCATTCTTTTTTGAAGGCTAAGGAATATTCATATATATATGAGTTCATATGTTCATATATACCATATACACACCACATCCTTTTTATACATTCATCCATCGATGGACATGTGGACTTTATCCACTATTTGGCTATTGTTGATAGTGCTGCTATAAACACTGGGGTGCATGTGCCCCTTTGAATCAGTATTTCTGTATTCTTTGGATAGATACCTAGTAGTGCAACTGCTGGGTCATGGGGTAAGTTCTATTTTTAACTTACTGAGAAACCTCCACACTGTTTTCCAGAGTGGGTGCACCAGTTTGCATGCCCACCAACAGTGTAAGAGGGTTCCCCTCTCTCCACATTGAAGAGAAAATCTTTTTTTAAGATTTTATTTTATTTTGAGAGAGAAAGTGAGAGAGAGACAGAGAGAATAGAGGGAAAGTGAGAAGCAGACTCCTCACTGAGCAAAGAGCATGACACAGGGCTTAATCCCAGGACCCCAAGATCATGACCCAAGCTGAAGGCAGCCACTTAACCAACTAAGCCACCCAGGCACCCTGCAAAAATCCTAATAGTACACAGAGCAAAAGACATTTTGGTAGGTAGGACATTATACACACACACACACACACACACGTATGTGTATACACACACACACACTCACACATATATATAATGACAGCAAACATTTTGTCAGAGACAACACAAGTAAGCAATAGGAGTGGTCAAATAGACATTATCTAAAGAAAAAGCAAAAAGGTAAAAAAGGATTAGAAAAAGAGAAAAAAAAGAACAAAAAAAAAAGAGAAAAAGAAAAAGAGAACAGAGAGCCCAAGAGCAGAGGAGAAATATCAAATGATATATTATATGCAAAACTGGAATCCTAGAAGGGGAAGAAAAGGACAACAGCGTGAAAATAATAGTGGCTAAGAATTTTCCAAAATTAGTGACAGACAACAAAACATGGCCAGAGCCAATAAACTCAGATACATTATAAGATAAATACCAACAACAACCAAACACACATGAACACACACACACACACACACAAACACACAAACACACACAGAGCCAGGCATATCAAAGTCCAAATGCTAAATACCAAAGATAAAATCCTGAAAGCAATCAGAGAAAAAAAGATACACTGCCTGTAAATGAACAAGAATAAGAACTACAGCAAACTTCTCATCAGAAAGCATGAAGAAAACAGTGACATGTTTAAAGTGTTCAAAGGAAAAAAAAAAGTCAACCCAGAATTCTGCACTATGTAAAAGTATCCTCCAAAACTAAAGGAGAAATACTTTATCAGACAAACAACTTCATTGTTGGCATACATTCTCCTTAAGAAATGTTCAAGAAAGTCTTGTCTTCAGGGGCAACTGGGTGGCTTAGTGGTTGAGCGTCTGTCTTTGGCTCAGGTCATGATCCTGGGTCCTGGGATTAAGTCTCATGTCATGCTCCCTACAGAGAGCCTGCTTCTCCCTCTGCCTATGTTTCTGCCTCTCTTTCTGTGTCTCTCATGAATAAATAAGTAAAATATTTTTTTTAAAAAAGAAAGTCTTGTTTTCAGGCATAAGGATTAGAGGTCAGAAACTTGCATGTAAAAACACAGTGAGGGTGGCCCGGGAGGCTCAGCGGTTTAACGCTACCTTCGGCCCAGGGCCTGATTCTGAAGACCCGGGATCAAGTCCCATGTTGGGCTCCCTGCATGGAGCCTGCTTCTCCTCTGCCTGTGTCTCTGCCTCTCTCTCTCTCTCTCTCTGTGTCTCTCATTAATAAATAAATAAATAAAATCTTAAAAAAGAAAACTGAACAGTGTCAGAAAAGGAATAAATGAAGATAAAAACAAAATCTTTTTCTTTATTTACTCTAAGATAGCTGAATGATTCAAGCAAGTACAGGAATAATGAACTTTGTGCATAGCATATGTTTAAATTTTATCAATGGCATGAGGTATCAAAAGGAGAAGCATGGTACTTACACTATGCATGAAACTGTATAATATTAATTAAAAGTATATTCTGATCATTTATTTTTTGTTTGTTTCAAGTTTTTCTTCAAATTCCAATTGGTTAACATATACTATAATATTAGTTTCAGGAGTAGAATTTAGAGATTCATCACTTACATATAATACCCAGTGCTCATCACAAGTGCCCTCCTTAATGAGTGATGGTTATTAAGGAGATTTTGATCATGTAAAGTATATTTTGAAAACCCTAGAACACAAAAGCACAAAATGTTTTTTAAAGTGATGAGTTGGACTTCATCAAAATTAAAAACTTTCTTTAATGCCCAGCACATTGCCCATCATGTAGTAAGCACTCAATAAATATTACTATCAATTTCTTAAGAGGTTAAGCACACACTTACATGCAATCTAGCAATTCCACTCCCAGGCATTTATCTCAAAGAAATAAAAACATACGTCCATGCAAAAACAGGAATTTTCAAAGCAGTTTTATTCATAATAGCCAAAAACTAAAAAGAACCCATTTTCCGTCAGGTGGGAAATGGATACGGAAATTATAGTACATTTGTTCAATGGAAACTACCTACCAATACAAAGAAACAAAAACTACCCATTCATGCAATAACACCAACGAATCTCCAAAGTGTTACACTAAGTGAAAGAAGCCCAATTTAAGAGCTATGTATTGCATGGTTTCATTTATTTATTTAAAAAAAAAATTTAGAGAGAGACAGAGCACACAAGGAACTGGAGTGGGGGAAGAGGGAGAGAGAGAGAGAGAGAGAGAGAATCCTAAACAGGCTCCACACACAACACATAAGCCCAATCAGGGCTCAATCTCACAACCCTGAGATTATGACCTAAGACAAAACCAAGAGTCATATGCTCAAACTATTGAGCAACCAAGGTGTTCCTGCATGATTTCATTTAAATAAAATTCTAAGTACAAAATTCTAGTGACAAAAAGCAGATCAGCAGTTCCTAGAGGAGTAGGGGGCTGACTATAAAGGAGCAAGAAGAAACTTGAGAAATGCTCTATATCATCATATAGAAATGTATAGGACATTGTGGAAATAGTTAAATGAATACATTTGTCAAAACTCATCATCAAATTATACACTTAAAAACTGGCAAATTTTACCTAAGTAATGCAGATCAAAAGGGAGGGGCTATGGAAAAGAAGTGGAAGAAGAGGAAACTTTTTTACAAAATCATTTACAAAGATCATTTGTTCTATCTACTCACAAGGTAATTCCTTACCTAAATTTAATAGAGAGAGCTATAGTACACTTAAAATACCAGCAAACAGTACAATATAATGGAAAAGAGCGAGATTAGTACCTCCCTTATGCTTTAGAACTTCATATAAGGAAAGGCTTAATAAAGTCACTGCAATAAGAGAGAGATTGGGAGTGAAGGAAGGTAGCACACAAATAGGACTTGAAAGGCAGGATAAAATCTGGAATTTTTTTTAAAAAAAGAGCCTTTGGACAAGTAAAATAATTTAAGTATTTCTAGAATATCAAAATGGAAAATTCATTTGTAGAGATGAGAAGCTATCCTTGGGAAAGGCCTCTGAATTCCTTAAGGACTCATATGGACTAGTCTGTGCTCTCTGCTTCCCAGTCCTGAGAAGTGGAAACTCAACATTTCATTCTCTCTGCAAGAGTCCTGTTCTCCCACATGACTTTTCCCCCTTGTAATACAAGAGACATTTAATTAGCTTTTCTGCCACATGCAGCTGGCACCAAAGCAAACCAAGCTGTGGGGTGGCTGACCCAGAATTACTGATGAATGTTCAAAGTAAACATGTTTGCAGCCAATCTGGAATGGTGTATTTCTAAGAGGACAGAGAGCTCTTACAATTAATTAACTCATCTGGACAAACTGTCCATCCAATGGGAGGTTTTCAGTAATGAGTATCAGACCAGAGATCTTCCTGCAGCTGAGCTTGTTTATCATTCAACAAGGCTACTTCTGCCATGCCTCATGGATAGCTTCATGATTTTTATTTTCACTGGCTTCTGGCTTCTTATATTTATATAAGCAGGCCAAGAAAGCAAAACACATATAAGAGCAAGTTTAAATGTTAGATCTCACATTTCCCCAAAAGGCAGAGATACCTACCTTTCTTTCCTTTTCTACACGTCAGAGTAGACAATTGAGGAGAAAAGGACCCCATGATTGGGAGGAGAGGAGACGGCCTCATTAAAAAGCATGAATTCACTAAGTCATTTTGTCATTGTGTAGAAATTTTAATAAAGTGTTCTCTGCTGCAAAGTCTGATGATTGCATAGTGGGGGCTATACACAAAATGACATCAGACCCCCATGAAGACTGCAGCTTAACTCTAAGTTAGGAAATACCAATATTCGTGTCCTGAAAGAACTTGACCACATGGTACAATTCTATGTCAAGCACGGTTTTTCTCTATTGTTTTGTTTGCCTGTTTGTTTATACTTGCCTATGTAGAACATAATCTCCTGAATGAGCTCTGACTGTAGCTCAGAAGGGAACAGCACAACTCATATGGGTCCTTTTTTGAGATAGGAGATCCCTGAAATATCCTAGAGTGTCTTGCCTCCCTCTGAATTAATCAACCACCCTGCCTAATGGGGAGTTAGTGTTCTCTAAGTCACAGGGAATCCAAGAGATATTCTGGCCAGCTTAGGAAGTAGAGTCTCTTCAATCTTCTGAGTAATAGTCTAGACAGATGCTTCTGTTACCATACATGAATCTCCGCCACCCCCCCCCCACACTGCCTGCCTCTCTGTGTAGTCTTTCTAACTTCATTTGGTACAGTTTTCCCTGCCACAGATCAGCTTTACAGAGCAATCATGTAATGACTCGTCTACATGAAGAGAATAAATATCATTTGTTAAGTACTAAGCTTTGGGCATTGTGTTAATACTTTACATATTGTGTCATTTAACCTAGCATGTCATGACATATGTATCACACTTCATTGCACAATACCCAGTGTGGCAGTATGGAATAATAATTAAAGTACACGTTCTAGAGTCAAACTACCTGAGTTAGATTTTTTTACTTTACCACATATAAGTTGAATAATCTTGGAGAAGTTATGTAACTTCTTCATTCCTTAAGCTGCCACATTTGTAGAGAGAATGAGAATCTATTTCACAGAATTTCTGTGAAGATTAAATGAGGTGCTCAATAAATGTCAGCCATTTTTATTTCTGTGACAAATTTAAAAACTAAGACCTAGCAAGACCAAATGACTTGTCCAAGATCATACAGCTAGAGTTCAAAATAGGTCTGCCTGACTCAAAAGCCAATGTTCTGGGGCAATCCCTGGGTGGCTCAGTGGTTTAGCACCTGCCTTCAGCCCACGGTGTGATCCTTGGAGTCCCGGGATCAAGTCCCACATTGGGCTCCCTGCATGGAGCCTGCTTCTCCCTCTGCCTGTGTCTCTGCCTCTCTCTCTCTTTCTCATGAGAGACACAATCCCTATGTCTCTCATGAATAAATAAAATCTTAAAAAAAAAAGCCAACATCCCTCACTGCTATATCACACTGATGCAAAAACAAAAAAGCAAAAAAACAAAACAAAACAAAACAAAACAAAAAAAAACCCACAACTCAGACCCAGAGTTTCTCAAAGCATGTTTTGTGGAACACAGATCTCATGAAATATATATCTTATCCCTCTTCCGGAGATTCACACTGCATGTTAGTATATTAAAAACTCCTTAAAAAAATAATTTGCTTTAACCTAATGTTTCACAAACATATTTGACAAATCATATTTCATAGACATTCAGGATCACTGGGACATCCTTTGCTAAAAACTTAAGGAGCTAACTCATCACAAATAAAATATGGGTAATGTTGGCAAGAATTATTTCAAATGTCCTGACTTCCACAATTAGCATGTACACCAATTATTACCGACAGGTGTAAACTAACTGTATTATAAGAAAGAATAAAATTATGACTTATTTACAGAAAAAAACTAACCCATAAAGCTCAGCTTTTAAGAAGAGAGATCCAGAAATAACAGATTACTTGGTTAAGGCAACAGAGCCAGGAATAGACCCCAGTCTTCTGAATGTAACTGTCTTCTATACCTGTGATCTCTGAAATGGGTTATGTTTACACCAGAGATGTGAGGAGAAAATAATGCAACATCTATGTATCATTTTAATTTATAACTTCTATTTTTATGGATATGCAATATCAATACTAATAATTAATGCAATAATATAAGTATATAATTTATAAGTAAATACATTCACAAACAAAATTTGTGGGACTACTCAAAAGCTTTTACTAATGGAATTACACTGCCAAAAAGTTGGGAGTCCACTACTTCAATCTCTACACCCAGAGAATGACATGCTGCTGTGACAGAAAGCAACAGAATATCTATAATGTTCCCTGGCAGTATCTTTCATGTATAGCTCTCCTTTTAAAGACAAAGTAGGGAAGAAAAAATTCTCAAGGTCATCCCCAAATTAAAAGAAATTATTTCATCATCATGTTATGTAAATATTTAATGGCATAAAAATCAGTCTTTCTCTATAGTTCTTAAGCAACTGTCAAAAACAAATTTATAAATTAAACAGAAACAAACCAGAAAGATCCTTAAAATTTAAATTTAACATGATGGATGGTGTCATTTTATGAAATACCAAATCAACATTCATGATCTGATTATAGCTAAGATTTATGGCACAGGTTATGCTTCAGTTTCCTCATGTAGAAAATACAGAAATAAAAATGCAACTTATTAGCTCACAGTTACGATAAGTTAATGAGCTAATGCCTGTAAAATGCACAGTACCTAGTGTATAATAAGCACTCCAAAATAATTATTCTCTATGTTGGCAAATTGAACACCAATAAAAAATAAATTTATTATTAAAAAAACAAAATATTAACTATTACCATTATCAGTATCATCATCTCTGTCATTGCCATCATCATCATCATCATCATCATCTTGAATCTGGCATATGCCCTATGGATCATTCAATTCTCCCACAACTTTTCCCTATTGGAACTATTTCAAAATTTTTGTTCCTAGAGCCCTTTCTGCCATGATTTTGAGCTGTTCACGTTACTTATATATTAAGCTAACCCCTGTTCTTTCCCCATAAATCTGAGACAAAGTAGTATGTCTTGACACCAACACAATATTAAAGACCAATAAATAGATAGCAAAATCTTATGGCAGAAGTGTTTATCCAGATGAATTAGAATGTAGCCAGATCCACATATCTATTAGATTATTATTATTATTTTAAAAAAAATTATTATTAAGATGAGATATAACATTTTTAAATTCTAGTAAAGAATTCCTGGACACCTGAGAAGACACTGACAATACACATGAACCTCCAAATGTCTTTGGATTCCAGTTAGAGATATACTGTCCCACAGATATATAAGGAGAGATGAACATTTATATTCTGGCTAAGGATGACTGTGTTTTTCATGTTTCCTTACTAACACTGGAATTTGTACATCTCTCCAGGTTAACATTAACATTCAATTTCATATGCATTTTATGCGTATCTGTCTTTTGTACCAGAAGAGCTCCTTAAAAGCAAGCATATTATTCATCTCTGAATCACCAGCACTAGCAAATTGCCTTTTCTCCAACACTCAGGAGAATGCCCTACTAACTTTAATAGGTTACAACAGGAAGAGTACCAAACATGGAGTTCGAACTACCAAGTTCAAGTTCTAACTCTGACCCAACTAATTTCTAAGTCTATTTTTTCTTTTTTGAAAAAGAGTAAGAGTGCCCCCGACACAGCTATCTGAAAATTAAATGACATCTATGTGTCATTTCCTTAGTAAACAATAACATACCAGATAAATATAACATAGAATTACTAATATAAAATGTGAATCTGCCTAAGGTGAAGTAGATAGAGAGGACGAATCCTTTTCATAAACTCAAAACTACCTGGGCATAACACTACTGAACTATATACTTAAAAGTGGTTAACATAGTAATATTTTCCCTAGGTCACAATAATTTTTAGTAGCTAAAGAGATAGGTTTCTGAAGTAAGAAAAAACAATCAAAAACCGTAACAAAGCCCTGGTTTCAAATCTTACTAACCATACCATCTCAAACAATTCACTGTTTTTGAATCTCAGATGTCTCATCATTAAAAGGGGAGTAGTAACTTTCTCTCAGGGTTTTGTAAACATTTAAATAAAACAAACTATAATAAACATTAGCACAGTGTCTGGCACAGAGCAAATGTTTTTAAAAATCAGTTTCCAGGGCACCTGGATGGCTTAGTCAAAACAGCATGAGACTCTTGATCTTGGGATTGTGTTCAAGCCCCACACTGGGTGTAGAGATTACTTAAATACATAAAACTTAAAAAGATAATCTTATAGGGGTGCCTGGGTGCCTCAGTTGGTTAAGTACCTGACTCTTGGTTTCAGTTCAGGTCATGATCTCAGGATCATGAGATTAAGCCCCACACTGGACTCCAGGCTCAGCACAAAGTCTGCTTGGGATTCTTTCCCTCTTCCTCTCCCTCCCCTTTTGCCTCTCCCCACTCACATATACACATACTCTCTCTAAAATAAAATAAAATCTTTTAAAATATATATAATCTTATTTAAAAAATCAGTTTCCATCAGTTTGAAATCCTTACTTTTCTCATAATTAGTAAATCTATCCATTTATCAAGTATTAGCTATACATTGTGTGGTTCTTCACCATTTTAAAAGCATGAGGTATGGAAGAAATAAAAGACATGGATTCCATTTTCAGAGTTTACAATTTTAGGATGCCAAAAATAGTCACAGATAGCACTTTAAAACCCTACTATATTCATATAATAAACTTTAGGGTTTTATACTATTGTTATGGTAGAAATCTTTTTTTATTGTGGTAAGAACACAACATGAGATCAACCCTCTTAAAATTTTGAGCGTATAATACAGTATTGTTGCAGCAGATGTTACACAATGTTGTACAACAGATATCTAGAACTTAATCATCTTGCATAACTCAAACTTTATACCCACTGAACAGTAATTCACTAAGTCCCCTTCCCCTTAGTCCCTGACAACCACCATTCTACTCTGCTTCTATGTGTTTGACTATTTCAGATATCTCATATAAGTGGAATCATATAGTATTTGTCATTCTATCACTGGCTTATTTCACTTAGCATAATGTCCTCAAGGATCATACATGTTATCACATATAGCAGGATTTTTTTCTTTTTTTATCTTGGCTACTGTGAATGACGCTACAATGAATAAAGGAATGCATATATCTTTTGAGACGGGACTTTAATTTTTTTTATAAATACTGAGAAGTGGGGCAGCTCTGGTGGCCCAGTGGTTTAGCACTGCCTGCAGCCCAGGGTGTGATCCTGGAGACCTGGGATCGAGTCCCACGTCAGGTTTCCTGCATGGAGCCTGCTTCTCCCTCTGCCTGTGTCTCTGCCTCTCTCTCTCTCTCTCTCTCTCTCTCTGAATAAATAAATAAATCTTTTTAAAAAATACCGAGAAGTGGTACTGCTGGATCATAGGGTATTTGTTTTTTATTTTTTAAGGAATCTCTATATTGTTTTCCACAGTAGCTACAGCATTTTACATTTTCACCAACTGTATGCAAGGGTTTCAATTTTTTACATACTAACACTTGTTATATTTTGTTTATTTGATAAAAGCCATTCTAAAAGGTATGAGGTGATATCTCATTGTGGTTTTGATTTGCATTTCACTTTTTATTAGTAATGTCAAGAATCTTTTCATATACCCAGTTAGCCATCTGTTTGTCTTCTGACCACTTGAATGTCTTTTGTAGAAAAATAATTATTCAAGTCCTCTGCTCAGTTTTAATCAGGTTATTTTGTTTTGGTTTTTTGTTTGTTTATGCTATTGAGTTGAAGTAGTTCCTTATACATTTTGGATAAAAACCCTTATCAGATATATGCTTTACAAATATTTCCTTCCATTCTATAAGATGTCTCTTTACTCTGTTGTTTCCTTTGCTATGTAGAAACTTGTAGTTTCATGTAATCCCTCTCATCTTTTTTTTTTCTTTTGGTGTCCTATCCAAGAAATCATTGTCAAGACCAATGTCATGAAGCATTCCCCCTATATTTTCTTCTAGGAGTTTTATAGTTTCAGGTCTTATATTTAAGTCTCTAACCCATTTTGAGTTGATTTGTGCATGATGTAAGATAAGGATCCAATTTTACCCTTTCCCATATGGATATCCAGTGGATATCTGGTTTTCCCAACACCATTTGTTGAAGAGATTGGCCTTTCCCCATTGTGGATCCTTGGCATCCCTGCTGAAGATCAGTTTACTATATACACTTGGATTTATTTCTGGGGTCTCTATTCTGTTCCACTGGTCTAGAAAATTTTTTTAAGATTTTTATTTTATTTATTCATGAGAGATACAGAGAGAGAGGCACAAGACATAGGCAGAGGGAGAAGCAGGCTCCCTCTGGGGAGCCTGATGTGTTCCACTGTTCTATGTGTCTGTCTTTATGTCAGTACCATACTGCTCTAATAACTGTAGCTTTGTGATATATGTTTTATTTTATTTCCAGTATAGTTAAAATACAGTGTTTTATTAGTTTTATTAGTTTCAGGTTTGCAATATAGTGAGTGAACAATTCCATACATTATCCAGTGCTCAATCACAAGTTCCCTCCTTAATCCCATCACCTATTTCCCCTATTGCCCACCTATCTCCTCTGAAGTCATATCATGTACCATTTCTGACCACAATGCTATGAAACTAGAAATCAACCACAAGAAAAAATCTGGAAAGACCACAAATACAGGGAGGTAAGTAACATGCTACTAAACAATGAGTGGGTCCACCAAGAAGTCAAAGAACTCAAAAAGAACATGGAAACAAACAAAAACGAAAACACAACAGTACCAAAACTTTGGAATGCAGCAAACACAGTTCTAAAAGGAAATTGTATAGCAACACAGGACTACTTCAAGAAGCAAGAAAAATCTCAAACAACCTAACCTTACACGTAAAGGAGTTAGAAAAAAAAAACCCAAAACCAGGAAAAAGAAGGAAATAATAAAAATTAGAGCAAAAGTAAATGATATGGAAATTAAAAAAGAAAAAATAGAACAAATCAATGAAATGAGAAGCTGATTCTTTGAAAAGATCAACAAAAGTGATAAGCTCTAGCTGATTCATAAAAAAAAAAAAAAGAAACAGCTCAGATAAAATCACAAATGAAAGGGGAAAAATAACAACCAACACCACAGAAATACAAACAAATGTAAGAAAATATAATGAAAATCTATATGCCAACAAATTAGACAACCTAAAAGAAATGTAATATATTGGGATGCCTGGGTGGCTCAGTGGTTGAGCATCTGCCTTTAGCTCAGAGCATGATCTGAGTCCTGAGTTCCTCATTGGGCTCCCTGTGGGGAGCCTACTTCTCCCTCTATGTCTCTGCCTCTCTCTGTGTCTCTCATGAATAAATAAAATATTTTTTAAAAAGAAATGTAATATATTTTATTACATTTATATTACATATATTTTGAAGTCAAGAGGTGTGATACTTTCAGCTTTGTTTTTCTTTCTCAAGATAATTTTGGCTATTTGGGATCTCTTGTGGTTCCAAATGAATTTTAGGACTGTTTTATCTATTTCACTATAGAAACAGACGTCAAAGTACCATTGGGATTTAATAGAGATTACATTCTAATTGGATTACATTCAATCTTTAGATCACTTTGGGTAGTATGGGCACCTTAAAGTTTGAAACTTAAACTTAAAAAATTAAGTTTTCCCATCCATGAACACAGGATGTCTTCCCATTTATTTGTGTCTTAATTTCTTTCATCAATGTTTTGTACTTTTCAGTCTTTCATCTTTTTAGTTAATTTTATTCCTAAGTATTTTATTCTCTTTGATGCTTTGTAAATGGGATATTTTTCTTGATTTCCTTTTGGATAGTTCATTATTAGTATATAGAAATGCAACTGATTTTTGTATGTTGATTTTGTATCCTGCAACTTTACTGAATTCATGTATTAGTTCTAAGATGGTAAATTTTATGTTACGTGTTTTTTACCACAATTTTTAAAAATCCTACCTGAGCAAAGAGTGACTCATTACTATTAATCACTGACTTATTAAAATGTGTTCAGTATGTAGCAAAGTAATATAGGAACCTAGAAAACTAGTGTCCAACATTTTATAAATAATTCCTTGCCCCTATAATCACATTTTTCTTTTTTCTTTTTTTTAAGATTTTATTTATTTATTCATGAGAGAGAGAGGCAGAGACACAGGCAGAGGGAGAAGCAGGCTCCATGCAGGAAGCCTGATGTGGGACTCTATCCCGGGTCTCCAGAATCACACCCTGGGCCCAAGGCGGCACTAAACCGCTATTCCACTGGGGCTACCCATATAATCACATTTTTCTTTAGGAGTTTCAAAAATATTGTACTGGTCATTTTTAGTTGGAATACTGATGCTCCCCACATATCTGCTGGAGATGTACCTTGAAATATTTTACTAGATAGAACAGAGCTTTAGGATCAAAGTGATCTGAATTCCTGTCCTAGTTCTGTCACTTACTAGCTGTACAATCTTGAACAAGTTAAACATTTCTAAGCCTGAGCTTCCTCATGTGTACAATAATAAAAATGTTTCTTACACCTCATAAAATGGTTATGAAAATTAAGTAAAATAGTAGGTATCATGTGGATAAAATATCTGACTCATATTAAATGTTTTATAAAAGTCATTAGTAATAAACAGGCATAGAAAAAGAAGGAGAGGGAGGAGGAGAAGAGGTAGTGGAAGAAGGAATAGGAGAACTGGGACATCCACTCACACATCTAGTCTCTATTAAGCAAGAACATATAACTGTAGCACAACAGAGTAGATTTAACAGTGCAGATTAGCTACAGGAAAGAAAATATCCCCTACAGGTTAACTAGATTCATACCTATCTGTCACATAGATATTTTATAAATGTCTGAGAAAGGCTGAAATACAAAAGTGTTTTCTGCCCATATACTAATAATACTTGGAAAACATTTTTTTAACCCTATCCCCATCCATTTTTTTAACCTCATCCAATTTGGCTTTATTTGCTTTTAGGGAGAGAAATCAGGTTAAATGAATGAATGAATAAATGAAGATATACATACATACATAAATAGTGGAAAAGGGGATTATTTCCAGTTGAACTCACAGAGCCAAAAACCTGCTCTGCACTCACTAAATTTTTAAAAATTAAGTTTGACTCTTGCCAATGCTATTAATCCCTCAGTTTATAGCACTCTTTGATCCCAGTTACTCTCAAAAAAAAGAAAAAAAAAAAAACGAAACCCCCACCCCTCTCCCTTTCATGTTTGAACTGGAACACAAATTAATTGCAAAGGATACTACCCATATCAAATCAATTACCATGTTCTGTCAATTTTCTTTGTAATGATTCCCTATTTTTTTTCTTTCCCACTGCTGCTTCATTAATGTAATCTGTTTTCATCTCACTCCTGGAGATCTTCACTAAGCCTCTCATTGGTCCCTCTGCAGTTAGAAATCTACAACTGTTTATATTCTGTCCTGTGAGGAACCATGAGATAAATCTCCCTAAAATATCACACCTAATTTTCCTAGTTACAATCATTCCTTGATTCTCTATTTCCTAAAGGATAAAATCCAAACCCCTTAACTTAACTCTCAAGTTTACTATCAGATTGCCCTCCACAATTTGATCCTAAATTCCAATCCAACTTCACCTCTCAAAGAAAGCCTTTTACAACTGGTTCCCAAATGGCCTTCGTATATTGGAAATGGGACTGCCCCAATGGCACATGATTATTATCTTTAGTTCATCAATTCCCAAACATTCAGTAGTTTTTGAAACAAACAAAAGATAAAGAGCATCCCTTCATTTCTAAATACTCCTATAACTAAAAACTGTAGAAAAGGGATCAAAGATTAATATATGCATAAAACAAAATCTACTCTGTATTTCTTCATTCCCCCCAAATTTTACTTCTCAGATTATGCTCACAGTTATTTTCAGAATCCTTTGACTTCCAAAAAATCAAAATTGTCAGAAGATGACCATGACATTAGTCTCCATGGTGGTAACTCATCAGCCTACCAACATCATCAAGATTTTACAACACTCATTTCCATGCCTTTACCACAGCCCCTCATGTACAGCAATGAGATCACTGGGGGAGCAAGCCAGGGGATGGAAATAGTGGAGGAAATCAGCTGCCAGGCTGGGGACAGAATCTAGGAATTCTACTCTCTCATCATATCCAATTACTAAAAATTGTCCAGTTAGCTTTTGTCTGTTTTCAGTTTTTCCCCATACTTCTTTCCTTTTGAATAAACAAACTAGCTCTAAGACAGCAAGACTCTCAAGTTGTAAGACTCCTTCACATGCAAGCTGCAGCTCCTCAAGACCTCTATTTTCTACATGTGAATATTTAAATATATTAAACTTAAACATTCTCTGTAGACTAGAGGGCTCCCTTGGTTAATGCTGATTGCAAATGCAGATACAGAAACAACTCCTAGAAAGACAACTACATTCCAGTTACAGGAGTTAAAGACTTGTTTTCCATTGTAATGGATTCCAGACCACCGTAACCTAACCTATTCATTATTCTTTCAACAAATATTATTGAGCACATACTATATTCAGACCCACTATAATACAGTGATTTTTTTTTTTATTTATGATAGTCACAGAGAGAGAGAGAGAGAGAGGCAGAGACATAGGCAGAGGGAGAAGCAGGCTCCATGCACCAGGAGCCCGACGTAGGATTCGATCCCAGGTCTCCAGGATCGCGCCCTGGGCCAAAGGCAGGCACCAAACCGCTGCGCCACCCAGGGGTCCCTAATACAGTGATTTTTAAAACACCACCATACATTCAAGGGCAGAGATACAAGGGAGAGGTCCAGACTACCATGAAGTGTGGAGTGAGTCGTCCTTAGGCATCATTATTTTATTGTAAGATCATTTGTCCCTCTCTGGCTTTTAAATGTTGTAAGAGTGTGTTTAAAACAAGAATTCAATACAAGTAAGTAAGCATTTTTGACCATACACTACGCATCATTGAACTAGATATTACAAGATTCTAAAAAGGATTGGGAATAGCCATGTATGGTTGAAAAAAAAAACATAGATTAACTTCACTTTCCTCATCTTTAAATGAGGATATTTGGAAAATCTCTGAGGAATAAATGAGATGTAATATAAAGTATCTTGCAGAGGGCAGGTGTTCAAGAACTGTTTATTCTCTTTCTTTCAAAGAAATGAGGGCACTGACACCAATTAAAAGGTTACCATTTTAGTAAAAGGCCTAAAACAGTAAGATCGACAATAAGAACAAAGGGAAAGTGAGAAATACCAAAGGCAAAAAAAGACAGTTGGCATTACATCAAAAAGGCTTCATTTTACACATGAACTAAAAGAAATATTCTTTTAGGAATAAACAAAATGTGATATATCCATACAGTGGGGTATTATTCAGCAATACAAAGCTATAAGTACTAATATAGCTACAATAAGGATAAGCCTTAGAAACATTATGCTATTTCCCACAAATATCAGAAAGGGAGACAGAACATAAAGACTCCTAACTCTGGGAAATGAACTTAGGGGTGGTGGAAGGGGAGGAGGGTGGGGGGTGGGGGTGAATGGGTGACGGGCACTGGGGGGGGGGGGCACTTGACAGGATGAGCACTGGGTGTTATTCTGTATGTTGGTAAATTGAACACCAATAAAAAATAAATTTATTTTTAAAAAAAAGAAACATTATGCTAAGCTAAAGAAATCAGTCCCAGAGACGCCTGGGTGGCTCAGCAGTTGAGCGTCTGCCTTCTGCTCAGGGTGTGATCCCGGGTCTGGGGATCGAGTCCCACATCAAGTCCAGCATCAAGCTCCCTGTGAGGAGCCCGCTTCTCCCTCTCTGTCTCTGCTTCTCTCTGTGTGTCTCCCATGAATAAATAAATAAGGGATCCCCAAACCTCAGCGGTTTGGCGCCTGCCTTGGACCCAGGGCGTGATCCTGGAGTCCCGGAATCGAGTCCCGGGATCGTCCCGCATTGGGCTCTCTGCATGGAGCCTGCTTCTCCCTCTGCCTGTTTCTGCCTCTCTCTCTCTCTCTGTGTGTCTCTCATGAATAAATAAATAAGATCTTTAAAAAATAAATAAATATTTTTAATAAATAAAAATAAATCAGTCCCAAAGAACCACATATTATATAATTCTGTTCATATGAAATATCCAGAATAGGCAAACACAAAGATAATAAAGATATATTAGTGGTTGCCTCGATTGGGGGGGGGGGGGGCAGGGGGAGATAATTAAGCAGTGCAAGGTTTCCTATTAGAGTGATTAAAATGCTCTAAAATTGATTGTGGTAATGATTGCACAACCCTGTGAATATACTAAAAGCCATTGAAGTATATCCTATAAATGGTATGTGAATCATACTGAATGCAAATCGTATCTCAATGAAAGTGTTTTTTTAAAAGATTAAATGAAAATAAAAGAAAAGAAAAGAAAAGAAAAAGATTAAATGAGAAATGCCTATAGTACCTTGGTAGAACTCAATAAATGTAGTGTAGGTTGATAATGTTACTGATACTGTTTCCAGAGGAAAATACACTTACTGTCTATTTTTTTATGCATGCTATTGATGATAATTGCCTAGACCCTTAATCTAAAAATTATAAAGCCATTCTGTAATATAGAAACAACTTAAGAAATCTCAGCATGGTCTAATAACCTAAATTCTTATAAACATTTACAACAACCAGAAATAACAACAGTAAATTTGTCTGGTGATACCCATGAAGTTGTTCTCAGGTACTTCGGGTAAACTTTACTGCTTCTTCCTCTGTAATTTGTCTATTCGTCTTTATATTATCATTATCTATTGTATATGTTATTTTTTCCTACTAAGTCTTAAGTTCTATCAGAGGAAAAACTATATATATCCCAATCATTTTTGTATTCTTTGAGAGATTGCAATACTACTACATAGAAGGTACTTAATAAATCTTTTTTTTTTTTTTTGGTACTTAATAAATCTTTACTGAATGAACATTTAACTGAAAATTCAAGGATTTCTTGTAAATTATCATCTAAACTCCTGTTTCAAAAAGAGTTTTGAAAGCTGACCAACTTAGCAATTACACCCAGTATTCCTACCTAAAATGTGAAAATGCCTTAACGACTAGTTTTGTCACAGACCTGAAGTTCCAAGGGCTCTCAAGAACATGGAAATATTCTCAAACAAGTCATTTAGCCCTGGGAAAACACTGAAAAGTTCATATAATCAGCCCATGATCTCTGCCATCATAACTAAAGTAAAATGGATGAGAAGGCCTTCCCAGCTCCTCATCCTGCTGCTGCCTTTCGGTGAACATTTTCTGCATCTGGCTACCATAGGCACTAATATTAATAACTAGCAGAAAAGCCTTGCTACTCTAAGTATGGTCCCCAAACTAGCAGCACGGGCAAGACCTAGGAGTCTTTTAGAAATGCAGAATCTCATTTTTAACTAGATCCCCAGGTGACTTGCGTTCCATGTTAGAATTTAGGCATCACTACAGTAGAGCTGGCTATGCCAGGGCTCTAGAGTCAGACTGCCTAGGTTTGAACTCCACAACAGACCAGAAAGGGTACCTTAGGCAAATCACTTCACCCAGAGGTTATTACCATGTTGTGCACTTTAGAAGTACCTGAAGAGATTCTTAAAAATCACAATGCCTTAGCCTCTCCCCAGGGATTGATTTAATTAGTCTAGGACCTGATATTTTTAAAGCTCCTCTAGTTAATTCTATTGTGCAGCCAGAATTGAGAACCACTGACTAACATCTCTAGGTTTCATTCAAATGGGACAATTAAGAGTATCTGCTTCAGGGGTGTGAGAGAAAAAAATCTGATCATCTTTGAAAAGCTTTTGGCCCAGTACCTAGAATGTGTAAGTATTCAATAATCAGTAGTTATTATCATCATACCTGGAAATTTGAAAAATGAATTGTTCCAGAGAAAGAATAAAAAAGAACAGGCTCCAATGTCTGGCCCCACCCTACAGGGAAGGTACCTGCCAAACTCAAGAAGCTCCAAAGAAAGGACACAATCAAAGAATGCATTATCCCCAGGATGAGTGTTTCCTAGCAGCAAACTGTTGATTGAATGAAGCTTCAAGGAAACTATAGTGTGTCAGGGAAGGGGTAAGCCATCTCTGCAAGGTGTCGGAAAAGGCCAGCACCCTCACTTGGAATGTATTGCGGGAGGGTGGGGGAGCACTGTTTCAGCAGTTCTGTAAGACAGGAAATCCCCCTACCACACCTCCCTGATTTACACGGATTCCTGATACACACCACATGTGTCCTCAACTCTCTTTCTCCCTCCCCCCAAGTTTTCAATCATTCTGTTCCACATTTAGGTGATGAAAGCTTAAAACCTGTGGTTATAACTTCTACGAGAAATTTCATTTTGAAAGCTTGCTAAATTTCAACTTTATTGCCATGAGGAAAACAGAAGAAACAAAAGACCTCAGTCATCTACTAACACAAAAACCCCTAGTGAAGACATTTAATAAGTGTAAGTTTTCTGTTGTGAGTTGTTGAAAATCCTGACCTTTGGACTGGGGTGCCATTCATTTGCTTCTACAAATGGTCTATGAAACAATAGCATTTACTTGTGTAATGGTTTTAGGTTACGTGTTTAGTTTCACCTGTGGATTTTAACTTGGCTCAGCCTGGCCTGGAGTTCCTTTTGAATCTTACATCTCACTGGATTTAACCTGAGTCTACTCTTCCAAAGGGATTCACAATGGCCAGGCAAATAATTCAAAATCTGTCTTTTCAACAATTGCAAAGAAATAAACACCCAGACGAAAACAGCATACCTGTTAAGGCACTGAGAGATACATATAGATTTATTTCAAAAGTGATTACAAAGATTTTTTTTTAATTGTGCATGGTTTGGTAACTATTAACACCAAAAAGCTCATGTTTTATTTCTAACTTCTCTGCCTACTTACTATGGGCCTCCTCAGGGTAAATGAAACAGACTCCTCCACCCTTTCACTGAGTATACTGTAATAGCTAATGAATGTCTACATTGAAAAGGCTTTTCAATTTTTTGCTGGAAGTCTCCTCAGAGATATTGGCATCCCACAGAGTGCTCTCAAAGTCCCCTGGTCCCATTCTCTGGATTATTTCAAACTTACCCTGGGTTTGGATCTGGTCTAAAGGGAGTCTAGGATTCAGGTGCTGTATCTCCAAGAATAGCATTCTATGGCCTGTCCACCGCGTTGTCAATGAAGAGCGGTTCAAAAAGACACAAGAACCCAGGACTAAACTGGACCCCAGCACACCTTCAAGCAAACACACTCTCTCACAAAAGCCATAGACCCATTCTAGCCTCCCAGAGAATTTGCTGCAGAGTGACCCAATCATGGAAGAATACTAGTGCCCATGTGGCTCACTATAGTACAGTGAGGGACTATCATTAGCTGTGATACCTTATTTAAGAGTATCAGGCTTGAAGGTAGAGGTGCTGAATTCTAATTCCAGCTCTTCTACTTAAAAGCTATGTAACTTTGAACAACTTCCCTGAGTCTGTTTTCTTATTTATAAAATGGAAATGACAAAATTTTAAGTAAACCTATTATACACAGTCCTTATTAAGGATCAGAGGTGTTTTAATAATCTTTAAAAAGAGAATTACAGATGTAAAATGTAATGATTTTTCTCTTGTAAACAAGAGATTAGAGAGGTCTTCAAAAATGGCTACCTGTTCCTAGCAAAACATTATTCCAGGTCTTCATAAATCTCACTTCTTTGGCTAACTAATATTCAAATTCACAGAGCAACTTTAATGAGATGAGTGACATTCAAAGAAAATCAAGAAATCCTCAGCTAGGATTTCTTTTAAATCACACAGTGATATAATATTTGAACAAAAGCTCAAAATATTTTGAGTGTCACTTTCCATCTGTATCCAAAACCTCACAAAGCACTTATTTCACTAAATGAAACCACACTTTGACTCACAGAATTAGTTTTGCTGTGACTGTTTTCTTGACATTTATTCAAAGAATGTATTATAGCTAAAAGGATTAAAATGGATAAGGGTATTTAAAAAGACATTAGTGGAAAATAAATAATTTAGATCAAGTTCCAATATGGAGAAAGAAATATGACACTACAGCACTGCTTTGTTTGAAATTATGGACAAATACCAAACAGAAGTTCTTGCAAAAAAGTACCAATGAAAGAACTAAAGAGAATAGTTAAATTTCAGCTCATCTACGTATGGATCATTTACTCACTAAAAAACTGACCATAATTACTGACTAAAAGATGATCTAGATAAGCAAGTTGTACAATATGATCCCAATTATATATTTAAAAGTTTATATACAGCTGTATACATAGATAAAGGTCTGGGGCAGCTTGAGTGGCTAGTAGTTTAGCACCACCTTCAGCCCAGGGCATGATCCTGGAGACCTGGGATCTAGTCCCATGTCGGGCTCCCTGCATGGAGTCTGCTTCTCCCTCTGCCTATGTCTCTGCCCCTCTCTCTCTCTCTCTCTCTCTGTTTCTCATGAATAAATAAATAAAATCTTAAAAAAAAAAAAGGTCTGAAGAGATACATGCCAAACTATTAAGAGTGATTATATCTATAAAGTGGGATTGGGGGTGATTTGATATATGTATTATTGAATTTATACTAGTGAGCCTGCATTATATTGGTAATTAATAAAATAAATAAAAGCATAATCTTTAAAAGTAAAAATATGAATTAAGAAGTTAAGCATTCACTAGAAATATCCTATTTTCAAAAAAAAGCAGAAACGATGAATGAAAGAAAGCTTATTCCCTTTAGTGTATTAAGCTACCAAATAAATGGCAAATTATTAGCCAACAAGTATGTGATGAAGAGCTACTATGCCAAAGGCACTCTACTAGATATTATAGAGACTACAGAAATGATACAATCACTACTCTTACAATGACCTATAATCTAAGGGTAGAACCAAGTCTACATGAATATACACAAAAAGATACATGAGAAGATAACACAATATGAAAATAGCAAAGAAGTGATTTTTAGATAATAAATGCCTTAGAAATTCAGACTTGATGAATGTTTCATGAGTAAATTCATTAATTAAACCACTTTGAGCTGAGATAGTAAAGAATTCATAGAGAAGGAGGACAAATGTAAGCAGGGTTTTGCAAGGTAGAAAGAATTGAGAAATGGGTAGAAAATGGGCCAACACATGATGGAGTGGGGGATCAAAGGGCTAGAAATGCTGGCAGAGAGAGTACAAGCCAACCCTCAAGGGCCTTGGAAAGCTGAAGGAGAGTGAGAACTTGAATAAGCAGACAAAAGAGATCTCTGAAGGTTTCTAGCTGGGCAGACAGTAGAGCTTCAGAAAGATTAATCAGGCAGCAGGATAGAAAGGACAGAGACATGGAACTCAGGTGTCAGAGAGAGGTGATAGAAGGAGGAAATAAATGACAAAACTAGATGGAAACAGCCACAAAAGAAATAATACTTTTCACGTAGCCCTATTCTCAAACTTCCAAATCAGACTCAAGCTAATATAAACCCCTAGTGAAATGGAAAGACCTTTGAAGCTGTCTTGGTAGAAGAATGAAGAACCTGGTGCTGTTATGCTGTAAGAGGGACAGTGACAATGACTAACTTCAGAGTGAGAATGTCTTCCAATCACAGCTCTGCCACCTAAAAACAGAGTTACTTAAATCACCCCTGAGACTTTGTGCAGAATATTTAAACCTCTTTGTTTGTTGGTTTCTTCATTTTAAGTGGCTATAAAAGTGTTCTCCACTTGAATTTAAAAATCTCAATTCAAAGAGAAAGACAGGGAGGGAGGTTAGAAAGGAAGAGTTTTCTTGAAACCTCATCCCTATCAGTTTTCTTTATCATTCACAGGGTTTCACTGGGCTTAGAACTGAAGGCAGAGTATGGGTCCATTTGTAAATATAAAATAAGGTAATCTTGGGGTGCCAGGGTGGCTCAGATTGTTAAAGCTCTGCCTTCAGCTCAGGTCATGATCTCCAGGTCCTAGATCAAGCCTCATACCCTTGTCCATTGGGCAACCTGCTCAGCAGGGAGTCTACTTCTCCTTCTCCCTTTGCCTCACCGCCCACCACCCCACTTGTTCTCTCTCAAATGGATTTAAAAAAATCTTTTTTAAAAAATAAGGTAATTCTAAAATTGCCCAACAATTTGTTTATAACTTTCCAACAACTTTTTAAAATATACTTAATTTTCTGGTTTTTATCCTGCTATTTCCCTTATATCAATAACATTGCTGATCCATTTCTATTAATCTCTTCAATGGGAAAATTGGACATCCACATGCAGAAGAATGAAACTAGACCACTCTCTTTCACCATACACAAAGATAAACTCAAAATGGATGAAAGATCTAAATGTGAGACAAGATTCCATCAAAATCCTAGAGAACACAGGCAACACCCTTTTTGAACTCGGCCACAGTAACTTCTTGCAAGATACATCCACGAAGGCAAAAGAAATAAAAGCAAAAATGAACTATTGGGACTTCATCAAGATAAGAAGCTTTTGCACAGCAAAGGATACAGTCAACAAAACTAAAAGACAACCTACAGAATGGGAGAAGATATTTGCAAATGACATATCAGATAAAGGGCTAGTTTCCAAGATCTATAAAGAACTTATTAAACTCAACACCAAAGAAACAAACAATCCAATCATGAAATGGGCAAAAGACATGAACAGAAATCTCACAGACGAAGACATAGACATGGCCAACACGTACATGAGAAAATGCTCTGCATCATTTGCCATCAGGGAAATGCACATCAAAACCACAATGAGATACCACCTCACACCAGTGAGAATGGGGAACATTAACAAGGCAGGAAATCACAAATGTTGGAGAGGATGCGGAGAAAAGGGAACCCTCTTACACTGTTGGTGGGAATGTGAACTGGTGCAGCCACACTGGAAAACTGTGTGGAGGTTCCTCAAAGAGTTAAAAATAGACCTGCCCTACGACCCAGCAATTGCACTGTTGGGGATTTACCCCAAAGATTCAGATGCAATGAAACACCGGGACACCTGCACCCCGATGTTTCTAGCAGCAATGTCCACAATAGCCAAACTGTGGAAGGAGCCTCGGTGTCCATCGAAAGATGAATGGATAAAAAAGATGTGGTTTATGTATACAATGGAATATTACTCAGCCATTAGAAACGACAAATACCCACCATTTGCTTCAACGTGGATGGAACTGGAGGGTATTATGCTGAGTGAAGTTAGTCAATCGGAGAAGGACAAACATTATATGTTCTCATTCATTTGGGGAATATAAATAATAGTGAAAGGGAATATAAGGGAAGGGAAAAGAAATGTGTGGGAAATATCAGAAAAGGAGACAGAACATAAAGACTCCTAACTCTGGGAAACAAACTAGGGGTGGTGGAAGGGGAGGAGGGCGGGGGGTGGGGGTGAATGGGTGACAGGCACTGAGGGGGACACTTGACGAGATGAGCACTGGGTGTTATTCTGTATGTTGGCAAATTGAACACCAATAAAAAATTAATTTATTTAAAAAAAAGTATCCACTTCTGAATATAGCTCCTTCCCAGATAAACTAGTAAGTTTTACTCCCCATTAGATCAGTTGTTCTATTCCTTCAATACATCTTAAAAATGTGACAACCATCTTTCATTTTTCATGTGTCTTTCTGTGATTATTCTTTTGTGGTTTTACCTAACAACTAGTTTGTGTCCTAACTCACAAGATTTTCATTATCCTTGTGGGAAGGCCTGGAGCGCACATATTTTTAATGTTCTACAATGTTTAATATATGGCTTCTGAGGGCCAGCCAGATAGGTGAACAGATGAATAAATAAAATAATGAATGAATCAAAGACAGGATCCCTCTCCTATCTAAGCATGGTAAAGAGAGAACAGGACTGGGTTCTAATCTTGATTCTTTCAACTGCCCATCTTTATGACCTTGAGCAAGTCACATGTCTTTTCTGAGTCTCAGGTTCTTCATACACATACACAATGTTTCTCATCAGCTTGATTTAAGAATTAAATGAGATAACATGTAAAGCATAGTAAGAGGTCAGCAAATAGTAGCTATTATTAGCATTATTATTATATACCCTTAAGACTCGGTCAAGAGCCCTCCTCCTAGGCACCTGTCCTGACTACTCCAACTCTCAATCTCCTTCTCTCAACTCCTAGAGTCCTTACAGCTTGTTCTACATGATATAACATTTGAATATATCTTAACTTGTTCTTGTTGTTATTATTTTTTGCATGTCTTATGTGTCTGAAAAGATTTTTAAGTCTTCAGGTTTAATAACTGACGTCATTGAGTCTCTGCTCTACAATTTATTAGCTGCGTGGTCTTGAGCAAGTTACTTAACCATTCTGTGCTTTGGTTTCCCCATTTGTCAAGTGAGGAGAACAGTACTTTTCTCATGGGTTGATAAAGAATTAAATGTCCTAGTGCATGTAAATTGTTTAAAATAGTACTTGGCACATAATAAGCACTCAATAATGTTAAGTAATATTATTATTATATTATTACTATTATTAAGCTACAGAAAAACAGCCATTCTTATTTCAGAAATAATACCCCATATCTGAGCAGTTAACCTTTTCCCAGATTTCCAATCTCACCTTCCAACCCTCTTGGCATTTTTGCCTTTCCAGAGCAAGTGAAAATAAGGTACTGGTTTAATCCCCAACAACACAAAGATCCTCAATACAAACATATAGATACAGATATGCACACCATCTTTTCTCTATGCAGCTTATATTTTTTACTCTTTATTCTCTGCCATACAAAAAGCAAAACACATGCATTAAAGTTTCTAAATAACATAAATATTTTGCTTGACTTAAGGCACCTGTTCCACGCAGTGTGTTGATAGTTATCTCTATATGGATTTTCATCGATGTCAATGCTAGTGTGTTTTAATTGTAAAATCCTAAAGACAAAAATGATGTCCACGTAAGTCAATCAAACAAATTCTGGGGCACTTGGACTAAATTAGATGGAGTATTCAGAGAAGAATCTCACAAAAATTCAGAGAATGAGGAGGGACGAATGCAGACTGGTTTAGCAGAAGGTTTAGTGGGAGAGGAGACGGGTATAACTTTGAAGGACAAATAAAATTTTGAATTTAAGAAGGAGGGTGAATGATATAAGCAAAGTGGAGAGACTAAGCAAAGATTAATCTGACTGAAATAGAAAGATAATATTGGAGACTACTATGAAATGTTACAAATGTGTAAGACCAGAACACTTGAGACTGCACTTCATGCTTTATTCTTCTTGGCATCCCCAACATCTAGCACTAAGCTTGGCACATAGTTTATAATCAAATTTTGATTAAATTAAACAAAATTACACTGTTTTTCACTATACTAAAGTGAAGAAAACTGACAGAACTGAATATCACTCAATAAATCATGAAACCGAAGGACATCAGAGTTCAACAAGGTATCTATGCCTTATACAGCACTACCCAATAATCCAGAAATATGTATTTATTCTGAATATATCACCATCCACAGACAAGTGCAAGAAATAAAACACACCAAATTCATGCTCATATATTCTCTCTTACACAAACACACATGCATGCGCATACACACACACTCTCTCAGTGTCCCTAATCCACTGCCACACAGACTAAGATAACTAAAAACTTGATTAAGGAATTAAGGAGCACCAAAGTTAAGACCCTTAACATCTAATCCATTTCGATGAAGGATTCTCAGAAGATGCTCCTGACTCCAAGTAATTGGCAGCCTGATCAGGCCCAGAGAATCATGAAAGAAATTTCTTTTCTTCTATGAGGTACTCATCCCACCAGGAGGGCTTGGGAGAAAATGAGAGAGAATTTAAACTCATTTGGCAAGAAAAGTAATGATATTTGGTATTGGCAACAGCAGCATAATCATGTTGTACAGGAATACACAACATCTATGGATTGACCAGGTGATAGATTATACAGATGTGATTGTGAATCTAAGGTTTATTTACTGGATCTTCTGACTCACTGAAATTAATTAAGCCCCCTCTACCCATAATAGACCCAGAGTTTCCTGATCTCTACCACTTCCAGCACTCTACAGCACTCTACAGAATGACTAAATGACAGAACGACTGTATCTTTGAGATAGCATATTCAAATTCACAAGATACAGTAAGCTGCAACTAACATCAGGACTTGGGTACCAAATTTTAAACATTACAGAAAAGGCATCCATTCTGTTTCTAAACGGCAGAATAAAACATATATAAAACTTCAAGTGATTTCTGACACCCTTTAATAAAATATTAAATGAAATCAAATCCTTCTAAAGTTGCTAGCAAACAAATCATGAAATGCCAAATGATGAAGTTGAAAGTTCTTCTTCGGCCTAAAAATCTCCAGAAACTGCTTTTGACTGATGCTGCTAACATGACAAGAGGTCAGTAGTATGAAATTTGACATTAATATCTTAGCCTTATTCGTCTTCTCTGCCTCAGTGTCAAACAGGAACTAGATATCTGTTCAATGAGTCAATTCATGAGTAAATGAGTACTATAAAATATTAGCCTATTTTTATTCTATATGAAGGGTATCATAAAACTTATCAAGTAAGTTCTAAAAACTTTTGGGCAGCCCGGGTGGCTCAGCGGTTTACCACCGCCTTCAGCCCAGGGCCTGATCCTGGAGACCTGGGATCAAGTCCCACATCAGGCTCCCTGCATGGAGCCTGCTTATCTCTCTGACGCTCTTGCTCTCTCTCTCTCTCTCTCTGTCTCTCATTAATAAATTTAAAAAATCTTTAAACCTTTTCCTTTCTTTTATATACCGATGATGTAAAAACTAAATTAATTATTAAATTTTAAATTATCTGTCTTTCAATCATGCTTCATAACTCAAACATCACCAAGTACTTTAGCTAAAGTATGTGAACATGTGCAGTAATTTTGAAAAGAAGAATGGGGGATGCCTGGGTGGCTCCGTGGTTAAGCACCTGCCTTTGGCCCAGGGCATGATCCTGGAGTCCCAGGACTGAGTCCTGCATTGGGCTCTCTGCATGGAGCCTGCTTCTCCCTCTGCCTGTATCTCTGCCTCTCTCTCTTTCTCTGTCTCTCATGAATAAATAAATAAAATCGTAAAAAAAAAAAAAAAAGAATGGGAGAAGGCAAAGGTCACTGCCCATGTTGAAAACATATCCTTCCCTTTTCCAATGGAACAAGAAAATTTACAATAGCCTCTAGTTTCCTATAGGAACAATACCATTTTACTATGCCTAAAATTCAAGATTTTCATAATGTAATCTGGATTTACTCAACCAACCTTTTCCCTCAAACACATACTTTCTTCTTTAATTACATATTCTAGAGCTAACAAAAATATATTAGAACTTCTTAAACTCAATTTAGACTCAATGTGAGCACTCAGAGCTTTTCTTAGAATCATTTCTAATGAGGTGCATGGTGGCAGAGACTGTGGAGTGTCTGACTCTTGATTTCAGCTCAGATCCTAATCTCAAGGTCATGAGATGGAGCACGAGGAGTCTGCTTGTGATTCACTTTTCCTCTCCCTTTGCCCCTCCCCCTGCTTGTGTTTCCTCTCTCTAAATAAATAATAATTTTTTTAATTTTTTTTTTATTTATGATAGTCACGGAGAGAGAGAGAGGCAGAGACATAGGCAGAAGGAGAAGCAGGCTCCATGCACCGGGAGTCCGATGTGGGATTCGATCCCGGGTCTCCAGGATCGCGCCCTGGGCCAAAGGCAGGCGCCAAACCGCTGCGCCACCCAGGGATCCCCTAAATAATAATTTCTAACATGTACTTTACTTATTCTATTTTTTAAATTATCACATTTCTGAATTAACAACAAAATGTGCAAATAGGCTTCTAAAAAAAAAAAAAAAAACAGAGCTCTAGCAAAATGAACTAAGACAATTCCTAACATGTGCCTTCTCTGCAACCAAGATGGTCTCCTTACTATCCAAACACATGTTTAGACTTTGCCTTCACACTCTTTCCCTTGAGTTAAATGTCCTCTCTTCTTGTTGCTACCTCTCTAAAGTCTACATATCTTTCACAAGGCCAAACCTAACTCTTGCCTAAGTCTGACCCATAATCACCTTTACTTTTCATAGTATACCTGGCAAACTATGTTTCACTTAGCACTTCTTTCTATACTGTCTCTGAATTACTCTTAAATTTTATCAGTATAAATGTTATCTCACTAAGTAAGCTATTAGTTTACTGACAGCAGGGACAGTGTCTTCTGAAGGGTACAGGTCAGTTGTTCTGTAGAATGTCTTTCCATATGGCTAGTGTTTTCTCATAATTACAGAGTTAGAGATTCTTGCAAAGAATATCAAAAAGGTGATATACCTTCTCATCATATCATATCATATCATATCAGGGAATACATGATTATCCACATGATTTATCTGCTTATGTTATGTTTGATCACTTTGCTGAAACAACAGTCTGTTTCTCCACTATAAAGCTAGTATTTTTCCTTTTACAAATTTTCTTCTTTAGAAACAAATAATTAAATCCATCCTATACTTAAAGGAACAAAAGTCAAGTTCTACCTCCTAAAGAGAAAAGTATCAAAGAATTTATGGACATAAACTAAAACCACCAAAACAATTAATTCATAAATATTTGGGAGAGATGATTTGAGGCTATGCAAATACCCAGTTGTACATTAAAGTCTTATCTATTTATTTTTTTAAGATTTATTTATTTGAGAGAGAGAGAAAAGGCAAGCAAGGGGAGGGAGAGAGAGAGAGAATCCTCAAGAGAGAGAGAGTCCTCAAGCAGACTCCTCAGCAAACACAGACCCTGATGTGGGGTTCCATCCCAGGACCCAGAGATCTCAACCTGAGCTGAAACCAAGAGTTGGATGTCCAACCGACTGAGCCACCAATGCATCCCTCATCTATTTATTTTAACACTGATTAGTAGATCTTGCCTACAGCAATTATTACTGTTGTATTATAACAGTAATTTGGGACACTATCATTTATTTATTTGATATTTTGCCATTCTTTGTCTAGTGTGAAACTAAACAGAGTAGGTAACCATAAAATCCTTGTAAATGTAATCAAAGTTCAAGAAACCTTTATAAAACCTTTATTTTAAATAAAATGAGATAGCAAAAGGTAGGTAAGTTCAAGGCAAATACGTTTTTTGGCAATTGTGCTGTTCTTATGTCTTATGTCTTGATTGATGGCATGGTAATAGAAAAAAATTAACTACCTCACCTCTACTAAAACTGGGAAAACTTCCTGGAGAAAAGTGAACAACAGTTGTAGAGTACCTCAGAGTTTTAAAAATGCACTCACATTCATCATTTAGAATTTGAGAAGCTCTCTGAAGGGAAAATCTTCAAGATAAGGAAGATTTTTAAAAACTTCTGAAGTTTGTGAAAAAGTGCTATTAAACCAGGAATTCAAAAATCAGACATAGAAACTAAGTAAGGCTAACAAGGAAAAGCAAAAGTAAAGACAAAGAAGAAACAGATACAATATAAAACTAGTCTGAGTCCAGTGCAAGACTTTAAATCAGGGGGAAAAAGTTGATTTAAATATGTAGCATGAAATCAAGACGATTTAGACTACATAATAGTACATGGTTAAAATAATGAAAACTGTCATTAAAATAAGCATTAAGCGGTGGCCCAGCAGTTTAGCACCTGCCTTCAGCCCAGGGCGTGATCCTGCAGACCAGGATCGAGTCCCACGTCAGGCTCTCTGCATGGAGCCTGCTTCTCCCTCTGCCTGTGTCTCTGTCTCTCTTTCTCTCTCTCTCTCTCGCTCTCTGTCTCTCTACGACTCTCATGAATAAATAAATAAAATCTTTTTTAAAAAAATAAGCATTAAGAATGGACTTGTAAGACTATGCATTGAAGATGAAAAATGAATAGAATCTTCATGTATGAATTCACTCAATTCTTCATTAGTCACCTCCATTTTCCTAGGGCTTTAACAGTATTCTTAACCCAATATATTTCAAAAATACTTGCTGAAGTTCTATATAATGCTAGATATTTCAGAATATACAATAATTAGATATGGTCCCTTCCCACAAAAAAATTGCTTTCTAATTGTAAAGGTAAAACATTTAATGGAAAGGAAAACTTTTCATACACATGTGAAAAGTTAAAGAGCAAAATAAGGCAGATGGAGCCGGAAAAAAAAAAAAAAAAAAAAACATAAAGAGTAAAAGCTACAACAGTCCAGAGAAAGAAGAGATCACTATGCAATGATATGCTTAGGAAAGGCTCTGAAAAAATAAAGAGCATAGGCATTTACAATGGGCCTTCAGGAATTGGGTAGTGGGTGAGATTTGAACAGAGCTAAGAGAAGGCATTCAGAGCAGAGATATGAGGCTGAACAAAGGTATGGGGATGAGATAATGAAGGTGCTTTAGGGAGAGTGAAAATCAAGTAGGATTGTAATAAAAAATAAATGAAAACACAGGATATAAAACGTAAGCCGAGACTGAGATGTGAAAGGCTTTGAATGTCAAGTTGAGGAGCTCGAACATTTTCTGTACACAATCCGTAAATAAACAAAATTTCTGGGTAAAAGAGTGATATAATGAATATAGTATTTTAGAAATATCAACCTTGTTTTTGACACGCATAATAAGCAGTATCCAAAAGGTAAGGCAAATGGTAAGATTCCAAGGTATGAAGAACAATCCTATTTTTCTTTCACTGTTACCATGTTTGTATGAAATTCAAGGTGCCTAAACATAGAGTAGAATAGATTACTGTATTAAAAGAGTAACCAAAGACTCTCCCAAAGTGATACATAAACAATGGTTTTAGAAAGTAGAGAAAATGCAATTGCACTAAAGCTTAGAAAGTATTTGGAAAATATAAGCCACATGTCTTGTTAATTGCACTCTTAATTCAGGGGGGAAACAACAAATTATATCAAAGTGGCAATATGAATGAATTAACCATAAAAGTGTATTTTTTACCCACACTGGAACTATTGGTTCATTTCACTGTTAGCATGTAACAAAACTAAAGTTTGGTCTCTTCTCTCATTACCACAAAAAAAAAAGTAAGCCCCCCTATGCTCTCCATCTCCATTCCTTAAAGACAATTCCCTTAATCCTCTCAGACAATTCCCTAATTCTCTTTTCTTCTATATAAATTTGTCTCACTGAATCTTATTCACTCCTTAATTGCACTTTAAAATATTAAATTTAGAAATTTTCTGAAATTGCTCTTAATAAAAGTAAGATCCTTAGCCTTTACGTAGTGCTTTGTAACTGACAAAATATTTTACACACATTACTTCTTAAAAGCCTCACAGAAGCAATGCACAATAAGTATTATCTTCATCCATATGCTATAAAGAAGCAAGTTCAGGGCCACACAATTATAAGTGATAGAGCAAGGCCTGCAACACAGGCTTTCTAAGTCCAAATTCCATATTCCCTTCACTATAGCATTCAACTTCATAATGTGCCAAAAGGTGTATCTTATTTCCCAAAATGTATGTTATTACTCTGTACTATATTTAAGTCAATACATCTTGTTTTTAATAAGGGGCTTATGCCCAAGAGCCTATTACGGGGCCATTTACTAAGAAGACCTAATTATGTTTAAGATGTTCATGATGATGATGATAATTGTCACTGGGTGAAAAGTGATAACTAAAGTATTATGTTTGCAAAATTGCTAAGACTATACCAAAAACATTTTTGCCTTAAATTCTATAGTGCAACATGCAACAACAAAGACAATATGGGTTGATTTAAGGATATGTGACGATCAAAGGGCAGAATAGGGCATTCCTACTCTTTAATTCTACCAAGGCCTCAAATACTGATATATTTCAGAGCATCTTATTACCAGGGAGACATAAATCAAAAGGAGCTCAGCTAGGAGTAATAAAACAGATTAGTGTCTGGAAGTACAGACTTTAAAGAAAGTTTTAAAAGAACTAAATCCAGGTAGTCTAGATTTAAAAAAAAAAAAAACAACAGCTTTGAGGAAACTATTTTTTGAAGCTGACACACCAAAGACAGAATTATTTTGAAGATAGATGTTTTTAAAAATGCAAAAAGGAAATAACCGTAAATACTTGAAGAATATTTATAAAAAGAAAATTCAGGATAAATATACTGGCAAAAACCTATGGGACAGAGACCTCTCTCCCACAAGTGTGGTAAAAACTACATTCCTAGAGATATCTAATACCAGGTTGGACAAAATAAGAAAAGGATTCCATATGGAAAGATCCTATACTAGCCCCTGAAGTGGTGGGAGGATTGAAGATGACCTCTTAGATCTTTTCCATTTCTGATTTTTTTTTTGTTTAATTCTATGAAGTTTTATAGGGCATAGCCTTCTGCCAATTTCCTTTCTCCCCATGATGCCCACTTTCTCCTTTCACAAAGGGAAACAAATTGTATGCTTCATTTTAAGCAGATCTCATGTTCTCAATAAATTGGTAATATAATCCTAGGTACAAGTTGGGGAAGAAAAAGGCCAATTCCTGTAATTTATTATGGTCCTTTTTCCCCCCCAGTGGTTCTTGGGGGCTCTTACAAGTTTTTTTCACAAGCCAAAGAACTGGTGGTTCACATGGATTCCAAGAAGAGCTGTTTCACCAGGAAAACCATTAATATTCTCCCTTCCCTTCTCATGTCTGATCACAGAGCTGACAGTGACCCTGGGAGCTATAAGGCCCTGGGTCAAATTACCATCAGAGCTGCTGTTCAGGATTATCTTTTACCTTTCAACATTTTATGCTGAGTGACAGCAAAATCTATTGCAATCCACATTTTTATGGCAATGACATTTACCTTTGAAAAGACATAGCTTTAAACTCCTATACACTTTGGCAAATGTTATAAGAGTAAGTCTTATTCACGCTTTAAACTCAAGAAGCCTCAGCCTTGCTCTCTTTCTCCATTCTGGCACTTAAAAAAAAATTTTTTTTTCCCAGTCATCCTTGAAATAGATCCCACTATCTCTCCAGAATCTCCATTCAGTGAAACTCCAGAATATACATCAGCATTTCCTCATTTTGCTGATTTACAAGACAAGATGTAATAAACTCTATGGAGCTCTAAGAACCTGTCCTTGAGCCCTTTAAAAATTAAACTGAGGCTCACTTATGAAAAGGGACAGCAGGGCAGAGATAACCCTCCAAGAATGGACACCAAAGCCTCTTTTATACAATCTAAACAGTCTTGGTAGCTGAGGACCCACCAATTACCACCTGGACTATCTAAAAGAAATATGTCTCCCTACCCACAAAGAAGATTCATATATATTAACACTACATCCCTTCAACAAAAATTTTAAATATCATTTTCATTTTTTTCCTAGTAAAAATGATACTGTTCAAACTAAAAATATTGGTCTCTCGCACTAGCATATGATTAGGAGTTTTCAAACCCCTTCCAACACTTAACTCATTTGACCTGACAAGAATAAAGGCTGGCATTTATAACCCCATTAAAAAAAAAAAAAAAAAAGAGAGGACTCTAAGATTAGGCAGCCTGAAGGAGAACCTCCTGTGAGGATTTTCAAACCTTCGCCAACAAAGGTTCAATCTAAAAGGGATTATTCAGAAAACTTTAAATGGATTTCACAAGAGACTGTATCATCCATACCCTCATCTCAGGAAAGCAAGAAATAAGAAAAACAGAAAGGCACTTTTTTCTAGAATTTTAAGAATGAAACGTGACCCGGACCCATGAGTAGCCTATGAACCTGTCTGACATTTCTCAAGAAACCCACTGCATCTTCTCCCCACTGCACTGGCCAGCAACTGTTCCGCCTGCCAGATCTCGGCCTCGGAGCAAAGGCGCGCAGCGAAAGGCCGGCAGCCGGGACGGGGACAAGCTGGGGACCCCCTCTGCGTAACCACGCCAGGCGTCCCACACTCCGGTACCCCCTCGCCCGCAGCCACCAGCTTAACAGAGGAGCTTCCACCACACTCTCCTCCTAGCCTGCTACCCCCCCCAACCCCCCGCACACACACAGCGAGTGCTCGCTCCTGTCCTCAAACTTCCCCCACCCCGCTAGACTGGAAGCAAGTTTCTCACCATCCTCATAGTTTTTGAGATAGTAATCCGGACCGGGGCCCCCACGGCTTTTCGCCGGGTTCCTCAGGTTCTGGAACTGCAGGAAGTCGGTCCTTTTGCCCCCGAAGCGCAGAAAGGCGGGCGAAAGTCCCCGAGCCAGGGTGACCAGACGCTTGGAGCTGCAAGGGTAGAGAAAGAGAGAGGAAAGGATCCGGGGGGACGGCGAGGGGGCGCGAGGCACCGACCAAGGCCCTCTTCCCACTCTCCGCGAGCGACCTGGCCGAGGCTGGAGGCGGCGTCCCCCCCACCCGCCACCCGCCACCCGCCACCCGCCACCCGCGCGGGCCCGGCATCCCGCGTGCGCCCGGCTCCCCGGGCTACGCCTCCTGCGCCCGGGCGGCCACGGCCCCCTCCCGCAGACAACCGGACGCCGCTCGCCAAAGGTACTTCTTTCCAAACGGTTAGTCTGTTTGTGAACACCGCGCGTGGCGGGGGGGGGGGGGGGGGAGTGCGGGGGGGGCACTTTTGCTAGGAATGCGCGGCTAAGGCGCAGTTGCCCAGCATCTGCCGCCGCCCGGAAAGCGCTCCTGGCGGAGACGCGCAGCGCGCGGACTGGACTGCCGGGTCCGACTTCTGCCAAAGCTGGAGGCTGAAAGCCGAGATCAGCCTCCGCCGCCGCAGGGGCACCGCAGCCTCTGTGGATAGGGTGAAACCTGCCTCCTCTCTCAGACCAGGTACCCGAGGTCTAGTTTGTGGGGCGGTGGTTGTTGCTTTCCCTTAATGCTAAAGTTGATTTTCCTTTAACAGTATCTTGTAACAACCGCGTCCACCTCCCAAACCCTGGACAAGAGATTCCCGGGGTAAATCCTTGCTTTTCTGGGAACTCTCCCCCTCCCTGCCTTGCACGGTAAAAAGCAGGGTCTCTTCGGTCCCTTAAATAATTCAGCCTTGATTTCAGGAAAGGTAACATACTCCTCTCCGACTCTCCGAGTTCAATTCCCATCTTTTTCATTCCTAACGTGGGGCCCTTTGGAAGCAAGCTCTGAGGAAAAAGTGAAGTTTGCCGAAACATGGAACCTGCTTGTCGGAGGATATTCGAGGAGCACCAGAAGAAAAGCATTTACATTTATTTAGGTTCAGGATTTCCATAAATAAATGGTTTTAAAAGCCAAAAGCTACTTCAGGGCGGGGTAAAGAAGGAGCAGTGCAAATACTCTCAGTACTAAGGCGAGCAACTGTTAAATTCTGGATCTATCAGTTATTTTTAACGCTTTGCTGGTTCAGGTTCTGAAAATCCAAATCCAAATGTAGAAAATACACGGGATCATATCGGAGGTGGATATGAAAGAAAAAAGCCGGGGGCTGCAGTTTCGGAGAGCCGCTGACAAAAGCGGTGAGCACCCGGAGGAGCCCAGTGGCCGCGAACATCGTTTAGCCGAGGGCTGCAGGACTGCGTCCCAGGACGCGTGCAGTCCGGGCGTCGCGTGGGCCGTGGCTGGCAGAGCAGCCTCCGCGCCAGTGCGGCCCCGCACAAAAGGCATTTCCAATAACCGTCCATCCGGAAGCCTGCACAGCCAATGCAAATGCGCCCCGCCACGGCTTCTTCCCCGAAAAGCTGCCTTCCAGAACCTTTTTTTTTTTTTTTTTTTTTTTTTTTTTTTTTTTGCAGCATGCATTTAACAAGATGGTTTTAAAAAGAAGGAAGGAAAAAAGCCCGTAGGAGTCCGCGCAGCTGGAGTAGTGCTAGGCAAGTGGGGCGTGTATTTCGTAAAACCCCCGTCGCCCCCAACCAACCGACAAGCCCAGAGACGCGCTCTGCTCCACGACAGGACTTCCGAGGAGGAAGCCGGGCCGCGCGCAGCTCTTCCCGCCTTCCCAGCGGAGGCACCGCCAGGAACTGAAAGGGCCGCAGCGGCAGTAGCAGCGGCAGTAGCAGCAGCAGCACCACCACCACCAGCCACTCGGTCCTCCCGCAATGCTCGCTCCACGTGGAAGGGGCGCTCCACGTGGCGCCTCCCGCTACCTGCCGCGTCCAGTGACCCGGCCGAGGCCCGGGCAGACCGCGGCGCTGAGCACGGCAGCAGCAAAAACGGATTTCTCCGGGAGTGAAAGATACTCACGAAAGACGCGCGGCGGACGCGGCCTCCGAGCAGAAAAGCGGGACTGAGAGAGCGCTCGGGGCTCTTCGGGAGAGCCCACAGCTGAGGATCCAATTTGGAGGGAATTTTTAATAACTCAACACTTGAATTCGACATTGCAGACGATTTATTTATTTTTTTTTAACACTGCAACTCTGTCCCTGATGGAAAGGGATCGCAGTTGCCTAACTGCTAACCAGCAACAACCCAGGAAGAGAGTTGAGCCCAATTAGATTACAAGCCCTTGAATAAGGGGGTGGGGGGTGGTCCACGATCACAAACCACCCGGTTTGGTGATACGCTGGTGCCGGGTTCAGACCTCGGAAAAATCCCCGGAGTATTTCTAGTACCCTTTCGGCTCTCCTTATATACCCTATGACTGGAGCGAGAATTTTTTTTCTTTAAAGAAAAACTAAACTATGCAGTTACCGCAGGAGATTTAAGGAGGAGGGACTGGGGGGCCATTCGGTCTATAAAAAACGTCTAACAAAGTCCTGCAGTCTGGAAAGGACAGCGGAGGATATAAAAGAAAACTTCAAAAATCCGATCCAACCTGCCAACCGCTCAGTCTCTGCTTAAATTCATTTTCTGTCTTGGAGTGGGAGAGAACTGACAAATCGATCTTTCCGTGGAAAATTCCACTTTCGTGCGAGCCCGCTTAAACACTCATAACACACAGGCACACACACACGCATACACACCCATTCCTCTCGGGTCTTTGTTGCTCGAGACTTTTTCTTCGCTTTTGTAACTGCCCTGAACCTCTTGTTTCTTTTTCAGAAGGAGACAGGGAGGCTAATTGTGGATATATGTAAGCACAACATTTTTTCAGTCATAACTGATAAGTTTCTGAAATGCCTTCTGCATTGCAAACATGTGCATCTTAATAGAAAACATTGCTTTTCTCAATCACCAGTTAAAGCCTCACAGCAAATATTCCAGGAGGAGGAAAACCTCTTTTCTTCTCTTTGTGAGATCCGCTTGATTTTCTTCTTCTTCTTCCCCCTTTGGAATGGGGGATAGGAAGGGGTGGGGGTTGTTACTTAAAAAAAAAAAAAATGATCCATGGAAGCCCCTGCCTTACCTTAAGAAATCGAGCCAGCCATCATGAATGATGGACGGATCCAGCTGCAGAGAGAGGAAGTTCTCATTGACTGTCCTGACTGGGTTCTTGGTGCTCACATCAAGTAGAATCAGGGTCTTTTCCTTCAAACCTGGAGCTCTGTCTACAGGCAAGGGTCTCCTGTCTCCAACTTGGGAGGAAAAGGAGAGATGGAACAACAGAGCCAAGAAGAGAGCCACCGGGGCTAGGCACGCAGGGGGGCGGGAGTTGCTGGAGGGCATGGCTTCAGGGAAGGCACAGAGCACCCTCATTAAATCCCTCTGATTTAAACCTCTCTTCCTACAGGGTCTCACTGGTGACTAATTGTCCTTATCTAAAGTGTGTGTCTGTCTGCCTCCCCCCACTTTTTTTTTTCCTTTCCTTTTTTCCCCCCTCTCTCTCTTTCTCTCTCTCTCTCTCTCTCTCTCTCTCTTTTTTTTCAGTGTTTTGGTGCTGGTGGAGCGAACTCACGCCCCTAGCCAGCCTTCTCAGTGACTCGTGCCAAGAGTACTCGTTCACCAGCACCGCCCCTTTAAGAGATTTCGACTGCAGACATTTTTTAACTTTTTAAAGGTAAGGGGGTTGGGGGGGGTGGAGGATAGAGGCGGGAAGTAGGAGGAAGGGGTGGCGTTGTACCCTCCTGATTTAACCCTCTAGGGTCAGGAAGCAGAGAGAGGGACCGAAACTGTACGGTTGTAACGTTCTGGGTACGGGGCGGGACGTCTTGTTTTTACTTCCCTCCCAGCGAGGCTCTGGGGAGGGCCGTTCTAGCTTCAATCCCGACACGAAAGCCCCAGCGCCAGCCCTGGGCGCGCCGGAGTAGAGTGCGCACCCGCCGTGCGCCGGTTTCTCCTGACAGCATCAGGCATTTCTTCCATTCTGGGCCCTTCCCTAGGAGTTGAAGGAGCAGGAGTAAGAGTGGTTAAGTTGCAGGGGGTCCTCAGCGGCGACTGTGATTCCTGCCAAAGCATAAGAGTGCAGATGGAGACTTCATGGACACAAGTATGGACCTCAGCTATGCGTAGAGCAGCCACACAGAGCATCCTCTGACCTCAGTAGGGGAAACGGTAGCGAGAAGGAATACAGAGTGACCCGGTCAAAGGGCTTATACACTGGTAGGGGCAAAAGAGCCCAGGTTGGTTGCACGTGGCTCTGTTCTGCCTGCAACCACGGGAAAAATGTCAATATATGCTGACTCAGGACAAGTCAAAGCAAACTGGTCGGTGCTTGGATAGTCTGCGCGGCGCTGCGCCCATCTGAACCGCGGCATGGCCACTCCACTGTGCAAGCAGACTTGCTCCTCCAGGCCCTCCTTGAGGTCGACCCTGGGGTTATCCCTCTTGCGAGGGAAGTGCGCCTTTATAGTGCCAGAAAGGAACAGAGTAACACAGTTGGGTTTTCAAACTCAGCCAGGAGTCACAGCCAGTGTCCGCCAGGAGTCGCGTGATACACCACCCGCCCTGGCTCACCAAGCCCCACCCACACCACCTCTCAAGCGGAGCCGTGGATCCCAAACTTAATCAAGGGAAAGAAGTCGGGCCCAGTTTGCTGTACTCAGCAAAGTTGAGGACCCACATTGAGATTCTTTCTGGAACAAAATGGGCCTTTTATTTGGCAGATGAAGATAACTACTTTATGTATTGTGGGTATGCATGAACATCCCAGGGCCTCCGGATATCAAACATGCAAAATGCAGAGCAAAGGTTTTCCCCAAAAGTGGATATGCAATGGCAGTCTCAGAGCCCACAAACACTGAAATGGCAACCTGTCTCCCCTCTATACCCCCAGACAGGATGAAGGAATTTGAAAAGGGCTGGAATGCATGACCTTCAACTGAAGTTCTCTGAGGAGCTTCTATCAAACTAAGCAAGCAAGTAATATGGAAGTTAAGTTAGGTTAGACTGAGAAGTGCCACTAAGACCTTCTAGAAGTAGGACTGCATAAAATGAGGACAAAGAAGAAAGAAAATCCAAGGCATATTATTTAAAGATGATTTTAAAAACCAGAATGTTATATGCTGAAGTATTAGATGTGGGCTTCAGCCCTTAAGGCCTGCCCGCTTCTTTCCGTTCCTGAAAGTTTCTGACATGCCTAAGTCCTTTAAAATATGTGTGTGTGGGTGTGTGGTATGGTATAAGCTCCCATAGAAATTAACTATAATTTTAAAATGTGCACTGAGCACCTCCTTAAACAGGAATAGCCTGGTGAGCAAAGATTCTTATTTATCTTTGTATCTCCAGACCCAGGCACTTAGCAGGCACTCAATAAATGTCTATGAAATAAATTAATGGTAAATCAAAGCATGCTTAACACACTAAAATCATATAGTGCTTTCAAGAAAAATATGGAAAAAAATAAGATTTTTTTTTTGTCATGGTGAACTGTTTTTTAGGTTTCTGTTCAGTAATTTGTTTTCCCAGCTATTAGCATTTTCCTGGTTACCTCCTTCAGGAAGTACTTATCTTATGAATTCAGAAGCCATTAGTTAGTTCATTTGCTGTATTCAGAATTAAAATCGATTATATATGTTTAACAAGGAGTCAGGTTTTCCAAAGGCCTAAACACCCACTGGCTTACAATTGAATGTACTTTTAGAAGCCACATTAATTGGGACCAGAGGACAACCACATAAATGAAATACGTCACTCACCCAAATAGATGTCTATAATTAATATACCTTTCAAAAATACCTACTCTTGGGACTAAGGATGAACTTGGATATAATGAAAATCTGCCTAGTTCTTAATTTTATCCATGATTTTTGCTTACTTACTCAACTATTCTATAATTGTTTGGTATCCTAGTTACTTTAATCAGTATTTAATATTCTCCTCAGAACCTGTATAGTGGTACAAAAATCAAAACCAACAAAACAGTGTTTGTTTTGTTTTTTTTAATTCCTGATGAAAACCATCTTCTTTAGGCCAGCCATTGAAATTCTATAGTCACATACAGCCTCAGGACACCGAGGCAAAGAAAGCCATTTAGTAACATTTAAGGAGTTCCAGATAGCCCTGGTTGACTTCAAGATGACCTGATTGTTTGCTCCTTTGGTCTAGTTTGGATAAAGATCTTCACAAGGCTATTCTTTCCAAATAGCCTCCTCTCCCTGTAGCATGGTTTTTGTCTTACTTCCTATCTAATCCTAAATTATATGTTATAAGTAGCTCATTATTAATCTGTATATTAGATTAGTTTCTATCCTGGTTTCTATGTGCTGAGTAGCAATGACCTGTATCTCTGTCTGTCTTAAATTGTAATTTCCTAAGAGATAAGAACTGGGGCCTATGTATAAAATGTGAATTTCTGGGAACTAGCTGCATCTCCTTAGAAATTCTCTTCCTGATGTTACCGAATGGTCCTCATAGATAAATTCCTTTGATATCTAGGAGTCTAGGTTCTCACACCTGTAAGAAATCTTGAAGATTAACTCATTCAATGGTTTTCTAGACTATGACTATGGGATTTCAAAATAAACATTAATAGGGAAGAGCTGACATATATTTGTCAACTTATTTTGTCTAGCCAGGACCTTAAAAAACATCTATCAACTATTTATCACTATTATTTCCCAAAAGAAAAAAAATAGCACAAAAAAAAGCTGAGATGGTATGTCAAAAATAAAAACCAAGTATTTAAATAAATTTAATTTCATGAAAAATCATTATAATATTTTTTATCATTTCATCTCAGACCAATAGAGATATGCCAGTGACCAATATGTGTACCAGTGCTAATCACTGGGGCTAATGCTACATCCTGTGTTTATGGCCAAATTCTACTTTTTAGTATACAGTATCTTATTTGCTTCTCACTCTAGGATACTATGCCATCTTACTGCAAGATATACATGCTTTTTACACGCTCTCTTTCTATTAAACATTCAGAGCTACAGTCATTTCTATACTTGTTTTCCCCTTCTGGAAGATTTATACCAAGATGTCAAATAGCAAGAAAAAATTCTTGCCACAATAATTGGAACTGGGAAGCACGAAGCTATAGCAGCCAACCTGCTGTCTCATCACTGTATATGTACTTGTCCACAATGACTACTATTTATTGAGACCTTGTGGTCCCATGATGATACTCAGAATTACACCTATATTATCTTATTAATTAACTCTGAGAGGTAGGTATAAATTCAGTTATATACCTAGCTTATATATGAGAAAAGTGACTCAGAAATGTTAAGCAACTTCCTCATTATATACTGCTAATAAGTGGCAGCAAGGATTGAAACCTAGGACCTGACTCCAAAGCCTATGTCAGTGTTCTTAACCAACACACTCTACTGTAAGTGGCTAAAATACTGCATACCCCTTAACAATTTGTCATTGTACAGTGGAAAAAACCTTAGACTAGGAGTTGGAAGACCTGAGTTTAAGTCCTGATTTTGCCAGATCCTAGCTTTGTGATCTTGGGTAAATTTTATAACTGTTGTCTCAGCTGCCTACTCTGTAAAACTAATATAATATCCTAGAATGAGAAGCAAATAAGATTATCTATGGATAAACTGCTTTATGAATTCCAAAATATTATACAACTGTGCCACTGGTTTCTTGTTATCTCTTATTTCTTGTCTTCTACACTTGCCACAAATACATCCCCTTAACTGATGACTGGGGCAAGAATTAAGTTATATATAAAGAACTTTATAAAGTTCTTTAAACTATAAAGTTGAAACAAAAGGTCAATTCTAATACAATGTCAATAAATGCAGTAATAAGCAAGTATGTACTACATAGTTAAAAGATGCAGGCTCATCTGCCTGTGCCTAGGATCTGAAAAAGGAAGAAAAAGTTGATTAAGTTTTACATGGCTCCTTCTGTTTTCCACTAAGACAGGAGAAGGCAAAAGAGTGGGCAAAGGACAGTGCTGGGGAATAACAAAGACTGTGTTTCTGTCATGCTTAGGGGAACAAGGGATGGCAACAGTTTCTCCATATGGAAAGTTGAAGAGGAAAGGAATTTATAATTATGATTGTTCTACCTCGTTATATAAGAAAACTCTAGCTGGATGGGTTTTTTTTCCCATTGTTTCCATCAAGCAGTAAACTTATGTGGGGAAGATCATAACCATAATAAATGCAGTTGACTCTAATTAGAGTTCAGTTCAAAATCCCTTAGCATGTTTGGGGTAAGGATGAGAGTTATTTGAGAAACTGCTATAGGTAGGAAACTAAGTAACAGAAAAATGGATTACATTTATTTATGTCCTTAGTCACATTCATTAAGAGTCATTTTACCATCCTAGCCCATTTTGCCTTTTGTACATTCAGATTAGTCCTGAAAAGCATCATGTTTTACTGGAAATTGCATGGGCTTTAGAGTTCAATAGATTTGAACTGTTTAAACTCAGTTCAGAATTTACTATCTGTTCATGTGACCTTTGTTGAACAAGTCATTTATTCTTGCTGAGCTGCAATTTCCCCATCTACAAAATAAGCTTAAGAATACTTCACTCCACATGTGCTGTGAGAACTCAACGAGATAATGTCTTTAGTTCTTGGCACTTAGCTATTATTCAACTATCATTTTCACTGGTTGGGTTTCATGGTAGAAACAATTATAATTTGCATAGATAAGGTGGGAAGAAATTTATATACCTGAAACCTAAGAATTTGAAATAGTCTAATAATAACTTATAGGTATACATTCTGTTTTATGCTTATAGCATAGATAGGACAAGCTTTATCCTCATAACTCTGGTAAGGAAATACAAAGTCAAAAAGTTCGAAATACTGGAGCACCTGGGTGGCTCAGTTGGTTAAATGTCTGACTCTTGATTTCACCTCAGGTCTAGGCTCAGGGTTGTGAGATGAAGCCCACTGTCAGGCTCCATACTGGGTGTGGATCTTGCTTAAGATTATCAATATCTCTCTCCCCCTCTGCCCCTCCCCACCACTAAAAAAATAAAGTTCAAAATGCAGTTTCTTAAGGAATCTAAGGCTAAAGCCAGTTCTACTGACTGATAATCAGACTAATCTCTTGCTATCTTTGTTACCAAAAATACCTGAGAACTTTTTACATATAATGTCCCAGTTAAAAAATTCAGATTGCCTTTCACATATTCTATAAGTTCATTCACTGTAAGTTATTTATACATACAGCAGTTTCCATTATACTGCCTTCCTAGTCATATAATTCTAAGTATTTAATTGATGCTAAAGATAATTTCTAAGAAGATGAAATATATATAAATTATTTTTAAGATTTTACTTATTTTTTTTATTTGAGAGAGAATGGGGGAGGGAGACCACAAGTCAGGGGAAGAGCAAAGGGAGAGGGACAAGGAGACCCCATGTGGTGTATGGAGCCCAATGCAGGCCTCAATCCCATGACCCTGAGACCATGATCTAAGACGAAACCAAGAGTCAAACACTCAACTGACTGAGCCACCCAGGCACCCCTTTGTAAATCTTATCTATTTATCTCAGTATATCTCCTATTTTAGTATCTACATTGAAATATGAAACCTGTAATAAAACTTTTGCAGGGAACATAGTTGCATTTGTTGACCCGCAATGAGTGCCAACTATGATTGCATTTTCTTTTGTTCCCTAGGCAAACAGCACACTTGGACCTTTTTAAATATCCTAATGTGTTTAGTTCATAGTAATGAGAGTTAAACAAATATTGACAATAGAAAGCCTATCACAGGTTCAGTCCACTCCGCATAATCAAAATCAGCTGATAGACTACTTGTGCATACAATGGAATATTTTACTTCTGCTGGTATTAACATCTAGATTCCTAACTCTCTGAAATAGTTTTGTTGCCACATAAGCATATCGAAGTCCTTTCTTGGTTCAAAACCAATTATGTTAAACATTACCAACCTGAACTCTCACCATATTTTCCAATTCTTCTAGTCCTTTTAGTCACCTAGAGACAATGATATGCTGTGACTTTTAGAAAGTATGTTTCATTTCCACTGGACACTTAAACATTACATTTCTCTTTTGATTTTCTGAAGCCTAGCCAGCATGCTACTGTGTTTAAGTATTTTCAAATGTCTTTCCCTTTCAGGAAGAAATAAAAATAATTTGAGAATCGAGGGTCACTGATACTCAGCCCTGGCTGCACATTAAAATCAACTGGGAGCTTTTTAAAAATAATTATGCCTCAAGGTGCCTTGGTGGCTCAGTCGGTTAAGTGACCTACTCTTGATTTCAGCTCAGGTCATGATCTCTCAGGGTCCTGGGATGGAGTCCCTGTTAGGCTCTGCACTCAGTGAGGAGTCAGCTTGTGTCTCTGCTCCTCTCCCCACTCGTGTGCATGCACACTCTCTCTCTAATAAATAAAATCTTTAAAAAGATATATGCCTCAGCCCAGCTGCAGATATTCTGAGAACTAATTTTGGAGTAGGGCCTCAGCATATCCTAGATCCATTGCTATATAACTCTATTTGGGTTTCTAGTTACAGAAAGCAAATTTAGATGGCAAGGGATACCATGTTATTTCCATCTTTTTGATTTCTAGGTTTCAGGTAATGAGGAGCAAGAGTCCAAAAACTAAGAGCTATATCAAGAAAATTATCAGAATCTATTCTATTCCTAAGTTTAGACAATGAAAGTTCAGATAGTGAGAGACCATCCTCAGAGGAGGAAAATTATGCAAATAAATACCATATATCCTATTAGCTTTAACAGAGTTTCAACTGATTGAAATGTTTCCCCTTTACACTATCTGATTGGCAAAATGTAAATATTGAATAACACCAGTTGTAGATATGGGGAGATTTTGCAGGGAGAATGCACTTTCTTGCACATTGATGGGAGTGTAAATGAGTTGGGCCATTCTGAGGGACTATCTGGCAATATTTAATGAAATTATATATTTGTATTCCCTAAGATCCAACAGTCCCAGTATGGACATAAATTATCCAAGTAACTCACAAAAGACTCACAAAAGGACTTGAAGAAGGATGATCAGTAAAGCACTGATTTTAATACAGAGGAATTAGAGGCACCTAGATGTCCATCACAAGGGAAATGCACAGGTAAAATGAAGAGGGCAACAGTTAGAAGCAATGAACTGAATGTAAATACAAGAACACGGAATGATAATGTGAGGAACAAAAAACACGGGATATTATAGCATAAAAACATTGTATAAATTAAACACACACGAACCAATATATTTTACAAGGATAAAAAAATATCAAAGGACATCCATCAAACACATTAGAGTTGATGCCCATAAGGTAATCATGCAAAGGGAAAAACTAAAAGACTGCGTGGACCAATGTTAAACATTCTCCTGTATTCAAGGTAATACTTAATTTTCTGGGGAACAAAAGGGAGAAATATTGAAGGCTGACTACAGGCTAGATAGTGTGTCTTCCCCCCACCCTTGGGATCCAAAGAATATCTTTGCCCTTGGAAACCTTATTGTCTACCTGGGAAAATGAACAGGTTAACAAAAATCCATTTGGTAAGTGCTATAGTAGAGTTAGTGAAAACTGCCAGGAAGCACTGTAAAGTATTATGTTGTAACATTACTTTGTACATATACAGGAGTCTGTTACTTGATACATATGTAATTTGCCATCACAATGATGACAAATACATCATACTCTAATGAGTTGGGCGCTTTTTTTCCCTTTTCTTTTTAACATGTCTCCCGGTTTTCTCCTGTGTTTCTGCTTTGGTAACAGCTAAGGGTTGCCAGTTGTAGAAATGCTGGAGTGCCATCTGCTGGTAGAAATATTTTAAATTCCCCATCTATCTCATAATCCTTTTTGAAAAACAAAACTTAACACATGTATCTAGGATATCTGGGCTTCAAGGAATCTTAGAGATCAGGAGACTGGTTTTAGAGATGGGTAAGTATCTCCTTACATGAGTACATCTAATTTCAGGGAAATGTACACGTGTGCATGCATGCACACGCACATGTCTCCCATCACCACTGTAAGCTTCACAGAACACTATAGTAAATATTCACAAAGCTAAACTATCTAAATTTTCCTAGATATACATATAAACTCCTTTAGAGGAGTCCGCAGACATATTTAAAGATTTATATAAGTTTACTTGCCAGGAAAACAAATTTAGGAAGGAAGCTTACTACAATGCCAAACAAATGAGCTTCAAGGTCAGACCTAAGTCCATCTCAGTTTTCCTATTTATTAAGAAGCCTTAAGGAAGTTTTTTTTTATAAAGTTAAACAACTTCCTTGAATCTCAATTTATTTATACCTAAAATAAGAATAATAATAGTAATCTAATTGACAGAGTTATTGTAATAATTTGTGGGGGTACATGTAAAACTAGAATGCCTAGCAATGTCACAAAAATATTTAATGGCTAAACTAAACCCCAATACAAATTTAAATATGCTTTACAACACATCCTCAATGACATTAGATCTTCCTCTCATTTATGCTGGATACTTATATTTAATATAAATAATTTGCCAGCTCTAAGAAATTTCATACAATTAATTTTCATTAAAAAATGTAAATGGAAGGCAAAATGTGTTTTAATATTTCATTGTACATCCGGTCAGATCACACTTCTGCTCTAAGGTCTTGCTATTCACAGTGTGGTCCACAGATCCAGTAGCATCAGCATAATGTGGGAGTGGTTAGAAATGCACAATCTCAGACTCCATCCCAACCTAACAAATTAGAATCTACATTTTAACAAGTTCCCCAAATGATTAAAATTCTGATTTAAAGTCTGAGAAGCATTACTTCAGGGGACAGCAAATAGGACCTGAGCTCCATTATTTCAGAAGAGGTCTCCAGAACTAGCTGTTTTGCTCCTCTTGGCTAAATTTATCTATGTTTTAGCAATTAAATACTGAAACATCTTCAGTTCTTTAAAATTTTAGTAAAACAAATTTTTGCATGACATATAGCACTTAACATGCAGCCCATGGAAAGAAGGGAAGAAGGAAAAATGTTAGTATGACATTAACAAAAATGATGTTCCAAAGCCAAATAAGACAAAAATGGACTTGGGTAAACACTACAAGGAATATGGAACTGCAGGGTTTCTGTTACTGATGGTAAGGAAGCAATTGTAAAATATGAAATAGATCAGTCAAAAATCATGCAAATTAATGCCCACAGATGTATCTATCTATCCATCTTTGTGAGAGTAATGATACACGAAGCAGCAATCTCAAACCTGGCAGCCAGCATGAGCTAGGGAAACAACCCCCAGTTGCTGGGAAATCTGAAAGTCCAGGTAGTATAAAGGTATAAACTTCATGAAACAAACCTTGGGCATGGTCCACCTGAGCTTTTAACCAGATTCTCTAAAAACAAGTAATATGTTATTCTATCCTGTGAAGACAAAACAGTTATGAAATATTTGTTTAGTATCCACTCTGTACAAGGTATGATGGAATCAAAACAAAGTCATACTATTAAAGAAAAAGAACAGGCACACAATACCATGCAGGGAAGCAAACAAGCAAAAACTGTTTCTACCAGATGAGACTCAATCTGAAAATAAATCCAATGTCATTGCAAACCCTTCATCATCTCAAGTATGAAATCCATCTACCCACTCATGTAGACAAAGAATAATACTTAAATAAGCAACTTTCTTGAGCACTTATTAAATACTTGGAACTATGCAAAGCATTTTAATGCATCACCTCATTTAATCTTTACAATACAACTAATAGACAGGTTCTCATAGCCTTATTTTAAGAAGGAAAAAAACTGAAGCTTGGAGAGATTAAGTAACTTGCTAGAAATAACTAGTAAGGCAGCTTGGGGAATCAAATCTAGGTCTGTCCTTCCAGAAGCTAAACTGTTAATCACTCAGATATTCTGAACCAGTATATGTAACATATAAGTAGGCCCATATATTTAGAGTCAATAAACATTTTAATCAATCTAGCTTATCTTTTTAATTTTTTAATCAGCTTTCTCCTCTCAATCTAAATGGCATCCCCTTCTGTATGATATAGTCTGAAGAAAACAAATTTTATTTTCTTTTTCAGCAATATTGACCATTTGATTGTCTCTATAGGTTTTAAATTTGATATACAAAATATACTAATGCATAAAAACTAATTCTATACTCATGATTAGGTGTACTTTTACTGAGCATATGGTGGTTTGAGACTAATGCATAGAAAATATAGCTCCTGAAGCCTTAGAAATCCCCCCTCATATGTACACTTTCTGGTTTATGTTCATTTTTCTCTCTTTCTCTGTCTGTCTATATACATCTCTCTCACACACACATATTTACAGGAAAGAGTAGCAGGCATATTTGAAAACAGTAGCAGACAACCAGGAAGATTTTGTATAATCCAACTTGTGGGTGGGTTCAAGGATCCATGGAAAGTCTGACGGGCCTGAAGCACTTTAGGCCCTGTAAACTCACAAAACCAAACAGCCAAAACTCCTTTCCACAAAAAACCCCTGTAATAAGGCAAAACATTTGGGAAAAGAATCCACATGGTATAGTATATAGATTATTGAGGTAAAGAAACAGAAAACTCAGTTAAAATGAGATGAAGGGGAATGAAACCAAGATATTTCAAAAAGCAATAGGCCATACTTTTTAATGCTAAACACACACACACATAAGGGAACCCTAAAGGTGTGAAACTAGAAAAGCTCTCCTAATCCATGTCTCCTTACCAAAAGTTCAGGAAAACTAATTTTGCCTAAAAATGAGCAACAAAAAAGAATCACAATCAACCTCATGCAAAAACATTATAAGAAAAAAGAACGGAGATTGAATAATCTCTTTAGAAATAATAAAATCATGCCAGAGAATACACACCCATAAAAACTATCACTATTTCAAAACACAGTAAAGAGAATTAAGAAAATGGTAGAAGAATGACAGGGATGTTTACTTTCACCACTGCTGTTCAACATAGTACTAGAAGTCCTAGCCTCAGCAATCAGACAACAAAAAGAAATAAAAGGCATCTGAATCAGCAAACAAGAAGTCAAACTTTTACTTTTCATATATGACATGATACTCTATGTTGAAAACCCAAGACTCCACCCCAAAATTGCAAGAACTCCTACAGGAATTCAGCAAAGTGGCAGGATATAAAAATCAATGCACAGAAGTCAGCTGCATTTTTATACACCAACAAGGCAAAAGAAAGAGAAATCAAGGAATCAATCCCATTTACAATTATACCAAAACCCATAAGAAACCTAGGAGTAAACCTAACCAAAGAGGTAAAAGATCTGTACTTTAAAAACTATAGAAAACTTATGAAAGAAAGTGAGAAAGACATGAAAAATGGAAGAAACAGTCCATGCTCATGGATTGGAAGAACAAATATTGTTAAAATGTCTGTGCTACCCAAAGCAATCTACATATTCAATGTAATCTCTATCAAAATACCATCAACATTTTTCACAGAACTGGAACAAATAATCCTAAAATTCGTATAGAACCAGAAAAGACCCTAAATAACCAAAGGAATGTTGAAAAAAGAAAACAAAAGCTGTTGGCATCACACTTCCAGACTTCAGGCTGTATTACAAAGCTGTAATCATCAAGACAGTATGGTACCAGCACAAAAACAAACACACATGTCAATGGAACAGAATGGAAAACCCCTCAAGTCTATCATATAACCAATCTTCAACAAAGCAGGAAAGCATACCCAGTAGAAAAAAGACAATCTCTTCAATAAACGGTGTTGGGAAAAATTGGCCAGCCACATGCATAAGAATGAAACTGTACCATCTGGTTGAAAGACCCAAATGTGAAACAGGAATCCATCAAAATCCTAGAGGAGAGCACAGACAGCAACCTCTTCAACGTCAGCCACAGTAACTTCTTGCTAGTCTTCAAAGGCAGGGGAAATGAAAACAAAATGAACTATTGGACTTCATCAAGATAAAAAGGTTTTGCAGAGCAAAGGATATAGTTGACAAAATTAAAAGACAACCTACAGAATGGAAGAAGACATTTGTTTTATCAGATAATGTCGTATCAGATGTCTTATCAGATAAAAGGCTAGTATCCAAAATCTATAAAGAACTTATCAAACTCAACAGCCAAAAAACAAATAATCCAGTCAAGAAATGGGTAGAAGACATGAAAAGGCACTTCTCCAAAGAAGACATACAAATGGCCAACAGACACATGAAAAAATGTTCAACATCACTCAGCATCAGGAAAATATAAATCTAAACCACAATGAGATACCACCTCACACGAGTCAGAATGGCTAAATTAACAATTCAGGAACAATTCAGGAACTAACAGATGTTGGCAAGGATGCAGAGAAAGGAGAATCCTCTTACACTGTTGGTGGGAATGCAATTCTGGAAAACAGTATGGAGGTTCCTCAAAAAGTTAAAAATAGAACTATCCCACAGCAATTATACTACTTGGTATTTATCCAAAGGACACAACCATAGTGATTTGAATGGGCACATGTAGTAATGTCCACAATAGCCAAAATAAGGAAAGAGCCCAGATGCCCATCAACAAATGAATGAATAAAGAAGATGTGGTAAAAATACACAATGGAATATTACTCAGCCATCAAAAAAAATGAAATCTTACCACTTGCAATGACGTGGATGGAACTAAAGGGTATTATGCTAAGCAAAGTAAGTCAGAGAAAGACAAATACCATATGGATTTCACTCACATGTGGAATTTAAGAAACAAAACAGATGAACATAGGAGAAAGGAAGGAAAAATAAAATAAGATGAAATCAGAGAGGGAAACAAACCATAGGAGACTGTAAACTATAGGAAACAAACTGAAGGTTGCTGAAGGAGAGCGGATAGAATGATAGGGTAACTGGGTGATGGGCATTAAGGAGGGAACTTGATGGAATGAGTACTGGGTGTCATATGCAACTGATGAATCACTGAACTCTACTTCTGAAACTAATAACACACTATATGTTAACTGATTTCAAATTTTAAAAAAAGAAAATGGTAAAAGATACAAAAGATAAGCATAAATCACAATTAGAAAAACCATGAAGTGAGATTCTAGATCTCAAGAAAGAATTAAAAATAAAAGAAAAATATTGTTTTATAAATGAATATCAAGAGAACTAAAGAGTAAATAAACATGAAAGATAATGACTTAGAGAGGGGAGTGGGTTGAGGAATAGGTGAAACAGATAAAGGGGATTAAGAGCACACTTATCTTGAGTATTACTGAGAAATGTACAGAGTTGCTAAATTATTACACTGTATACCTGAAACTAATATAACACTGCCTGTTAACTATATAAGTAAAAAAAAAATTTAAACAATAAGATAAAAAGAAGAAAAAAAATTAATAAAAATTTTAAAAAAGAATTTCAGAGAAAATGACAAACACAGAAATGGGGGGGGGAAGATCTAACAAATATATAATAGGAGTTCCTGAAAAAGAAAACTAAAGCAATGGAACAAAATAAATATGAAAAACTATTATTCAATAAAACTTTCCTTTAAAAACGCCTACATTTTGAAATGACACAATACATCACAGAATGACCAATACCTAGACAAATTCTAGTAAAACACTGGATAAAAGAAAAGAAAATATTTTGGCTCAATAAAGCTAAAAAAAAAAGATAATATCCTTTGGTGATAAGCAAAAAGACCAAGTTACTTATAAGGGAAAGGAAATCAATTTTATCATCGATTTTCGATAGCAACTCTTTATGCTGGGAGACAATAAAACAGCATATCTAAGATCTTCAAGGACTGGAGCTCCTGGAGGGTGCAGTGAGTTAAGCATCTGTCTCTCAGTTTCAGCTCAGGTTGTGATCCCAGGGTCGTGAGATAGAGCCCTGAATCAGGCTCCGCGCTCAGCTTGGAGTCTGCTTAAGACTCTCTCTTCCTCTCTCTCTCCTTCCCCACTGTACTCTTTTTCTCAAATAAATAAATAAATAAATCTTTTAAAAAATCTCCAAGGACAGAAAATAGTAGCCAAAGATTCCATATCAAGCCAAACTAACTTTCAAGTAAGCCACAAAAAGACTGTTACGAACACATAAGAACCCAAGGAATATTGTTCTCCTGAGGACTTCAAGAGAAATCTATTAAAGAATAAATTTCAGACAATTCAAACAACTAGATAGACATCTACAAAGGAACCATATTAACAATATATTTACTTACAGAACTAAGACAAAATGATAGCTGTAAGGGAGAGAATATAGCAGGCAAAGGTTGTACAATCTAACAATGCAGATCCAGTAAAACTATCCAAAACATAGGAAAGTATGAAAAAAGTGGAATAAGCTTGCTGATTAACTGAGAATTAAAGTTATTACTTCAAGTCAGATGCTGTGGGAGAAAGAAGGGGGAAGGGAAGAAGTTATCTGGCTAGTTTTAATACTGATTCATATAGAAAGACAAAAAGTACAAGTGGGCTAAAATAAATAGAGATATTAAACTTTTACAACTTGCTTATTTAACTGATCTAACCTGGAACCATATAGATATTTTACTTAACTATAAAAGAAAAAATTTCTAAAGCAGCCTTTAAAAATAGAAAATAAAAAGAAACAAATCAACCTAAATGTACACACGTGGGAGAATAATTAGACACAAAAGAACTATTTCAAGTGACTTTAAAGCCCAGTAACTTATACATCCTTAATAGTCATAACTGCTGGTAGTAGCATTGGCATTATTATTCTTAGATAGTTATATGTATAATGTGATATAAAGCAAATTTCACTCTAATGTAATATTCAATTTTATACTATCACATCTAGCATTTTTGAGACCCAGAATTTTCAGCATAGAAAGAGAATTAGAATAACACATAAATGAGATGAAAAAAGATGAAGTTAAAATCCTATAGCAGTGAATTTGAATTGGAAGTATTACTAAGAATTCAAAATGCATTTTATCCTTACAAAAATCATATTTCCTAGTTCCACCCACTGAAGTGGCCTAGAAACAATGATCAACCCACCAGCAATGAGCACCCTTAATGTACAGGTCTCTCTACCATGAAAAATAACAGATCTTTGGGAAAAGAACACTACAAAAAGAGAGAAAATAACATATGATGTGCCTCCTGATGGAAGAACACAGCATTATCTATGAAGTCTTCGGGTGAGGTGGGGGGGGAGAAAAAGAAACCCAACTATCAGTTTACAGGAAAATACAAAGAGCAAAGGAATACATTAAACATCAAGGCAATGCAAGAAGGGAAATCCAAACCCGGAAAAACTCTACAGGATAAATGATCCATTTTCTTCCATAAAAAACCTGCAAGGGCAATGTCCACAATAGCCAAACTGTGGAAGGAGCCTCAGTGTCCATCGAAAGATGAATGGATAAAGAAGATGTGGGATATGTATACAGTGGAATATTACTCAGCCATTAGAAACGACAAATACCCACTATTTGCTTCGATGTGGAGGGACCTGGAGGGTATTATGCTGAGTGAAATAAGTCAATCAGAAAAGGAAAAACATTATATGGTCTCATTCATTTGGGGAATATAAAAATTAGTGAAAGGGAATAAAGGGAAAGGAGAGAAAATGAGTGAAAATATCATTGAGGGTGACAAAACATGAGAGACACCTAACTCTGGGAAATGAGCAAGGGGTAGTGGAAGGGGAAGTGGGCAGGGGGTTGGGGTGACTGGGTGATGGGCAATGAGGGAGGCATTTGGGGGGATGAGCACTGGGTATTATGCTATATGTTGGCAAATTGAACTCCAATAAAAATTTTTTTTAAAAAACTGCAAGGAGTAGGAGGAGCACTTTAAATTAAGAGAGACTTAAAAAACATAGCAACCAATCACAACATGATTCAAATAAAATGAAAAACTTCACAGTATTTATGAGAATTGAAAATTTGGTTATATGATGGTATTAAGGATTTAATTTCTTTATGTGATATGGTTCTATAAGTGATATAATTATATGGTCATGTTATGTTTTTGCAAATGCCTTTATCTTTTGGAGATATATATTGAAATATTTATGAAAATGTCCTCAAGCTCTGAACCTATGTGGGGAAGCCCTAGAAAAGCATCTTCTTACAAGTGAGATAAATAATAACTGCAATAAGATGATATCAGGGGTTTGAATCATCTGGTTTTAAAAGAGGAATTAAAATTCTCTTTAACAACTCTAACTTTCACTGCTAGGCTTCCACACCCCCATAGTCACATCCCGACTTCCCCTTCATTCCTTCCTGATGCTCTTCCCATTATCAAAGTTCCCTTTAAGCAAAAACTAGAACATCAAAGATGGAATAAAACTGAGGCTGTCATGGTAATATTTAAAAAGAAAGAAGGAGAATGTTCTCAGAGTTAATGATGCACCCTAAAGTATTTATAAGTGAAATTACACATTGGGATTAGTTTTAAAATACTCAATGAAAAAAAGGGAGAGAGGGAAGATAGCTCAAAAACATTCTCGAAATGTTGTAATTATTGAATCTAGATGACAGATACATGAGGATAATTACATAATTCTATTTTTGGAGTCTTTTGGAAAGTCTCCATAATAAAAGGGTTTTTTAAGTTAAAAAAATATATATGGCCTGAGAATTTTCCCTTTCCCTCTGTCTTTGGACCAAATGTGATGACTATCAAGTAAGTTAAAGATAAATATTTAACAAATTATAGACAAGGAAACTAGAACCTAAGAAAATAGGGCTCTAAATCTAGGTACTAAAATCTAGAAGAATCAGATCCAAGACATAAAGTCCCCCCATGAGCATGGGACAAATACAAGAGAAACAAAGGACACAAATCTTCTCTCCTGGAGTTATGTGATATAGATCCTTAGCAGGGCACATATAAAATGGGCAAATGGACAGACAGGTGCATGGATGGATGGATGGATGGATGGATGGACAGATGGATAGATGAACAGGGGGACTGACAGATAAATAAAGCATCCACTAACTGATGGACCCTGTGGAAAAAAAAAAAATGAATGCTCCAGAGACACGGAGTGGCCATTAGCAGTGGTGACGAAAAGGAAGCCATGACACTCTGGCCAGTGATAATATGTACAGGTGCATGATCTCTGATGCCATGGGCCATGACTTCTGAAATCCCATTTGAAGCAAGCCCATTTAGAAAATAAAGGCAAATAGATCACTAACCAATCTGGAATCTTATACACAACTTCTCTGATACCATTTGTATAAATAAAAAATAGCTAAATGCCTGTTAACAGTGTGAGGCAAGAAGTCCAAGGAGACAAAAACAGAAGCTAAGAACTAAGCTTGGATCTCCTAAGCTGTAATCCTTCAATCAATGGACAGTGAGACAAAAAGGGACCTTTCAGCTCCTGCATCAGAACTGCTTTAGCAAGAGATAACATCTCTGGGACAGCTCCATGTTTTCAGAGCTCATTCTGTCTGAGATCACTTCTCAGGAGGCTAAATGCAGGTAATGAAATTCTCTAACAGATATGGTACTACAGCTGTCTGAAAAATAATTTTTTCTCAATATCCACAGAGCAAACTGGAGCAAGCCTTTATGTAATATAAAGTCAAACCACATAACTCTCAGCTGGGAAATATACTTCAGCAACAGCCCTTGCATGGATATAACTTTTTAAATTAGAACAAAATTCTGCAAGGGTTTCTAATCATTTCTAATCCACTTCTCATTTTTAAAAAAATCATTTAATATCAGAACTGTAAGGGACTTTGGAAATCATTGAATACAGTCCTCAATTTTTAAAAACATAGAAACTTAGGCTCTTGCAGGGCCAAAGGAGAAAAGTGATACAGCAAGTCTGTAACTGAGTTAGATCTAGAATCTAGTTCTTCTAAAACCCAGTATTATGGATCTTGGAGAACTGCAGTAATTTTGCATTCAACTTCTAATTTTTCCCATCAAGATGAAGACAAACTGAGGTGAAATTTTTAAAGTTTATCTTACTGTTTGCAGTGAACTCTTTTTGTTATCATTTCCCTTCAATGTATCCTGTTCTCTGTAGAGGTGGTCATGTAGATATCATGAGCCAAGGGGAACTTTCTGGACACCTACACCCTAGTACCCTAAGGGCAAGATGACCTATAATTTATTACCCATGGGACACTTCTGAGAGCTAAGGAGTTATTACTAATAAGTACACAAGGACCAAGATATAAACTGAACTCTTCTGGAACATATAATGGTCACCTGACAAAAGTAATACCTGCTTTGGCGCTCTAGGTCAGAAAGGATCCCAGAGACAGCCCTCTCCCTTCCTTCCTCTTTTATTTAATCTTGACCCATCTTACTGAATACACCCTGCTCCTGACCTTCATTCCCCATGCCAACTCCAAGAGTCCATCCCAGGGGATATGTAAAGCCCATTCACTTTGAATCATCCCTTTCTCCAGCTGTAGCATCCTCCCTGGGTCTTCTTCAGCCCTTTCCCCATCAACAAGACCTCTCCCCCATCAAGCCGAGACTGGGTTCCTTAACCCAGAATATCTAGGACATGGGACTATAAGAGAACGAACCCTCCTACTGGGAGTGAAGGGAAGATATTATTATAGCAGAGTGTATATGTGTATGTGTGTGATGGACATCTTGGTAATGTTAATGATGATTAAAAGTACATGGTACCATGAAAATACATATGAAATAAACAGCAAAACTGAGATACTAAAAATTTGGTTTTACTTGTAATCTTTCCTGATAATAGTTTATATGTCTAAAATAATGGTATCTAATTCATCTTATTATCATACATGGTACTTTGTCTACAGTAAATACCCAATAAATGTCTGTTACAAAATGAATAAAAGTAAGGTTGAACTATTTTATCACATATACACAACAATATTACTACTTATAACAATAATCATATGAGTTTCATTTACTAACACCTAAACTGAGCCGACACTACTGTGCTTTAGATACATTTTCTCTACCAAAGCCTCTTTGTCTTACAACCCAAGAACTATTCTATGTATCACTACATGTCTTTATTTCATTAGCACATAAAACCCCACAGAAAAGTGTTAAAATGTCATAGCTGGGTACTTGCTTAGCATGATTATCTAGTAATAATTTTTAAAAGAATTTTGCTTCCATTCCAGGGTTTTTCACTACACATTAATCCCTTTAATGTGTATAATTTTCAAAGAATGTATTATCCCCTTCTCCAGTGCTCTCACCTGAGCATTCATAGCCTCATTCAAATTATATCTATAATACTCTTTTATGTATTCTAGAGTACTTTTTAAAAATCTTTTTCTTTTTAATTTGTGCTTAGAGTCTTGAAAAACCCATAACTGGCAAGTAGTGTAACTGCTATTAGTAACAGCGGACAGGAAACGATATTGAGCCCTATTCTCTCCAGGGATTATTAAATCAGTGACAGTGACATGTACACAAAGAGGCAACTTCACTCTTTTCAAGCCACAAGGGTACCATTTAGTTCAACAGAAGTACCCTAGTACAACAAATCAGATGCCAGCAAATGACTTGGGTACTAGAAAGAATACTGTAATATAAAACTATTATTCTATTATAACAGGAAGTATTTGTAACTCCAAAGTAAAGCAAAAAAATGACAACTGCAACCATTTGCTTTGATTATTTTAAGATTATGTTGTATGAATAGAATTATTAAGTCATAGTACTATATTAAAGTCATAACCTTTAAGTTATCAGGACAATTCTGAAAGCATAAGACAAAAAGGAAAAAATGGATAGTGACTGTTATCTGGTAGGTTTTTATCTAATTAAATGAAAAATATTTACAGCAAACATACTGGAAAGCTGCTGAGAATAAATTTATCCTCCAATTCAACCAAGATATTCCCCAGAGAGTGGGAAGAGACATAGCATAAAACAACCATTTCTACTATGTTATGGCATTATAAAGTACACACATACATGGATACTCACACACATGCATGCACACAGGCTTAGAAAGCAACTTGAATAAAAAAATAAGAAGAATGTATTGTGACTAAGAGAAAAACAATTTTACTAGGATTCTGGAAGAAAGTAAATCCTGACTTTACACCAATAAAATCTTTCTGTATTTCTCTTCATATAATCTGCTGGTCTGCCTTTTAAAATCGTGGTGTACCAATCCAAACCTGCAAATATTAGGATTCGTTTTCTTTATTCCTACAGCGACAAAATCTACTTCTATGAGATGCCTTCATAAATATTTTTCCATTTATTTGCAGTTGGCCCAAATTAATCATGGAAAAGGATATTTAACAAATAGTGAGTGTGTAACATTAAGAACAAATAATGTACAGAAGAGACAACATTCAGTATAATTACAGAAAACAATTAGAACACTAAAATTCAAAGAAATTTAAAATAAAAAAATTTCATTTTGTCCATCTAACTAAACAGAGTAAAATAAAATATTGATTCCCAGAAATGTAACTAATTTTTGCCAAAGCTATAATATTTGAATACTTTCATCTATTTCTGGTGGAACAGTAAAATGATATAATCTTTCTATGGAGCAATTTGGCAATATATATCAAATGCCTTAAAAATACTGTTATTTATTTACAGAATATTTCCAATTAGGAAGTCATCATAAGAAAATAATTAGAATGATACTCAAGAATTCATGTACAAATATTAGCACACAAAATTATAAGAAAGGAAGAACCCAATGTCTAACACTATATATAAACTGTCATTCAGGTAACATTTTCTCTCATTAATATAAATCCACTAACACCCTAACCCACTAACCTTAACCCTAGCCCTAACCCTAAATCAAACCCTCTGGAGATTTCTCTAAACTGCTGGATACCAGGCACATATCGTCACCCTGGCTCTAACCCTAATCCTGGCCATAAATCCTAAACCCTAACCCTAACCCTACTTCTAAGAAGAAAAATAAATAATTATCTAACAATAAAAAGATAAATAACTCATGGTGCAATCTAATATTAGAGTCTATCCTCACAAAAGTTCTTCCCAGGTAGGCCATATCAGAAGGGACAAGGATAAGTTAGAAAGCTTCTGGGGAGAAAAATCAGGTGGTAGAAGTCTATACACAACATCTTGAAGAAATATTACTTTTTTGACTAACATGAAGGTTAGTCAAAGAAAGGCCCCAAGAGACTTCCTAGCTGGGAAAGGGGCTATGAGAGGCTTCAGATACTGAAAAGATACTGAAATGACAGAAAAGTAGTCTCCAAACTTTCTGACCATATTTTAACAAATCAAATTATATTATTAATTTATGAATTATATGTGTATATATTTGCCAATTTACCAAATAATATACATTAAAAATGCACTAAATAAATAAATAAATAAATAAATAAATAAATAAATACACAAAATATAAGTCAAAGAGGTAGATCATCTCATTCATTCTCCTGGGACACTTGTACCTCCCTTTAAGAAAAATCAAAAAGAGGCCAAAGTACTTTGTTCTGTTTTGCTATGAAGAGCAGAGGTAAAACCAACAGGTAGAAAGCGAAAGAAAATAAAATTTTGGTTCAGTTTAAGAAACATCTACCAAGGACAGCTGTTCAACGAAAATGTAATAGATGCTCTGTGAAATAATGAGCTCAGTCTCACTGGATAAAACTTTGAAAAGACAGGATAATGGAAGGGGTTTGGTCTTCATCAAGTGAGATCTCTACAAGCCCTTTCACCTCTGAAAGCCACCATGCCGCTCTCCATATAAGAAAGCATTTGATAATGAAACTTTTAGCATCTGTGCATCCTGGTACTTTTTGGAACAATTAGCTGACTCTTGATAGTATAAATGTCATATGCACAATGTAATAAAATATAAATTCTCAAATTCCTAAGAGGATGGAAACTTCAATATGTCTATCACATAATACAACTTAATATATATGCACCCCACTTTATGAAAAACTGATATATAAAACTCTTAACTTAATAAATTAGGGACAGTAAAACTCATAATACTTTGATGATGAATATGTATAAAGTAATATGTATGTTAGGGGAAAAAAATTTGAAAGGTATACATGGCTACTTTTGGGTTTATAAGTGATTTGTATATTATTCTTTATGCTTTTCTGTACTTGAAAAACATTCTATAACAAACAAATATTACTTGTGTAATCAGAAAAAAAAGTAGTTTAAGAAATAAAATTTAAACTACAAAGTCAAAGAAAGGTAATTAAGGAACTTCCAAAATGCAGATTTTATTCTGTTAACATTAGCATTATTACTTTGTGTAAATTCAAATAAAAAATCTGGCGGAAATAACATTGTAAATGCCAATAACAACTGTTGTTTAATAAATAGCTGAGCATTATCATATTCTTATATTTATTACATAACTTGCTTCAGTATATCAAAGTCTATAAGGAAAAATATTAGAAGGCATTTTATTTAAAAAGAGATTACAAATGATTACATCATGAAGTTACTTTTAAATGCTTAAGAATGAAGTTTCTGGAATCTGACAGATTTAAATTCAAATCCCAGTTTTGCTACAAACTAGATGTTTGAGACAGTGCTAGTTACTTAAACTCTGATCTCTAGTTTCCTCACTTGTAAATGGCAATGATGATTAGGAGGAGGAAGTGAAAGAGGATTACATCTATATTCATAGGACTGTTTTAAGAAACAATGCAAAAAAATGCTCAACACAATGACTGGGCACATAGTAGATGTTAGCCACAAAGAATTAAAAAATGAATTGCCCCTCTGTTCCAGTATATTTAATATAATTTAATTTATGAAACTTTGATTGGCCTACTATTTCCCATAAATACATCTGCTGCATAAATCAAGGCATACTTTAAGTATACTTTGTAGAATTCATTTTCAGTTAAGAACCTCATGTGACTGATTATAAGGTAACCAGTGTTTTTCAAACATTAATAGGCATACAAATCACCTGGGGATCTTGTTAAAATACAGATTCTGATTCAATAGGTCTATGAAGTACTGAGATGTTGCAGTTCTTACAAACTACCAGGTAATGCTAATGCTGCTAGTCTACCCACTACACTTTAAATAATAAGACACTGGATTATGTGGAACTTAAAAACCTAGTCACTCAGTTATTAAAAATTTGGCAGGCAGACCAGCAATACTGGTCTAGTATAATAAATGTAGAATGGTTCTTGAAGTCTGTTGTAAATAGGTCCTGAATTCAGGTTCTTCTGAGACATGGGTTCTCTCTCTCCACCTGTCTCATTAACATAAGGCCTGAAGGTAGGCAGTCCAGGGCTATTATGGTGGCGCCATATTATCATAGGGTCTGAGACTCCCATTTTTCTACTCCACTATCCTTAGCATTGGCATGTAGCTTCCATTTCCAAGGTTCATTCATGTTCACAGAACAACTGCTAGAATTCATGTGATAACCTAATTTCTAGACAGGAACAAGGAAGACGAGAAGAGGAGCCCAGCTGAGTCATTCCTGGAAGTCCCATCCAACAATTTCCACTTATATCTCATGGCCACTCCTAGCTGAAAAGGAGTCTGAGAAATTATCTTTTGCGGTTTCAAAATAAAACTGAGATTCTGTTCATAAGAAAGAGGAGAGCTGTTACACAGTAGTGTTAAGTAAAAGAAAGGTTCAGATCATTCCTTTTCTCAAAGTATCAAGTGGGTATTCTGCAATGGAGGACAGACAGAGTAATAGTAAAATGTTTAAAGGAAACTATGTTGTAGGCATATGTTTCCCCTTTTTAAAAAATGCCTGTTTCCACTCTAGACTTCATAATGCCAAATATAACTGATTACATTATCAAAATATTTGTAAAAAAAAAAAACATTATTTCTCTCCTAATCATTGAACTCATACAAATTCCCTGGATCTTCATTTACCATCAGAAAGAAGTCTCATTTCAGAACAATAAAGTTAGCAATTGTTGTTCTTTTTAGTAGATGACAGAACTAATTAGGGAGAAGGAAGAAATGCCTTTTTTTATGAAAAGATTGTATTGTTCTTTACCAACACCACAGAAAGTGATGGCATGTAAATGAGCTATCTCAGAGAAATGCTACAAGCAAATTACATACAGAAAGTCAGGATGATGCTGGATTTTTAGACCAAGAACATCCACTCTGATAAAGAACTTGCTGGCACTGGAAAAACAGAGGTGAAAGAATGACAGTTTTCAATAAAAATCATGGCTTTTACTCTACCTTGAGGATGGTAACCTTAGCTAAAAGAGATTCCTAAATTATAAATAAAACCCAGGTTTAAATTTCCTACATTGTAACTAAAAGACTTACTTTCCTTTGTCAAATACTATAGTTCATCAAAACATCCAAAAAAAACAATTTTCAAGTGATAGATTTTGGCAAGTTCTAAATTCAATGCATGGAGGGGCTTCATAAGTAAATATGAACACCCAATGTACATAAGACAGGAGCATTTAATAACCTCCAGCTTTGTTCCACATGGGGCTATCCAGGACTCTTTTCATTATGAGAAATCAAGCTATGACAAACAAAACCTTTGGGAAACATAAAATGTCTTCCTTCCACCTTGGAGACTGGCAAATTACCAGGAGAAGCAGACTAAATAAATTCTATATTTGCATATTGCTGTCAGGGACTACACTGAGTAAATAAAACAGACGTGACTTTCTTGAAAAATTCCATACTCTATATATGAAAATTCACTGGCACATATTTTTAAATTGATGTCAGAAGAGACCCAGAGGCCCTCTCAGCAGCATATCCTTTAGAGACTGCTTTTAGCAAATCAAAGAGAGATAGAGTGGGACTGTCCACAGAGCCTATGACTACAAGTCCAGGAGAATTGGGTTCTCAACCAGTTTTGCCATTAACTGTTGTGTGACCCTGGACAAGTCTCCTCAGCTTTTTAAATCAGAAGTTCTTCAAAGTCCGTTTTAACCCCTTGATAAGCAAAGGGATTGTGTAAGAACCTGTAGATCATGGTAAAAAATTTGGATTTTATTCTACATGTACCAGACAGTCATTGAAAGTTTTTAACAGAAGAATGACATAATCTTATATACACTTTTAAGAAGTTCAAGATGGCCATTGTGTGGAGAGAGGACTACAGGGAGACAAGAATGCAAGCACAGAAATGAGAAGGACACATGATAAATTACTGGGCCTGGACTAAAGTAGCAGCAGTAAAAATGCCAAGAAGTGAACTGAAATGGGATATATTTTGAAAGCAGAGCCAAGAATACTGGTTGATGGAGTAAGAAAACAAAAGAATAACACTACTTAACTTCATAGGGTTGTTGTAAGGATTAAACTCACATTTTAAATGGCTTAACAAATGATAGCTGCCATTATTATTATTTTACTTTATTTCTCTACAGAACCAAGCATTGTACTTTGTAAATATTAAGTACTTTATAATTATTTTTTTAAATGAACCCTTAAAAAAACTTTACCTTTTTCAAGAATGATATACTTTCCCTGAAGACTACTGAATATTTGGTAACTTAGCTCTCTCATCTTGGTACTGAATTATATAATGTGTAGAATTCAAAAAGTACATTTAAATATTAAAACTATGATTTCAAAAAAAAATCATGATTTCACTTTCTCCACAATTTGAGGCCTTTGGAAGAACTAAGGAACTAAGGAATGAAAAGCATACATGACACACAGCAAACAGCTAAATGGTAGAAGTAGCCCCTCCTTATCAGTAATTACTTTAAGTATAAATGGAGGGACACCTGGATGGCTCAGCGGTTTGGTGCAGCCCAGGGTGTGATCCTGGGGTCCCAGGATCGGGTCCCATGTCGGGCTCCCTGCATGGAGCCTGCTTCTCCCTCCGCCTATGTCTCTGCCTCTCTCTGTGTGTGTCTCTCATGAATAAATAAATAAAATCTTTAAAAAAATAAAATAAACAAATATAAATGGATTAAAACTTTTCCATTAAAAGCAGAGATCAGCAGAATGGATTAAAAACCATGATCCACTTAGATACTATCTATTACAAACTCATTTTTGACTCAAAGACACAAAACGTTGAATAAAAGGATGGAAAACTATATTCCATGCAAATAGTAACCAAAAGAGAACAGAAGTAACTCCACTACTATAAGATAAAATTTTATTTTAAATAAAAAAGTTAAAAATAAATAAATAAATAAAGTTACAAAAGACAAAGAAATACACTATATATTAATAAAAGGTTCAATAAAGAAGATATAATAATAAACTTTTATGCACCTGATGACAGATGATCAAAATATACAAAGCAAAAAAACTGTAGAATTAAGGGAGAAATGAACAGTTCCATAGTAATAGTTGGAGACTTTAATATCCCTTTCAAATAATGGATAGAACAATCAGACAGAAGTAAAGAAATAGAGGACTGAAATTGTACAAAGCCAACAACAAACATATATAAACACTCCACCCAACAATAGCTATACATTCTTCTAAGTGCACATGGAACATTTTCTAAAATAGCCTCTCAGGCCATAAATTATGCTTCAGTAGATTTAAAAATATAAATGTCATACAAAGTTTCTTCTCTGACCATAAAGATGACATCAGAAAACATTAACATAAAGAAAACTGGAAAAATCACTAAATGTTGAAAATTAAGACACAAATAAGCAATAGAACAAAGAAGAAATCACTAGAGAAATTAGAAAATACTTAGAAATGAATGAAAATGAAAACACTGGGATGCCTGGGTAGCCACCAGCTGAGTATCAGCAGTTGAGTGTCTGCCTTTGGCTCAGGGTGTGATCCTGGAGTCCGGGGATCAAGTCCCACATCGGGCTCCTTGTATGGAACCTGTCTTTCCCTTTGCCTATGTCTCTGCCTTTCTCTCTCTCTGTCTCTCATGAATAGATGAATGAAATCCTTTTAAAAAAAAATGAAAACACTTAGGGAATACAGCAAAGACAGTACTAAGGGATAAATTTATAGCTACAAATGTTTACTTTATAAAGCTAATAATAAAAACAATGCTGGCACAAAAATAGACACATAGATCAATAGAAAAGAATAGAGAGCCCAGGAAAAAAACACACTTAAACAGACAATTAATCTTCAACAAAGGAGCCAAGAATATGCAATGGGAAAAGGCCTCTTCAACAAACAATCCTGGGAAAACTGAACAGCTACATGCAAAAGAATAAAACTGGACCACTTTCCTATACCATTCACAAAAATAAACTCAAAATGGATTAAAGTGAGACCTGAATGAGATCTTAATGTGAGATGTGAAATCAAAAAAAATCCTAGAAGAGAGAACAGGCAGTTTTTCTCTGACATCAATCAGCTGCAGCATATTTTTCTAGATATGTCTCTTGAGATAAGAAAAACAAAAGCAAAAATAAAGTATTGGGACTGCAACAAAATAAAAAGCTTCTACATAGCAAAGGAAACAACAAAACTTAAAGACTACGTACTGGATGGGAGAAGATATTTGCAAATGATATATCTGATAAAGGGTTAATATCCAAAATATATGAAGAATTTAAACAACTCAACACCAAAAAAAAAAAATAATCCAATTAAAAAATGGGCAGAAGACATGAACGATATTCCTCCAAGTAAGATCTGCAGATGGCCAACAGACACATGACTTAACTCATCAGGAAAAAGCAAATCAGACCTACAATGATATATCACCTCACACCTGTCAGAATGGCTAGAATCAGAAACACAAGAAATAATAAATGTTGGCATGTAATGTGATCAATGAAATGAAGGGGTTCCCCCACAAAATTATCCCAATTGAAGCAGAAAAAAGCATATGACAAAATTCAATACCTTTTCATGATAAAAAAAAAAAACCTTCAGCAAAACAAGGACAGAAGGAAGCTATCTCCACATAATAAAAGCCATATATGAAAAACCCATAGCAAGCATAATACTCAATGGTGAAAGACTGAAAGCTTCTCCTGTAAGGTCAGGAACAGATTAAGGAAGCCCATCTTCACAACTTCTCTTCAATACAGTACTATGTAGAAAGTCCTAAAGACTCCACAAAAAAACTGTTAGAATTAATATATGACCCAGGAAACTAGAAGGATACAAATTCAACACACAAAAATTAATTGCATCTCCATATACAAGAGATGAAAAATCTGAAAAGGAAATTATAAAAGCAATTACATTTATGATAGCATCAAAAAGAATAAAATACTTAGGAATTAACATAACCAAGGAGATGAAAGATTTGTACAATGAAAACTACAAAACATTGCTAAGAGAAATTAAATAGAAGAAGACATAAATAAATAGAAACACATCCCATGTTCATGAATTGGAATACTTAATCTTGTTAAAATGTCAATATTACCCACAGTGATCAACAGATTCAATGCAATCCCTCTCAAAATACCAATGACTTTTTTGCAAAACTAGATAATCTTTTTCTAAAATTTTTATGAAAATAAATAAATAAATAAATAAAATTTTTATGGAATCTCAAAGGACTCCAAATAGCCAAAAAATACTGAAAAAGAACAAACTTGGAGGACTCACACTTCCTGATTTCAAAACCAACTATAAAACTATAGTAATCATACAGTATAGTATTGGCATAAACAGATATGTAAACCAACAGGATAGAATAGAGAACCCAGAAATAAACCCTCACATATATGGTCAAATGATTTTTGACAATGGTGCCAAGTCCGCTCAATAGTGAAAGGACAGTCTTTTCATTGAATAGTGCTGGGAAAACTGAACAAGAGAATGAAGTTGGACCCTTACCTAATACCATATACAAAAATTCTCTCAAAATGTATCAAAGACCTAAAATAATAAAACGTAGAAGAAGAAATAGGATGAAAGCTTCCCAACACCAAGTTTGGTGGTAATTTCTTGTATATGATACCAAAGGCATAGCCAACCAAAGAAAAACAGGCAAATTGGACTTTATGAAAATTTTTAAATTTGTACATCAAATTTAAACGATAAATTTAAATTTATCGTTTAAATATCTGAAAGGGTATAGAAGGGAAGGGAGAAGAAATGGGTAGGAAATATCAGAAAGGGAGACAGAACATGAAGACTCCTAACTCTGGGAAACAAACTAGGGGTGGTGGAAGGGGAGGAGGATGGGGGGGTGGGGGTGAATGGGTGACAGGCACTGAGGGGGGCACTTGACGGGATGGGCACTGGGTGTTATTCTGTATGTTGGCAAATTGAACACCAATAAAAAATAAAATTATTATTAAAATAAATAAATAAATGCTACTTTAAAAAAAAAAAAGAATAAAAGAGACACTATCCACAGAGTAAGACGGCAACGCACAGAGTGGGAGAAAATATTTGCAAATCACATACAGATTTCCTCAACCTACAATGGGGTTATGTCCCAATAAGCCCATCATAAATTTAAAATGTCCTAAGTCAAAAATGCATTTAATACACCTCACCCGCCTCACATCATAGCTTGGCCTATCCCTCCTTAAAACATACTCATAACACTTACATTGCCTACAGTTGGGAAAAATCATCTAACACAAGGTCTATTTTATAATTAATTGTTGACTATCTTATGTAATTTGTTGAACTCTATACTGAAGGTGAAAAACAGAATAGTTATATGGGTACAGAATGGCTATAAGTGTTTACCCTCATGACTGCATGGCTGACTGACAGCCCAGTTCACTGTCAATGCTCAGCTTCATGAGAGAGTATCATACCTCATACCATTAGCCTGGGAAAAGATCAAAATTTTAAATTTGAAGTATGTTTTTTCTGAATATGTATCATTTTCACACCATCATAAAGTCTGAAAGTCATAAGTCTAAACCATCATAACTGGGGATCATCTGTATCTGATAAGGGATTAATATCCAGAATATATAGAAAACATCTAAAGCTCAACAACAAAAATAAAACAATGGGCAAAATACTTGAACAGACACTTCTCCAAAGAAGATATACAAATGGCCAATAAGCACATGAAAAGATGCTCAGGATCACTAATCATTAGGGAAATACAAATCAAAAGTATGATGGGATAGTTACCACCTCATACCCATTAGAATGGCTAATATCAAAAAACAGAAAAGTGTTGGTGAAGCTGTAGAGAAACTGGAACCCTTGTGTACTGTTGGTGGGAATTTTAAATGGGATGGGGAATTTTAAGTGGTTTGGCTATGAAAAACAGTATGGAGTTTCATCAAAAAATTAAAAAATAGAATTCTCATATTACCCAACAATTCCACTTCTGGGTATATACCCAAAATAATTGAAAGCCAGATCTCAAAGAGATATTTGTACAACTATATTCATCACGGCATCATTCACAATAGCCAAAATATGCAAGCAATCCAACTATTCATTGATAGATGAATGGATAAGCAAAATGTGGAATATTACTGAGCCTTAAAAAAGAAATTCTACAATATCCTTCAAATGGATTAATATTTAGCACAGTATGTTAAGTGAAATAAGCAAGTCACCAAAGGACAAATTACTGTATGAGTTACTTAGAGTAGTCAAAATCATCAAGACAGAAAGTATAACAGTGGTTTCCAGGTGCAGGAAGAGAAGAGAATGAGGTGTTATTATGTAATAGGTACAGTTTCAGATTTACAAGAAGAAAAGAGTTATGGAGAACGATAGTGGTAATGGCTACACAACAGTGTGAATGTATTTAATACCACTGAACTGTACACTTAAAAATAGTTAAGATGTAAATTTTATGTTATGTGTATTTTAACACAAAAAAGATAAAAGCAACTGGTGAAAAATCGAAAGTAATTAGAGCTAAAGTGAATTCTTGAGAAATCCCCCTCTTTTTTTTTTTTTTTTGAGGAATCCCCCTCTTATGGATATTCTGTTTCCGGAAAGAATACTGGAAAAGAAAGAATAACAAGTAAGATTAAAGGGTAAGAGAGTTGCTGATGTTAGAATGTTGATGGTAGAATAACAGAGCATAGAAGGTCACAAAGGGTGAGTCAACCAACCAAGTTCCCATCCTGAATACACAATGGTCTGATCTTCATTTGTTTCTCATTTCTGCCCTCTCCTGTTAATGGTTAAAGAATCACTGAGTGTTGGTGCCAGAAAGGATCCTAGAAATCATCCTATCTCCTTGATTTTTGCTAATGTAGATCTGAGACTACAAGAAGAGATTTCCCCCAAATATACTCCTAATAAGGACTAGGAATGGCACCATCACCCAGATCTTCAGACTGTCTTTGGCTTTGTGTACTTTTTCTTATTTGGCTCACATTCTCTCTTTTTTCTCTCTTGTTCTCACTCTCATTCAGTTATTTAGTTGTAAAAGATAATGGCCTGTAAAGGGTTCCAAACTGCCAAGTAAATTGCACTGTAGTGAGCCCCACTGAGAAAGGCCTCTGCAGGTGTCTGGGCAGAGAGAGAGGAAAGCTAGATCTTCCTCTCTTGCCTTTGGCAAGCTCCATTCCCCTCTAGTGAGCTTTAATTGTAATTTGCAAGGATGAGCAAAAAACTAGAAACAAGAGGGGACCAACTAAATGGCCTTTGAAAGAATAAATAAAAGGCTGTCATAGCCACATACCATGTTGGTTTAAAAATACCAAGAAAAAGAATTTAGACAGACAGGGAGGGGGGAAAAGAGAAAGGAGAGAAAAGTAAAGGGGCAAGTAGCCAGACATATAACACTGGAAATGTTTGAAAATCAGCTGGGAACTGGCTAATAAAAAAGGAAGTAAACATCTGGGAAGTTTACTTTCCATTAGAAAGCATTATTTTATTCATTCATCTAATAAACATGTTCCAAATCCCTACTATGTGTGTAACACTCTACTAAGTCTATGGAGAAGTACTCAAAACATTAAAATGCAGTGGTGGGTTGTCAGGTTTTAATCTAGTTGGAAGACATGATTAAACAAGCATTCAGGGAGTGCTTACCAGGTGCTTGGCGCAGTGCTAGATGCTAGGTACTACAGAGATGAAAAGGCAGTCCCTGCACTCATAATTTGCATCCTAGAGTGGTATTGCCCAACAGAACTATAATGAGGACCACAAATATGAACCACATATGTAATTTAAAATTCTCCAGCAGTCATACCAAAAAAAAAGTAAAAAGAAACAGGTAAAACTAATTTTAATAATGTTTTATTTAGCTCAATATATCTAAAATATTATCACTTTGACGTGTAATTAATATAAAATTAATGAGATATTTTACACTTGACATAGCTTTTTATAGAAAGTCCAAAATGTTTCTTCCATACTTAACAGTCCATCTCAATTCAATCAAGCCATATTTCAAGTGCTCAAAAGCCACAAGTGGCAAACAGCTATCCTATTGAAGTGTACAGTTCTAGAGCAATACTTCTCAAACTTCTTTTGATAAACCTAATATTTCACACACCTCTGAAGTTTCTGATCTGTATCCTGTCTGCACCCACCTTACTCCAACAAGGAGGAACTCCTCCATTCTCCTCTCCCTTTCTATCCCTGCTCACTCAGTAGTCTTTACTATGCTGGCCAGGGCAGGTGACCAGAAGTTCCATGCTTTTCCAAGATACATATGACCCTCTTTATCTGTAAAGTCTGATAAGCAGCTACCTGTCTCCACACCTCACTACCACCCCTCCACACACACACACCCATTTGAGAATCACCATTAAATCTAAAGAGCACACAAATATAAAATAGCATTATTATAGGAAGTAAATAGGGAAAAAAAGCAAAGGTAAGCTATTTCACAAAGAAGCGCATGATTATATAGCAAATGCTGAGTTAGGAGTGAGAACATTGGCTAGGCAGAGCAGCCAGGCAAAGCTTTATTGAAGGAATGGGACTTGAACTGTGTCTTGAAAGATGAATAATGCACATTGAAATAAAATTTAAAATACTCTGTCATATAAAAATTTGAAAACTTGGTTAAGCCAGGACTTAAAATGCATTAAAAATTTTTTTTGAATAGACTGTGTACCCAGTCCCAGAGTAAGTTTAGGGAAGGGGATAGGAACATTTTATTCTTCCTATAAAAACAGGGGTGGGGCAGGAGGGTGATAGGGAGGAGTCAATTAAGGGTCATGCTCAAGTGAAAAACAACTTTTGTTTCTTACAGCTGCCAGTTTTAAAATAAAATACAGACACTGGAAAATGTTTTTTCAATCTTTAAATAATTGAAAACAGTATATAGTATTAGAAGACTAACAGAAAAACTGATCAAGAGAACATTAGATTTTAATCAATAATATAGCAACTATAATTTTTTTTAAAACTTCAGCCCCAGATTATAGCCAATTACAGGAGACTAAAAGGAGAGGAAAACATGGGCAGAGAAAGGTAAAAATGTCTTACTCTCTCACTCAATCCAAACCCTGGCTATCCTTAGGATTTTCCTAGTCTATCATCCAAAATGCATGCCAATAAGACTGGATAAATACTTGTCCAGGTCAACCACTGATGGACAAAGCTAACTAACACTTTAAATTCCAAATGTGGTTCCAGGTTTCCTCCTTTACCTTTCCTTTTTACCAAACCTTCTTAGGGCAAGAATATCCCTTTCTAGGGATATTTCTCTGAGGTCAATGTAACAGTACGATCCAATCAATGGATTATCTTTTTGAAATTATACCCAATATGAATATACCTTAACTAACCTCTTTCAATAATCAAAATGGGGAAGTGGTAAAGACTATGGAATCCCCCATTCTGATGACCTTGGGCAAGTTGCTTAGTATCTCAGAGCTTCAGTTTTCCATGTGCAAACAGTGCTAATAATATTTTCTCATATGCTGTTGTATGCCTTAAGTGATAGAACAGGTGTAAATTTCTTATTTTAGGGCTGGAACCTAGTAAGTGCTCAATTTGATTGTATTATCATTATTTTCCCATTGACATGATAACCTCCACTGTGTAGACAGATCTACCAGGCAATCTCAGCCTAGTGATATAAAGCATTTGATATATCCACCAACTCTTTCTGTTCTGTATCTATACTCAGAAAACATGGCTTTCTACTAAGACCATCTATAAGAGAATGAGTTTTCATTTACATATATGACAATTCCTGGAGTATATTTCTAACTGAAGATAAATCTTCTAATTAAAATAATGTTAAGAAAAGGCTGTGATACATTTATTACATTCTTACCTAGAACATTCACAGGATAAAACTCTAATCACTCCCCATAGCAACACACTTAGAAACCAATTTGGTGAGCTGTTTGAAGAGCTTCAAAAAATGTATTTTGACTCAGCAATTCTACACCTGGAAATCTACTTTAAGCAAGTAATCAAAGTCCTACAAAATCTATATGAACAGAGATAGTATTATTTATCAGATTAAAAAAATGAAATAAATTAAATATTTATCAGTTGACAATTAGCAGTATTTATTTAACAGCATTTACTTTATATTAGGCAATTTTTTAAAAGATTTTATTTTTTTATTCATGGGAGACAGAGAGAGAGAAGCAGAGATATAGGCAGAGGGAGAAGCAGGCTCCCCACAGGGAACCTGATGTGGGACTTGATCCCAGGGCTTTAAGATCACGACCTAAGCCAAAGGCAGACACTCAACCACTGAGTCACCCAGGTGCCCCTGTATTAGGCAGGATTTGAACAGTTTTTCATGTTGACTCATTTAATCCTCTCAAAAGGTGGGTACTATATTCTTAACTTAAAAATGGAGAAAGTGATGTACTAAATTAAGTTGCCCAAGGTCATATGGACAGCAAAATGGTGGTGAAAACAGGATTAAAACAATACTCCATTTACAATTGCACCTCCTCAAAAAAAAAAAAAAAAAAAAAAGAGTAATAAACTTAACCAAGAAGGTGAAAACTATAAAACACTAACAAAAAAAAAAAACAACTAAAGATATAAACAAGTCAAAAGATGTTTGTTCCATGTTCATGGATTGGAAGAATTAATATTATTAGGATGTCCATACTACCCAAAATAATCTATGGATTCCGTGCCATCCCTATCAAAATACTAATAGCATTTTTCACAGAACTAGAACAAATAGTGCTAAAATTTGTATGAAACCACCAAAGAGGCGATCCCTGGGTGGCTCAGCAGTTTGGCGCCTGCCTTCGGCGCAGGGCATGATCCTGGAGTCCCGGGATTGAGTCCCACATTTGGCTCCTTGCATGGAGCCTGCTTCTCCCTCGGCCTGTGTCCCTGCCTCTTTCTTTTTTTCTCTCTCTCTCTCACTCTCCCTCTCTGTCTCCCTCATGAATAAATGAATAAAATCTTAAAAAAAAAAAAAAAAAGAAACCACCAAAGACCATGAATACCTCCCAAGCAATTTTGAGAAAGAACAATAAAGCTGGAAGTATCACAATCCCAGATTTCAAGACACACTACAAAGCTGTAGTAGACAAAACACTATAGTACTGGCACAAAAACAAACACAGAGATCAATTGAACAGAATAGAGAAGCCAGAAATAAACCCACAATTATATGGTCAATTAATCTATAACAAAGAGGCAAAAATATACAATGGGGAAAGGACAGTCTCTTCAATAAATGATGCTGGGAAAACTGGGAAGCTACATTCAAAAGAACGAAACTGGACCACTTTCTTACGCCATACACAAAAATAACCTCAAAATGAATGAAAGACTTAAACGTGAGACCTGAAACCATAAAAATCCTAGAAGAAAACAGGTAATAATTTATTCGACATCTGCCTTCACAACATTTTTTTAGATATATGTCTTCAGGTAAAGGAAACAAAAACAAAATTAAATTATTGGGACATCAAAATAAAAAGCTTTTGCACAGGAAACCATCAACAAAATGAAAAGGCAACCTACTGAATGAGAGAAGATATTTGCAAATGATATATTCAGTAAGGGGTTAATATCCAAAATATATAAAGAACTTATATAACTCCATACCAATAACAATAATAACTCAATTTTTAAATGGGAAGAGCACTTGAATAGATACTTTTCTAAAGAGGACATAAAGATGACCAACAGACACATGAAAAGATGTTCAATATCACTAATCACCAGGAAAATGTAAATCAAAACCACAATGAGATATCACCTTATACCTATTAGAATGGCTAGAATCAAAAAGACAAGAAATAAGCATTGATGAAGATGTGGAGGGGGAAAAAGGGAACCTTCATGTACTGTTAGTGGGAATGTAAATTGGTGCTGCCATTGTGGAAAACAGTATGGTCGTTCCTCAAAAAAGTAAAGACAGAAACACCATATGACCCAGTAATTCCATTACTGGCTATTTACCCAAAGAAAATGAAAACATTAATTCAAAAAGATACATCCTTTGTATTTACTACATTATTTACAATAGTCAAGATGTGGAAGCAACCCGTGTCCATCAATAGATGAATGGATAAAAACATATATATATGTATAGGTACATATATATGTGTATATATATATATATGTGTGTGTGTGTGTGTGTGTGTGTGTGTGTGTGTGTAGAGAGAGAGAGAGAGAGAGAGAGAGAATGGAATATTACTCAGCCATAAAAAAGAATGAGATCTGGCCACTGGCAATAACATGGATGAACCCAGATGATATTATGCTAAGTAAAATAAGTCAGAGAAAGACAAATACCATATGATTTCACTTATACATGGAATCTAAAAAACAAAACAAATGAATAAACTAACAAAAGGCAGAAATAAGCCCATAAATAAAGAGAGCAAACTGATGGTTTCCAGAATGGAGGGGCGAAGGGGGATGGAAAAATTGAGTGAAAGACTGTGGGGGGATAGACACTTCTAGTTATGGAATAAATAGTCATGGAGATAAAAGATATAGTATGGGGAATATAGTCAATGGTACTGTAATAGCACTGAATGGTGACAGATAGTATCTACACTTGTGGCAAGCATAGTATAAAATATACAGCTGTCCAGTCACTATGTTGTACACCTGAAACTAATGTAACATTGTGTGTCAACTATACTTCAATAAAACATAGTCTGTGTTCTTAACTCTTACACTATACTGCCCCTGAGCAGAAAGGAATTATGGTATATCCGCACAGTAGATTATCAAATAGGCATTAAAATTAGGTTTATGAATGACTTATTAAAACTTCGAAAATGCTTATGTGGTAATGTTAAATGAAAAAGCAAGATACAATTATACATAGACACACAGTTATTATTTCAACTCTGTAAAAAAAAGCAAGAAAAAAATTTTAAAGCAAGGAAAAAAGACTGGATTAAAGACTATTTTCCCTTCTTTTCTATATTTTCCAAATTCTTTATAATATTTTACTTAAAACAAGGTACAACTGGAAAGTACAGCCATACTTCTCTGAGGGAACAGAACACAATGATACACTTTGTTTTCAAATTCATATTTATAAAAATAACACCACCAATAAAGCAGCAAAATAGAGCAAATAAAGATGACAGCTTTGGATTTGAAAGACAGGCTAAAAAATCCAATTGACCTGAGATGCTTTAAGGCAGATTTGCCTCATCTGTAGAATAGAAATATAAATAAGTCCTATGATTACTGTGAAGATAAAATAAGTTGATCAGGTGAAAATAAAATGGAAATCAATTTGGTATTATTACTTAGCCCTGACCAACGTACACCCTTCTTCCCCTCCAGGTAAGTTGGGCTCTCCTTTCTTCTCTCCCTCTATGTGAGCCCGTTTTTACTTCTCTAGCCCAGTGGTCACAAGGCCCAGCAGATTATCTCTCCCATATTCAGATAATCTCCACCATACAAATGCTACAAAGTGATCCACACAGTAGCCAACCCATGGCTGTATTTGGGTATACAATAGCACCCCTGCTTCTTTCTTCTCAACCCTAACCCCTAGCCACATAGTGTTGAGAGGACCAGACCTCCCCTAGCATTCCCTGCATTCAGGCTGACTTAGATAAAAGATGAAAATATTTATACATATTCTAAAAAACCTCAAATATGGTCACTTTAAAGTTTACAAGTAAGCTGCATTCATTTGTTTTAGAGTCAAATACATTTTCTACAGGAACGCAGATGGATAGTTAACTCCTAGTTTATTCACATTGTTAAAATTGTGTATGACTGCAGTAGAAACTCCAATAAATATAAGACAGTTTAAATCTATAGAAAGTCTTCTCAACAAGTAGGTTCTGGGAACTGAACCCTACTAATTCTGGCTAAGCCAGCCTATTCAAACTCATAAATGACTGATAGCAGACCTAACTCATAAATAACTAATAGCAGATCACACCATGGTCTAAAGTACTGAGAGATGTATTAAAAACACTGGGCCATAGAATGGCAGGATAAGAGAAACAATGAGAGTAAACCCTTTCACATTAGGGTCTAATATATTCAGGACTCCAGCAGACCATTTGGGTCCACTAAGGACATAAAGAAAAGCCCATCATTGTCCCTAAAGCAGTCCCTTACTTTCTCTGAGCTGTTTTGCACCAGTAAAATGCCAGGCTGACCTCACTAGATGAGTATAAAGTAAGAAAATATACATGAAAATGCTTTCTAAGCGTTGGCGGGCTGATGATAAAGATTGATGTTGTTCCTTTCTTTCATCTTCAAAGTGAAAGAGTAAAACTGAAAAGAGAAAAGAGTATGGAAGGGAGGTTTGTAGCACCAAAGTTCCTAATGACCTCACAGCTTTACTTATGGCCATCTCAGTTAACTTTTAAGAATGGGAAGATAAACACAGGTGTCTGAAGATACAGAAAAGTCCAATTTACAGTCAAACCTTCCCAAGTACCACATTCTACTTCATCACTTCAAGGACTGTGAAAACACTTTTCACTCTCTCAACATCCTCTCTGATATAACATAGGTCAGGTAAAGAACCTTAACAAACCTTTGCTCTGATGTCCCACAAAACTTCATTACTCCACTGGGAAGTAAAGTTCCTTTAAAATAATGCTACCCTAGGCTAGTGGAATTAAAACCCAAAGCTGAATCCAGATCCAATTTAAAATGCTCTGTTTCCATCGGGGTTTCAGCGGTTTAGCGCCGCCTTCAGCCCAGGGCGTGATCCTGCATGGAGCCTGCTTCTCCCTCTACCTGTGTCTCTGCCTCTCTCTCTCTATCTCTCTCTGAGTGTGTCTTTCATGAATAAATAAATAAAATCTGTTTTAAAAATGCTCTGTTTCCAAGCAGCTAACACCTAAATTTATGGGGGGACAATTAAGATTTTAGGAAAGGTGGGTCACCTGTGAACAGCAGATAGGAAGTGTGATGTGAGCACATGCAAACTGCAGCACACCAGAAAGCATGGTATGCAGTTTCCAAATGCTCATGATTATCGGGTAAGTCTGAGATATAGGCCAGATGAAATCTGCTAGCTAAGGTAAGAGATTCCAAGAAAAATTCCACCAAAAGAAATCTATACTCAACTGTGCCTAACTCCTACTTAACCTTTAGGTTATCATCTTAGACAATACTTCTTCCAGTAAGTATCTTCTGACTCCCCAAATCTAATTTCTTTAACCAGGGCTTAGGTAGCCCTTACTCCCCTAAACATGTCATAACACTTATTACACTGCCTGTTCAATCACTTTCTGGTTTAGAGGCCTTTCAAAGGTTACTCACATAGCCCTCCAAAAGACTTTTTAGAAATATGGACTTTTGAACATTTATGTTTCCATGCAGGATGGAGTAGTCAGAAGCAGGTAAAATTAACACTTAACAACTGAAACTTGGATAAATTACAAAAATCACATATTTAAAGGTATCAAAGAACTGAGAAGGCAATAAAGAATATCATGATCAAAATTTCAGAAAGCAAAAAACCATTCAGAAGTGGTCTAAAGGTCCATGGTGTTTTGGGGGCATTTGCCATTTCTGGGCACAGACTAGTGGCTGAGATCTGGGATTGACCCAAGTACAGAAATACTGCTATAGGACAGAGAAATGAGCAAAATTACTGACACCTACTTGGGCTGAAGTGATAAAAGTGAAGATTTGAAAAACCTCAAACACAAGGTTCATTTCTTCCTCAAGGTATTTGCTGATTCTGAATTCAGCCAAACTTCCAAAAAGCAGAGTGCAAGTTTTTTTTTTTTTTAACTTTTTTTTTTTTTTTTTTTTTTTTTAGAGTGCAACTTCTTAGATTACCCATACTCTCAATGAAAATCCAGGAAAGACCGTGTGGTAGGAACAAAGAAAACAAAGGTAGACTAGATCTGACCAAAACTGCAAACAGTCTTGACTTAATTAAGTTTGTAACCGTATTAAGTTGATAAGACCCCATTCTATCTTCTTAGAATCTCACCTCTCTGGGGGTGGCTCAGCGGTTGAGCATCTATCTGCCTTTGGCTCAGGTCGTGATCCCAGGGTCCTGGGATCAAGTCCTGCATCAGGCTCCCCACAAGGAGCCTGTTTCTCCCTCTGCCTATGTGTCTGCCTCTGTGTGTCTCTCATGAATAAATAAATAAAATCTTTAAAAAAAAAAAGAATCTCACTTCTCTGGTGAATAATATTATCTTCTGAAACCTCTAAAGTTGTTGGAGTGTGTGTATGATGTGTATGTGTATGTTTTTAATATAAAGCATACAACATTTAAACAAAAATTACTAAGCATATGAAGACAGAACCACTTGACTGATAACCCATAAAAACAGACCCACAGGTGCCTGGGTGGTTCAGTTGGTTAAGCAGTAGACTCTTGGTTTTACCTCAAGTCATGATCTCACTGTCCTGGAATAGAGCCTCAAGTTGGGCTCTCTGCTCAGCAGGGAGTCTGCTTATCTCCCTCTCTCTCTCTGCCCTACCCCTCATTTGCGCTTGTTCTCTTTCAAAGAAATGAATACATCTTTAAAAAAAAACAAAAAACCCTAGGGGGTCCAGGTATAGGATTCAGCAGACAAGGACTTCAAATAATTGATATGTTTTTTAAAATAGTGTAAAATATGGACAAAAGAAATGAAAAGATATAAAATTTCAACAAAATATATATAGTCAAATGGACATTCTAAAACTGAAAATAAATATATGAAATTAAGAATTCAATACATGTGTCTAAAAATAAATTACCATATCAGAAGACAGGAAGTGTACTCAAAGAGAAATCAATAGAAAATATCCAAACTGGAGCAGAAACAAACAAATACGGTCTGCTGGTGGGTGGCAGAGGAGAGAGAAGGTGAAGAGAAAAAGAACAAACACAGCACAGAGACATGTGGGGGACAGTCAAAAGATCTAACTTACATGCAGAGTTCCAAAAGAAGAGGAGAGAGAAAAGGAAGCAATATCTGAAGAGATAATGATGGAGGGTTTTCTAAAACTGATCCAAAGATCCACTGGAATAAAACATTTAACTCTGTTTTGGGCAGTTCTCAAGCTCTACCCCTCCCTTTTACCTTCTTGCCCCATTTATGGGCAAGTAAGTAAGAGTCCTCCATTGGCACTAGCAGGAAATCCAAACTAGCCCTGGCCCATGTGTAACTACTCTCACCTCATCTCTATCCTCTTTCCATAATAAAAGCTAAAGCCAGTGTCTCTTCCTTGTTATCTCAGGCCTGGGAGCTTAAGACCTTGGACCTGCCTGAGAGCCTGCCTACCCTGCTGTCTCCTAGGAAGCCTCATTATGTAAACAATGCATCCTTTTCTGTCCTCATGGTTCTTGCACATAAAATCAGTCTCAACATCTGAATGAAATTTCCAGTGGAGAGGTTTGATATTGCCCCCTGCAGGGAAATCATAACAAAATTAGTGCTGTGAGCAAGATGTTAAGATGACTAACGGCGGGGGGGGGGGGGGGGGGGGGGGCGGGGTTGAGGCTCTTCTCTTGCTTTAGCTTGCTTGCTAAGTGGCTCACTATTGAGCATGCACTTCAAGCTGGAGAAGTTGCACTTAGAGCTCTGCTGTGCTGTTTTGTACTACATCTTCTGATACCTACTAAGCTTCTGTTAAGAGTTTTAACTGACCTAAGTTGGGAGTTTTAATAATTGACATCTAGAGAAAGGAGTATGGGAGTCGGTCCCTCCTTAAAGTACCCCTGGGTCATGTGTCTTGACCAGGACCTATCATTGGGTCTCACACTGAACTCTGTGTCTGAATTCCAGTATAAGCCATAATTAACACTAGACTCAGGAAAATGACTCTTACCCTTTAACCAATGGTTGTGTATCTCAAACAGATGTTGGTCACTATGTTATAGAACACTCAGAGAAAAAACTGATACACAGCCAATATCATCACTTGTGCAGAGAAGAGGTGATCACCATGTAGCATGCTAAGGTCCACTCTCCTAAGAGCATATGGCTCATTAGCACCTTATACTTTAAACACCTCTGCTTCTGGTGTTAGTAGGTCTCTGTTTCCAAAAAAAAAAAAAAAAAAAAAGATCCTGATCCTCAGATTTATGGAAGACTCATAGGACATCCATGGCACAGCCAAGGAATTAATTCATACTTGAGCTACACCCAATATCCTTAAACTCAAATTCCATTGCCATGGAATTGGCCCCTAATCATGATGATTACAGATTTAAGAATCTCCTGAAAAATGGGCCACCAACATCTGCTTTTGGCTCAGGTCATGACCTCAGGGTCCTGGGATAGAGCTCTGTGTGGGGCTCCCGGCTCAGCAGGGAGTCTGCTTCTCCCTCTCCCTCTGCTGCTCCCCCTGCTTATGCTCTCTTTCTCTCAAATAAATAAAATATTTAAAATAAATAAATAAAATAACAAGATACTCCTAGAGGACTTCTGAAAAATAAAATAGAAGACAAAGGGACAAACGAGTATGCTTCCCTTCCTGATACTGCCATAGCTGTCTATCCTCTCAGCATCTACAACATTAAACAAGTCCAACATCTTTTAGGCCTTTGGGTGTCAAGAAGCAACATACTTCTCACCAACAAATTTTACTTAAGCCCACTTATGCTAATGATCACAAATTGGCTCACTTTGATTACAGCTCCATACAACAAAAGGCTCTAGAATCTATCCAAATTCCAGCACAACAGAGCCTAGTTCACTGTAGAGGTGTATTAGTTTTTACTGCTGCTGCAACAAATTACCACAAACTTGGTGGCTTAAAATAACACAGATTTATTACCTGATAATTCTGTAAGTCAGAAACCCAATACAGTTCTTACAAGGCTAAAATCAAGCTGCCGGTATGGCTAATTCCTTTCTGGAAGCTCTGGAAGCATTCACTACTTGTCTTTTACAGCTTCTGGAGGCTACCTACAGTCCTTAGCTCAGGAACCTTTCTCTGTCTTCAAAGCCAGCAATGTTGCACCTTTTTGACCATTCTTCTACAATTAAATCTCCCCTCTGATTATAGCCAGGAAAGGTCTTCTACTTTTAAGGACTCCTGTGATTAGACTGGATACTGCCAGATAACCCAAAATAATCTCTCTATATCAATCGGTGTTATCTTAATTATATCTGCAAAAGTCCCTTTTGCTATGTATTCTAGAGATTAGGACATGGACATCTTTGAGGACACTATCCTGCCTACCACAAAAAGTCTTTAACAACCTCCTCTCATGGATCCTAGAACTCAGGACCACCCATGATGGTCATAAATTGTCTGTGGGTTTTCGATGCAAGAAATACTCTCCTCACCCCCAAACTACATGCTATCATTTAAGAGGCAGTTATTAGCTCATTACTGGGCTCTCCTGTAAACAGAGGCTCTCATAGACTCTGACCCAGTTACTCCCTATACGCAGCTGCTCATTGTGCCTTGGGTCATGGAAGCAGCACTCACAAATTCAGCACAGCCATTGAGGCCCCCTTACTAAAATGGAAACAGTACTTACAAGTTAGAACCAAACCTCAGGCCCTCTGGCATTCCCCAATTGCTTGAGGGGTAGTCTCTCCTGTTCTCAGTCCCTTGACAAATACCACTTTACCAGGGAAGGTCATTTATCTCCTAGATACCCTGGGAACGCCTTGGCTCAACTGAGTGAGCAGCAAAGGGAGCTCATATACTTTATAGATAGCAGTACCACCATTATACATGATGGAGTTTAATAGACAATTACTGCTTTTCATCCTTAATGGCACATCTCTAATAAAAAGGATAGGACCCAAAGATCAGCAAAATCAGCCAAACTTCAGGTAGTCTTAGTGCTGAATGCCCTGGTCACAATTTGCCCCTTTTATCCATTTTTACAGACTCCTGGGACATTGCAAATGGTAAAAACGATGTCTTCTTCAAAGTTGCCCCATTTGAGGTAAAGAACTCTCAGAATCTCATGCCTTACTGATACCCAAAATATGTACCAAAAATCACTCATATCTCTTCACATCCTAATGCCACACTATAAGAGTTCACTAAGATACTACTAATTGCCTTTGGTGTTCCTAACATTATTTATAGTGACCCAGACACACATTTCAATTATCAAAATACACAATACTGGCCTCTTGAACACAATATTCAATTGAACTGTAACTCTCTACCAGCTGCAGGCTGCAGGCCTCAAAAAATGCCACATGACTTAAACAAGTTAAAATTAAATTAAATTAAATTAAACATGGAACATCTCAGTGGTCAAATATCAGAGTTGAATTATAATAAAAAGTCTGGCTCCCATTTTTGATGTTTAACTACTGATGGCTTTCAAGTAGTTAAAAGATATTGGCCTTCCCCATATCTGAGAAAGCTGATAATAATGTATATGAACTCCTTCCTTTGGTACAGATGAAAATTTAAAATACACAAGCCCTGGTCAGCATATAAAAATCCTCACTGTGGCCCAATCCCTAGTCACAATAAAAGCCAAAGCTAGTCACCTATTCTAGTTCTTGTAAGTCATTTTTGGACCTATTGGGAACCTAGCCGTGCTCTCCCTAGAAAGGCTCATAATCCCAATTTAAATCCTAGCCAGTTTTTTTTTAAATATATAATAGACAAACTGATTCTAAAATGTATAAGAAAATGCAAAGGACCAACAACAGCCAAAGCAATCTTTTTAAAAAATATTTTATTTGAATTCAATTTAGATAACACATAGTGTATTATTACTAACAAGAGTAGAATTTAGTGATCCATCAGTTGCATACAACATCCAGTGCTCATTACATGAAACATCCTCCTTAATGCCCATCACCCAGTTACCCCATTCCTCCACCCACCTCCCCTCCAGCAACCCTCAGTTTGCTCTTTATAGTTAAGAGTCTCTTATAGTTTGCCTCCCTCTCTGTTTTTATCTTATTTTATTTTTCCTTCCCTTACCCTATGTTCATGTTTTATTTCTTAAATTCCACATATGAGTTAAACCATATGATATGTGTCTTTCTCTAACTTATTTCATTTAGCATAATATTTTCTCCTTCCATTTACAACATTGCAAATGGCAAGACTTCATTCTTTTTGATGGCTCAGTAATATTCCATTGTGTACATATACCATTTCTTTATCCATTCATCTGTCAATGCACATCTGGGCTCTTTCCATAATTTGACTAAGGTGGACATTGCTGCTATAAATATTGGGGTGCGTGTGCCCCCTCCAAATAACTATGTTTGTATCCTTTGGATAGATACCTAGTAGTGCAATTGCTCAGTTGTAGGATAATTATATTTTTAACTTTTTGAGGAACCTCCATACTGTTTTCCATAGTAAACAGCCAAGGCAATATTGAAAAGAAAAGAAAATGACTGAACTATGGGATAACAAGGCTTAGTATAAAACCCTAAGAATTAAGACATTGGTGCAAGGATAAACAAAAATCAATGTAACAATACATGCTAAATGTGGATAAAAGCAGAAAACATTATGCTAAGTGAAACAAGCCAGGCACAAAAAGTAACACAGTCTATAATTGAATTTATATAAAATATCCAGACTGAAATCATAGAGTAAATCCATAGGACAGAAAACATAGTAGTGGTTGTCCAAGAGCAGGAGGAAAAAGAATATAGAGAATATCTGCTTACTAGGTACAGGGAATGATGAAAAATGCTTTGGAACTAAACATGGGGTGGTGACTGCACATTGTAAATGCACAATGGACTGCTCACTTTAAAATGGCTAATTTTATATTATGTGAATTCCACCTTAACTTTAAAAATTATGATAAATTGGGCCAGCTGAGTGGCTCAGTCATTTAAGCATCTGACTCTTAATTTTGGCTCAGGTCATGATCTCAGGATGGTGAGATCAAGTCCCACCTCGAGCTTAAGATTGTCCTTCTCCCTCTCCCTCTGCCCCTCACCCACCTAGTACATGCAAATCCACACTCTCTCAATAAAAACAAAAATAATTTTAAAATTTTAATAAATGGTTTAAACCATTTCAAGAGTAGCCATGAAATCAAAAACTGAGCAGCATACATAAAGAGTTTATTTTTTTTTCTTTTCAACCCTATTAGAACAAAATATAGAGCCCAGAAACACACCCAAACATATGTGGTCACCTAATTCATGAAAAAAAAAAAGACAGTCCTGTAAGGATAAGTGAATTGGATATCCATATAAAAATAAAAGTAACCTTGACCTCTAACACCTAAAAATCAATTCCAGATGGATTGCAGACCTAATTGTGAAAAGTAAAACAATAAATCTTACAGGAAAAAGAATATAGGAAAACATCTTCATAATCTTGGAGGTCTTTCTCTGACTTTCTCTGACTAACAAAGATTTCTTAAATAAGACATAAAAATGTTAACGAAAAAGAAAAAAATGGTAAACTGGATTATATTAGGAGTAAAACCTTTTGCTCATGAATAGACATCATTAAGAGTGCAATGACACCAAGAGAAGATATAACAAACTCCTACAAATAAAAAACAAAAACCCAATTTTACAATGAACAAAAAGCAACATATAAAAAGACTATCAACATATGAAAATCAGTCAGTATAATAAACCACATTTACAGAATAAAGGACAACAAGCACATGACCATCTCGGTAAATACAGAGAAAGCATGAGACAAATTTTAACAACTTTTCATACTAAAAGCACTCAACAAACTAGGAATAGAAGGGGATTACCTTCTGTAGGTAAAAGTCATCTACAATAAAACCCACCACTAACATAATATTTAATGATAACAGTCTAAAAGCTTTCTCCCTAAAATCAGAAACAAGGCAAAAATATCTTCTCATATCCCTTCTATTCAACATTTTCCTGAAGGTTATAACCTAAACAGAGCATATAAGCAAGAAAAAGAATTTAAAAGCATCCAGATTGGAAGAAGTAAAATGATCTCTATTCACAATGACAAAACAATTAGAATTCATAAACAAGTTCAGAATGTTGCAGGATAGAAGACCTATATACAAAAATAAATTGTGTTTCTATACACTTTTACAATGAACTCCTAAAAATGTAATTAAGAAAAAAAACCCATCTATAGTAGCATTAACAAGAATAAAATACCTAGTAATAAATTTAACAAAAGAAGTATAAAACCTGTACACTGAAACCTACAAGACATTGTTGAAGGAAACTGTAGTAGTCCTAAATAAATGGAAGAACATCACCTGTTCCAATGTTCATGGAGTGAAAAACTTCCTATTATTAGGTTGGTAATACTCCAAAATTGATCTATAGATTCAACACAATCCATGTCAAAATCCCAGCTATCTTTTTTTTCAGTACTTGATAAGCAAGGGTGGCCACCGGAAGTGGCCAAAACAACCTAGAAAAAGAACAAAGTTGGAAGAATGATGCTTCCAGACATCAAAATTACTGTAGCAAAGCTACAGTAATCAATACTGGCATAAAGCAGACATACAGACCAACAAGACAAAACTGACAAAACTGAAAGTTCAAAATAAACCTCTTATATATAGTCAACTGATTTTCAATTGTGTTACCAGGATCATTCAGTGCAGGAAAGTCTTTTCAACACATGTTGGTATAACTGGATATCCACATGCAAAAGAATGAAGTTGAGCCCTTTCCTAATGCTATACACAAAAAATGATCTCAAAAAGGATCAAATGCCTAAATGTAAGAGCAGTTTTGAAACTATAAAACTCAGGAGTAAACATGAGTGGAAATCATTGTAATTTGAATTATGAAATGATTTCTTAGATATGACACTAAAAGCCCAAGTGACAAAAGAAAAATTAGATAAATCAGTTTTCATCAAAATACAATACTTTGTGTTTCAAGGGCACCATCAAGAAAGTAAAAAAGATAAACCACAGAATGGGAGATAATATTGTAAATCATATATAACATAAGAGACTTGTATCCATAATCTATAAAGAAATCAGACAAAATTTAAAAATGGACAACTCAATTAAAAAGTGGCCAGAGAACTGAAATATATATTTCTCCAAAGAATACATACAATTGGTCATTAAACCATGAAAAGATGCTCAACATCATTAGTCATTAAGGAAATATAAATCAAAACCCCAATGAAACACCAATTCACACCCATGAAGTGGCTATAATGAAAAAAGACAGACAATAACAAACAATAGTGAGGATATGAAGAAATTGGAACCCTTAGATGTTCCTGGTAGGATTGCAAAATTATTCACCTGCTTTGGAAACAGTCTGGCAGTCCCAAAAATGTTAAACATAAAGTTACCATGTGACCTAGCAAGTCTACCACTAGGTATATACCCAAGAGAATTTAAAAAACATACACCCACACAAAAACTTGTACATGAATGTTTATAGCATCATTATTCATAATAGCCAAATTGGAATCAATCCAAACTCCCAATCCACTGGCAAATGGGTAAACAAAATATGTCGTATCCAATACAATGGAATGTGATCTGGCCATAAAAAGGAATGAAGTAACAATATATGTTACAACATGGATAAACTTTGAAAACATCATGCTAAGTGAAAGAAGCCAGACACAAAAGATCACATATTGTATGATTCCACTTGTATGAAATGTTCAGAAATCCATAGAGACAAAAAATAGATTAGTGGTTGCCAGGAGCTAGGAGAAGGAATGGAGAGTAATTGTTAATGGGTATAGGTTGGTTTTTTTCTTGTTCTAAAATTAGGTAGTGATGATGGTTACACAACTCTGAATATACTAATGACCAATGAATTATTACTTTAAAAGAATGAGTTTTTTAAAGATTTTATTTATTTATTTATGATAGACATAGAGAGAGAGGCAGAGACACAGGCAGAGGGAGAGGCAGGCTCCATGCAGGGAGCCTGACGTGGGACTCGATCCTGGGGCTCCAGGATTGCGCCCTGGGCCAAAGGCAGGTGCTAAACCGCTGAGTTTTATAGTTATATCTCAACCTTATTTTTAAAATGAGCAGGAAAAAAATAAAATAAAATAAATAAAAATAAAAATGAGCAGGGGCACATGGGTGGCTCAGTGGTTGAGCATCTGCCTTTGACCCAGGTTGTGATTCCAGGGTCCTGGGATCAAGTCCTGCATCGGGCTCCCTGTAGGGAGTCTGCTTCTCCCTCTGCCTATGAATCTGTCTCTCTCTTTCTGTGTGTCTTTCATGAATAAACAAAAAGATTTTGTTTTTTTCTTTATTTTTATTTTTATTTATGATAGTCACACAGAGAGAAAGAGAGGCAGAGACACAGGCAGAGAGAGAAGCAGGCTCCATTCACCGGGAGCCCAACGTGGGATTCGATCCCAGGTCTCCAGGATCGCACCCTGGGCCAAAGGCAGGCGCTAAACCACTGCACCACCCAGGGATCCCCAAACAAAATCTTTAAATAAATAAATAAAAAGGAGCAAAAAAGCATTTCACAAGAGTACATCTAAATAAACACCTGAAAAGGTGACTTCATCAGTCACCAAGAACATGTGATTTAAAACCATAAAGAAATACTAGTACACATTGACTGGAAAGGCTAAAATGAAAAGAACAGAAAATACCAAGTGTTGACAAGGATATAGAGGAAGGGTCAGCAAACCAGGACCCACCACCTATTTTTCTAAATAAAGCTTTATTGAAAGCAGCCATGCTCATTCATTTATGTATCATCTATGGGTTCTTTCATGCTACAATGACAGAGCTGAGTACTTGCCACAAGTCCATTTGGCCTATAAAGACTAAAATATTTAGACTGACTCATATCGGGCCCCCAGCCCTTGATGCAGAGCAACCAGAACTCTCATACATTGCCACTGGGAGTGTAAATCAGTGCAATCACTCTAGAAAACTATATGGCATTATCTACCAAAACTGAATATTTTCATTACATTATAAACCCTCTGTATCTTCCTGTGGCTGCTGTTACATGTTACCATAGCCTTGATGGTTTAAACAGAAATTAATTCTCCCACAGTTCTGGAGGTCAGAACTCCAAAATCAAGGTGTCACTTATCACAACCATAAGACTCAAAGTGCTTTTATGTATTTGTTTTTATTGAAGTTCAATTTGCCAACATATAACACCCAGTGCCCATCCCATCAAGTGCCCTCCTCAGTGCCCATCACCCAGCTACCTCATCCCCCTCCCCACTTCCCCTTCCGCAACCCTTCGTTCACTTCCCAGAGTTAGGAGTCTCTCATCGTTTGTCTCCCTAATTTTTCTCACTCAGTTCCCCTCCTTTCCCTCATAATCCCTTTCACTATTTCTTATATTGCCCGTATGAGTGAAACCATATGATGATTGTCCTTCTCCAATTGACTTACTTCACTCAGCATAATACCCTCCAGTTCCATTCATGTTGAAGCAAATGGTGGGTATTCATCTCTTCTGATGGCTGAGTAATATTCCACTGTATATTTAGACCACATCTTCTTTATCCATTCATCTGTCAAAGGACACCGAGGCTCCTTCCATATTTTGGCTATTGTGGACATTGCTGCTATAAACATTGGGGTGCAGGTGTCCCGGCATTTCACTACATCTGTATCTTTGAGGTAAATACCCAGTAGTGCAAATGCTGGGTCATAGGCTCTATTTTTAACTTTTTGAGGAACCTCCACACTGTTTTCCAGAGTGGCTGCACCAGTTTGCATTCCCACCAAAAGTGCAAGGGGGCTCCCTCTCCACAGCCTCTCCAATATTTGTTTCATGTCTTGTTAATTTTCACTATTCTCACTGGTGTGAGGTGGTATCTCATTTTGGTTTGATTTGTATTTCCCTGATGGCAAGTGATGCGGAGCATTTTCCCATGTGCTTGTGGGCCATGTGTAGGTCTTCTTTGGTGAAATTTCTGTTCATGTCTTCTGTCCATTTCATGATTGTATTTTTCACTTCTTGGGTGTTGAGTTTAATAAGTTCTTTATAGATCTTGGATACTAGCCCTTTATGTCATTTGCAGATACCTTCTCACATTCTGTAGGTTGTCTTTTAGTTTTGTTGACTGTTTCTTTTGCTGTGCAGAAGATTTTTAACCTGATTAAGTCCTAATAGTTCATTTTTGCTTTTGTTTCCTTTGCCTTCAAAGATGTATCTTCCAAGAAATTACAGTGGGCAAGTTAAAAAAAGTTGTTGTCTGTGTTCTCTTCTAGGATTTTGATGGATTCTTGTCTCACATTTAGATGTTTCAATCATTTTTTAACAATTTTTAAAAAGATTTTATTCATTTATTAATGAGAGTCATAGAGAGAGAGAGGCAGAGATACAGGCAGAGGGAGAAGCAGGCTCCGTGCAGGGAGCCTGACGCGGGACTCGACCCCGGGTCTCCAGGATCACGCCCCAGGCTGAAGGCGGCGCCAAACCGCTGAGCCACTGGGGCTGCCCTGTTTTAATCATTTTGAGTTTATCTTAGTGTATGGTGTAAGAGAATGGTCTAGTTGCCTTCTTCTGCACGTGACTGTCCAATTTCCCCAAACCATTTATTGAATAGACTGTCCTTTTTCCAGTGGATATTCTTTCCTGCTTTGTCGAATATTACTTTGACCATAGAGTTGAAGGCCCATTTCTGGGTTCTCTGTTCTGTTCCATTGATCTATGTGTCTGTTTTTGTGTACCACACTATCCTGATGATCACAGTTTTGTAGTACAGCTTGAAATCCAGCATTGTGATAACCCTTGGCATTGGTTTCTTTTTCAATATTCCTCTGGCTATTCAGGGTCTTTCTGATGCTGTACAAATCTTAAGATTATTTGTTCCAACTCTGTAAAGAAAGTCCATGGTATTTTGGTAGGGACTGCATTGCCTTGGGTAGCATAGACGTTTTCACAATATTTATTCTTCCAATCCATGAGCATGGAATATTTTTCCATCTCTTTGTGTCTTCCTCAATTTCTTTGAGAAGTGTTCTTTGGTTTTGGGGTGTAGATCCTTTACCTCTTTGGTTAGGTTTATTCCTAGGTATCTTATGCTTTTGGGTGCAATTGTAAATGGGACTGAATCCTTTAATTTCTCTTTCTTCAGTCTCATTGTTAGTGTATAGAAATGCCCCTAGTTTTTGGGCATTTTGTATCCTGCCACAATGCTGAATTGCTGTATGAGTTCTAGCAATCTTGGGGTGGTGTCTTTTGGGTTTTCTATGTACAATATCATGTCATCTGCGAAGAGGGAGTGTTTGACTTCTTAGCCAATTTGAACGCCTTTTATTTCTTCTTGTGAGATTGTACATCCCTGTTGTGTTCCTGGCCTTAGGGGAAAGGCTCTCAGTTTTTCCCCATTGAGAATGATATTTGCTGTGGACTTTTCATAAATGGCTTTTAAGAAATGAGGAATGTTCCCTCTATCCCTAAACTCTGAAGAGCTTTAGACAGGAATGGATGCTGCATTTTGCCAAATGCTTTCTATGCATCTATTGAAAGGTTCATATGGTTCTTGTTTTTTCTCTTGTTGATGTGATCTATCACGTTGATTGTTTTACAAGTGTTAAACCACCCTTGCATCCTGGGGATAAATCCCACTTGGTCATGGTGAATAATCTTCTTAATGTATTGTTGGATCCTATTGGCTAGTATCTTGTTGGGAATTTTTGTATCTGTGTTCATCAGGGATATTGGTCTATAATTCTCCTTTTTGGTGGGCTCTTTGGCTTTGAAATCAAGGTAATGCTGGCCTCATAAAGTTTGGAAGTATTCCTTCCCTTTTCATCCTTCAAAACAGCTTTAGTAGAATAGGTATTTTTTCTTCTTTAAATATTTGATAGAATTCTGGGAAGCCACCTGGCCCTGGACTTTTGTGTCTTGGAAGGTTTTTGATGACTGCTTCAATTTCCTCACTGGTTATTGGCCTGTTCAGGTTTTCTGTTTCTTCCTGTTCCAGTTTTGGTAATTTGTGATTTTTCAGAAATGCATCCATTTCTTCTAGATTGCCTAATTTGTTGGCATATAGCTGCTCATAATATGTTTTTAAAATCGTTTGTATTTCCTTAGTGTTGGTTGTGATCTCTCCATTTGAGGTTTTTTTCTTTTTAATAAGGCTGGCTAATGGTTTATCTATCTTATTCATTCTTTCAAAGAACCAACTCCTGGTTTTGTTGATCTTTTCTACAGTTCTTCTAGTCTCTATTTCATTGAGTTCTGCTCAAATCTTTATTATCTCTCTTCTTCTGCTTGGTGTAGGTTTTATTTACTGTTCTTTCTCCAGTTCCTTCAGGTGTGAGGTTAGCTTGTGTATTTGATTTTTTTTCCAATTTTTTTAGAGAGGCTTGTATTGCAATGTATTTCCCTCTTAGGACTGCTTTTGCTGAAGAAACAAACAATCCAATCATGAAATGGGCAAAAGACATGAACAGAAATTTCACAGAGGAAGACATAGACATGGCCAACAAGCACATGAGAAAATGCTCCGCATCATGCCCATCAGGGAAATACAAACCAAAACCACAGTGAGATACCACCTCACACCAGTGAGAATGGGGGAAATTAACAAGACAGGAAACAACAAATGTTGGAGAGGATGTGGAGAAAGGCGAACCCTCTTGCACTGTTGGTGGGAATGTGAACTGGTATAGCCACTCTGGAAAACTGTGTGGAGGTTCCTCAAAGAGTTAAAAATAGATCTGCCCTACGACCCAGCAATTGCACTGCTGGGGATTTACCCCAAAGATACAGATGCAGTGAAATGCCGGGACACCTGCACCCCAATGTTTATAGCAACAATGTCCACAATAGCCAAACTGTGGAAGGAGCCTCAGTGTCCATCGAAAGATGAATGGATAAAGAAGATGTGGTATATGTATACAATAGAATATTACTCAGCCATTAGAAACGACAAATACCCACCATTTGCTTCGACATGGAGGGACCTGGAAGGTATTATGCTGAGTGAAATAAGTCAATTGGAAAAGGACAAACATTCTATGGTCTCATTCATTTGGAGAATGTGAAAATTAGTGAAAGGGAATAAAGGGAAAGGAGAGAAAATGAGTGAAAATACCGGTGAGAGTGACAAAACATGAGAGACACCTAACTCTGGGAAATGAACAAGGGGTAGTGGAAGGGGAGGTGGGCAGGGGGTTGGGGTGACTGGGGATGGGCACTGGGGGGCACTTGGTGGGATGAGCACTGGGTGTTATGCTGTATGTTGGCAAATTGAACTCCAATAATTTTTTTTTTTTTAAGAAAGGACTGCTTTTGCTGTATCCCAAAGATTTTTGAACGGTTGTATCTTCATTTTCTTTAGTTTCCATGAATCTTTTAAATTCTTATCTAATTTCCTGGTTGACCCATTCATCTTTTAGTAGGATGCTCTTTAACATCCATGTGTTTGAATTTTTTCCAAATTTCTTTTTGTGATTGAGTTCTAGTTTCAAAGCATTGTGGTCTGAAAATATGTAGGGGACAATCCCAATCTTTTGGTAAGAGTTGAGACCTGATTTGTGACCCAATATGTGGTCTATTCTGGAGAAAGTTTCATGTGCACTTGAGAAGAACGTGTATTCAGTTGTGTTTGGATGGAAAGTTCTGTATATATACCAAATCTATTTGGTCCAGTGTATCATTTAAAGCCCTTGTTTCTTTGGTGTTGCTATGCTTAGAATATCTGTCATTTGCATAAAGTGCTGTGTTGAAATCTCCTACTATTAGTGTATTAGTATCTAAGTATCTCTTTACTTTGGTTATTAATTGAATGATATACCTGGCAGCTCCCACATTATGGGCATAAATATTCATGATTGTTAGGTCTTCTTGTTGGATAGGCCCTTTAATTATGATATAGTGTCCCTCTTCATCTCTTACTACAGTATTTGGTATAAACTCTAATTTATCTGATATGAGGATTGCTACCCCAGCTTTCTTTTGAGGACCACTTGAATGATAAATGGTTCTCCACCCCTTCACTTTCAGGCTGGAGGTGTCCTCAGGTCTAAAATGAGTTCTTTAAAAAAAAATGAGTCTCTTATAGACAGCATATAGATGGGTCTTGCTTTTTTATCCAGTCCGATACCCTGTGTGTTTTGATGGGATCATTTAGCCCATTCACATAGTAACTATTGAATAGTACCTATTGAAAGATATGAATTAGTGTCATCATATTACCTATTCAGTTCCTGTTTTTGTGGATTATTTCTTTGGGTTCCCTCTTTCTTTTACAGGGTTCCCCTTAATATTTCTTGCAGAGCTGGTTTGGTGGTCACATATTCTTTCAGTTTCTGCCTATCCTGGAAGCTCTTTATCTCTCCTATTCTGAATGACAGCCTTGCTGGATAAAGTATTCTTGGCTGCATGTTTTTCTCATTTAGTAACCTGTATATATCACGTAGCCCTTTCTGGCCTGCCAGGTCTCTGTGGAGAAGTCTGCTGTTAATCTGATATTTCTCCCCATGTAAGTTAAGAAACTCTTGTCTTGCAGTGCTTTAAGAATTTTATCTTTATCTTTGAAATTTGCAAGTTTCACTATTAAATGTCAAGGTGTTGATGGTTTTATTGATTTTTTTGGGGGGGGTCCTTTCTATCTCTTGGATCTGAATGCCTGTTTCCTTCCCCAGATTTGGAAAATTCTCAGCTATGATTTGTTCAAATACACTTTGTGGTCCTCTCTCTTTCTCTCAATCTCTGTCTCACAGCCTCTTCTGGAATCACAATTAGATGTATATTCTTCCTTCTCAAGCTATCATTTATTTCCCTAAGCCTTTCATCATGGTCTCTTGTTTTTCTCTTTTTTCCTCAGCTTCCTTCCTTACCATCAACTTGTCTTCTATGTCACTCACTCTCTCTTCCACCTCATTAACCCTAGCAGTTAGAACATCCAATTTTGATTGCATCTCATTTAATCTATTATTAATTTGGCCTGATTAGATCTCAATTCTGCAGTAACAAAGTCTCTTGAGTCCTTTATGCTTTTTTCCAGAGCCACCAGTAGCTTTATAATTGTGCTTCTGAATTGAATTTCTGAAATCATATTGCAAATCCAAATTCTATAACTTTGTGGCAGAGAGCACTGTTTCTGGTTCTTTCTTTTGTGGTGAATTCTTCCTTCTAGTCATTTTGTCTAGTGCAGAGTGGCTGTATGAGTAGGCTGAGTCAAAAATATCAACCATGACCTGAGTAAAATACACCCTAGGTGATTCTAAAGAGGTCAGAGGCCAGAAAATAAAATATAAAGAAGAACAGAACAAAATAAAGCAAAAGGACCACTAAAGTGAAAACAAATTTTAAAACAGAGTAGTAAAAATAAAAAGCCAAAAACAAAGAAGAAGAAAAAAGTAAAGAAAAGAGGAAAAGAGAAAAAAAAGGGTGGGGATGGTGAGGAAGCAATAGCAGAGAGAGAATGTAATCTACCTGAGGGGGTCCTAGAGGGTTATTCTTTTGGTTCTGAGTGTATTTTGTTCTGTATGTTAGAAGATGCTCAATCCCAAATTTATATAAACCAGCAATGCTTATATAAAGCCCCAACATTGACCACCAAAACATAAACAAGATAAAAGAGGAGGGCAGAATGGGAAGGAAGAGATAATACAATCTTACAGAATGAACCAACACAGTGTTCCACTTGGTTCTGGGTGAATACTGGTCATGTTTTAGAAGGTACTAACTTCCACCACTGTAAAACAAAATGAGGCAGAAAAAAACAAAAAACAAAAACCCATATTCTGTATATCTACCAAAATTAAATTGAATACGTTGAAGGGAATCCAGAAGTGAAAAATATATCTAAGACATGTAATTGTAGAAATATGAAAGTCAAAAAGGAAAAAAAACTAAAAGTGAAGAGCTGATAAAATACTGTAGTTAAGGTGGGAAAAGAGAAAAAAATATTGAAAATTTTTAGCCGGATATAAAAATGAATAGAAATGGGAAAAAAAAAAAAAAAGGACCCTCTAGTTCTATATACTATTTTCCCTCAGTCCTGGAGCTTTCCAGCACTGCTTGGCCAATCACTTGCTTTTCCCTTGTACTTCCAGCAGTTCTTCTGTGGGGGGTAGGGAGGGTCTGCTGTGCTGATTCTCAGGTGTCTGTGCCTGGGCAGAAATGCCCCACCCCTTGCCAGGTGCTGGGCTCTGTGTGAGCTGTTTATCCTGTGAGAACTTTGTTCCTTCTTCCAGGCACAAGGTAAAAGAGGAAAAACAACAATGGCAGTAGCCAGATTTCCATCTCTGGAGGTGAACTCCCTGTGAGTAACTAACCACAGTCTCCCAGTCCTCACTGGTCTAGATGCTCCTGGGGGCAGGCCCAGGTACACTGATCTGCACAGCTTGCAGGGCACCCAGTAGCAGGAGAGTTCTTACTTTCCTATGCCCTCCTCGCTTACACTTGTCCCAGGGGGAACACAGGATCACTGGCTTTGTCTGCTTGGGCGCCCTGGGATCAGGGACCCTGTGCCGCTGGACCTGTGCTTCTGGGGACCACCTCTCCCAAAGGGAACAGGGTACAGCCACCTGCATCCGGAGCCAGCCCACCTAACCAATTGGCTTCTCCCAAATGCCCTGGAGGGCTGCAGCGCTCCAGCCCTTTACCAATATTGGACCTCGGTTTATGATGAGCTTTCCCCCAGGCACCCCTCCTCTTTTAGTGACTCTGGGAATCTTGAGGCTTCACTGCCCCTCCTGCAATTCTGCCCAATTTCCCTGCTAAGCACTTTTCGTCAGAGAAAACTCTGGTGTGGATTTTTAAAGTTCACACTTCTTCAGGGCTGGGCTTTTGTACCCCAGAGGCTTTCGCAGCTCTGCTTTAGCCTGGCTACGTGCAGTTCCCCTCCCCTACTTACTTACTTACTTTTTTTTTTTTTTTTTTGCCTTCCTATCTTGTTAGAAGCAAAAACTTTTCTCTCTGTAGCATTCCAGCTGTTCTCTCTTTAAATCTCAGGTTGAATTTGCAGGTGTTCAGGATGTTTTTGAAAGTTATCTAGGTAAGTTTGTGGGGCCAGTTGAGTTGAGGACCTCTACTCTTCCCGCATCTTGCCAGAAGCCAAGACTCAAAGTATTAAAAAAAAATGTATTTGGAGGAGCACCTGGGTGCCTCAGTCTGTTAAGCTTCTGCTTTTAGTTCAGGTCATGATCCCGGGGTCCTGGGATCAAGTCCCACATTGGGCTCCCTGCTTCTCCATCTCCCTCTGCTCCTCACCCCTGCTCACACAGTCTCTCTCTCTCTCTCATAAATAATTAAAATCTTTTTTAAAAATTTCTTTTGAATGACACTGTCATGACAATTAGTACCCAGTTGAGCCAAACAGTATAAATATAATTTATATAGATATTAAACACAGGAAAAATTTTGGCATCATATATCTTAGTGAGATGAAATGTGGCTTTTACTTTATATTTATGCACTTAGTAATAGTATTAGTCAATGTATAAAATCAATCACTTCCCTTTTTTAAATTTATGTTTAAATATAAACTCTGAGAAAGTTTGTTTACAAAAAAAAGTAAACGGGAATAGTAATCATTTTCTTATGGCAATATGACCTCTTTGATCTCCTCTAGAGTTATATACCAAATCGCAGTGATCTCTTATTAAATATTACTTTTAATTATCTATCAATTAAGAACTATAGTAGGTGTTCCTTCAGTTTTGTAGAAAAAAACTGGTAAACAATAAAAAAAAAACTGGTAAACACCTAAATTATAAAAATATTTGTGGTACAATGATTTGGGCCATTCACTTTCTTAAGATTGGCACCAATTTTCCTTCTATGCACCATAGTAAGATTAGGAATGGATGAGAAATTTGCAAAAGAAACCGATTATATTGAATTATAGTTATAATTTTTTTAAATTAGTGACATAGCATCAAATGTATCAATGTTAATTCATTGAATAAAAGATCAAGTGGCAAATCAAAATTTCACAGTAGTGAGCACGACTATTTCTAAACACTCACGATGTGAACGTCAACATCTGAGATTTCTATGGTCAAATGTACAAGTACTGTTACCATTTCTTTCTTTTTTCTTTTTTTTGGGGGGGGGGTTGTTTTTGTTTTTGTTTTTTGGTAAAGATTTTATTTATTTATTCATGAGAGACACACAGAGAGGCAGAGACAGAAGCAGGCTCCCTGCGGGGAGCCTGATGTGGGACTCAATCCCACGGCCCCTGGATCACAACCTGAACCTAAGGCAGATGCTCAACCACTGAGCCACCCAGGCGCCCCTACTGCATGATTTCTACTGATGACATTGTCACAGGTACTGCTAATATTTCCATGGTTTAGTTTCATAACTGATGAAAATGCAAAACTTGATTCAGAGGTGTAACAAAATAAGTGATTTTCCTTCCATCCTAGCTTATGAATCACCAAAATCCTAGAGTTAAGAACCCCTGGCTTAATGGAAGTAAGAAGGGAACAATGAGGAGAGGAAATACAAGACATACACATACCTAAACCTCTAGACTCGGGCTCAGCAAATAAACTCGGATGTTCACTCCAGTGCTATCGTTATTTCTAAGGAGATTTTATATCCACACTTTGTAACTAGGTTGGTCAGCGGAGTGCTATCCACCCTCTCCTCCTCAGTCCCAGAGCCACCGATTAACAGGAGTCCATATCTCCTCGGGATACCCCCCTCCTCCGTTAGTCCCTCTAGGAGTCTTCAAAGGCGGGGGGTGCTCACCTGTCTCCTGGCTGCCACCTGCTGCCCTCGGATCTCGACCCAGGGCCCTCAGGCGGCGGCCAGATGTCAGGTCCGTCGGCCTCCTCTGTCCACGGACCCGAGGGCTCTTCTCCATCGCTGGCCGCGAAAAATAATCCCCTCCCGGGTCCCTCTTTTTCTGGAAGCAGAGCTTTCTCGCGTTTGCCAATCCTGGTTTTCCCGCCGAAGTGCCGCCTCGGCCCCGCCCCGCCCCCCCCCCCCCCCCGGGCACACGACGATTCCCGAGGGCCGCGGGTGGGCTCTTGCCCTCGCGAGCATCTTTCCTCGCAGGAACTCCAGCCAGGCGGCCCCCATTCTCCCACGGGCTCTGTCCAGGCCAGTCCGGTGTTCAGGGCCCCACGGAAAGACAAGCCCAGAGGGTGAACACGCGTTGGAAGGTCAGTGCCCATTCGAAGACCTAAAAAATTCCTGAACTTTCGACGACCCCTGGGAAGCTGTCAAACGCGACCACTCGGGGCCGGGGAGGCGGTATCGCGATAACCTCTTAGTGGACGAAGTATCGCGATATTGCCCGCTGTGAGGCGGGTCCTGGCTGGAGAGGTAGCCCCCCCCCCGCCCTGGGCTCACAGACGCCCCCTAGGGGAGGTGTGGCTCCACTGAGCCAAAATACCGTTCTGCCCGCGAAAGGGCCACTGAGGCAAAAGCTCTAAGAGTAAAGCATACCTGCCTCCTCCCACTGCAGCTCTGGCCTGGTCTCTGTTTCTCCTGAGCATCTCTCTGCCTTTCAGTTCTTTCGAGGCTGTGCTTTGAATCGCCCCCATAAGAGATCCAAACAGGAAAATAAGTCTAGTATTACCTTCCCAACCCCCAGAATTAAGTATCTAACAATGTCCAGAATAGGAGAATACATTATTAAGGAATTGTCTGTCTTCTGTTCGTTTATACAACAAATATGTTTCCAGTGCCTACTATGCAGTAAGCCTTGGAGATGTAATTATCCGTAGGAAAATCACAGTTCTTGAAATCACAGAATCTAAATTCCTGCCAAGGAAGTAAATAAATTTGCCGTTATAATATAAGGAAGAAGTTATATGTCAAGGGAAGAAAAGGAATTTAAAGGAATATAAGGCAAGATCTTCTGACCCAGACTTGGGGAATTATGTAAAGCTGTATGTAAGACACCGAAACTTCTAAGCTGAGATCTGAAAGATAAAATAAGGGAGTTTTCCAAGCCTAAACAATGACCAGAGAAAGTTCCAAGCAGAGGCAAGAGCATGTAGCAAAACCTAAAGATAAGAGCATAGTTCCTGGGAGACAATGAAAGAGATTCATTATGGCTCACTGCTGGGACAATGCAGGGAAGCAATTAAGAATATTATTACTTGGAAATCAATTATCTGGGTTCAAATTTCAGCTCTGTCATTTAGCACCATGGAGAAGCAGAATGATGAAGCAGAGAGAAGGCTGCCCACGAAGGACTTTGATAAGCAATGTTAAAGGATTTTTACTTTATCCGAAAACCAATAGAGAACCATTGGAGGCAGGGGATTGGTGTAAACAATTTCTGTTTTAGAAATATTGATCTCTTCCCAGACAAAATCTGAAAGAATTCATCACCACTGGACCTTCCTTTTAAGAACTGCTAAAGGGAGCTCTTTAAACTGAAACAAAGATTTACAAATTAATAATCAGAAAACATATGAAAGTTTAAAATTTCTGGTAAAGGTAAATATATAGTCACATTTACAATACTCTAATACTGGAATGATGGTGTGGAAATTGCTTTGTACGCTAGTGTAAAGACTAAAACACAAAAGTGTTAAAAAGAACAATACCTATAGCTAAATATTCTTTTAGTGGCTGTCCAATAGGAAAAGTTGTACTGCAACATTCATAATATAAAATATGTGTGTGGGAGGGCAAGTAAATATGTAGCCCTTATTTTATGCAATTTAATTTAAATTGTTATTCATTTAATATAGACCATTATAAGATGTATCATGAAAGTCTCATAGTAAGCACAAAGCAAAACCTATAGTAGCTACACTAAAAATAAAGAGAAAAGAATCAAAGCACACTACTACTACTACAAAAAAAAAATCACAAAGGAAGACAGTAAGGGAGGAAAAAGGGAACAAAGAAATTACAAAACAAGCAGGAAACTGACAAAATGGCAATAATAAGTTCTTATCTATCCATAATTTTTCTAAATGTAAGGGGATTAAATTCTTCAATCAAATGACATAGAAAGAGGCTGAATGGGTGAAACAAACAGACCTAACTGTATGCTGCCTACAAAAGACTCACTTTAGTTTTAAGGACAAATATAGGCTGAAGGTGAAGGAGTAGAAAAATATATGCCAGGGCAGCCCCGGTGGCGCAGCAGTTTAGCGCCGCCTGCAGCCCGAGGTGTGATCTTGGGGACCAGGGATCAAGTCTCACATCCGGCTCCCTGCATGGAGCCTGCTTCTCCCTCTGCCTGTGTCCCTGCCAATCTGTGTGTGTGTGTGTGTGTGTGTGTGTGTGTGTGTCTCATGAATAAATAAATAAAATCTTAAAAAAAAAAAGAAAGAAAGAAAAATATATGCCATGCAAACAGAAACTAAAAGAGAGGAGGGGTAGCTATACAAAGGAGGGGGGGAAAAAAAAAACAAAGGAGGGGGGAGGGGGGAGGGGAGAGGGGGAGGGGGGAGGGGGGAGGGGGAGGGGGAGGGGGTAGTAGGGGGTAGTGGTGAAGGAAGTGGAGAAAGGTGGTCAAACAGTACAAATTTCCAGTCACAAGATAAGTACTAGGGATGTAATGTACAGCATGATGATTGTAGTTAACACTGCTATATGACATATATAAAAGTTGTTGAGAGTACATCCTAGGAGAGCTCATCACAAAGAAAAGAATTATATTTTCTTTTCCTTTTTATTTTTTCTAATTTCTCTTTTTAATAAATCTATATGAGATAATGGATGTTAACTAAACTTATTGCAGTAACAATCTCACAATATATGTAAGTCAAACCATTATACTATACACTCTAGACTTATACAGTGATTTATTTCAATTATATCTTTTTTTAAAAAAAGATTCTATTTATTTATTCATGAAAGACACACAGAGAGAGGCAGAGACATAGGAAGAGAAAGGAAAAGCAGGTTCCATGCAGAGCCCAATGCAGGACTCAATCCTGGGACTCCAGTATCACATCCTGAGCCAAAGGCAGATGTTCAACTGCTGAGCCATCCAGGCATCCTTGTCAATTATATCTTAATAAAATTGAAAAAAAAAACCTTGAAAAATAATTTCAATGATATTTTTCACAGAAATAGAAAAAACAATCTGAAAACTAATATGGAACCACAAGAGATCGCAAATAACTGAACTATCTTGAAGAAAACAAAGCTGAAGGCATCATACTCCCTGATTTCAAAGAATATTACAAAAATACAGTGACTAAAACAGTATAGTATTGGCATAAAAATAGGCCTATACACAAATGGAACAGAATGGAAAGCCCAGAAATAAATCTACACATATATTGTCAACTATTCTTTAATAATGCACAATGGGGAGAGGACAGTCTCTTCAATAAATGGTGCTAAGGAAACTGGATATCCACATGCAAAAGAATGAACCTGGATCTCTCTATCTTGCAACACTTACAAAAAAAAAAAAAAAAAAAAAAAAAGCTCAAAGTGGATTAAAGAGTTAAGAAAGACCTAAAACCATAAATTTTCTAGAAGAAAACATAGGGGGAAAGCTTCTTGATACTGTATTGGCAATGATTTTTTTGGATATGATGCGAAAAGCATAGACGACAAAAGCTAAGATAAATAAGTGAGACTACATCAAACTGAAAGTTTCTGTACTGTAAAGAAAATAATAAAATGAAAAGGCCACCTACATCATGAGAGGAAATATTTATAAATTATACATCTGATAAAAAGTTAATATTAAAAAAGTTAATATTCAAAACATATACGGAATTCATACAACTCAGTAGTAGAAAAACAATCCAGCTCAAAAATGGGCAAAGAACCTGAATGGACATTTTTCCAAAGAAGATGTACAAATAGCCAATAGGTACATGAGAAGGTGTTCAACATCACTAATCATCAAGGAAATGAAAATCAAAACCATGAGATATCACCTAATATCTGTTAGAATGACAATTATCAAAAAGAAAAGAGATGGTAGAAACGACAAATACCATTTTCTTCGACGTGGATGGAACTGGAAGGTATTATGATGAGTGAAATAAGTCAATCGGAGAAGGACAAACATTATATGTTCTCATTCATTTGGGGAATATAAAAAATAGTGAAAGGGAATAAAGGGGAAAGGAGAAAAAATGAGTGGGAAATACCAGAAAGGGAGACAGACCATGAGAGACTCCTAACTCTGGGAAACGAACAAGGGGTGGTGGAAAGGGAGGTGAGCGGGGGATGGGAGTGACTGGGTGACAGGCACTGAGGGGGGCACTTGATGGGATGAGCACTGGGTGTTATGCTGTATGTTGGCAAATTGAACTCCAATTAAAAAATATGTAAAAAATAAATAAATAAACAAATAAATAAATCATTGAAGTGAAAAAAAATAAAAATAAAATAAAAATAAAAATTTAACAGAAGAAAAAGAGAAGAGATAAGTTTTGGAGAAGATGTGGAGAAAGGGGAACCTTTACACACTGTTATTGGAAATATAAATTAGTATAGTCATTCTGGAAAACAGTATGGAGGTTTTTCAGAAAGAGAGAGAGAGAGAACAACCATATCCAGCAATCCTACTTCCAGGTATTTATCTGAAGAAAACAAAAATATTAATTTGAAAATATATATGCACCCCATGCTCATTGCAGCATTATTCACAATAACCAAAATACAGAAACAACTTAAATATCCAGATGAATGGATAAAGAAAATGTGATAAATACACACACACACACACACACACACACACTGGATTTCCACCTTTATTATTACACCTTTAAAAAAAAAAGGAAATTCTTCCATTTGCAACAGCGTAGGTGAACCTGGAGTACATTATGCTAAGTAAAATAAACCATATAGAGAGAGACAAATACTGTATGATCTCACTTATATGTGAACATTTTTTTTTTTAAAGTCAATCTCATAGAAACAATAGGATTGTGGTTTCCACGGGCTAGGGAAAAGAAGAAATGGGGAGATGTAGCTCAAACTCTCAATTATAAAATGAACGATTTCTGAATATCTAATGTACAGTATGGTTACTATAGTTAATAATATAATAGTGTATACTTGAAATTGGCTGAAGGTAAATTCACAGTGTTCTCATCACACACACAAATAAAAGAGTTAACTATGTGAGATGACAGACATGTCAATCAACGTGTTCCTGATGATCATTTCACAATGTATATGTATATCAAATCATCACTTGTGCAGTTTAAATATATACAGTTTTATGTCAATTATTCTCAATAAAGCTGGAAAAAATACAAGGAACTCTTAAATGTTAACAGTAAGAAAACAACCAGATTTTTAAAATGTGCCAAAGATTTAAATGGATCCCTCGCCACAGAAAATATACAATTGGCAAGTAAGTATATGAAAAGATGCTCCACATCATGCCTGTTCAGGGAAATGCAAATTAAAGCCACAATGAGGGCAGCCCAGGAGGCTCAGTGGTTTAGCGCCGCCTTCAGTCCAGGACCTGATCCTGGAGACCTAGGATCGAGTCCCACGTAGGGCTCCCTGCATGGAGCCTGCTTCTCCCTCTGCCTATGTCTCTGCCTCTCTCAATCTCTGTGTGTGTGTGTGTGTGTGTGTGTGTGTGTCTCTAATGAATAAATAAAATCTTAAAAAAAAAAAAAAGCCACAATGAAGCACTACCACCTACCTATCAAAATGGAAAAAAAAAAAAAATCCAGAACACTGACAACAGCAAATGCTGGTGAGGATGTGGAGCGACAGGAAATCTCATCTACTGCTGGGGGAGAATGCAAAGTGGTATAGCCACTTCAGAAGACAGTTTTGGTGATTCTTACAAAGATAACCATTCTCTAACCATATGACCCAGCAATTGCTCTTCTTAGTATTTACTAGGTAGTCCTAACAGGAGGAAAAGATAATAAATAAATAAATTATTTCAGATTATGATAGTGCTTTAAACGGATGGTGGTGTGGAGATGGAGACTATTTTTTTAAGATTTTATTTATTTATTTGAATGAGAGAGAGAGAGAGAGAGAGAGAGAGAACAAGTGGAGGGGGGAACAGAGAGAGAGAGAGAAACAGACTCCCCACTGAGCAGGGAGCCCCATTTGGAGCTTGATTCCAGGACTCTGGGATCATAACCTGATCTGAAGGCAGACACTTAACAGACAGAGCCACCCAGGAGACCTAGGGATGGAGACTTCACATGACGTGTTTATGAAAGGAGGAAATATGAGAAGGAATCAGTAATGCAAGAAGCTGGAGGAATGAACAGCAAATGCAAAGACCATGAGCCTGTTACTATCTTGGAGAGCTCTACAAACAGCAAGGAGGCCAGTATGGCTAAAGATTGGTGAGCTCAGAGGAGAGTGGTAAAAGTCAAGATCCAGGCAAAGGCCAGATTCAACATAACAATGTGGGCCCTGTTACAAGGTTAGGTTTATTCTAAATGCCATGGGAATCCACTGGAAGGCTTTAATCAGGGAAATCATATTAGATCTATGTTTTAAGAGGACCCTTTCTAGAGCTCTGTGAAATGCATAGTCCAAGAGCAACATGCCCAGCTAACAGAATTTTAGCATAGCCCAGGAACTTAGACATCATCAAAATTCACCTGAAAAGTCCCTCCCTGCTTTAACAATGGGTCCATGCTGAAATTACAATGAAAAGACCTTTGATTTCTTTGATTTCCCAGCAACACAATCTAAGTATAGAGTTTCATTATTCTTCTTTCCCTCTGTGATGTTGGTTTTGAATGGTTGTGTTGTGTCAAATAAATGCTTTTAATTGTTTCTGTTTCTTGCCTCCAAATTCCCAAATGTTAACCAACAATTTTCCACTAATGAAGTGTCCAAAACCAAAAACAGCATCCCAGGTGCTATCTCACTAGGGCCAAACAGAAAGAACCATTATCTCCCTGCTTTGTAACCAGAGGCCAGTGTCATATTTTTCTCACAATATTATACAACAGACATGTATCTAATTTGCCATTTAGCATCACCCTTGGGCCTATTATAGTTATTACTATTTTCCAGGTGTTGCCCTCCCCATGAAAAATTTTCTTTCCAATTACTTCTCCCCAGATGCCTCTACTTGAAATTTTTCCAAGTTAAGTGTCATTCTCTTTGCCATATTGCTAATGATTTACATAATTTCTTTGGCTTTCCTGGTGTTTGCAGCATATCCTCTTTTGGGGTCATCTGCAAATTTCATTAACATGTTTGTGGACAGGATGTAGCTGGAAGGGAATTGTTGAGGGATCCATCTTCTGTTCCTTTATTAGTTAGGAGCTACTTCTAGAAACAGAGAAGGAACCCGTTTGTCAAAAGTAGGAATCACTTCTGCTCTTATACACACACACAGTCTCACATATGTACACACAGACATACACATACGTGCACACACACTTAACAGTGTTCTCAAGTCTCTAAACATCTCTTTTTTAAAACAGTTTTTTTTTTGCCATGATGTAGAACAAAACCTCTATATTGGGGTCCCTAACATGAAGATCATGGCCATGCAGCTGCTGGGGTTCCCATGAACCCCCTACAATTGTAATCACAATATATTCACATTATTGTGTCCTTGAGTAAATGTGCAGTTTTCTAGGAAAAAGGCCCATAGCTTTCATTAAAAATTCACAAGCATGCATAAATCTAAAAAAAACTAAGAACCATTCCTTTGTATAACTCTTTCTCCAAAAGTGAGCCAATGGATCAGCTCTATTGGAATCGCATGAGATGTTTGTTAAAATGCAGATTCTTGACCCACAGAATCAAAATGGAAATAAGAATGTGCATTTTTAATTAAATGTAAATTATTTTTAATAGAAAATGGATATTAATTGCACAAAATTTAAAAGATCAAAGGAAAAAAGTCTCTCTCCTGTCTGTTTCCCTGTCTGTACCAGTTTCTTTTCAGAGGCAACCACTGTAACCAGTTTCTATGTATTCTTCTGGAACCTGTTTAAACAAAAACAAACTTCTCATGTGATTTTTATGATTATAATACATAATAAAATTAGAGAAACATTGCTCTATAAAGAAAAAAAGTAATGTTTTGCTATAATAAAGACTAATTCCATTTATTTTTCCCCTATCCATCTGAGAACATATTATCCTAAAAAAGTAGTGCTCAAGCCGATCACACCTGAATAACATTCCATTTTTCCCATTTCTTCTTAGTAAAGAAACATCTTCAATTTTTTCTTCTGTTTGCCTAAAGGTTACATCTGCTTCCATCTCTTTGTGACTTAGTCTGGTACCTCATACTTGATTACCTGATTTCGGTGTTAAATAAACTGACTAGCTGGTGATTAAGAGAAGTTGAATTTCTGACTGCCCAGATGCTGGGGATTAATGGTTTCCCCAAAAAACTTTGAACTTTTTTGAAAGAAAAAAATTTTTAAAACCTCCCTACCTTATGCAAAAGTTTTCTTATTAGCTATAGAAATTCCTGTATCTCAGAAATGCGGTCCACACAATTAATTGTTTATCATAGACATAAACAAGTCCAGATTGCCTTACCTCTACTGTACTGGGATGCTCCAATTCGTGCTTCTGTCTTAGTAGGGTCCAGGGCTACAAGCAATGTAAAGCTTGGGTTAGTGTTTTCAGACATAAACTACTGTTGAAAGTATATCCCATAAAAGAGCAGGTGTACTTTAAATGCCAACCCAAAACTTTAACCCCATTCCACCTAATTCCACAACTGAAGACTAACAAATATATATAAAGAGATGCTCAAAGTTGTTAGGAATCAAGGACATTCACATTTTAAAAATGAGATAGCACTTCATACTCATCAGCTTCATCAAATCTGGAGAGTGAATAATACTAATTTTAGCTAAGATGTAGGAGAATAGGAAATTACAGACTATTGGTGGAGGGTAAGCTGGCTATACTGAGTGAAATTAAGTGTATATATACACTGTGACCCAACAGTCCCACAGTCCTTATATCCCAGATGAATCCCCCATAAGTCCAGTAGGGAATGGTCAAGGATTTCAATGTGGCTTTGTGTGTGGAAAGTTGACTGTCATCTAAGTGTCCACCCCCAAGGGAACAGATGAAAATAATGTGGCTATCCACTGTTGAAGACTACTCAGCATTTAGGAACATTAAACCAGGCACACATTCAGCAACATGGACCTATTTTACAAACAGTGTTGAGTGACAATATAAGAAACATAACAGGTTCTATAGCCCACTTAATGAAAATGAAAAGTACATACATAGACAAATGTAAATCAGCAGATGCTGGAGCCTGGGGCAAGGGAAGAGGTGATTGCTGATGGGTATGGGATCTCTTGGAGAAGATGAAAATATTTTGGAATTGGATAGTGATGGTGGTTGTAGAACTTTTTAAAAATTTTTTAAATTTATTTATGATAGTCACACAGAGAGAGAGAGAGAGAGAGAGAGAGAGAGAGAGAGAGGCAGAGACATAGGCAGAGGGAGAAGCAGGCTCCATGCACCGGGAGCCCAACGTGGGATTCGATCCCGGGTCTCCAGGATCGCGCCCCGGGCCAAAGGCAGGCGCTAAACCGATGCGCCACCCAGGGATCCCCTGTAGAACTTTTTAAATACATGAAAAGCCACCAAATTGTTTGGTTTAAAAGGGCAAATTTTATGATATGTTAATCATATCTCAATAAAACACACACACAAAAACCAGTACGATCTCTATATTGTACAAGAATACATATGCATTTAAGGACACATCAAAATATTGGAGTGGCTACCTAAAAGGGGAGAGAATGGGATTGAGAATTAGGATGAGGTAAAGGAGGCCTCTTCAAAGCCCATGAACTGAGAAAGATGATTAACTCAATCTTCTGGGGCTGGGTAAAACCAATAAATAAACAACAACAACAACAACCATAACACCAGAAGATGAGAAGAGGGAAGGAAAAAGGAAAAACATGCTTATAAATAGTTTTATTGAGGGGAAATATGCCATGACAGTGAATGAAAAGAAACAGAATATTATAATTGTAGGAACATTGTAAGTGTAACTATATAAAACAATGTAACCAAAAATGTGACAGGTGTAGTGTGTGTAGAGTAAAATAATGCAGGGCTTATGCCACTGATTGTATGTACAATCTTGGCCACCAAGGTACTTAATCTGTCCATAGCTTAGCTTTGTCATATAAAGTGGAAATGATAATAAAAATATCTACTTCCAAAGGTTCTTATGGGAATTAAATGAGTTAGTTGATGCCTGATATATAAACTTTATGTAAACGTTACTTGGGATTATTATTCTCCCAACTTTTTAAACTGTAGACTCTAGGCTCAGACTCTGTATCCAATTGGGCTCCACTAACCATTGATGACACAACTTTTACAGAATTACCCAAACCGACCCTCAGTTTTTTATCTATTGTGAAGATTAAAACAGAGAATGTGGGCAGCCCCGGTGGCTCAGTGGTTTAGCGCCACCTTCAGCCCAGGGCGTGATCCTGGGGACCTGGGATTGAATCCTACATTGGGCTCCCTGCATGGAGCCTGCTTCTCCCTCTGCCTGTGTCTCTGCCTCTCTCTCTGTGTCTCTCATAAATAAATAAATGGAATCTTTAAAAAATAAAATAAAAATAAAACAGAGAAGGTACTTGGTACATAGTATGCTCTCAGTAAATGTTAATTGATTTCCTATTAGGAATATTGTTAATACATTATCATAGTTTCAAGTATATATATATCATAGTTTTAAGTTGACTTTTCATGTTCTTCCTAACATGTAAATTCTTCCATTTTCATTTAATTACGTTTTGGGGGATAGTCTTTCCAAATATTCCTCTCTAGATGGGTTGCCAGATTATATACTTGTGTGGCACTTTGACCATCATCTTCATAGAAGTTATTAATTCACTAGGGAGGTAAGCAATGTCTAGTTCATGTCTGTCATCTTCAATAGAATCTAAGCTCTGTGATAGCAACCATGATATCTGTTTATGCATAGGCTCTAACACAGAGTCTAGCACTTTGTTCACAGACAAGAATTAACTGAATGAATGACAAGTAATGAAATAAAAAGCATTTTTAACATGTACATTCTGAAATGGCATAGTCTTAAGATTAAAAGCAAGTATAATTTCCACCATCTCTCTGGGAAGTGAGGAATTGCTCATCTTATAAACTACAAAGTGCCTATTTTATAAGAGATATGATGATCTCATCAACATTCAGATTCCAGGGAGCTATTTTTGGCAACTCTACCTTACTAGAATCACACTGCCTAAACCTGTCCCTGAGTATCCTTTCAGTTCTAGTAGAGTTTTGGAAATCCAGTACTTTTCCAGAACCTCCTGTTCAGTAAAGGAAAAGTTTTTCTCTCTAGATTATCTTCACCCAGTGTACATTAGCCCTTACTCACTGACTCATGAAAGGTTAGGGATTTTGAAACTGTCTTTCATTTCACAGATAAGGAAATGGGCCCAGAAAAGTGGATTGACTTTCCTAAGCCTAACACTTGTGAATAACAGAGCTGACGTGACTGGAAAAAGTTTCATTTTTACAGTTTTCTCTCTCTCCCAATATAACAGATAGATATAGATATAGTAATAGTCCCATTCATTAAAAAGTATGTTTACAAAAAAATGTTTTTAATTCAGGAAAATGCTCTCACTATATTAAGAGACAGAGAGAATTGTATGTATAATATGTATTCGATTATGAAATATACAAATATATGAAGGCATATGTGTGTGTGTGTGTGTGTATTTCTCAGTTATCTGTATATAGAAAGTAAAAAAGGAAATGTGCCAAATATTAACAGTTTAACTTTGGATGGTGGGGTTATAGTTTATTTTCATTAATGCTTTTATGCCTTAAAATTTTATTTTCAATGAGCATGTAATACTTTCTAATCAGAAATTGAGGTTTTTAAACTCCTGATCTAGTATTTCTGAAGGGTTTTACTTTGATATTAGTCAACACTGCAAGGTGAGGAAGCATCACTCTAGAGTCCAAAGAAGTTTTACCCAGTCATTGAACCTGATCTGCAAAATGGGTAGAATTACATCTACTACACAGGGCTATGTGTATGTGTGTGAAATAATAAATACAACATTCCTTGGTAACACTAAAGTTTGATACGGCTGTTAAGTAGAGTTATAATGGTAATAAAATCCTGTGCCCTAGAAGAGGTGAGAGAACCCTTAGGATAGCATGTAGCTCTGAGCTAAGGAAGTTGGGTTGGGAGAGGAGAGAGATAGATATAAGCGTCAGGAAAACAGTGAGAGCAGTTTTTGTCAATACTTAAGAGAAACAATCACATGCTTGACCCCTTTGCTCTCTTTCCCCTATACTTCCCATACATGCTTCAATGTTGCCTCTTGAGATTACATCTTCCTTCTATCTCTCAAGCTGTCCAGGCAAAAGGCAGCTTGTAATACAGGCTTTGCGCATTTTAAGGCAATGGTAAATTTGTTTCACAATCCCTGCATCCTATTTCACATTCCCTGTGGAAGATAGCTTATGTAGGAATGTGACCAGCGGTCTACTAAGGCCTGTCCAGTCCCAAACTGGGAAGGGGTTACTTCCACTCTGGATTATAAGACTTTGTAATGAAAACAAGATAATTTTAACTAGAACCATTTGTACTGAGCTGTAACCTTTGCAAGGCTCTCTCAATCAATATCATTGGGGTCTTACAAATTCTATGGAAAATAAGATCTCACACACACCAATGATTTCTAACATTAGCCAAAGTACCTAGAGGTAGTATAGCAAATTATTGTTACTTTTATATTTTAAAAAGGAATATAAAAAAATAAAAAATAAAATAAAATAAAAATAAAAAGAAATATAGACCTATGGTAATTTGCCCAAGAAAAATGAAAACATAGGTTCCCACAAAAGCCTTCACCCATGGTAAATTGAACACCAATAAAAAATAAATTTATTATTAAAAAATAATAATAATAAAAAAATAAAAAAGCATTAAATTAATACAAAAAAAAGCCTTCACCCAAACATTAATAGCTGCTTTCTTCATAATTGCCAAAAACTGGAAATAACTTAAATGTTCTTTTCTTATATATAAGGTTTCTTTAAAAAATCATTTATTTATTTATTTATTCATGAGTGACAGAGAGAGAGGCAGAGGGAAAAGCAGGCTCCCAGAGGGAAGTCTGATGCGGACTCGATCCCCTCACCCCAGGATCATCCCCTTAATCAAAGGCAGACACTCAATCACTGAGACACCCAGGCACCTCTCAGGTGTTCTTTAACTAGTAAATAGGTAAACAAGCTTTGGTACATCTGAGTAATAGAATACTACCCAACCATAAAAAAGGAATATATGTAATATTATATATACATATATAGATATATTTATATATATATGCACCTGTACATTTAACTTTTAATACGACCTAGCATATTGCACATATTTTTCTGCATATCACTGTTTTTCTTTTTTTAATATTTATTTATTTTAAACAGGGGGTAGGCAAGTGCTAGTTGGGGGACTGATGGAGATGGAGAGACTCTCAAGCACGGAATCCATCTCTAGACCCTGAGATCATGACTTCAGTGGAACTCAAGTCTCAGGCTTAACCAACCAACCATCCAGGTGCCACTCCCTATTTTTCAACCATTACTTTGGAGATATTTCCACATCACAAACAAATGGATCCACGTCATTCTTTCTTTTTCCCTGCTGCATAGTATTCCATCGCACAGTAGTGCCACAATTTATTTCAACAGTTTCTTATTCATGGACGTTTGGATCCTAACAAGGAATTGAACTGAAGCAATTCCAAAAATTTTAAACCATAAAAGGTCAGCCAGGTTGACACCAAATGCAAAGTTTTTACAGACTCAAGACTTGTCTCTGGATTATCTTTTGACCAGAAGGGGGAAGGCAAGAGGCAGGAGGAGAGGCAAAACGCTGGGAAATATCCCTGGCCAATGGGGAAGCGGTGGGGCGGACAGGGAATTACTGCCGGGTAGGAGTTCGCGGAGGGGCCCCCTACTGCTGGAGCGGGAGGCCGAGCTCCAGAGCTCCAACGCCAGGCCTCAGATAGCCTGAAGTGTGTAAGGGCGTTTTGCATGGTGCAGGGATGCGCGGCCGCCTCCGGCCTCCTGTGAAGACTCTGCGCGGGGGCACGGCCTGAACCCCCATCGCCTCCAGCGCACGCTCGCAGGGGGCGCACACGTGGTGACCTGCCCGAGGCCGGGTTCCCGGCTCCGGCTCCTCCTCCCTCCAGATCTCGCTCCGTTCTCTGCAGTATCACGTGCAGCCGCGCCGGGTGCAGGATGGCGGCCGCGGCTACCGCGGTGGGTGTCAGGCTCCGGGACTGCTGCAGCCACGGCGCTGTGCTCCTGCTCTTCTTCTCTCTGTCCCCTCAGCCCCCGGCTGCCGCCGCCTGGCTGCTGGGCCTGCGGCCGGAGGACACCGCCGGAGGCCGCGTGTCCCTGGAAGGGGGCACCCTGCGCGCGGCGGAAGGCACCAGCTTCCTCCTGCGCGTCTATTTCCAGCCCGGGCCCGCGGCGCCCGCGGCGCCGGTGCCCGCGCCCACCCTTCCCGCGGGAGAGAACGCCACCGGCGACTGGGCTCCGCGGCTCGTGTTCATCGAGGAGCCCCCGGGAGGTGGCGGCGTGGCGCCCAGCGCTGTCCCCACGCGCCCCCCGGGGCCGCAGCGCTGCCGCGAGCAGAGCGACTGGGCGTCGGACGTGGAGGTCCTGGGGCCCCTGCGTCCCGGAGGCGTGGCGGGTTCGGCTTTGGTCCAGGTGCGGGTGCGGGAGCTGCGCAAGGGCGAGGCCGACAGGGGCGGCGCGGGCGGGGGCGGGAAGCTCTTCTCCCTGTGCGCCTGGGACGGGCGCGCCTGGCACCACCACGGCGCCGCCGGCGGCTTCCTGCTGCGCGTCCGCCCGCGGCTGTACGGTCCTGGCGGGGACCTGCTGCCCCCCGCGTGGCTGCGGGCGCTCGGGGCGCTTCTGCTGCTCGCCCTGTCCGCCCTGTTCAGCGGCCTGCGCCTGAGCCTGCTCTCGCTGGACCCGGTGGAGTTACGCGTGCTGCGGAACAGCGGCTCGGCGGCCGAGCAGGAGCAGGCGCGCCGCGTGCAGGCCGTGCGCGGCAGGGGCACCCATCTGCTCTGCACCCTGCTGCTGGGCCAAGCCGGAGCCAACGCGGCGCTGGCCGGCTGGCTGTACGCCTCGCTGCCGCCGGGCGTCGGGGGCACTGGAGAAGCCTACAGCGAGGCAGGCGTTCACTTCCCGTGGCTGCCGGCGCTCGTGTGCACCGGCGCCGTGTTTCTGGGAGCCGAGATCTGCCCCTACTCGGTGTGTTCGCGGCACGGGCTGGCCATCGCCTCGCACAGCGTGTGCCTGACCCGACTCCTGATGGCGGCCGCCTTCCCCGTGTGCTACCCGCTGGGCCGCCTGCTGGACTGGGCTCTGCGTCAGGAGATCAGCACCTTCTACACGCGGGAGAAGCTGCTGGAGACGCTACGGGCCGCGGACCCCTACAGCGACCTGGTGAAGGAGGAGCTCAACATCATCCAGGGCGCCTTGGAGCTGCGCACCAAGGTGGTGGAAGAGGTGCTGACCCCCCTCGGGGACTGCTTCATGCTGCGCTCGGACGCGGTGCTCGACTTCGCCACGGTCTCCGAGATCCTGCGCAGCGGCTACACTCGCATCCCCGTGTACGAGGGCGATCAGCGGCACAACATAGTGGACATTCTGTTTGTCAAGGACTTGGCCTTCGTGGACCCCGACGATTGCACGCCGCTGCTCACGGTCACTCGCTTCTACAACCGGCCCCTGCACTGCGTCTTCAATGACACCCGGCTGGACACGGTGCTGGAGGAGTTTAAGAAGGGTGAGCAGTGGTCTGTCTCCTCTCTCAGCTACTTCCCACTCCAAAAGTATGATTCTTTCGTAAACATGAGAGCTTTCAGATGTGCAAAGCAACTCTCTGTGATCGCAGAAACTGAAGGAAGGCCCCACCTCTTGGTGGCTATTTTCATTTCACTACCTTCCTTGCAGCCGACTAAGCCCCAACCTCTAACCTTTGCCTTGGCTCACAAGATGTGCCATATTCCTCATTCATTCCCTTTCAGTCTTTTTCAGGATCTAACAATTGCCAGGTATTATTGTGCAGGTTGGACCAAGGTCCTTGGAGGTCATTGGACAGTTCCCCACCCAATAGAGGAGGATCCTCTATAGCGTCCCCTAACAAGGAGTCTTCCTTTTAAACTTTTCCCGGGGCTGGGAACTCACAGTCTCCCAGGCAAACTAACTCCATTGTTGGACAGCTCCAGCTGCTGATAATGTCTTTCTTACTTGGAGCAGAAAGTTGTCTCAGGAACTTCTCTCTGGGTCCCCTTTCTGTCCTTTGAATCACAGAAGCCCCAAACAGTCTACTAGTTCTTTCTCCTTATTTAACTTTATCAGTACCCAGGTTGGATTAAAAGTTGACTAAGGCAGTGAAGTCCTTATACTTCTGGGACCTGGGTTCCCATGAGGGACAGTATATCTGGATGTGAGGAAATATTCTGGTAAAGGGAACCACTAGAAAATCTGCATATACAAATGAATGGGGTTTCCTTCAGAGCAGTTACACCCCACCCCTGCCGTGTCTATTGCATGTTTACTACTCTTTGGGGTTTGTCTTTAGAAACTCCCTTTTGGAGTTAAGTACAATTCACTCAAGAAAAATTAGCCTGGATTCTTAGGGTTGATCTTCTTGGAGTTACACAGTTTGGCTGGTTCTCCTACTTGAAGGACACTTGATGGTTTCTGAAGATCAAATCTACCTTCAAGAGTCACCATTGAGTGCAGAGGACTATCTCACAACCCCGAAAACAATTCCAGGAATGAGTTGAGAATAGTGAAATGGTTAGAATAAGAGTAGAACCTTCTAGAATGACCATTTTGAAGGAAGCATTCATCTGTACGTATGAGTTAGCATGTTTATTAAAAACAAAACAAAAAATTCAATCCCCTGACTTTAGAATCAAGCTTCAAATGTAGCTTCCCTGTGGCTAGCAGGAATCTCATTTGGCATATCTTGACACATCTTTTTGTTTATCAAACACTCAATCTTACTACTTGATCATCACAGGTACTCTGAGTCTTTCATACAAAGAGAAATCTGGGTCTTCCTCCTACCACAATTTTTCTAGACAAATAAAATTGTGTTAGGTATCAAAGTGTGGCTTGGAAAGGGAGAAAAAAAGTTGAAAACCTACTTTCAGTCCCAGCTTGTAGACTTTATGTTGGTATCATGAGAAGGGGAGGGACATGTGTGTATATTACAGCTGTTTTAGCCCAATCTGGACTACTGTTTCACCCTCTTCCATCTATCTTCCCCCAAATCCTTGCATGACTTGTTCCCACCTTACCCCTACTTTCATCCAACCACTCTTAGCATTATTCTTACATTTTGTAAGACTCCTACAGAAAGGAGTCTTGGACTGGGCATAAAAACTGTGAAAATCTATGTATATTAGTTGCAAGGACTGCCATAACAAAATACCATACACTGAGTGGCTTAAACAACAGAAATTTATTTCCTCATAATTCTGGAATCAGGAAATCCAAAATCAAGGTGTTGGCAGGTTTGGTTTCTTTTAAGGACTCTTTTTGGCTTTTGCAGATGGCTTCCTTCTCTCTAGGTCCTTTCATGGTCCGTCTTCAGTGCGTGTGAGCTCATTCCTGGAATCTCTGTGGTTCTAATCATTTCTTCTTATAAAGACACACCAGTCAGATTGGATTAGGAGCCTCCCTATCAGCTTGGTTCTAACTTAATTATCCCTTAAATATGATAGTTAAGACAGAGTGCAGTTGAGATAGTGTCGTTGTTACATGCTATCGGAGGACATTTTTCATGAAACTCCTATAAACTCGTTCATTCATTCATTCATTCATTCATTCACTATTTATTGAGCATCTATGTAGTAGGTAATAGGCGAGACAGAACACTGCCCCTAGAAAGTTAAGTCTACAAAGATATATAGTGTCAGAATAAGGACAGTCTTTATTTATTTTTTTTTATTGGTGTTCAATTTACTAACATACAGAATAACCCCCAGTGCCCGTCACCCATTCACTCCCACCCCCCGCCCTCCTCCCCTTCTACCACCCTTAGTTCGTTTCCCAGAGTTAGCAGTCTTTACGTTCTGTCTCCCTTTCTGATATTTCCCACCCATTTCTTCTCCCTTCCCTTATATTCCCTTTCACTATTATTTATATTCCCCAAATGAATGAGAACATATAATGTTAAGGACAGTCTTTAGAAGCAGGAATTGTGTCTCACTAACCTTTGTATTCCTAGCACATTGCACAGTACCTTTCATATAGTAGGCTGCTCAAAAAAAAGTAAATACTGATCTGAAATGAGTCCTGCTGCAGAATTTCTAAATCTGGTTTGAAAAAGGCTTGTCAGCGTTCTATCAGTAGTCTGTAATTAGGCAGATCGCTAAAGAGAAGCTGGGAATTACCATGCCAAAGAAGAGCCTGCCACGTCCCTTCAGAGCCTTGCTCCTTCCTCAAAGTGTACTCCAGAAACCAGCAGCAAGGGCCTTCTCACCTGGGAACATGTGAGAAATGCATAATTTCATACTTCATTCTAAATCCACTGAATGAAAATCTACATTTTAACAAGCCCCCAGGTGACTCATGTGTACATTAATGTCTGAGAAGCATTGCCTTCAGAGCACCCTTACTGACAGTGATTGGTAGATTTACTTAGAATAAATACAAGGAATAAGTGGCAATTGAGTGTTCTCTGGCTTCATGGCATATAACACAGTGGTCATTTTCTATAAACATTGTGTTTGCACTATAGGTTAGGAAAGGAAAGCCGAATTGAACTAGTTTTCTTTACCCTTAAAAATAACTCTTAAAGTAAATCATAAAAGCCCTTCTGTTTCCCTCACTTCTTTGCATCTCAAGTAACTTAACTAAACAAGCACCTTTGGAGGTAGGGGAGGAAAATGATAAATAGGAGCAACAATCACCATTAATTGAGTGGCAGTTCTGATGGGCACCCTGCCAAGCCCTTTACATACTTAGCACAACCCTCCTGGGTGGGCATTATCAACCCCATTTTATAGGATCCATTACAGGACTTACTCAGCTCTTCACAATTGATAACTGAATTGTGATTTGAACTAGGTCTGTAGGACCTCTAAGCCTGCTCTTTTTCCCACTACGCCAGTCTTACATAATCCTCCATCCTAGAATTCCTGCCACCCACAGGGTTCAAAGTTCACCTTTGACCTCTGACTTGCTGCCAGTGGCTGATTTACCTTTAGTTTTCATAGGTTAGAAATGGAGTTTTGATAATTAGCTGAGTGATTGCTAGCATGTATGTCGCATTTTACAAAACATTTCTACCTATCTTCTCTTATCTGATCCATAAAACGACTCTGCAGCTACAGGTGAGTACCCTAAGACCCAGGTTACTTGGCCTACCTAGGACCATCATTAAGCTATTATTCCAAGGCCCAGATTCAAATCCAGGTCATATGACTCCAAAGTTCTTGTCCGTATGAAGTTTTACTTCTATACTTCGTTCTTATGACCTGCAGGTCTTTAGAAATGAGAAAGAGGAAAAAGGTCTTTCCAGCTAAGTGCTTGCTTTACTAAAGAAACAGTAGTTCTCCCCCATTGAGCTGTGAATTCCTTAAGGGCAGAAAATGAATCTTATTTATTTGTATTCTTAGGACTAGCATAGCAGCCCCCACAGCAAGGGGATGAATCAACATTTATTGAATGAATGGCTTCAAGTAGCTAATTTCTACTATATTTTTTTATGTTTGAGTGAGGTGAACCCAAAGTATTGGGTAACAAGTGTTGGTCCATTGACCATAACAAACCTTTCCTCTTCCCAGATTCTCTACCCCGGTCAGTGGCAACCTTGTCCTTCCAGTCTCCCAGGCTAGAAACTTGCCCTTCACCACTCACCCTCATCCTACTTATCACTGTCTTAGTCTGCCATAACCAAATACCATAGGCTGGGTGGCTTAAACAATAGGCATTTATTTTCTGATGGTTCTGGAGGCCAGAAGTCCAAGTTCAAGAGCTTTCTTCCTGGCTCGTAGATGGCTAGCTTCTCATTATGTCTTCACACAGCCTTTCATCAGTACATGTATACAGAGAGCGTGAGCTCTGGTCTCTCTTCCTCTTATAAAGGTGTACCAATCCTATTGGTTTAGGGCCCCACCCTTATGATCTTATTTAACTTAAATGATTTCCTCAGAGGCCCCACTGGGGAGAGGGGTTAGTGCTTCAACATATGAATTTGGGTGGCAGGAGAGGGACATTCAGTTTGTAACAATCACCAAAGTCTGCCAAAAATTTGCCAAAATTGCATCTAAAATAGTTCTTGCATCTGTATATAGTATAGTCCACTATTTCTTTCACTTAATTGACTCACTGAGTTTATTCAAGAAATAATTCCTGTATATCTGCTGTTTAGGCATGGAGAACATACAGTAGTCCCTGTCTACATAAAGCTTTCATTCCAGTGCAAGAGACCAAAATTAAACAAATGAGGTAGTGATTAAGAGCATAAGCTTTGGTGCCAGACTGCCCAGTTATGTAGCTGTCTGTTTTGTGAGCTGTAAAATGAGGGTAGTGATGGTATTTATTTACTCAGAGGGTTGTGTGAAATAAGATAATATGGTATTCTATTGCTTATTTAGTAATTGTCATTATAAATGCTAAATAAATGTTAGCCAAGATTCTTAAATATAAACACAAACCTATTACTCTTTTGTGCAAAGGCCTCCTAAGAAATGTCATGTCACTTCTTCCGATTTTTGTCTCTCTCAAATGCACCCTCTCCATTGCCACTAAAATAATCTCTGGTGACATCATCCCCTGCTTAAAACCCTTCTGCACTCCCCACTGCCTGCAGGATAAAGTCTAAGCTGTACTCTCCTGATCTGCTCCCTGCCCTCCCCTCCTGGTTCATCCCTTACTGCTCTCTACCACAGCTGTGTGCTCCAGCAACGCTGAATTTCATGGCCACCCATGTTATTGCTTGCCTTTGTCCCTTTACTCTTTCTTGCTTTGTCTCTCTCTCTTTTTTTTTTCTTGCTTTGTCTCTTTCCTCATGCTGCACTCTTTGTCAGGAATATCATTGCCTGATTAATATGCATTCCCTACTCCACCTCTTCCTCTAATACTTAGCACCCAGGCCACCTCTTCTGGGAAGCTTCTCCTGTAAACCCCAGTGGGAGCCAACTTAATTGTCCCATACCTCTCATTGAATTAACAGGTTGTACGACTGGTTTTTGCTTATTAGTGCTGCTCACCCACATAACTAGCAAAGACTGTCTTATCTGTCTTAACAATGGATAGGCCATATGCTAAGTTTTCAGTAAATGTTTGCTGAATGACTGAATGAATAACTGAAGGAGTTAAACTTTAACAGACACAATCTGCACAGATCTCTAGGAAATGCATCATTAATGATCTCCAGCCAATCATTTTGGACAATTCAGGACAGAGGCAAATTTTAAGTGTTAGAAGAAAAGTGTTGCATATATAAGGTTTCTCCACTTTTTTAGGTATATCTATTTATTATAACAATTATCCATCCCTTGTCATGTTCAAAGCACTGTGCTAAGAGTTGGATGTATGACATACAATCCCTGCCCTCAAGGAGCCTACAGCCTGGGAGGATCACTGGGTGGCTCAGCGGTTTGGTGCCGGCCTTCGGCCCAGGGTGTGATCCTGGAGTCCCGGGATTGAGTTCTGCATCGGGCTCCCTGCATGGATGCATGCTTCTCCCTCCTCCTGTGTCTCTGACTCTCTCTCTCTCTCTCTGTGTGTGTCTATCATAAATAATAAATTAATTAATTTTAAAAAAAAGAGCCTACAGCCTAATAGGAGAATAGTGTTCCCCTTTGAAAGGTAGGAGGCAGGCTGAACTCACCTTTCCCCCTCAGATAAATAGCATTGCAATTCACAAGTCATATTTCAGCATATAAGCATATGGATAAGACAGACCTGCATATAAGTCATTAAAATAAAAGTGATACAATATAAATATAAAAATGCAATGAGAGCATGGAGAAGACAGTGATTATGGTTAGGTTCTATGTCTTTTATTTAATTTTTACTGAAGTTTGTAAGTTTCTATACTCCATATTCATATAGAAAACTGAAAAATATAGAACAGTAGACAAAGCATGAAAATCTCCTAAGGTAATCATCCCACTATCCTGAGATAATAACTCCTCTAATATTTTGTCATTTTAAAAATATAGCACCCATAGTAACAACCTTAATCAAATTACTGAAAGGAAAATAAAGAGAAAAATCCATGGTCTTACCTTCTTCCACTAATAAAATATCCAATGCTAATCCCAAGAGTGATTTTTTAAATATGATGATATTATTTTCACTGTAGTCTCCTTGGGAGTGAGTCCTATAATTTGAAAAGACTAATTTATAAAATGGAGCCCTAAAGATTTGTTGAAATTAATTTCTGCAGTTTACTCTGTTTATTAGATTGTCTTTAGGAGAAAACCAACCCTATGCCAATAGGGAGAAAGAATAAAGCTTTGTTCTGAAGTCAGAACCTACATGGCCTCTGAGTACCATCGCTCTAGTATTTAATAGTTAAACAACTTAGCTCTGCCTAGTTAGTAACACCATCTTCCTAAACAAAAGATAGCATAAGGCACATAATGTTGGGTTATTCTGTCTATAGGCTAGCATGGCTGTAAAATTATTGCAATTTTCATACTCAGTGTTTGCTCATTCATAGGTTGATTCATTCATTCATTTATTCAGTAAATATTGAACTCCTGCTTTAGACCAGGCACTGTACTAGGCCCTGGGAATACAATGGTGAATGAGACAGACATTGTGGAGCTGAAAGGTATCCTCTTCAATCTTTGGTTCTACTGCATGTGATCTGTTGCTTAAAAGACTTCCAACTAGCCAGTAAATGCTCCTGGCATAGACACACAATGTAACATTTTCACTGAGGAATAATCTGGTTGAAAAGTCAATGTTTTTGCTTTATCACTCCAAATTCTGGTGTGATAGTTTAACAGGGAGAATAATCATCCCATTGCTTAATTCTATAAAAAGCTGCCAAAACATTAGTGCTACATTTTTTTGTCTTTCATAAAACAAAATAAAAAATTATTTTCACTGAAAGTTTTATTTCACTGACATAATTAGATGTAATATGTTTAGGGATGCGTGGGTGACTCAGTGGTTTGAGTGTCTGCATTTGGCTCAGGTCATGATCCCAGGGTCCTGGGATCAAGTCCCACATCAGACTCACTGTAGGGAGACTGCTTTTCCCTCTGCCTGTGTCTCTGCCTCTTTCTGTGTCTCTCATGAATAAATAAATAAAATCTTAAAAAAAAAAAAAAGCTCAACATGTTAAACATTGCTGAATAATAATCAGTAGAATTTAGAATGTTTACCTTCTAAACAATAATTAGAACAAACAATAAACAAAGCATAGCCCATCATGTACAGGGAGGCAAAACAAAAATTGAAAAGTAGAACTAATTAAATATACAAGGCCTTAAATTACCGATTTATATTTCTTTCCTTAGAAATTTTTATTATGATTGTTGTAATATTGTTCTGAAATAATTTTTTTTCTCAGCCTAGCAAAAGTAATACAAGGTTACCATAGAATCTGAGCTGGAAGAGGCACTGAAAAACCTGACAAAGAATCTAATTCACACTTTCATTTTTAGATTTAGTTATCTTTTCCAAGACAAAAACAGCCTTCAATGTCAGACTTTTTATCTAATCTAAATCCCACAGGCTGCAGTTAAATTCCATTTTCTCCTTTTATCATCCTTGGTGAGTCCTCTCTTATTTGAAGACTATAGAAGCTCACCTCAATTCCATTTCCATTTTTTAACAATCAAAATACAAAATACATTTGGTTGTGTTTCTGGACCTTTTAAAGCATTTGGGTATCTCAGGGGAGTGGTGTTTGTGGATGTTCCTAATACTTTCTTAAACTGGTTTATCTCTAGGCCCAATCTGGGGGCCCCTGGACCTTCCATCACAACTCTTCAATTCTCTTTATATTCTGCTGTCTTCCTTTCCAAATTGGGATTCTTCTCCATTCTTCTCTCTTCTCTTTCTTTCTTTCTCCCTATCTTCCTTCCTTTCTTCTCTTCTTCCCTCCCTTTTCCCTATCTTTCTTTCCTTCTCTCCTTCCTTCTCTCTTCTCTCCCTTCCTCCCTTCCTTCCTTCTGTGCCAGGCCTCCTGCCCTCCTGGTACTTGCCATACAGTAAGAATATATGCATTAACCAAGAAATAATTACAAGTGGTAACAGTGATTTGAAGAAAAGGTGGAGGGAGCCATAAGAGCCTATGATAGGGGTCCTGAGCCAGTCTTGTGGGTAAGGATAGACTCCTCCCCCTCCCTAAGTGATATTTGAGCTGAATCCTGAGGGTGGCAAGAAGGAGTTTACCAGAGGAAGAGCTTTTGAGGTGAAGGGAACAAACGTGCAAAGGCTTTGAGGAAAGGGGGCAAGTGTGGGGGCCACGTGGGTTCCTGGGCCATTGAACATCCTTTAGAGAAAGTGCCACCCCTGCCAGCCAAACTTCCCTCTACCCCTAGTGATTGTTTGGGCAGCCAAGTTCAGGAACATTCCCTGTGGGCCTGACTACCAGGGCTCGGGAGATGGATGTGGATATAAATATGGGGAAGAGCTTGCCCTCCAGGAGTGTGAAAGGAAGAAGGCCTCTGATGGAAAGGATACCAAGCAGCCTGACCTAGCCGACAGGCAAGGGCATCCAGACATCTGTGGGGAAGGCAGGAGGGAGAAATCCCCTGGAAGGATCTGGGAAAACTTCTCTGAGGAAGTAAGAAAAGAGCGATTCTGATAAGCAGTTATGAAGGGAAAGGGCATTCCAGCTGAGGCAGGAGGTTGAACTAGAAAAATAAAGGCAGAAAGGAAGCCGACACCACATTTGAATGCTGGAAAGGCGGTGATCTCAGTGCTGCTTTTCTTCCAGCAAAAGCGGGAACTAGGCAGAATGAGATATTTGTTAAACATAATTTCTGTTCTCTCCAAAGGCCAAAACTGTATATTTTAACCATCTTTGGTGGTGATATTTCTAAAATGTTTCATGCCCATTCCTGCCTTCCTTAGGAAAGGATCCTAAATATAACTTAATCTTTTCTTGATGACGCAGGATGGTGGTCATGAGAATGTAGTTATTTTATGCTGTGTTATAAAGCCATTCGCTGTCTACTTCTTTATTTTTCTCTGCCCTCCGGCTATCAGCTGCTAGTTCTCTGAGCTGGCCTCAAGCTAACCCCTCCCTCCACCTCGCTCTTCACAAAACCACTCTTTCTGTGTCTCTTTCAGAGCCTCTATTTAACTGAGAATCAAGTAAATATACGTGTTGGAAATTGTGTGCCTGGTATACAGTAAGCTTCAATAAATATTTGTTGAATAAATGATTAATTAGGCTTTGACCAGGAGCCTAGGGCATGAGGTTGGTGTAATGGACCTGGGATAGTTCCTTCTGGGACCAGATAAAGCAGTGCAAAGTCAGATCTCCAGATAATGGGTCGTTACTCTGCTATTTTTGCAGTGTTGCTTAGCAAGCCAAACTGCCAACCGGCTTAGATCCTAGTGACTAACAACTATTTTTTCATGCCCTGGTGATGCTGGTTACCATGGTGTTCTGGGTGACACAGTTGGCTTTTTATAATTGCCTTTCAGTGGCTCAAGAAATTTTTTTTTGTGAGAAGTGTATTGATTATTCTATTTTGGATGAAGTAGAGCAAGATAATCACTACAAAGTATAGCCTTTCTTTAATAAACTAGAGAAAGAGATTGTTTCATTTTTCCAAATCAAGGTGGTTGCTACAGGACTGGTAGGTAGGGTAACATTTTTGTGTTTCTCTTCCTGATTTTGATAAAAAGTAATTTGATTTGATTGTATAGATTTTTTTTAGAAATCTAGCATGTGTCAAGACATCTTTTTCTCATCTATTCCAATGGGATTCTTCAATATTAAGATACAAACATTAGGAGTCACCCTTTGTAAATACAAGAAGCTATAGCTGTCGGCACTGTTAAAATTCTAGTATATCCTATATCATTCAGAAGAAGCATCCTGTAAAGCCAAACTGTTTTTGTAGCCCAGGACCATTTAGACTTATAAAAGTGGAGAATTTAAGGGACGCCTGGGTGGCTCAGTAGGTTAAGTGTCTGACTCTTCATTTTAGCTCAGGTCATGATCTCAGGGTTGTGAGATTGAGCCCCCATGTCAAGCTCTGTGCTGGGTGTGGAGCCTGCTGAAGATTCTTTCTCGCCCCGTCTTCACCCCTCTCTAAAAAAAAAAGTAGAGAATTTTAGAGCTGGAAAAGGCAACTTGGAGGTCACCTGGTTCCATCCTTTAATTTTATAGTGGAGGAAACTGAGGCCCAGAAAAGACAAATAATAAAATTAAAGATGATAATCCCTTACAGTTAATCTTTACATTGGCAAAGATCATTCCCAAATAGTAACTCATTTTGCACTCACCATGCATATGAAGTCAGTAGCATTTTTTCCCCTTTTTTGCATATGAAGCACCTGTGATCTGGAGACAGGAGTGTCGTGCTCAATGTTAGTGACTAAGGCAGAATCCGAAGCTACATCTATGATTTGCTGCCTCAGGCCATGGAGACACAGACACAGCGTCCTAGACAACTGGGCTCAGATCCTGGCTTCTTTGTTTAATAGCTGTGTACTAGGGCAGAACACTTTATCACTCTGAGACTTATCTTCCTTCCCACAATGGGAATAATGATACTATATTATTATAAGTTTACTGCAAAGGCTAAAGATAATACCTGTGCTATAACACATTTAAGACAATGCATCATTTGCCTCCTACCTCACTGATCTAATTGCATGAATTGTGTCTAGTTAGTCATTTAGTATAATAAGTGCTTTCTCTGATCCAACCCATGTAAATGTGACTGGACATAATGAATAGAAGTGAGAGCTGTTTACTTTGGACAAGTCACTATTTCTGAGTCTCCATTCATATATTAATAATATATTAATAATAATAACAACCCCCATTTGGCAGAGATATGATGAAGATGAGGGGTTAATGTGTACACTCTCTGAACAATAGGTACAGCAATGACCCCTAGGGCAAAAACTGGAAAATGGAGTGAATGTGAACCTGTGCCCTCAGGAGTCCACTTGGTTTAGTTCAGAAACAGTGAGGAGAATGTTGGAGTAGCTGTTGGCTGTCTTTACCTGCAATGAGAACCTCCAAAAGGATAGGTTTTAAGGTCACCTCTAGAGTCTAGCTTATTTAAATAGAGCCCCTAGGAACCCTACCTCTCTCCTCCCTGGGACCAGCCTCATTTGGCCATAGCCTCTGGGCTAGCCCAGAACTGTATGGTCTCTAGACAACTTAGACCAGGACTATTTGCCTTTCAGTGTCTTTTCTCATGTCTGGGGTTGGTTCATGGCCTGCATATGTCACCATCAGTCAAAACTTAGCCAGATCACTCTGGGTCATCATGGTGATTTTTAAGCTGAGGATCCTGGTTATGTTTAGCCTGAACCTAGAGAGAGACAAACTGGCCCTGTGGGCTACCTCTAAGAGAAACTCTGAGTCTGAGAGGCCTAAAGTTCAACTATCCAGTCTCGTTTAGTTTTCTTGAAGCTTTCCACAAACGCCAGCTAGGTGGGTCCTATTCAGTTCCCTAAGTTCAAATATTGGCTCTACTATTTATAAGCTGAATATCCTTGGACCAGTTATTGTTGGAATGGGGAATAAATGCAGTCCATTTTGATAGAGTAGTGGGAAAGAAGGCAAGATATATACCCAAAAAAAAAAAAAAAAAAACCCATAGTGGCCTTTAATGGCAGCAAGAAGACTTCAGAAATTATCCTTTTTGGTAACTGGTACATGTTATTGAACTGGGGAATAAGCTCATAAATGCTGTTGGGGCAGTCAGTCTGGTTTGGTGGATAGACTGATTGGAGCTGGAGAAACCAGAAGGAGGATTGGTTAGGATATTAATTCAGTTGTCTAGGATATGATGAGGACATGGAAATTCAGGAATGTGCACTTGCAATTAGAATGGAGAAAACCTCTGAGACTCATTACCTTTCTGGACATTCTTTCTTGGGCTCTTCTACTGGTTCCTCCTACATCATCTTTATTGATATATCCTCAGCATTTGGAGCAAGGCCTATCCATATCAGATGCTCCAGTATTTATTTGTTGCATAAATGTTGCATTTCTATGACCTCTAAGGGTTGCAACGCCCCAGGGCTCAGAAATGGATCTCTTTGTCTAGTCTCCCTCCCATGGTTGTTTCATTCATTCATTCATTCATTCATTCGTTCACTCATTCTCCCAAAGATATTATCAACTCTAGACTTATATTTCTCAGCTACCACTTGACATTCCACTTGGAGGTCTGAAAGGCATCCCAAACTTAAACTGTCCAAATCTGAGCTTAGGCTGTCTGTGCCAAAGCAACTCCTCGCACAATATTCCCAAACTCTGTAAATTGTAGTTCCATTGTTATTGCTAGTCAGATCCAAACTCTTCTTTTGCTCTTGCCTCACTCCCAATCCCTCATGTATGCTCTGCTTTCAGCATATCTAGAGAATCTGCTTACATCTCACCACCTCCGCTGCTAGCTCCCAGCCAAGCCACCACCCATCTCTCACGTGGATGATTGCCAGAGCTTCATATGAGATCTCTCTGCTTCTACTTCTACCCACTTTGTGTCCATTCTTAACACAGCAACTAGAAAGAGGCTTTTAAAACATAAGTCAGATCATATCACTCTTTTGTAAAACAATAAACACACACACAAACACGAAACTGTACAATGGCTTTATCTTACTCAAAGAGCCAAGTCCTTAAAAGGCCTTCCAGGCTTTATCACAGGCTCACCTACCATCTCTTACTTCCCTGACCTCGGCTCCTACTACAGTCCTTACCCCAAATCAGCAGCCACTCCACTAGCAGCCTTGCTATTCTAAGCACATCAGCTATACTTCCAACTAAGGACCTTTTGATTCTTGTTCTACTGCAGGGTGTCCCTGAGATATCCACAGGGTTCCCCACCTCATTGCCTTCAGATCTTTACTCAAATTCCACTTTCTTGGGGAGTTCATCCCTGCCCTCTCTTACCTAAAATTGTAATACACACACATACTTCCTCATTGCTCTACCCCACTTTCCTTTTCCCCTTAGAGCTGTGATGTAGCTTTTACATATTTATCTGGCTTATTAACTCTCGCCCCTAGTTATTAGAATGTAAGCTACAGAAGGGAAATGATTTTGTCCATTGAGTTTATTGCTCAATTTCTAGTGCCTAGGTTAGTGCTTGGTACATAGTAGGCATTTAATAAACACTTGTTGATAAAATGAAAAAAGAAAAGGCAAATTGCAAGAATGCGGGGATTTTGTTTCCTAATAGGAACAAAGGAAGAGAAAGTAAAAAATAACTCCTGAGTGATGACCCTGGGTAACTAGAAGGTTGATAGTGCTACGTTCTATATAGTGAAGGAACCAGAAAGAAGAGCAAGGATAGTGGCCCTTTAAAGATCATGAGTTCCTATTGAGATAAGTGATTTTGACAAGACAAGGAGACAGCCCAGGCAAAATGTTTAAAACAGAATGTAAGATCAAAGTAGACACTGATGCTGAGATATAAATTTAGTCCTCAGGAGACAGACAGTGGTGATATTTAAAGTGATGGGCTCTTCTGGGATCTGTAATCAAGAAGAGAGAGGCAGAGAATCAAGGACTGGAGCAGAGTCTCTTAACTCAATTGCCCAGTAGAGTCACTTGAAGAAGTTTTAAACATCCTAATGCCAGGACAGCATCCCAGGCCAGTTAGACTGGAACCTCTGTGAGAGGCACATAGGTTTTAAAGCTCCCTGGGTAACTCCCACTTGCAGCCAGGGTTGAGACTCACTGAGCTAGAGCCTGTGACATGTATTTATCTTTAGGTGAGGATAAAGAAATCCACAGTGGAAACAGAAAAATATCAGTCATAAGCATGGGAAGAATACCGGGGTCTTGACCATTTCTTCTCATACTCAAATGTACATACTCAAATGTACATAAGTACCACTGGGAAATCCTGATGCCATGCAGATTCTGACTCAGACTGCGGGGATGGGGCTGACCTGCCATGGCTCTCACAAGCCTTCCAGTAATGCCAAGTCTTCTGGTCCCAGGGCCACACTTTGAGTAGCAGGTGTCAGAAGCAGTGCTTCTCAGACTTCAATGTGCATGAGGACCACCTGGGATACCATTGAAACAGCTGTCTGGGGTGCACCTCACCACCCAAATCTTGATTCTGTATGTGGCACAGAGGTGGCACCTATGAACCTGCGTTTTGAACAAGTGCCCGGATGATGTGCCCAGGAACACACTTGGAGTTCAGTGCACACTCCAAGGGGGAGCGTTACTGAGACCAAGGTAAGGAAGAAGAGGCACTCAATACTGTCCACTCAATAAGTAAAAGATGCGGTAGGGACACCAGGGAGAATTAAAAGGTAGCAAATATCAATGTATTTTACAAGGTGAAGGTCATAAGTAAGGCAGAAGCCATAAAATGATTTCTGCTTTCTTTAGTTCTCTATTTCTAAGCAATTATGCTTTTGCCTTAGCTTCTAAATTTTATCTTGGGAACAGTTACCTTAGCAAAATGCTGTAGCTATTTTTGAAAGAGAAAGAAAGCAAATCAATTATTTGCTATTTTTTTCAAGGCATATGCTAACAGAGACCTTAGGAGGTCTTCTCTGTGATGTGCCTAAACAATTAGAGGCTCCATTTATTAAAAACCCTTGGAGAATATTTCTACTTCTTCAAACACTGAAATATAGTCACGGTGTTGCCTGCTTACTGACATTCTGTCTCTTTAAAGTAAGGTTTCCAAGCTCAGCACTATTGACATTCCTTGTTATGGGGCTATCCTGGGCATTGGAGGATGTTTCGCTGCATCACTGGCCTCTACTCACTACATTCCAGTAGCATTCCCTGCCCCAAGTGTGACAACCCAAATTTGTCTCCAGACATTGCCAAATGTCCCCTTGGGGTGGGGGTGGGGGGCATCAAATCAGCCCAGTTGAGAACCATTGCTTTAAAAGCAACGCCTGAAAACCTAGTTGCCGTTCTAAGAAATTTGACGTGTAGTTTGGGTGTGTCAATGCCCGGGGTAATGAGATAAGCTACTTCTAGAAACTAGTGCCCAGGACAACCCTTTGGATTTGAGGGACAAAAGAAATGACTAGTTTAACTTTCAATAGTGGGAAATTTTATTGACCTGAGACACACCAAGAATTTGATAGTGCAAGTACCTCAAGCTTGTCTCAGAGGTGATTGGTACAAAAGCTATAAGAAACCCCTTTTCTTTTATTTTTTTTCAAGATTTTACTTATTTATTTGAGAGAGAGAGAGAGAGAGAGGGAGAGCATGGGGGAGGGGGCAGAGGGAGAAGCAGGTACCCTGCTGAGCAGGGATCCAGACATAGGGCTCCATCCCAGGATCCTGGGATCATGACCTGAGCTGAAGGCAGACCTTACCCGACTGAGCCACCCAGGCACTCTAAGAAGCTCAGCATTAAATAGTCAGTGCTCACTGTATGCTCGGTGTGAACCAAATGCCATAACCAACCATATCATATGAGAGCACTCATCAGCTTGCTACTACAACTACCCTTTGTTCCAGGAGGTTCTTCTCTTTTAGTAAGTACTTAGCATCTGGCAACTTAAACCAGGGGCACCAAAGGGACCAGAATTTTATTAGAAATCTCAGTGCTTGTTTTTCTTCCTTATTAGTAAGTCATCAGATAAATAACCAGAGTGCTAGAGCCTACCCATAAAGTTTCTCAAACTTTAGACTGCATCAGAACTAGTTGTAGAACTTATTAAAATCACAGGTCACTGGGCACAACCCCTGATATTCTGATTTACTAAGTGTGGGGTGGGTCCTGAGAATTTACATTTCTAACTACATTCCTAGTGATGCTGATGCTGCTGGTCCAGGAAGCACACTTTGAGAACCATGACTATAAATAACTAGAGTAGTTCTCAGCCTTGGCTGATAATTAGCATCACCTGGGGAATATATTAAACTATTGATGCCATGGCCTCACCCCAAGCTGTTGAAATCAGAATCTCTGGGTGTGGGATCCAATCTTTAGACCATCAAAGCTTCTCAGATGATTCTAACACACAGCCAGTGTTAGAAACTATTGAACCAGTAAAATGCATTCCAAAGCATTGGGCTTGGAGGGTCTCATGTTTAATGGAGGGCTGTGACTTAGTCTCAGAAAGGTGTGACTGACCCCTTATGCTCCATTGAGGATTGAGTTCCAACCAAATCCATCCTGACACTGTGGTCCAAGCAAGACTCAGGCGATAGGTATATATTCTCTACTTTGTGTCTCATCTGGGTGTGGACAACATTGAAGCTAGAGACTGTACATCAGAGGCTGAGAGAAAGTAACCCATGCTGGAGGGAAGCAAACTTAAGCAGGCTTAAGGAGCTCCCAGCTGCTAGAAGCCAGGAAAGACATGTTGGCAAGCCATGCCCTCGGGACAGAGCTGGAGCTTCTGCAGAAACTGGACACTAGGAACATGGCAGAGTAGAACATTCCAGAGTGTCTGTAGTTACCAGTTCAGAAGTAGAATACCAGTAAACTGGAATAAAATATACTCCTTACAACAGAGACAAATGTAGCCTTGATTTTTAGAAAGTGCATTGCCATAAAATCCACTGTGTCTGTATCTTTCAACTCAGCTCACAGATTTCCCATCCTTTGGTGTTCAGTGCCGCAATGGTTTGGTCTAGGGACATAATACCTCATAAAGCAGTAGCATTCACTAGTTTTTGAGGTAAAACATTACCTTTTGCCTCATATCTTAATGAGATTTTGTTCTTACATTCTTTCCTCCCAGCTGTGACAAATTCTCATTCCTGCCTGCCTTCTCCATTGCCACAGAAATTTATAAGATGGTGCCCTCTCCTCCATTCCTGTTCTCCTGATGGCCTTGCCTGTGTCCGCTTTTGTCTCTGCCGCATCCTAGAGCACAAAAAGACAAGTACTCTAAACTAGCATGTTACCAGCATTGCCACCTCTGTCCAAACCAGCATTGCTCTTATATTTCATTCTATTCTCTTTTTGTCAAACAGTTGCTATTTTTACTCACCCACTGACTTCCAGTTCATTTAAATACTGATTCTTTTTTTTTCCCAATTGGCTTTAGTAACAGCTTTATTGAGATAAAATTCACCCTTTTAAGGTATACAATTCAGTGGACCATCAATTGTGCAACCATGACTACCTAATTCTAGAACATTTCATCACTCCAAAAGAAACCCCAGAGTTTTTCCCCATCCCTTTCTTCCCCTAGCTCCTGGCAATCGCTAAACTACTTTCTTTCTGTATAGGTTAGCCTATTCTGGACATTTCATAGATTTGGAATCATACAAGTTGTGGCCTCTTGGGTCTAGCTTCTTTCATTCAGCATAATGTTTTGAAAGTTTGTCCATGCTGTAGCATGTACCAGTAATCCATTCCCTTTTAATGGCCAGATAATATTCCATTGTCTGGGTATACCACATATTATTCATCCTTTCATCAGTTGATGCAGATTTGGATTGTTTTTACTATTTAGCTATCAAGAATAATATGAACTTTTGGGAACACATTTTTGTGAGGACCTGTGTTTTCAGTTTGCTTGGGTGTATATCCATACTTGGGTAAACATATATAGATTTAGTGGAATTGCTGAATCATAAGATAATTTATGTTTAATAATTTGAGAAACCACCAGACTTTTCCGAAGCAGGTGACTCATTTTACAATTCCACCAACAATGTCTAAGGGTTCCAATTTATCCACATCCATACCAACGTCATTTTTATTAGAGCCATTCTAGTGGGTGTGATGTGGTATCTCATTAGGGTTTTGATTTGCCTTTCTCTAATGATGAAGATGCTAAGCAACTTTTCATGTGCTTATTGGCTAGTTGTTTATCTTCCTCAGATAACTGTCTTTTTCCATCCTTTGCCAACTTTTTTTTTTAAGATTTTATTTATTTATTCATGAGAGACACAGAGAGAGAGGCAGAGACATAGGCAGAGGGAGAAACAGGCTCCCTGCTGGGAGCCCGTTGTGGGACTCTATCCCCAGACCCAGGATCACATCCTGAGCCAAAGGCAGATGCTCAACTGCTGAGCCACCCAGGCATCCCCTTTGCCCACTTTTTAACTGAGTTATGTTTTTATGAGTTGTAAATTTTCTTTATATATTCTGGGTATAATCTCCCTATTAGATATAGGATTTGCTGGTAGTCCGTTAAATACATTCTAAAAGCATTCTCAAGTCCAGTTGACCTATTTTTTCTTGGTTGCTTGTTTTTGTGATGTCTTATCTAAAAATATTTTTTTCTACTCCAAGGTCACAAAGATTTACTCCTGTATTTTCTTCTAAGAGTTTTATAGTTTTCACTCTTACATTTAGGCATTTGATCCATTTTGAATTAACTGTTGTGTACAGTGTTAGGTAGGCATCCAGCTTCGTTCTTTTGCATACAGATATCCATTTGTCACCCACTAGTTATGGAGCTATTCTGTGCCAGGTGCTATTCTTAGATTCTGGGGAAATGGAGATTAAGTGGAACATAGCTGTTGCCCCTCAGAAAACATATCATCATAGTAGGGGAAATCACTTAGAACAACAGCATGGTGAAATTATGCCTAGCTCCTGGAGTGGTTATAGCAAATGGTAGCTGCTATAATAATAATAACAATAATAATGATAGCTATATTGTTGTTATAAGTGCCAAAGAGAGGTTTGTACAAAGTGCTGTGGTGGGAGGGAGTGACTACATTTTCCATGTCTCAAGGTTGGCTTCACTGGGAGCCACCCCCAACCCTTCTGAGGCCTAGGAAGCAGAGGGGTACAGGGAGATAGGTCTCTTAAAGGGCAACCTTTTTTGAGAGAAGATGGACCTCAGGTATGTGTGTCATGAGCACAGCTGATTTCTGAACAAAGGTTATGTGAACAGGGCTATGTGATTTCTGATTCCCATTTCAGTCTGTACCCAAGAAAATGACTTCATTCATTTGTCTGTAGATTTCTATAGGCATTTGATGTGATCAGAGAGGCTGACTGTGAATTACAAAATATTTCTAATAGATTACATAAGTGTATTGTCTTGAATATTATAAAATTAGGACTTAAAATCTCTATTCCCTGGTGATCACATAGTATGTCCTCAAATTGACCTTATGAAGTGTATACCAGTGGTTGATTTCCACATGGAAGTTATGGCACTCCATGAAACATCATAAAATCTTAATCAATTTATTATTTTAAAAGATTTTATTTATTTATTCATGAGAAGCAGAGACATAGGCAGAGGAAGAAGCAGGCTCCCCACAAGGAGCCCAATCCAGGACTCGATCCCAGGACCCCAGGATCACGCCTGAGCCGAAGGCAGACGCTCAACCACTGAGCCACCCAGGTGTCCCAAAATGTTAATTTACTAATCCCATTTTATGAACTAATCTCTTAGTGGCAGAAAATGGCTCTTTTATATATATTCTGAGATCCACATTACAAAAATTATCCAATTATAGAAAATAATCTTAAGAAATCATTTTTCCAAGTTTTCTGTTACAGTAGTCATTTGTTTTGTCATCTGTTAGCACATGTTAGCAGGAAAGTGAGAACAGGTGCCATAAGTTTAAGAACAATGTGTTGAGGAAAAGGCCTTTAAATTGAGCACATTCTAACAATTAACATAATCTGATTTAAGCAGTTGTTTCAAAGAAGGATAATTTTAGAACCACTGATGTAGAGTTTAAATTTTAATTTAAACACATTATATTTTATTAAAAAACAAAGGTTTTGGTGTCTGGTTTTAATATCATCTATTGTGTCAACTATGGATTTTCATTCCATTTAGTTCAGTTCATCAGGCATTTATTTGGGTTCCTGTTATATGGAGTGTATCCTATCTTAGTCTATATCCTGGAGGAGCTTATGGCCTGAGGAAGAAACATGGTCCAATAGAGGACACACTCATTGCTAGTTACGAGAAGCAGGAAATTGTGACAGATGCTCTAGTGGAGTTGTCAAGGATTTCAAAACACAAACAAGGAGAGATTGGTTCAGATTCAGAATGGAGCAGATCTGGTAGGACTTTCTTGAGGAACTAGCGCCTAAGCTGGAACTTGAAGAGTGCAAATGGAGTGGGAGGAGACAGTGTGCACGAAGACTTAGAAAGTACATATGGACCAAGTTGAGGAAGTGAAGGTAACAAGGCGCATCTGGAGTATAGAATGGTAGGGGATATAGCAGGGCATTTTGCTGTCTTGATACTACCAAACCAACGAATCTGGATTTGATTCTGTGCATACTAGGGAGTCTTATAAGGTTTTTGAGCAAGGCAGTGGGATGATCAGACCAGTTTGGGGTTAGTTGAAGGACAGGTTGGAGTTGGAGAAGAAATCAAAGACAATTCTTTTTTTTTTTTTAAGATTTTATTTATGTATTCATTAGAGACACACACAGGGAGAGGGAGAGAGAGAGAGAGAGAGGCAGAGACACAGAGACACAGGCAGAGGGAGAAGCAGGCTCCATGCAGGGAGCCTGACGTGGGACTTGATCCCAGGACTCCAGGATCACGTCCCAGGCCCAAGGCAGGTGCTAAACCACTGAGCCACCCAGGGATCCCCCAGAGACCATTCTTGAGTGATACAAATCCCATTTTTCCAATTAAAATTACCAATAGGTAGTGATCTTGTGATTTGAGGTATCCAATACAGAAGTTCACATGTATAATTTTAATGGTTAATTATGCCTCCAGAAAACTGACTACTCCATTTATCTGATATTTTTAGCAAGGGCCAAGCTTAGAAAGGGTAATACTGATAAAGTATGACCTTCCTTTTATTAATTTATTGGGGGGGAGGGGGCAAGAATAACATCTAAGTCACAACCCTAGATTTTCTCCTTAAATGTCTCTTTGCCAAGGAAAAAAAACCACCCGGATCTGCATTTTAGAAATAGGACCAGAAAATGTATTTATCAGCAGATAAAAACAAATCAAGGTAAAGCAGGATAGTAGGACTGTTAGGTAAGACTCAGTCTCTACTTTAGGGCTGACTCTAGTTACCTGAGTTTGCAATCCAGCTGCCCCACATCCAGGCTATGTAACCTTAGGCATGTTACTTAACCCATCTGTGCCTCAGTCCTTTCATCTATAATGGGGATAAGACTAGTACTTGTCTCAGGAGTTGTTAGAAGGATTACATGAGTTAATACATAAAAAGTGCTCCAAATAGTGCCTGACATATGATGAGAGTTCACTATACATTAACTATTATCATTCAGTTGTTGGACAATAAAAATTAACTGCCTGCCTATGACACATTATAGTTTACAAAGCACTCTTACACACCCACTAGGTCCTCTGAGCCCCCAATGACCATATCCTAGCTGTCATTACTGCTAACAAACCACTCCAAAACTTAGAAGCATAAAACACCACCATTTTATGATGCTCAGATTCTATGAGTCGGGAATTTGGATGAGGTGCAACAGGACTTACTTATCTCTGCTTCACAGTGTCTATGCCTGCAGCTAGAGAAGACCAGATTGGCTGGTGAGGACTCTAGCAAGTGGGGCTGGATCATGAAAATTGCAGATCCACAGCCAACACAGCTTCTCCACTAACCTGCCTGGCACCGTGGTGGGATGGCTGGAAGGCAAGGCTCATCTGAATATGTCACCTGAGCACTTAGACTTCTATGTGCCCTCTCCACCATGGTAGCATCAAACTTCTTAGAGCATTTTTCCAGAAGAAGCCACATGCCTTTTGTGACCTAGCCTCAGAAGTATCCTTGTAGTATCCCACTTTCCTGTCCTCTGTGGCTTAAAGTAGTCACAGGCCTGTCCAGATTCCAGAGAAAGAGATATAGACCACATCTTTCAATAAGAGGTGTATCAAAGAATTTGAGTCCATGTTTTATTTTTTATTTATTTATTTTATTTTTAAAATATTTTATTTATTTATTTGAGACACACACACACACACACACAGAGCACAAGCAGGAGGAGCTGCAGAGGGAGAGGGAGAAGCAGGCTCACAGCCGAATAGGGAGCCTGATATGGGGCTCGATCCCAGGACCCTGGGATCATGACCTGAGCTGTAGGCAGACGCTTAACCCACTGAACCACCTGGGTGCCCCCAGAGGCCATATTTTAAAATCACCATACTGGTATTATTTCCTAATTCTAAATGAGAAAATAGAGACTCAGTAGAAGTTAAATGATGTGCCCAGGGGCAGTTGCACAGAGAGTATTTGGGGTAGTTATGGGGGGAAGTTTGGAGGAAAAAAGACTTCTAACCTAAATCTTTTGATTCCAAATTCTCATTCTTTTAATTAGGTTATTTATCCTCCTTCAGCTTAGATATACTTGCTAATATGTGAAAGTTAAAAGAAAAAAAAAAGTTAACTGGCTTTGTGTATACTAGGTAACTTTCTTAGAAAAGAGATAGATATAAAAGTAAAAGGTTTCGGGGTGCCTGGGTGGCTCAGTTGATTAAGCATTTGCATTTGGCTCAGGTCATGATCCCAGGGTCCTGGGATGGAGCCCTGCATCAGGCTCCCTGCTCAGTGGGAAGTCTGCTTCTCCCCCCACCCACCTCTTTCCACCACTCATGCTATTCTCTGTCAAATAAATAAATAAAATATTTTTCAAAAAAGTATAATGTTTGCATTTGTAAGAGCTTGTACACAAGCTTCATATTTTAAGGAGGTCCTATGATGAGTTCAGTCCACAATTGGTCACAGAACAACTTTTTATAATTTTCTCATAAGGAAAGATTTCTTTAAAAATGTTCCAGATGCTTAACTGTGACTTCATTTGTTCTCTAGGAAAATCTCACCTGGCCATTGTCCAGCGGGTGAACAATGAGGGTGAAGGGGACCCCTTCTATGAGGTGATGGGCATTGTCACACTGGAGGACATCATAGAGGAGATCATTAAGTCGGAGATCCTGGATGAAACTGACCTCTACAGTAAGTGCATGGCCTTGGCTTTTTTTCCAGGGTCATCCCATTTCTTGTGAGATTCTCAGAGCTGGCCTAGGTTGACATACTGTGTCAGAGTGTTGGGACAAGCCCATGCGTTGCTGTCAGCCCCCAAATGTTAGGTGCTGGCACGGTAGGATACCCTGGCTTGAGTCACCCTGAGTCACTGAGAAAATGCTAGCTAAATGTTTATCAGGAGGGAACCTTCGGGAACTAAGCCAACACTAAAAAGGAGACCTCCTGGCGTTTGGATGGAAGAGGAACTAACGGAAACTAAGTGTGCCTCGGGTGGCCTCTCTGCCCTCATTTTTGTCCCTCCCCTGCGTTGTTTTGGTTTTGTCTCTTCCTCCATCTAGCACTCCCTGGGGTTGCACTCACAGTTGGCCCACAAAACTGCAACAGCGCACAGTCAAGACTGTCAGGAGATTGCCCACATGCAACCTAAGCCCAAACCGTAAATAGCCCTTCTTCCACACTGCTCTTCTCCCTCATGCCTTTTCAGCCCTGCAGCCTGGTGTCTCATTCTCCCTCTCCACCTCTGCCCTCCACCCACAGCCCTCTCCTTGGGAACAATAGGGACTCCAAGCAGAGGGTGAGGGCTTTTGGTTACTGAGCCTTATCAAAGCTCTGCTTGCAAACATTACAAAGGCTTGCTTTGTCTGTGGGAGGAGAGTGTTATCTAAATCTACCGGAGTCCCTAGGCCAGGAAGTGTTTCCTCCTCTGAATTTTACTTCATGAGACAGCAGTCTCTTTTCCCTACCTCAGATAACTCATTCCATCCAGAATCCTGTCCTTAGTTTGCTAGGAGCAGCCATTCTGAAACCAGCTCACTGTAGAAAGAGCTTTAATGCTGTAAGGCAGTGAGTGGTGCATAAAGACTGCCTTCCCTTTATTCTTAGAGACCAAACCCAAAAGATGGGTCAGGCCCAGACAAAACACAAGTAAGAGTGTCACAGTGTCAGAGTGATTTTGCTGTGATACCCTAGCCAGACCCAACTTCTTCAAATAGGGGTTAACCTCTACCTCCCCCATTCCCTTCTCCCTTCACCTCTACTCACCACTCTTTTTTTTTTTTTTAAGATTTTATTTATTTATTAGAGAGAGAGAGCATGAGTGGTGGGAAGGGGCAGAGGGAGAGTGAGAAGCAGACTCCCTGCTGAGCAGGGAACCTAATGTGGGCCTCAGTCCCAGGACCCTGAGATCACAACCTGAGCTGAAGGCAGACGCTTAACCAACTAAGCCACCCAGGTGCTCCTCTGTCCACCACTCTAGATTTAGAATTCCCAAGTATCTCAGTAGATCTATTAGGGAAGGCATTCACACTAAAGTGTTAGTGGCTGATAGTAGTGATGGTAATCTAAATGAGTATGCTCTTCCTCCAGCATTTGTTTTAACAACCTTGATGTTCCAAATACTTACTATTAAAATAATAGAAATGAAGAGGGAGATGAGGAATGATTCTCCAATGGTGAAATGTTAAGTGGCATTCTGTTGAAGGAGGGAGAAGAGATATTTAAGCAAACATGTCCTATTAAAGCAGAAGATTGCTCACCAGTGAGAGTAGAAGAATTGATCTGATACATCTATTTGCTGCTTTCTTGCTGAGCAATCCTCTTTCTAAAGTTAGAGAAGGTTAGGGTTTTCCTGCCCTTATAAATAAGCTTCTGGAAGGATTCTTTAAGAGCTGTGAGAAGGCCACGGAACCAGGAATACTGTGTTTCTTCTCATTTGACCCTGACCCACAGGACAGCCAGGTCTGCATCTTGCCACTGTTGTTATCGGAGCAAAAGGAAAGTTAAAGCAGCAGCCGTGAGTCCAAGATAGGCCCACAGGACAGCACGGTAGAAGGGCACTTTCTGTCTTCTAGAAGGAAATCCAAACTTCTAGAAAATGGGGCTGAAGTGAGCTCCAAAAGGAGGAGAATACCGGGGAGCCAGATTCTAGGGCCCTGGTTCCTCGTCCCTGGGCTTCATTCCATTTAATGTCCACTGCATCTGCTCGGCTTGCGCTACAAGTTCCCTGCAGCCCTGTCTGTCTCCAGGCCAAGTCTGGAGAAAACCCAAATCGCTCTCCTTGCTCTCCTTAGCACTGTGAAATAGGCGAGACACTTCAAAATTTTACTCAAAACTAAGGGAAAGCAAAAAAATATGTGACCAAAGAAAACATTCCCCCTATTCCTAAGAAAATATTTCTTGAAGATAAGCTTAAAAAAAGAAGAGAGAAAAAAATTTAATTGGAAAAAGCAGATTTTCCCCATCAGTATCACAGGCCATCTAAAGTCCCTCTAAGGCTTTGCCTGAGAACCCAACTTTGTAAGTTGTAGGGCTGTTCCCATTCCTTCCCCTTTCTTCTTCCCTTGATTTTTCCCAGTTCTCTACCTGGGGAGAGGCTAGGGTTGAAGCAGGAGAATTGTGAGTGGGAAGAGGAGACGACCACCTACATCCCTTCGGTGACATGCCCCAGGTACTGCTCAGCACGGAGTTTAAATCAGCAGGAAGAGAGAGACCTGGTGAGCCCAGCTCTGGGGACAGGAAAAGAGGCAGAATCTTGCTGGGCTCTGCCAAACCTGCCCTGAGTTTCATACTAACTGCACAGGATGAGGAGAAGCGTTATCGCTGCTTAGGAACCTCACTGTGTAGATGAAAACAGACACACCGAGGCTTAGAGACTTTGCACAGCTGGTAAGGAGGGGAGCCGGCACTGGAACCCCAGCCTTGGAGGCACCAGACCAGCCTTTCCCCTATTCCAGTCCACACCACCTCCGTGTACGTGATACTGAGACCTGGAGGCATGTCCTGCTGTCTGTCCCTTATCAGCACCCTTCTCCTCCCCGGGAAAGAGAAGCTGTGAGGTCACCTATAGTTGATACATTGCAGACACTCACGAGATCCCAAAGGATCCGTCTGTCCCATGTGACTGTGGGAAAACTGATTCTGAGATGGCCCCCATCTGTCCCCTGTGCCCCTACAGCAGACAACCGGAAAAAGCAGAGGGTCCCGCACCGGGAGAGGAAGCGGCACGACTTCTCCCTGTTTAAGCTCTCCGACTCAGAGATGAGGGTGAAGATCTCCCCGCAGCTCCTGCTGGCCACACACCGCTTCATGGCCACAGGTATGACCGCCCACCCCCACATCCCCTCCTTAGGATCTAGAAGGTGAAACCCGTGCACCAATTACATCTATAGCACCTCACCTTACAACCTAATTCCTATGCACAGCAGACACAGAACCTCTGTTCCAAGGGAGGGAGTGCCGTAGGTTGGGCCGCAGGATGCCACATATCATCATTTTCAGCCCCAGCCCTGATCTTCTAGGGTGGAAGTACACCTCAACTCTGCTTTTCTCTCTTCTTCTCAAGAAGGGAGCTAAAGAAACCACTGCTGCTCTTTTCCCTTCCTCCCCTTGCTTCCTGGCAGGAGCCTGAGGCCGAGCTCCATCCTGTTGGAGCTGAGGTGCCCCTGAGGATTTGCTGAGGAGGGCGACGAGGCCCAAGGCCCAGGACCTTCCCAGGACCACATAGGCTTATGACCTACAAGTTCTTAAAATACAGAAGTCGATTGTGAAACTTGTAATCTTTAGAAAAAAAAATGAGGCTCCAAATACAAACTTCTTCTTATAAAGAAGATAGTATTTGTCTTTGAACTTTCCATCCTTCTCATCCAGGCCTAATGAAGGTGCTGACTTAGAATAATCACTCCCATGACTAAGTTCAATTATCAGTTAATCCAACATGGGTTTCTTGGGTGTGTTATGAGTCCTAGTACTGTTCCAGGTGCTAGAAAACAGAAAATTTTAAATTGGAGCTTCATGAAAGTAGTTTTCAACATGTTTTCTAGTCCTAATTACAGATTTCTTTTAACTACTGGCTGCCTGTCACAGCAAAACAGCTGCATCTGTTCATAACATAACATAAAATAATATCTGTTAATATAAAAATGTGATGCGGCAAGGCTTCACATTTTTGAGAACGTATCCCTTAAGTAATTAACTCTGTATTAACTTGGAATTTCTTTTCATTCAACAGATACATGTCATACTAACAAATCAGATTAAATTCTCCATATTTCATTTGATTATAGTATTAAAGCTTTTGTTATTCATATGGCTTACTTATCTGTGCTCTTTTTACCATTACTCTTTTTCTCCTTAAACCTCTTTATTGAGGTAAGATTGACATACACAAAGCGGTACGTTATTAATGTATACAACTTGAGGAGTTTGGAGCTAAGTATACACCTGTGAAACTACTACCGCAGTCTGTGTCATGAACATATCCATCACCTCCAAGAGTTTCCTCCCACCTTATTTATTTATTATTTATTATTATTTTTTCTATGTTAACATAAAATCTCTCTCAGCAAAATTTTAAGTATACAATACAGTATTCCTAATTACAAGCACTGAGCTAGAAGATCTCTAGGATTTATTCATCCTGCATAACTGAAACTTTGCACCCTTTGACCAGTATCTTTCCATGCGCCCCTCCCACTCACCCTGGCCAACCAAGCTACTTTCTGCTTTTATGAGTTTGACTATTTTATTTTGTTTTATTACATTTTTAAAAAAAAATTTTGAGAGAGCATGCATATGCATAAGGGGAGGGGAGGGACAGGGGGAGAGAGAGAGACAGAAAATCTTAAGTAGGCTCCAGGCCCAGCACAGAGCCCAAAGGTGAGCTTGATCTCACCATCTGAGCCAAAATCAAGAGTTGGATGCCCACCAACTCTGAGCCACCCAGGTGTCCCACATTTGACTATTTTAGATTCATCATATAAATGGTGTCAGAGGGATGCCTGGATGGCTCAGTGGTTGAGCCTCTGCCTTTGGTTCAGGGCATGATCCTGGAGTCCCAAGATCAAGTCCCACATCAGTGCTTCCTCCATGGAGCCTGCTTCTCCTCTGCCTGTGTCTCTGCCTCTCTCTCTCTGTCTCTCATGAATAAATAAATAAAATCTTTTTTAAAAAAAAGTGGCATCAGACATATTTGTCCTTGTGTGACTGGCTTATTTCATTTAGCATAATGTCCTTCAGGTTCATCCATGTTATTGCAACTAGCAAAATTGCCTTTTTATTTAAGTTTATGCACAACTTTAAATAAAATCAAGAAGAAAATGAATAGCAAAACTGACATTTCCAAAACGGTGATCTGTTTTCTCCAGTGTGCCAGCTTAGGGACATACATCCCCAGAGGCCATGGGGAAAAACTGAGATGCACACTTGGGTATAAGACCCCCCTCTCTCTCCCTAAGAGAATCACAAGAGCCCTGCCAGCTTGGTGCCCAGGAGCATGAATGGAGGTGGCTCTAGACACATAGCCAGGTCGTGCCTATCCTGACTCCTCCAGCTGCTGATTCTTCCTGCCTCCCTATCTCCCCTAGAAGTGGAGCCCTTTAAATCTCTGTACCTCTCAGAGAAGATCCTGCTCCGGCTCCTGAAACATCCGAATGTGATCCAGGAACTAAAGTTTGATGAGAAGAACAAGAAAGCCCCAGAACACTACCTCTACCAGCGTAACCGCCCTGTGGACTACTTTGTGCTGCTTCTGCAGGTGAGTGGGAAAGTTAGGGACCCTCTGAGGGCAAGATGAGGGCATATCCAGGCTGGTTGGAGAGGAATGGCTGTGCCTTCTTGGTGCCGGGTTCTAAGACTCAGCCTGCTACCTTGCGGCAAGGCCAGTTGGGGTGGGCATTTGTCCATGACTCACCATAGGGATCTGTTGTGACTGGCTAGTGTCCCAAGAGTGGTGGAATCTTGATGGCAGTTAGTCTGGCCAGTCAGCAGTGTTGATGATGGAGTAGAGTGGGTACGTCTCCAGTAGAGGGGTTTAGCTAGCCCCTGGCCTTGTGCACTGCCCCACTGGTTTTTTTTTTTTCTTTAAGATTTTATTTATTTATTCATGAGAGACACACACACACAGAGAAGCAGAGACACAGGCAGGAGAAGCAGGTCCCATGCAGGGAGCCTGACACTAGCTGGTGCTGGGACATTCGTTATGGAAGGGCCATCACGAAGCAAATTGGTTAGTCAGGACTGGATGCTCTTTGATGAACTAAGCAATTAATTTACTACAAAGGGCTACTGAAGTTGGAGGTGCTATTTTTGAAATGGATCTAGACAGACTTCACATTTCCCTGTGATAAGAACATCAGCCCACCTGTTATCCAGACGGAAGACTTTAGGGTTGTAGTCAATAGGAGAACTGGAAGGACTTATGCACACCCTTAGTACACTTTCTTCTTTCTCCAGGGTAAAGTGGAAGTGGAGGTTGGGAAGGAAGGCCTTCGCTTCGAGAATGGAGCCTTCACCTACTATGGGGTCCCAGCCATCATGACCACTGCTTGCTCAGGTACTCCAGTTCCCAAGCCAGAGCTTTTTGGGGAAGCAATGGGATATATGGGTTCAAGTCCTGACTCCTCTTAGGGACTCTGTACAAGCCATTTAACTTCCTAGACTTTAGTTTCCTCCTCTGTAAAATGAGTGTAAGAGTCATTTCATATACAGAGAGTTTGTTTGCAGAAGTACATGGTAGACTATAACATTATCAAGTGTCAGGAGTGGGTGGTGGTACTTTTCCATATGAAAAGACAAGTTTATTTTGCTTTTTACACTTACATTGATTGCCTGGTTTTTGCAGGGTTGGTCCGGGAGGTGGGGCATTCCCCTAAGAAGGTGTGTTTTCTGAACTGCCTCTGAAACGCATCATATCCTTCTTTCCTTAGATAACGATGTGCGGAAGGTTGGAAGTCTGGCTGGATCCTCTGTCTTTCGTATGTATCTCTCAAACCCCTCCCTCATCTGCCCCCATCGTGGTCCTGCCTCAGCCCACTCTGGGGACCTGGACCGAGCACTTTGAGCCTGGGCTGGGGCTAACACAAATGTTGGCAGCCTCTTTGTAATGCTCTGCCTGGAACACTGCCTCCTGCCAGGTACCCACAGACCACAGGTGCTTAGTTTCTGTGTTTGGAATGTTTTCTCCTGCTTCTCTGCTCATGGGCAAGTGATGAATGACAGGGCGGGAAGTTGTGAGGGGAGGGGCACCATTTAAAATTGTCACCTGCCGGGGAATGCAGGCAGGTGATTGGTGTGCTCTGGTTCAGCCGTTCCTTCTCTGCTATGATATAATTCACTCACTGGCCTTTACTTGAAAACCCTGGTATGTCATTAAGGTATCAGGAGGAAATGACTGCAAGGTCTTAGGACACAAGTCCCAGGCTGATGCAATATAGTGCTTACCTGCTTCTCTTTCCTCGTCACCACATCTTAGCTAGTGGAGAGCGGCTGCCAGGTGGCTGTGCATGCTGATGGTGAGGGCTGCCACAGGGCTGATGGCTGGTTTGTTCTGTCCCTTCTGTGCTCTACCTTCTCGCTGTTTCCTGTGTGGAGTTATTATACTTGTGTTTAGAAGGCATGGCATTTATTGGAATATAAGTGTGATCCAGAAAGAATGATTTCTCTAGATTTCTTTTTGATTCATGAGTCTGAATTTTGCATTGCTTTCAGCTGTTAGTGTTTACAATGGTGGCTATTTTAATGCCAAATGGGGTGTTTTCTCTCATCATAAAAAAGGATTTTACATAGTGCTTTATATTGGGATTTATCAGAGGATCCCAAAGCTGTGATATCATGATCCCTGGCACATGAAAGGTAGATACCATTTTAACAGAGAGAAACTAAGGAATTGACTTGCTCCAAATTACCAAGCAAGTTGATGACTACCCTGATGCATTCCAGTGTCCTGGCTGGTTCACACAATCTCAAATACAGATTTGAGACCCATCACGTTCTGGAATGCAATATCTCTGTGGAAATATTGGAAGAGTTTGCAGTGTAATTCATATCCTAGCCCAGCAGAAGGCTGAAATGAAGTTGAAGTACCTGTCCCACCCAAGGCGTGGCCCAGCATGAGCTGAAGAAATGGAAAAGAAAAGCCCTGGTACATTATTACACTAACATAAGCCAACAAATCTCAAACAAGGTTGATGAAGAAAGCATCACCATCTTAGAACAAGAACTGTGGAATGGGTGAGGGATGGGCTACAGGACCAGGGAAATCTTGGTTCTCTAAAGGAGATTTCCATCCATCACGTTAGGGATTGCTCAAAGTGAAGTAATTCCTAGGATTCTAAATGTTACCTAGACATGGGGCCCTGTTCTGGCTCTTTCAGAAGCCCAAAAGATGTGGGAACAAGGAGCCAAGTGAGGTTCCCCAGCCCGCCTGATATGGATGACCTTTTTTCTTTAAAAAAAAATTATTTTAAGAGTTGTGGAACACGTTACCTGGTTTCTGTCCTTGCTTCCTTCCTGTCTCTCATTCTTTCTATCCATTTCTCCTTTAATCTTATCAGTGAGACAGGAGTAAATTTGCAATACTGATCTCTCCTTCAAAACTGGTTAACTAAAAAGGAGCATTAAGCTCTTCCCTGCCCCCTCACTTTTGAGCATCTCTATAAATCTTCATAAGGAGAAAGAAGTCGAATTAGCCAGTAGTAAGGTATGGAGACATTTTCCATTGTACCGTATAAGCTCCCCGCCCCCCACTTAGTGGAGGACAGTGTGAGATATCTGCCAAGGCTGCCACACCCTGCACTTGTGCCAGGTGTGCCCTCAGCCCAGGGTCCAGCCACCCAGCATAACTCACTGGCTGAGAAAGTCAGCCTGCAGTCAAAGGAGAGCTTAAGGCAGTACATTTTTGTAGTCTTGATCTAGCAAACTACCACTGTCCTCGAAGCCAGCCTGTAGCTTTATTAGCCTTTGAGGGAGATAAATGGGATGGCAGGTTTGCCAGAACACTGGCCCTGCAGCCTAGCCTCAGAGTCATATTTGAGGTTATCAGTCTTCTCTCTCTTGGATCTGGTTGCCAGAGAACCCAAGCAGATTACGATGAGCCCGGAACTCTGAAGGAACCAGGCTTGAGCTCAGGGTAGGAAAAACAGATGCGCACAGGGCTAGGCAGGCAGGGAGAGACCATCTCCTACCTGTTTGGAGTGTACATTTAATTTGCAGCCCAGGAAGCTCTAGGATGCTTCTTGAGACTGGGGTTTCTTATTCCGGTATGTCTCACAACATTAGGAGTCCATTCCAATATTCTTTGACATCTGGTGTCAGACCAAATGATTATCAGGTAGGAACAAAGCTCTGCAAATCCCCTGAGTGTATGGGTGATGTCAGTAAAATCACCTGGTGCAGCGGCTAAGACTACAGAAGTTGCCAGTTTCAGTGTGCTGTCCCCTGCAGACCGACTTCATTTAGTCCCCAAGGAAGGGGCTCCCAGGATAATTAGATGAGAGAGAGGAAGACAGATTCCCAGACAGAAACAGCCTTTGATCTAGCAATGCACTGTTCCTCCGGAGCACTGACCACGAGGAGCTCCGAGGAGTCTGAAGCAGGGTCCAGCTTCCTCAGGGCGCCCCCCGCCACCGCAGGAGCACGCACTCTGCTTCCAGCCATCCCGCAGGCAGTCAGATGTGTGTGGAGGTTGGGAGGCCCGGGGTGGCGAGGGGAGGCCTTGCTGGACTCCCAGCATCTTTGCTGGCTCAGAGAGAATGCCGCGTCCCCGCGACCCCCTACCTCCCAGGGAGCCTGCCTGATCTTGTCATCGGCAGGTCTAATGCCCTCTAAGATTACTGTGCATCTTTTCAGAAGACTTTGAGCAAAGACTATTTTATGTTCCTGTTTCTGGAGAGCGATTCTGTGAGAGGGTAGGCAGTTTCCCTGTTTTCAGAGGCAAGATTCCCTTTTTGCGGAGAAATGTAACATTGTGAAGATTCAAGAACAGACTGACTCACACACTTTGCTCTTTGTCTTTCTCCTTTTATGTTTATCTTACCTTTTGCAACTCACAAATCCCTGGCCCTTGACTCTTCTCTAGTGCCCGTCTCTGTGTCTCGTACCTTCGCCTTCAGCAGAGGGGACTCCCTGGCAGGCTCCCCAGGTAAACATGCGTGGGTGTCTCTCGGGTCTCTGTAGATCCAACGGGGTTTGCAAGAGGCCTTTGGTTTCTATCACTGTCCTATGAAAGAACTAGCCTCCTCCAGCAGGTGCTCCAGGATGGAGGTATACAGCACACCACATGGAAAACACTCATTTGCGCAAACAGCCCAGGCATTGCTGGTTCAATGGTGTCACTTGGGAATTTAGCTCCTGGGGATGTCTCTGTGGATGTACAGGGAGAAATGATGGGGTGAAGGATGGTGTGGTTCTTCCTCATCATTTGTCTCCCTGCAGAATGGAGGGCTGAGGAGTGCAGCAGGAGAGAAATAGAAACAATGGGCTACTATTCTTTATTGCTGCCTATTTTCTCTCCACCATTCATTCTATGTGGCCTCTACCTTTAGCTGACCACTAACCCATCCTCATCTTCCTCATAATGTTACTCCCTGGGGACCATATTCTCTCTGGCTTTACTCAAAGAAGATGTGTAAAAATTTCAAGACAGCGTTCTATTAGGTTTAACCTCTGTTGTTAATTAAATAAAAGTTGCTGGGTTTCTTTTTAACTGGGTCAGGCAACTCTTCATAGAACTACATGGTAACTCGAGGATGGAGGACAATGTAATAAATCTAAATAATCAATGAAGTGTTTGTTTTGTTTTCATCTCTAGAGGTTGCTCTCTTAGGCTCATGAAACAAGTAATGACCGAACCAAGAATTTATTTGTTAAATTGCCTTGAAGTCAGAATGTGAAAATACAGTCCAATTTCCTGCACCCACCACATCTGTCTCCTTGTCCCAGTGTAGGACTCTGAGGCCCCACCACAACCTCAGCCATCAAGAATCGAGTTACGTTTTGCTATCTCTACAGTAGACCGTCAACTTTCATAAAGGTTATGTCCTGAGACCTCAAACCCCCAAATTTGCAACTTGAGCAGTATTTATATTGACTCCTGCTTTCTCCCAAATCACATTTTTCCCATCAAAAACCATCTGGATCCCATGTTTATCTGTAAAAGACAAGTTAATCATCTTCTCAAATTTCACCAAAGTTTTCTCTTATTTAATGATGATTTTCTACCAAGAAATAACATTTTTCTCGCTTTGTGAGAGCTCACGCCTTCATGATGTCTACAGACCAGCATGGTCGATGTGGGATGCCAACCTGGTGCCTTCTATCAGCTAACTGGTCTATTCCTGCCTGTGGGCAAAATGAGAAATGACCACATCATGGACCTTCAGGATCCTTCACACACAGGGAGTCTTGGTAAATGAAGAGAATGCTATAAAGCTTCAGCCAAAAGAGAAGGTTTACATTTTTTAAAAGATGTTCAACCAAAAGGATCAAAGAAGGGGTATATTTTCCTTTTAAATTACCCTCAGTTAACCAGACAAGCCAGTTCTTTGTAACTTTCCAATTAAAGGAAGGTTAATTTTAGTTCATTGATATTTATCATGAAAAACTTGATAGTAACCCCTTATGAGACCAAGATGAAGGAGACTTGTTCCTGCTGTGTGACGCACTCCACGCCCCCTCAGGAGGTGCTGCCACTTCTGATCCTACCCTGGTTGGTGGCAGCTGCTCCTGAGAGCTCTTTGCACCTTCCCCTTGTTTTCCATGAGTGGGTGTCCAACCCAATAGGTGAGCCACAAAGCTGAGAGCAAGGCCAGCTTCTTCTGACCCTTGGTTTACCTCTACAGAGTAGAGCAGTGAGGAGCACAGCAGGAAAAAAGAAAAGGTGTGAATGCCTTGCTTCTCCTTTGACTCTTTCCTCCCACCTTCTTTCATCTGCTCTCCTTTTGTCTGGCCCCATACTTAATTTATGATCCAAATACAATTATTTGCATATATTATGTCTTGCCCCCACCTTACACAGAGGAAAAAAGAAATCCTGGAAATTAATAGAGCCTTTAAGTTTAAAAAGAGCCCAGTCATTTTATTTGATCCCCACAACCCTCCAAAGAATTATCATTTGAAAACAATAGGTAAAGGAAACATGCTCCGAAAACATCGAGCCATCCATTAGTATCACAGGGAGAAGGTAGAAGGATGAGGATTGGAATCCTAATCTCATTCTCTCTCTTTTTAATGTTACATTTATTTTTTTAATTTTTTTAATTCTTTTTTATTTTTAACAAAAAGTTTCCAATTAAAATGAATAAGTCACAGGAATACAAAGCAGAGCATAAGGAATACAGTCAGTGATACTGTGATAGGGATGTAATGGGACAGATGGGAGCTATACTTGTGGTGGACACAGCATAATGTGTAAACTTGTCAAATCACTAAGCTGTACACCTGAAACCAGTGTAACACTGTGTGTCAACCATCCTCCAAAAAAAAAAAAAAAAGGTTTCCAGCTTTATTGAGACATAATTGACATATAACATCATGTAAGTTTGTATGTATGGGATAAATTGATACGTATATATCGTATCTACTGCAAAATTCTTTTTTGTTGTTTTAAATTCCAGTAGAGTTGACATACAGCGTTATATTAGTTTCAGGTATAGTGATATGTGGCATTTTAGAAACAAAACAAATGAGCGAAAGGAAAGGAAAGACAAACCAAGAAACAGACTCAAACTGATGGTTAGCAGAGGGGAGGGGAGGGGGATTGGTAAAATAGGTGATGGGGATTAAGGAGTACACTTGTCTTGATGAGCACTGGGTGATGTATTGGGTCTAAGACTCAGGTCCTGCTTCTATTGTCTTGGACCTGGCTATCCCTCTGAACATGGGCCTTTTGTGCCCCCTAGAGGACTGTGACTTACTAGCATTTTGCAAGCTGTCCTGCTAATGAATTCTGGTGCTTACAGTGGATTGAGGCCAGCGGTCCTTGCACCAAATATTGCCACCATTATCCATAGGCAGTTTCCTTCTATATGAAGCTTTAGTTTGAAATAAGGAGAGCCGAGTGGTTTTGTGCATTGATTCCAGAGCAGAGAATGATGTAATTAGCCAGCTTTGCAGGTGCTTTGGTTTAAAAAATAGACTTCTGATCAACCCACTGAGACTACACAGCTCTATTGCAGTTATCATTCCCTCTCCCCAGATTCATTCCTTTTTTCTTTTCCCAGTGGAGATGATTTCCGAGTTCTCCATGATAATCTTTCCAAATCCACAAAAGCACAGAGGCAGGAGACGGGTCAGGAGCAGTGATTCTTTTTCAGTGTTCAATTGACATCTGTAATGTGCTTTGAGATCGATGGGGACCGTTTCCTCCCAAAATATACAAGGAGTCTCTAAAAATAATCCTTTTACTTTGTAAAATGTGGTAAGTGGCAATGTTCCTTTGGGTTGGCTTTTGTGTCGTAAACATTTGGGAACCATTAAAGTTCCATGTAATGTGAGCGAGTTCATCTGGGCTCCTCACTTTGGCTGATTTGCAGAGTTCACATTGTAGCTTTGACAGAGAGCTTTTGGCATTTGGTTGTCTGATGTTGAATATTACCCCAGAATGATGAATTTTAATAATCCTAGTCTGTACTCTTGTAGGCCTATCCAGTTAAGCTCCCCATCTAGTCTGGAGAATACAGATGGCCCATGGCTTAGGGACCAAGACCAAAAAGGGCTATTCCTTCTTGTCTCTCACTGATGCTCCAAAAGATAGAAACAGACAGCCACTGACCCCTTCTTTCCCTTCAAATCCCCAGACTAAAAAGGGAAATGGGGCATTCTTCTACATCATGGGTTCTGCTCTAGATATAGGTGTCATGAGTGAGGCAAGTATCCCAGAGCTGTGTATAGGTTCATGGGGCTCCACCTATCAGGGCAGAGGATATTCCATTCAGCCCCAGTTACAGTGTAAATTCCTCTTCAACCTCCTCCTCCATCCCATGTCCAATTTTACCCCAGGGTCTTCTCCACCCAATCTCAGTAACTCCAACTTGCCGTAGGACAGATATCTCTTGCAGAATGACCATGCAAAGGCTGCAGGAATGGAGTCTATCATGCTTCTCCACAGAGCTTGGGAGTCTGGAGCAGAAAACCCTGCTCCCCACCAGCCAACGTCCAGAGCCAGCTTGAGGGTGTGATGTAAGCAAGAGTAGGCAAGGGATATGTTGGCTGCTTGGCCTACCTCCTGCTGAGGGATTCTGTGGTCAGTTTGATCACTGTTTGATCTGTCCCTCTTAGACCTCTTTGACTATAGTTTAGGATTTTCCTCTTCACTTTACTTCCCCAGACTGGGCCTCTGCTCTTAGGAAATGCCAAGGGGAATTATGCAACTTGAACTAGTTTGCCATGCTGCTGGGACACTCGTCTGTTACTGATTTCTTCTCTTTTTTTTTTATTAAAAGCATTTCCATTTCCCTTGCTCAGAAACCTCTGAGTGTATGTGCACAATTACCAAAATGCCAAGTCATCAGCATCCTACCTATTGAGGAATGTCAGGCTCTGGGACATGAAAACATTGATCTTACACAACACTCAGAGGAGCTGGGATTTCTTTGTCATGAAGTGAGGGTTTTTTTCCTTTTAAAAATTGCTTTTATAGGCCCGACCTTTATAAGACAGTTGTATCTTTTGGTGTTGGAAATCCTTTGGAATTTTCAATAGCATTGTTCTTACTTTACAAAACGAAACAGAACATGCTTCTCCTCCTAGCACAACAGTGATGTCGCTTGCATTTGACATGTGGTCCCTGTGAGTGACAGCAGAGTGGCATGCTTGTCCTGAGTGCCACTGAGGATGAGAGCTCTGGGAGGAACAGGGGTGCATTTGTGGCCTCATTTTCAACAGAGTGTGGAAGTGATTCAGGCAGAGCCTTCTATGGATGGAAGTGGTCTAGTGGGTAAGATAGGCCTGTTTCCCTGCCATTCTCCTGAAATGTGCCTAGAATTGTGACATAAGGGGTGATGATATGGAACAGCACATATCAGGTGTGTGAAGCATGTGTCCCACCAGGCAAAGTGGAGGGTTGTCAAGGAGATATGGTTATTTCTCAGGCCCTGCTCACACTCTCTCCTCTTGTTCCAAACTGAGTAGAGGCTAAGACACACCAGTTTAGGATCTGATTTTCCAGACTCCACTCACACAACAAAGAAGTCACCCTCCTGCAGGACTACCTGCCTTCCTTTTCCACAGCAATTACCCCAAGGAAGCACTATTGACTAACTTAGCAGCCACCACCTGCAGAAGACCACAAAGGATTTAGCCAAACCAGAACTCATCAGTTTATTTTTAAGGGACCAGAACCAGAAATGAAATGTTTATTTTCCTACCCAGTACTACTGCCATTTACAATTACCTGGGTGCTTCACTCTTGTCCACGGTGCCATCACTGTCCTCCTTGGCCCCTGGTCACTGTGGAAGAGGTTCTGGCCCTCCATCACCCAGGGGATAAGTAGGGCTGAGGAGACCTGACCCCAGGATCCCGTTTCACATGCTTTTATTAAAGCACTGGTGTCCTGCTGGTTACTGGCCCAAAGCCTGAGGCCTCCTGGTGCCCTTGATTCTCATTGCACACTCTCTGACTCTCTCCAGCTGCAGTTCTGAAGTGTCCTTTTACCTGTCCCTAGCTTCTTGGAGAAGTCAACTTCCCCAGAATGATTTTAAATTGCAAAGGAAAGGATTTCCTATCCAGGATGATTTGAGAGCTCTGAAATCTTTTTTTTAAACAAAATTTAGATTCTTTTTTTTTTTTTTAAGATTTTATTTACTTGAGAGTGAGAGAGAGCATGAGAGAGCATGAGCAGTGGTGGGGAAGGGGGTATCAGAGGGAGAGGGAAAAGCAGACTTTCCACTGAGCAGAGAGCCTGATGTGGGGCCCGATTCCAGAACCCTGAGACCATGACCCAAGCTTAAGGCAGATACTTCACTGACTGAGTAACCCAGGCACCCCACAAAATTTAGATTTTTAAATTAAAACTCTTTAAGAATCCCTTAGGTGTTGATCCAATCATTCTATACATTTTTCCTGAGCACCTACTCTAGGCCAGGCACAATGCTAGGTACTGGGTGTACCACAATGACCAGGAAAGATAAGGCCTCCGCCCTCATGTAATTTAGCATTGAGTTGAATAGACATAAGTTCAAACACATAATGAATTAAAACTTGTGAAAAATACTTGGAAGGAATGAACAAGGGACAGTGATAGGAGAACACAGGGAAATCTTAGGACAGCCATAGTCTTCAGAGGAGGTGGATTTCAGCTGAGACCTAATGACTGAGACTCAAGCAGTGGGGGTGGGGATAAGTGTGGGCAAGAGAAATACTATTTCTGAGTTAGTTGGGAAACACTTGCATGATTGAGGGCAGCAGAGCAAAAAAGAGAGGGGAAAAGAGTCCCCAGGATGAGACCAGACAGGAAAGCAGGAGTCAAGTCATGGGGGGGGTTTCAGGGACAAAAACAAGGAGTTTCAATTTTATTCAGACTAAATAAAAGGAAGCTGATTTGTGCTTTTAAAAATGTGATTCTGGCAGCTGAGGTGAGAACAGATCGTAAGATTATCAGAGGGGAGACAGGACTGGGGTCCAGGTAATTGGGACTTGAGTGGGGTCAGAGATAGAGACGACTGGCTTATTAGTTGGGAAGTGGAGGTGAGAGGGCCTGGTGTGGGCTGGGGGAGTGGCAGGAGTCAGGGGTGCGCCCGCCAGGTTTCTGGCTTAAGTAATGGAGCATATGCGGGGGGCACTTACTGAGAAGGGAACACTGGAAATAGAATCCTTAATTCTATAATCCTATCAAGGCAGCGATTGTTATGGTTCTAATGAGAAAAATGATTCAGCCTATTGTTATTTTACCCTTTCCACTGCCTGGTTTCCAATAACAGCTTGCAGCTAAACAGACCATCAACCTCCAGGATTTGCTCCAAATACATGCTAATCAGTTATCTTGATTGATGGCACCATTATCTCAGGAGACAAGACTAAATTCCCGAGGTTCTACCTCTAAAGAACAAGGAGCAGAATCTCTGAGGAACCAGACTCTGTATTCAAGCCCCTGAACTAAGTCTGTGTTATGAGAGGCTGACAGCACACCCCCTTCCCATTTTGGGGAAGAAATGCGGAGTGACATTAGTTGGGAAGCCGAGGGGTGAAAGGGGCTTGATGGTCTCTCCCTCAGGTTTATTCTGTGTTTGAGATGATGTTAGAGTCACTTTAAGAGCCTTTCTTGCAAATCAAACTCCAATAAAAAAAAAAATACAAAAAAAAAAAAAAAAGCTTTCTTGTAAACGAACAAGGGGTAGTGGAAGGGGAAGTGGGCGGGGGGATGGGGTGACTGGGTGACAGGCACTGAAGGGGACACTTGATGAGCACTGGGTGTTATACTATATGTTGACAGGTCAAACTCCAATAATATATATATATATATATGTATATATATATACAAAAAATATATATATGTGTATATATATATATATATATATATATATATATATACACAAAAAAAAGAACCTCTGTTGTATTGATTCAAGGAAGGTAGTTCACATATCTGTTTTGAAACCAAGTGACATGGTCTTAATTGAACTTTCCCTAGAAGTGGTTCTTGAAAACCAAACCAAACCAAAACAAAAAACAAAAACAAACAAACAAAAAAAAAAAAACACTGACTTTGAACATGTAGGATGCCTTTGACAGAAGGCATGTGGGTTATTCCAAATAGGTACCCATATGTTTGTGGGCTACCGCCTATCCAGAGTCCTGCCAAACTTAGGGCAGACCTGAGCTACTCCCACTAAAATGCCTCACCATGGCAAGGTATATATGTGCTGTCAGACCTAAGGCCTTCACCTTTCCAAAATAAGGCTTGTGAAGGGAGTTTATATCCTGGTAGAGGATCTCATGCTCTGGAGTAGCTAACCGCACTCACAGCATGGTCCTCATCTTCTGCACTTGACCCAAAGACCAGAAGTGAGAAAGGCTGTGGACCACCTCTGCCCAGCTCCTCCCTGGGAGAGGTTGTGGGGAGCAGGAGGAGCCTGAGCACAGCAGAGCCTTGAGTTCCTGTCCCCAGCTGAGCAGCTGGGCAGCTGGGCACCTTCTGACAGGAAGGGTGAGGGCCCGGTTCCACTGCTGCCCAGAAGTCCTGCAGGCCCTCAGTAAACGACACCTTTCTCTCTCCCCTCCCATCTCTCTTTCCATTCCCCTTTTTGTTCTCCCTATCCACCTTTCCTTGCCTTTTCTCCCTTGCCTCTCCCCCACCATCTGCAGTAAACCGGTCCCCTTCTCGCTGCAGCGGGCTGAACCGCTCCGAGTCTCCAAACCGCGAGCGCAATGACTTTGGGGGGAGCAACACCCAGCTGTGCAGCAGCAGCAACAACCTCTACACTCCTGACTACTCGGTGCACATCCTCAGTGATGTGCAGTTTGTGAAGGTAACTCCCCCAGGAGGGCCATCCCCTCGCCGGCCAGCCAGCTGGGGAAGCAGGACAGGGTGTGCCTCCCCATGCCCAGTGCTCCCAGATAATGCTGCGTGGTCATTGTTCCCTGGCTTTAGAAGGGCCCTATTTTCAGTTAGCTTGATTCCTGCTCATTATTTGTCATTCTTTTAGGATCTCCTGATCCCTGTTTCTTGTGTGAGGAAACTGAGGCACAAAGCAATAGGGAATTAGTTTGCCTGAGACAAGTTGCCAGTAGAACTGTTTGCTTTGGATCCCCTGCCATTGGCACCAAGTTGCTTGTCTTTTCAAGATTAATTTGCAGGTGATTAATAAACCAAGTGTATAGAAGAAACCATGCTATGATTTTAAGTATGATAGTATATTTTTACACCTTACTGTTTCAAGTCTAAAATGCAATTTGACATGCATGTTAACTGAAAACCCTTTATGTAACAGTTCTACCCTTAGCCGTCCCTGGGCTGTGTGGAGCTCAGGGGAGCATCACTTCGCACATGCAGCAGAGAGAAGCAGCAATGCTCATTCCCTTGTAGTTAGGAGGGGAGCTGTTTCTTCATATCCCTCATTGGAATTGGGATTGGGATTGCATAGAAACCCTCTAGAATGGCCTCCTTTCTCTTGCTTTGATAGGTTTTATTTTATTTGTTTTGTTTGCTAGCATTCTGCAAACTGTTACATGCTTGGGCCAAAGATCAGGAGTGAGCCCCCATTTATCCAAGTCCAACAAACCACCCAATGAATTCACTTGATAAATCTTGTCCCAGTTGTGGGCTGAATTATGAGAGCTATATTAATCACAAAGGTGGGAGGAGGTCATCTCCTTCTGTCCAGAACACAAGCTCTGATAATTGGAGAGCAGTGTGTGCTGGCTGGCTTTCTGTGTTCCAGAACTCTGCAAACACTCTGAGCTGAAACTGTAAAGATGGAAAGCTACCAGAGGGAGGGGCTGAGCCTGGACTGTGAGGTGGGGTACTAACTGTTTGTGGGGTACTCTGTGCATGTGCTTTATAGCTCCTTTGCCTGAATGATCCACTAAGTCTACCACCACCCAGTGAGGTAGGTTCTACTTCCATCCCCATTATAGACATGGAGACATTGGAGCTTACATCTAAGGTCACAGGGCTGGTGAGTGGCAGAGCCAAGCTTCAGAGTTGGGTCTCTCTGTCCCCAGAGCCCAAACCCTCAAATCCCTGTGCTCTAGGGAGAGTTGTAGGAAATCCGAGTTGAAGGAGCCCCGGGGGGAAGTGACTTTGGGAATGAACCCTCAAATAGTCATGGGTATATATATGACTAGAAACACTTCACAAATCCTATGTGACAATCAAGTAGAGCCTAAGAAAAACTGAAGCCCATGATTCCCCTCCCTGCTTCCAGCCCTGAAGCCCTCTTGTTGCAGGCCTTCCTCAGAAGTGGGGGTAGGAAAAAATGGGATCAGAGAAGATCTACTCTGACAGCTATTATTGGGTTTGTAGTACTGGTCTTGTGATTATGGGAAAAGAACTCGAAAGTCACAGTATGAGCACAGGGTTCAACAAATATTGACTGAATGCCTACACTGTGCTTGGCATTGCCTGGACATTGACAAGATACTCTGATGAACAAGACCATAAGCTCCTGTCTTTCTAGAGCTTCCATGCTAGGAGGGGGACAGAGAGGATACACAAGTAACCACATCGTAAAGAACTTAATTTCTGGTAGTGGTAAAGGCTACCAAGGAAACAAACAGGGTGGTGGGATAGACAGTGATTGGGCAGACTTGGCAAGGGGCTGCTTGCTTTAGAAATGGTTATCAGAGCAGGCTAAGAAAAGGACATTTTTGCTGGGACCTGAAAGGGGAGGTGGAGAGAACATTTGAGAGCACAAAGGTGAGAAAGAGCTTAGTGGTTCACAGACCTGAGTGCTGGCACACGGTGTGCAAAGACAAAGGCTGGTGCGAAGTGACAGTGGAGGGTCAGCAGCAGTGTTGCCTGCCATATGCGGGCTGACGGAAGCCACTTGGACTCCACTGTACATGCACTGGGCATTTTTGTTAAGTTTCTTTCTCAGATTTTCTTATTTGTCTTAGTTCAGGCTGCTGAACTAAGCAGTCGGGGCGACTTAAGCAGCAAACACTTATTTCTCAACAGTTCTGGAGGCTGGAAGTCTAAGTCCCAGGAACCAGCAGATCCAGTGAGAGCCCTCGTTCTAGTTTGCAAATAACCATCTTCTTGTATCTTCACGTGGTGGGAAGAGGCGGACAGGGAAGCAAGCTCTCTTCTTATCAGGACACTAATTCCATCTATGAGGGCTCCACCCTCACAGCCCAACTACTTCCAAAGGCCCCACCTCCACACATCAGTACATTGAGGAGTAGGATTTCAGCATATGAATCTTAGGACACAAACGTTCAGTCTCTAACATTATTTATATAATAAATTTAGAAAATCAAAATGAGGATTTGGCTTGTTGGTGGGGAGGAAAGTGAATGAGATTTTGGGGTGGCATCCTATTTAATGAGCAACCACAGTGAGCCCAGAGTTTTCTGGAACATCTTTAGGCATGCGTACATTAGAGAGCACTTTCAGGGGATGAACTGGGCAGCTCCTCAAAGAGGAATGTGTTAAGAGGAACACCTAGCATGAAGTTTATAAGGATCTTCTTAAAACTCACAGATGAGCTCCTAGACATCCATGCCAGAACCTAATGAAGGGACATTCACAGCTAATGAGGAATGTAAAAGGGAAGTGTCTTTCCCGACGTGAGATGGAAGGCGAGTTAAGAACCCCAAACCCGGGGTCAGCTCAGCCACAGGGGTCATCCTTTGGTCAAGACAGAGGACCTTGCTGTGACCCAGGCAGCCGAGCATTACAGAACATGGTCCTTTTACCCACCTTGACATTTTGACATTGAGAAGACTAAATGTTAGAAGTCGAGGGGAGGCTAGAAACCAATTAAAGTATTATTCAGAAACTCCTTCAAATTGTGACCCTGTCTCTTAAAAACTTCAATTCTAACAGTTCTGTAGAAGGAAACTTTAGGGGTTCACGCTCTTGCTTGAATGCAAGCATGTGTTTCATTTTGGTGCTGGTTCTCTTCCGTTTGTTTTTTAATATACGTTAAGATGATGCCTTAGATAAAAGTTAAAATTCCCTTTCTGGAAAAAAAAATCCCTTTCTGCTGATGTAACAGACTTGTGAGGGCCATTGTTTGGGCTGCCCTTTTACTCCTCTGGTCCACCTGCCCACCCACCCCACATTGCCTTTTTAACAGAGGGAGAGCTTTTGAGGAGCTAAAGAGAAAACTGTGCAAGGGCGGTGTTCTCACAGCCCAAGCCCCTGTGACCAGCTGCAGGAAGATTTTTGCAAGGGTTTTTTTTTTTTTTTTTTTTTTTAAGATTTCTTTTTTTTTTTTTTTTTTTCTTATGATAGTCACACACAGAGAGATAGAGAGAGGCAGAGACATAGGCAGAGGGAGAAGCAGGCTCCATGCACCGGGAGCCCGACGTGGGATTCGATCCCGGGTCTCCAGGATCGCGCCCTGGGCCAAAGGCAGGCGCTAAACCACTGCGCCACCCAGGGATCCCTGCAAGGGTTTTTTATGCCTAACAGACTGAAGTTCCAGTGTTTATTAAGTTCAGGAGTAATCTGACTCCAAGATAAGCTACAAAATTAGATAGAAAGGTGTGTCTAGTGATTATCTGGGAGAGATATTAAAGCTGTGACTAATCATAGTGAATTATGAGTGAAGGTATCAAAGCATCCTTATGAATTTTATAAGAATGTATTTTGTAAATGTCTTTATTAAACTCAGACCATTCAGCAGATGTCTTAGAGTCTGGATTGTGTAACCGTGACCAAGATGCCCCATCACCATCTGGTGGCAGAAGCCCTAAATTTCAGGGTGGTACTTTGAGGGAAGAACATCATAAGATAGGAGACAGCACACTGGCCAAAGGCTAGCTGCTGGACGTGTTGGCCACTAAAGCAAAATGTCCAGAACAGTACACTTACTTCTGGTTCAAGATAAACAGATCTCCATTTTCTTCGTAATTTAGAGGATGCTTGAGTTCCTAACTGTTCACCGTGTAAGACAGCTTGAGCTCAAGCTATTGCTAAGAAATGGTTGTATCTATGGTAATAAAGAGAGAATAAAAACATGTTGCCTTTGGAGCAGTGGTTTGATTCCCTCAGTGAAGCAGTCGGTAAACATTTATTAAGCATTAATAATGGTTCTAGACCCCACGGTCTACTCTAAAGAAATGTAAAACATAACTTCTGCCATATGAGGAGAGTAAAAGCTAGTTAGGGAGAAGAAATGTAGGTGAGGCTGTAGTGACCTATGCAGGGTAGTCTCTAATTGATGATGAATCTGTGTGGCACTTACTTTAAGGATGATATTGCTGGTGAATATGCGAGACCTTTAAGAATTAGGAAAGACTAGGAGGAGAGACATCGATGAACAGGCGTGTGGAAGGCAAGTAGGCACAGTGCATTCAAGTGGAAGTGAAGAAGCTGAACTGGCCCCGTGCTTCTGTGCAGGCAGTAGGAGTACCACTGGCCATGCAAGGCCACATTACCAAAACTGGGCAGGGAGCTTCAGGTTTGTCTGCTAGACCTTTGCCATCCACATGGTAACCAGTAGCCACCAGTGGCCCCCAAGCACACCAGTTGTGGCTGATCCAAATTGATGCGCTATACATGAAAAACACATGTTGGGTTTCAAGGACTTAATAAAAAAAAAAAGAATGTACAATTCCCCATTAATAATTTTATGTTGATTCCATGTTGAAGTGAATTTTTTTGGATATGTTGGGTTAGATGAAACATATTATTAAAATTAGTTTCACCTATTTGTTTTTACTTATTTTTAATGTGACTACTAAAGAATTTTCAATTACATGTGGGACTCATTATATTTCTATTGGACAGTACTGTGGTAGATAGGAAGAAGATCTTGGACCGTTGAACAGGGGGAGCAAACTGACAAAAAGTAATGCTTGAATCACAATAAAAACTTTAAAAAAAAACTGAAAGAGAAAAAAAGTAACACGTAAATCTAGAAATGCAGCTGGGGAGAGGTTGTTTCCTGAACACATTTTCTAGAGTGGTGCATTGTCAACAATTTCTTTGAAGGTGACACATTGACATAGCGGTAGTTGATTGTTTTTCTTTTTTAAATTTAAAAAGAAGAAGCATTATGAAAGCAAGACTGTGAAACACAGAGAGAGAGCAACCAGCGGATGGTACTTTTCCTTTTACACAACCATCCACCCGACAGTATAGGTTCTTCCCCAACCTCTGCCCTCACCCCTGAATGGGGTAACCCCTCCCCACCCCCACACACAAAGCCATGCTTTTGCCCACTTCTGTTGGGTCGTGGCTGTGGCCATCTGAATCTTCCCTCTAACACCATTGACTAGCGGTTGCCTAGTGTCTGTATGAATACCTCCATAATAGGGAACTCAGTACCTCATAAGGAAGGAATATCAGAAAGAATACTTTATTCCCCACTCGTTGTCTTACTCTAGAACAATGCTTAAAGAGTCTTGGAATTCCTGGATCCTTCATTCCAGCTTACTGGAGAATGATATCACTTTTTCTTAAGAACAAAGAATGGCACAGTTCACTGTGCATGCCGCCTGGACAGAACCTTTCCAAAAATAAACTAAATAACAGCACTTTGCAACACTCCCAAGAGGCTTCTGGTTTGGGGACCATAGTTAATGTACCAGTGATCAGAGCCCTGAACCCCTGAAGCCATTTCACAAACCAGCACACACCCCTTTCCTTCCCCCTCCCTCATGTCTTCTCTCACTCACCATGTCTCCTCTCTCCAGCTTCCTTTTCTCATTGTCTCCACTTGGATTCTCCTTCCTTCCCCTACTTTTGCTTTATTTTTCTAGTTAAGGATTTACTTTCCTAAGATCTAGTTCTTTGGCAGCACCTCTACTCTTACTCCCGGGGAGAGGGACCTCTTCTCCTGCCCCACCTCATGATGTGCCATCCACAGTTTAGACATAATGAGATGGTAGGTCTGACCCCTTTCTTTGAAGTATATGCCCATTATAAAGTTAACTTGTGAGAGATGGGGTGTGAATGTGTTTTAAACAGTAATTTCTAACAGTTGGATGACAAGTTAATTCATGTTCTCTCATTATCTCAGAGAGGTTAATGATTTGGCCAAGGTTGCCCAGCTTGAAAGTGGCAGAAGTGACACTAATCTACAAGCCAAATCTAAACTAAGTAGTTAACCCAAAAAGAGTAATGTCAAGTGCTTTGTTGAGCTTATCAAGTATCATTTAGGAAAATTCTCCATCCTTTAAGCCAGGAGAACCTGCAAGACTCCAAAGAAACCTTTGCCTTCTGGAACACTATGGGTATGTTAGATAATTGGGTTTGATGGTAACACTAGTTCAGGCCATGTGCCAGCTCTTTTTCAATCATCAAGACCCCAAGATACAAAGCAGTTATTGGGGCACCTCCCCTAAAGGATTGTGAAAGACAGCCCAGTGCAACCAGGTACATCCATTCACAGTGTACAGAGCCCAGGCTAAGATCAATTGTCCCTGGAGAGCAAGATAAAGGCCTTTAAACCAAAATAACCAGGCTGCAGGGGTACCATTATTAGACTCTGGAGTTTCTCCTCTGGGAACTCGGAGTTCCACCATCTCACTTTCCCTTCCATCTTCCAGGCTCCAAAGAGTGAATAGCACTTTCCTGGGCACACCTTAGGAGACAGTGCACTGGCTAAGATTCTGAAAGCTTACTGTCAAAATTTAGACAATCCCTCAACATTTCAGGGCCTTGTTTTCTAATTTGTAAGGTGAGGATCGCAAGGGCTCTCATATGTACCCCACACAGTCATTATGAACAGCAAAGGAGATAGCACATATCCCAGTGCTCTGTAAGCCATCATCCGCTCTATGGATGGAAGGTTCCATCATCATTTCCTAACCCCTACCTGCAAAAGCAAGCTCTTACAGATGACACTAGCACTAGGGCTTCCACCAACATCTGAAATCCTAATATCAGTCCTATCTCTTTAGGATAGTTATAGCACTTCCAGTAATATATATGATTTCCCTCCCAAAATTAACCCAATGATATTTTAAATAAGAAACTAAAAAGAAATTGCAAACAAATGCAGTGAAAAAGTTAACAGGCATGAGTTTGTTACCATAAGTAAATAATAAATTTATCTGTGAGCTTTCTGGACATAAAAGCAAAGAGGGCAAATATAGTGGGATATTTGTATTCTCATCCGGTGTGAGGAAGTACATCATTTATCTAGAGAAAGGAGCTTTTTCCTGGCAGTAATTTCTTGACGGATTTATCAAACAGATTTCTGTGGGACTATGGAAGGCATTCAGAAAGAAATAATAATATTGGTTTCATCTGTAGTTTTGCCAGAGTTTATGTTCTTCATATGGAGGTTTCTTATTTCAGCCCTCTCCCCAGGCTGGGGGTCCAGTATGAAAGTTGAACATCAGTGAAGGCAATTATCAAGGGGGAGTGAAAATACTAATTGATTACAGGGGGCACTTCCAAGAATCCAGAGCTGTGCCTCTCACCCGTGGTGTACACTGGATCACCTAGGGAGCTTCAAATAATCCTGATGTCTGTGCCCCACTTTCAGAGATTTGGATATAATTGCTTAAGGGTGTTGCCTGAGTCTCAGGATATTTTAAAGCTTCCCAAGTGATTCTAATGCGCTGCCAAGGTTGAGAAGCACCATCCCAGGAGGCATGAATAATTAGCATGTCACTTTGATACTTTCTCTGAAGCACTCAAGTCCCTGAACCATCAGCTTGGGCTGCATCACAGACGGCTGGTTGTGAGATCTCTAATACATGCCTGATGTTTTGTGTGACTGACTCAAGATAAGACTTAAGACTGAGGGTAGGCTCTAGAGTTGAGATCTCCTGGGGAAATTTCTGAACCTGACTTCTCACTTCCCAAAAAAGGGGCTGCAAAGGTCGGCAGTAACATTGAATCTATTGAAGACTTTAGACGGATGCTAAGTGGAGACCCCCATTGCTGCACGCCATAAAGCACAGAACATATTATTTTGACCTGAAAAGTATCCATGCCAGTTAATGCTTTGCTGCTTTATCCATTTGAATCCTTTAAAAAAGGGGAAAAAAACAAAAACCTGAAAACTGTGTTTGATTTTTCTTTTTAAAGATTTTATTTATTTATTCATGAGAGACACAGAAAAGAGAGAGAGGCAGACATAAGCAGAAGGAGAAGCAGGCTCCCTGCGGGGAGCCTGATGCAGGACTCAATCCCAGGACCCCGGGATCATGACCTGAGCCCAAGGCAGATGTTCAACCACTGAGGCACCCAGGTGTCCCTAACTGTGTTTGATTTTTAACTACGTCTTAAGTCAGTGATTCTCAGAGTGTGGTCTCCAAACCAGCAGCATCAGCATCACCTGGGAACTTGTTAGAAATGCAAACTTCCAGGGCCCACTTCAGATCTAATGAATTAGAAACTTGAGAGTGGGGCATAGCAATCTTGTCTTAACAAGCCCTCCAGGTGATTCTGATGTTGAGTTTGAGAATCACAGTTTTAAACTATCAAGAAGAAGCTTGGGATCTCTGCATGCATGTGTCCCATAAGGATTGCAAAATGACATGCATTCTTAATAGGTGTTAGTGATTAGATTAGTTGTGCTTAGAATTTGCTTGATCCTCATGCAAGATATCCCGAAGTCTGTCAGAGAAGAAAGGATTGATAATGTCCAACAAAATAATGAGTTCCCATCTTGAGGGAAGATAGAAGATTTCTGTTTATGAAGAGGAAACATTCATTGCCTGAATGGTTGTTGAGGTTAGGTATTTTGGTGAAGATTGTGACCTAACATTCAGGGTGAGTACTAAATAATTGTAAAACATTTTGGAGTAAATGGAGGACCATACGGTCTAGGAAATGTAGGAAGAACATCAGAGGATAATAAAGCAGGAAAAATTAACTCACCTACTCAATAAAAAATGTCCAGAGCAACAGCCCATACTGAAAGGAGGAACACTGGTGTGTGAGGAATGCAGAGTGGGATGAGCCACAGGTGATGGTGAGTTAACCCAGTGTGAGTACTGAGCAGACTAGGCTTGACACCAGGCCTTGGGTTCAGCCATCATCGACAGCTCCCAGGGAGGCCAAGCATGGGGCACATCCCAGCCATCCAGGAAAGGAGGGTCTGGAGAGCAGGTGCTGAGGAATCCTCAGTTGACAAGGGCCCACTGTCAAAAGAGCCCTTGCCAGATACCAAATCAGCTTCAAGCCACCTCTGTTCCAACATGAAACACGTAACCATCCCCTCTTTTCCAGCCACACAGCCTTCCTGTTCCCACATGTGATACCTCCCCTAAAGAAAGAAGGAATATGAGCAGTTTGTAGTTTTGCTATTTGTCTAACTAAATGCAAGAAAGAAGGAAGGAAAACAGTGTAGGCCATGGTCCTTGGGAAGGATGTAGCACTGTGTACCATTGTAACTTTTCACCCAATGCCTTTTAATGATTAATTGTATCATGTTTCTATACTGGATAGTGCAAAAACCAGCCCACTTTTACTGAAAACAGGGGTATCAGGCAGACAGAGAACAGGGATGACAGATAAACCTTTCTATATTCCAGAAAAGATACTTGATCCCTACTTTTCCTACCTGGAGTTCTAGAAGCTCCCTTGTGGTCTGCTAAGCCTAACTCTCCAGATATTTTTCCTTGTGAGTGAGGCTTGAGATATCAGGAAAATCATGAGTAAGACTCCCATGATCTGAGGAGACGACTGGGTAGACCTCTGCTCTAGAATTTTCCCACATAGGAGTAGGAGCCCACATCCAGCCATGGGCCAAGTCAAATCAGCAATGTTCTCAGGCCTCAGCCTCCAGCTTCCTGACAGAAGGACCAGGAGCAGAACTTCCCTCCCCACAGTCCCCATCAACTCACCCTTGGGAAGAGGGCCCTTGGCAATAGTAGCATGCGTTTAGAACTCTGTGGCCAGCTACCCTGCTAACTGAAGGTACCCTCCATTCTCTCTCAAGTCTGGCTCCTCCAGGTGCACTGAGGAATCCAGAGCCAATAAAAATGAAAATGGGAACTCGTTGTCCCTCAACTGCTAGGCTGGTACAGCTTGGGAAAGCACCCAGCTCATGGATCCTAGACCACAGAGGTCGGGGGTTCCAGCACACCCTAGTAGAGCTGCTTCTGAGCTCAGAGAAGCTGACCGCATCCAGAGAGAGCTCTGCTCAGCCCTCCTGAGCTTCCTCCTGCCTCTGCCTCTTCTTTCTAGATCACACGGCAGCAGTACCAGAATGCACTCACTGCCTGCCACATGGACAGCTCACCCCAGTCCCCCGACATGGAGGCCTTCGCTGATGGAGACTCCACCAAAGCCCCCACGACCCGGGGTACACCCCAGACCCCCAAGGATGACCCTGCCATCGCCCTCCTCGGCAACAGGAACAGCCTGCCGTGTAAGTCAGTTGGGTGGGTGGGCTGGCTGCCACGAGGTGAAGGCAGCCCCGCCTTCCTCCCTCACCCCTGCCCAGAGCTGCCATCCTGTGCCAGCCAGAGTCTCAGGCTTTCTCCAGAGCAGATCAGTCACACACCTGCCGTCCTCCCCAGGCAGCCGCTCAGATGGGCTGAGAAGCCCCAGCGAGGTGGTGTACCTGAGGATGGAGGAGATGGCCTTCACCCAGGAGGAAATGACGGACCTCGAGGAGCAGAGCACACAGCAGCTCTCGCTGTCTTCTGCAGCCGTTCCCACCACAGCAGGTCAGGGAGGGAAATCGGGGTCCTCACCATCAGGCACTGGCATGGCCCAGGGAAAGCAGGACGAGGGACCCCAACCTCCCTGTAGTATTTACCACTTCCTCACACTTACTGAGCACCAGCCCCTCATCAGGCCCGACAATCCACTCTCCCAGGAGGACAATGTGTCAGGAGGTGTTAGGAGCCAGTTTCCACCTGAATTCGGATCCTGGCTCCTTCACTTAGGAGCTATGCAAGTTTTAGCAAGTTACATTCATCTAAGATTCTGTTTCCTTAATAGGTTAAGAGATGCAAATCCCGTTGGCTAGGTCATAAAGAAGCTTTGGGCATAAATGAGATAGCACATATAGAGGGCACATCACAGCTCTGTGAATATGAGGTAGTTGTCATTAGACCTACCTTACAGAATAGAACACTGAAGTCAGCCATCATTCTTACTGGCAGGGCTCTTCCCTTCTTTTGGGCTAGAGGTGATCTGTAAGACTTGTCCTGAGCCCTGAGGTCGTATCACCTCCCTCTGAGACTCTCAACACTTCTATCCTGGCAGTGGTGTTGCTCTAAGCTCCCCGTGTCCCACCAATCCTGAGATCCTCCTGTACTTTCCTCACTAAGATATACTTCTCCGAGCCTTCAGCAGTGCCGATGCACCCCACAAGGCAGCAGTTACCCCACCTGACATCCTAGACCTGCTCCAGTCCATGGTCTGACACCCCTCAAGTCCAGAGCAATGACCTAATAGGTGCTCATCAATTTTTGTGGTCAGTAAGACAACATTTGAACTTGTGGCTAACTCAATATCTGAGGCATACATAGTCAGCTTTCCAGGACCTGAATTTAGAACTGGTGTTTTTTTTCTCCCTCACACACTGAGTTTGGTAGCTAAAGCATGAAGCAAGAAATTGTATCAAAGGAATAAGAATGGTGAAGATAGTCTTTGGAGTTCATCTAGTCCATCCTCCTTGTGTGACACAGGGTACCTTGCATGAGGACTCTGAAGCCCAGAGAAGGGACTTGTCTGATCTAGTATTGATCTAGCAAGTACTGGAAGGAGACATCCCCATGTCAGTGTCCTCAAAGGTGCTTTTTGTCTGGCAAAGATACTGATCAGAGAACATCTTGACCTCTTCATCTCTCTCCTGCCAAGTAATGTTTGGATAGTTGGATTCTCACTCCTGACCTCTTCGTTCTTTTTGTGACACTAAGATGCCCCTTGCCAACTAATGAGAGCCCACAGTTCCCTAGGCACCCATCCCTGTTATGGCTGCCACTGCGGCCATAACTTGGCTCTGGCTTTGAACTTTCACCTACTGAGGAATATCAGTCAGAATCACCCTTTCTAGACCCCTAGGTCTGTAGGGTGGGAAGAGTTCTTGAGTTCTTTCTTCTGTCCTTTCTCTCAGCATCAGATAGCGAATGTTGTAATATCAACCTCGACACAGAGACCAGCCCCTGCAGTAGTGACTTTGAGGAAACTGTGGGCAAGAAGCTGCTGAGAACTTTAAGTAAGTAGCTCTTCACCCAGATGAAAGCCTCCCACCACCTAGAAAAAGCATGTTAGGATATTACTCCTGGAAGGAGAACCGTTGACTCCTTGTGGGACCCTAATGAGGTACAACTGTGAAAATCCATAACAGGGCTCAGGCCAGTACTGTGCCCTTGATATGGGGGGATGTGTCCCGTTTAGTTGGTGGTTGTCTAGGACAGGAGTCTGCAAACCACGGCCATGGCCAAATCCTGACCTCCCTCTTCTGTCTGTTTGTATAAAGAAAGACTTACTGGATCCTAGACCCATGGTGATTCATAGCCACAATGGCAGCAGTGAGCAGTTGCAACAGGGACCAGATGGCCTGCAAAACCTATAAGATTTACTGTCTGGTCCTTTAAAAAAAAGAATTTGTGTCCAGGAGGCCTAGTAGAAAAGAAAGTAATACCGTTCATGGAAGGAAGTTGATAGCAAAAAGAACAAGGTAAAAAATACTCCTTCCTAAAATCAGCAGAGCTGGGAACAGATTGCCCTTCCATCCTTAAATACAATTATGTGATTACCCCCACCTGCCCTAATGCAGAAGGAAGGTCGTTTCCAAGCTAAGAGTGTAGACCCGTGAGCATGCCTCCCAGCTACACCCACTGAAACCCTGACTCACAGATCATCAGAGGCTGTGAGATCAGTCCTCTCTCAGGTGTCTGGCAGTGAGGTGGGCCAGGGCCTTCAGGGGATGGACAGACATGATCCTGAGGTATTCCATGGGCTTTACTCAATCATTTGGGGAAATCTCCATTCCACTGACACTGGTCTAGGTTTTTAGAGATGTCATCTCAGGTAGAAGGTGTTGTCCTAATCCTTCAAGATGTAAATATGCTGATATCTGCGCCAGGATGTGATGCAGTCCTGCCAAACTATCAGGGGCTTTGTTTGCATTTCTGCTTCTATTTTGAAGAGAAGTTGGGCCACCAAGAGAGAATGGATCAAGGAATGTCCTCCCGGCCAGAGATTGATCCTTACAAATTGTTTTCCAGGTGGTCGAAAAAGGAAGAGGTCATCCGATGGAGAGAGAGCCTCTGAGGAGAACTCCAATCTAATGCCTCTGATCACATGACAGGGCAGACAGTGTTTGCTGGGTATGTGAGATTCAGCTTCGAGGGAGAACCCACCCTCCCATCTTCTGCGTCTCCCGAGGCCTCCCACAGGTGACAGAGCATTCTGCTTTCCTTACCACCTCTTCACCCCTAGCTGTCAGTTTGGCAGATTTTCCCTTTTTGCCTCCAGTTTGACTCAGATCCCTGCTGTGGCCACCATGGATAGAGGTGCTTCCAGTGGAACATGCTAGAATGGTCTTTTCCACAGTACAGTCTAGGACTGGAGAAGAAATGACCCCAAGATGACAATGCCACTCTGGGACCCCTGACTCCCTTTTTGTTCTTTGGGATCCCCTGATGCCATATTTCATGCTTAGCCTAGCTCAGAAGGTGCTACTGGCAGACAAGCACATAGGCAGCTGGAGTAGCAGGTATGAAGGTTAGGTCAGGAGATGCACTGAGAATTCCTCCAGGACTTGAAAGCAGTGGGACTCAGCTGTGTTGGCATGTGATGTTACAGAACAGAAAACTGTTGGTGACCGGTTTCCTGTTAGATAAGGGTTCTAGCAGCCAGGGAAGTGTGTCTCGGCTGGAATGGAAAGACCACAAGTTGGAACCTCCAAGTCACCGTTTTTTTCCCAGGGACACATCTTTTTGGCTCCCGATCAGCAATTCTCGATCCATCAGTATATCTGCTCTGGAAGAGGAGAAGCAGAGAGCAGAGACCCAATTGGGAGCTAGAGATGGAACTTCAAGTTTTAAGTTGAAATCAAAGCAAACAAACAAAAACTTAGGTAGAGAAATTCTAAGCTGTTAAAGCAAGTATAGCCATGACAAACCAAAGAGTGCCCAGGTCAGCCAAGAAGGATGCAAGCTTTCGTGGGACTTCAGTGTGCATTACACAGGAACATTGAAGAGCTGCTTTTCTTTTTCATCCCTTTCCTCCACTCCACCCCATTCCTTACTCCTTCTTCCCCCAGCAGGTCAGCTAAGTGTAGTTTATTCCAAGAATTTAACTAGATGTTTTTTCACCTGGATGTTACAGCAGATGCAATTCAAAGTATGACCACCAGATGGCAGAATGACTCCACATACCTCCTTGGAGAATAAAATCGAGATCACTAACCATACAGCCAACCAACCTTTGGGTAAATGTGGGAGTAAGTGAAGGTTGTCTTTAAGACACCTGTCTCCCTTTCCATCTCCCATATCTTGAGTTCCCTCTATCAGGGATCCAGTGATCTCATTCTGCTACTTAAAGTAATCTCCAAACCACTCCCAAACCTTTCCGTGGGATTTACTATCCAGGCTTACCTCGCCTTCCCCCAAAACCATTACTCTCACACCCTCACGCGCATTCAGTCTGTAATCACAAGGGAAGAAGGGAAGACTGATAATTCCTCTGGGTTATTTGCATCTCAAAAGAAAATGCTTACCCAAAGGAACCTTTAACTCAGGGGTTCTTAATTTGGGGGTCAGTCACCCCAGAAGGTCCATTATTGGACTTCAGAGGGTCTGTGAAACCCCTAATACCATCAGAACTTAGTGTGTGTGTTCTAATGAGTGTTGTCCAGAGGGCTAACGCTTTCATGAGATTCTCAAAGGTCTCAGATCCACAAAGGGTTAAAAACTACAAATTTTAACTAGTGGAACTGTCAGCCCAAAGGTTCTGCAATGCAGAGTGAAGTGAGTAAGGGGCCATTCAAGACAGACTTTTAGAGACAGGCCGTCTTCTCTCATGTTTATTAAATGGAGAAAGTTGGCACACGCCAAGAAGTGGAAGTCTTCAGAAATCCTTGGCACACCCAAGGATTAGGGTATTGTTGCCATACCCCCAGTAACTTTGTCCTCTCTTCACCACCAAACCAGAGCAGGTGTTGCAGACTGGAGGGCCACAGCAGGTGGAAGGAAAGACTTTCCAGCTGGAGATGCCCTTTCCAGCAGTGTATGATTATCAGTTATCCCCTTGCCTGGCTCTGCCTGAGGCTCAGCGGTGCATGACCCCCTAGGTGACCCCACAGCTGCCACCCACCCACAACACCTATCCTGCCTAATAGGAAGAGGCAAAGTGTCAGCCCTCCGTGCTGGGCACCTGAGACCAAAATCAGCCAACAGTGAGTTTCGAGCAAGCACTGTCATATCAGTCTTCTTGCCCAGCTGGCCACTGGCCCAAGGGGGCCAGCCTGGCTAGTCTTCCTTTCATTACCCTCAGGCCACGGGGCTCAGGCTACTGCTATTGCATTACATCCATCCCTTTGCCAAATCCCAAAGGAGCCTGTCACCACTCTCCTCACTAGTCCCTGCTCTGTTCTCTTAAGATTTTCTTCAGGTTAAAAAATAAAAATAAAAACAAAGATTTTGAAATAAAGCATTTATGAAGGATTAATAAATTGTAAATAATTTTTAAATAAAATGAAAATGCTTTTCCTGGAATGTTTTTCTTGCCCCTGGAATAGCTCAGTTCTAAAGTGGCTTCACATTAGAGACACAGGTTGAGTAGGAGCACATGCAGAATTGTCTCAGCGGAGGCCCACCCCCCTAAGGAGGCGAGGCTCTTGAGGCCAGATGTGAGTCCACAGTTCAGGTTACAGGGGAGCACTAGTGTTCTCCTCTGGGCGCCAGATGGGTAAGGTTTTGCAGCAGTGGATGCCAGCAAGGAAAACTAAAACCAAAATGAGAAGCCAGAACGTGAATGAGGACAAGTACTCCGTCGGTGATGAGAAGTTCTGGCATTCGTTGAGCCCTGGGCAAGGCCCGGGCAAGGCACTGGGCTGGGCACCTTCCAAGTTCAGAGTCTGGGGGGACAGCTCCAGACCAGCCCCCGAGATGATGTGCTGGATGCACTGGTTCACTTCTGCAGACCCTTTGGCGAGGAACCAAAGTGGTACAACTCTGGTGGTTTCCAACCAAAGGCTGGGAAAAGTCATAGGGGAGTGGGCCAGACATATTGGTGAATTTTAAGCCAACCGGTGTCGGAGGGAGGCAACAGCTAAACAGGTAAGGTGTGTTTGGGCATTTGACGTCTTTGTGGAAGGAAGGTTGGGATTTGACACCTACTATAAATGTCTCAAACCAGCACCAAGATCAAGGTCCATTAGTGGCCTACGGACAACTAAAGATTCTTCCCAGGAGCCTCCAGAGAGTCTGTTACCCTTCCTAGCAATGACTATAAATGACAGGAACAGCTGTTTTGGTGAAGGCTTTATGTGCCAAGTGTTGTACTAAGTATACATTTGCTCATTTCTGTCCCAAACCACCCTATGAAGGTTTTAGTTTATGAAACAGGCTCTGCGTCATTAAGTGGCTTGCTCAAGGTCACAGCCAGGAAGTGGCAGATGGCAGCACCCCTGCTCCTGAGACAAAACGTGTAGAAAACAGTCCTACCTCTGAAATTCACATAGTGCACACATGCCTGAGAGGCCCCAAGAAGTCCAGCTACAGTCAAGAAATCTATGGGATTCCCTAAGCCCAGCTTTTACCAAACCTAACACAAAACCCTTTCTTCACACGGGGGAAACCAGAACAGTGTGGGGAACGCCAGCCTATGTCAGGAGAGGAGGGCCCAATTCCCAGTGATTGGGGCTTTTTTTTTTTTTTAAGATTTTATTTACTCATGAGAGAGAGAGAGAGAGAGAGAGAGAGAGAGGCAGAGACATAGGCAGAGGGAGTAGGCTCCCTGCAGGGAGCCTGATGTGACACTCAAACCCAGTGCCCCAGGATCACAACCTGAGCCAAAGGCAGACGTTCAACCACTGCGCCACCCAGGCATCGCAGGGCTTTTTTGTTTGTTTTAAACACGAAAAAATTATTTTAGCACTTTGGTGGGGGCATTCTGGCTTAAAGATCTGTTTTTAACCTTTTTTGGTTTTTAATCATGTCTTCTTCCCGCAAGAGAAAAATTAAATTTTCCCTAATGAGAAAAATGAAATACTGAGAACTGAGAATTTATAGGGTAGGTGTGCACTTTGGAGGGCCACACATCATTTTACCATCTTGGACTTATTTCACCCACTGGGAGGTACTGTCACCCCATTGAGAATTCCTGGCTTAAAGCTGTGTTTAGAGAAGATGACATTAGAGTGACTGCGGGTAGGATCACTGACCCTGGTTCTGTGTCTTCATTAATAGCCAGCATCTTTCAATAGGAAGAACAAATACTGATGAAAGGGAAAATAGGACGGGAGGTCATGAGATGAGTGTCAGGTCATCTTTTCAAATCTGTTGTTGACACCTGCTAGATCCAATCATACACTGTGTTCTCTGAATGACTACCCGCGATCCATGCAGATCCTAAGGACATCTGGAAACCGGTCTATGCAGAAACAATAAAGAATGGGGGTAGCAGTTTCATGGAAAAGCAAAAATAAGGAAAACTGCTACTTCCAACTATTTGAAAGGTCAATCCTGAGTGCCACTGGATTTGATGCCCATTGTTTCAAAGACGGGAGGAGGAGACCAGGGAGCAGGACAGGTGGAGATCAAATTCTGGATAACGTAAAGGTCTTTTAAGACCTTTACATTAAGGTGCACCTGGGGCAGCCCAGGTGGCTCAGCGGTTGAGCACCGCCTTTAGCCCAAGATCTGATCCTGGAGACCCGGGATCGAGTCCCACGTCAGGCTCCCTGCATGGAGCCTGCCTCTCTCTCTCTCTCTCTCTCTCATGAATAAGTAAAAAAAATATTTAAAAAAGAATAATAATTAAGGTGCTCCTCCAGTGGAATGAAATGCTTCACAAAGTACTGGAAGAATCCATTTCCCACCCCACCCCATTGAAAAGCTGGAGTCGGGGTGCCTGGATGGCTCAGTGGTTGAGCATCTTCCTTTGGCTCAGGTCATGATCCTGGGGTCCTGGAACTGAGTCCTGTATTGAGCTCCCCACAGAGAGCCTGCTCCTCCCTCTGCCTGTGTCTCTGCACCTCTTTCTATGTGTCTACCATGAATAAATAAATAAAATCTTGAAAGAAAGAAAAGAGAAAGAGAAAAGAAAGAAAAGCAGGAGTCAAGGACAGTACAAAATACTATTGTACTGGGGGAGACAAAGTAGGGCTGATAAGACCCCAAACATCCCCCAGGACTGCAGGATTTTAGAATCACTCAAAGCCATCCCAGAAAGGAGCAGATCCTGTTATAATAAGAGTTATCTTTCATTATTTAAAAACTCTCCAAGTAGTAGCCTTCTTGTTTTAAGTAAGACTCAAAAAGACTGCAAAACTATCATTTGGAGAGTCAGACTCTCTGGAAAAGGTGATCTGTATTTAAGTGGCTCTCCTTGTTTCAAGAGACCAGGAGGTCCTCTGCCTGCAATGGGAGGGGCTATGTTCTAGAATCACTCCAAGTGATGCCAACCCTTCCATGAATCCATGAAGTCCAATTTCTCACATACTGAAGAAGATAGCTGGCCACTGAAGGACAAGCCCACAAAACTAACAGAGTTGGGTGAGTGAGTTCTCTGAAGGGAGGCATATTTCAAGAAGACAGTTCAGCTTTTTCTTTAGCAACTAGCAAATCCCTCTAGAGCATACATTTTATTTTTTTATTTTTTTAAATTTTATTTACTCATGAGAAACAGAGAGAGAGGCAGAGACACAGGCAGAGGGAGAAGCAGGCTCCATGCCGGGAGCCCGACACGGGACTCGATCCCAGGTCTCCAGGATCATGCCCTGGACTGAAGGCGGCGCTAAACCGCTGAGCCACCCAGGCTGCCCTAGAGCATCCATTTTAAACTATGGGTTACAACCCATTAGTGGATCTCAAAATCAATTCCATGGGTCTCAATCAACTTTCATTTCTTTAATGAAACAGAACACAAAAGGATAGAAAATATCAGAACACACTGCTCACAGCAAGGGTAAATAATGTGTTAAACTTGTGTTTCAGTTATGTGTGTGTGTGTGTGTGTGTGTGTGTAAGAGAGAGAGAGAGAGAGAGAGAGAGAGAGAGAGAGAGAGATGTAAATCTATTTACCTTGGTTGCCCTAGAGAACTAAAGCATAGGGCTAGGGACACAACCACATAGAAAGAGCAGGAGACAGTCTGGGTAGAGATGACAAGTTTTAATGACACAGCCAACACTCACAATCACAGTTGGCTCTTCAGACAACTTGATCTTTGGGGCAAGATTTTGTGCAGAGTCAAGCAATACACAAAAGCACATGAGCAAGAGAGGCAGCATTCCGGCTTCTAGTGAGGGAGCGAGATATCTAGGTGTCATGATCAAAGTCCTTTTTATTCTTAAATAAAAACCTTAATTTGCTCTGGCCTCCTAAGGGGCTCTGATCCTAGGCCCCCGTTTCTTTACGAGGGATGTTCTTCTTGTAGGGGGCCAGCTTGAACAGAGGCCACCTCACCAGAGCAGCGTTCTAGTCCTCCGTAGTCTCTTTCCGTGATACACACAGCGAGGCTTGTGCAGGCAGGGAACACACATGACAGAGGGCCGCTTTGGTGGTGCTGGTTCGGGTGGTTATTTCTTCACTGGATCTTGGTGACAGCCTCATGGATGGAGGTGGCCACGTACTCTAGATTTTTAGTGGTCAAGCCACACATGTTGATCCGACCGCTTGGCAGCAGATAGATGTGCTTTTCGTTGACCAGATACTCAACCTGCTTGGCTGTTGAAAACCAAAAGCGATATAATGAGAGTAGCAGGAATCCCCTCAGCGATGGAGGTTCAGAGATTCCATGACAATTGCCATGTTCCTTCTTTCCCCCAACACAGAAGAAAATAAAAGGAGCTATTTTGTCCAATTAGAAAATATAGGGAAGCATGCTCAAATGATTCTGGAAACCACTTAGCTAACTTTCTAATCCCCAGGAAGTTTAACATGACTCCTCCTAATGGGAATTTGAATTGGGACTACCTCTCAACTGAAGCTTGCATGTTACATTCACCAGGACACCCTATTAAAACAACCCTCAAACTTACGAACATTCTACTGATATGAAAAACTGGTTTGAAGTGCTTCCTTTATCTCGCCCCCTTAACCTGTATTTGCTTATCCCTGAGCACACAGCAGCAAACTCCCACTGACGCTTCCTCTTCTCAGCTCATTGTAGAAGGCCCCGTGCTAGAAGTAATGCTGTGTGCCTGAACCAAAGGCTGAAAAACTGCCAAGGTCCCTGTGACCCAGCACTTCTCAGGTCCCTCACTTACACACATGCAGCTGGGCTTGGCATGAATAGGAAGGGACTGCCTATACTTCCCTCATGCCACCATCTCTAGAGATCTTTGGTGTATTACAAAGCCATGAGAAAATTTTATTTGATTTCTGCCTGAATAATTAGCACCCTTGATTAGCAGGAATGGGTAATTATCATGAATTGTCACTAAATGTTTGTGTCCCTCCAAAATTCCTATGTTGAAACCCTAACCTCTAATGCGATGGTAGGAGGAACTGGGGCCTCTGGCAGGTGATGACGTCTGGAGGACACCCTGAAAGTAGAGCCCCTGTGTTGGCAAGAGTGCCCTTATAAGTGACTAGAGGGCTGGTATGTGTGTGCATGTGGTCCCTCTCTCTCTTTCCCTTACAACCAATATCTGAGGACACAGCAAGAAAGCAGCCAACTGCAAGCTACAAGAGAGCCCCTGCCCCAGAAGTGACCATGCTGGCACCCTGATCTCAAACTGCCCAGTCTTCAGAACCGTGAGAAGGAAATGATTGTTGTTTAAGTCACCTCGCCCATGGTACCTTGTTACAGCAGCCCAAACTCCGAAGGTAATAAAATCATAATAACTAGAGGAGCAAACACTGTGTGCCAGGCTGTGTTCTAAGTACTTTATATTAACTCAGTTTATCTTGATAATAACCTTATCTTTCCCATTGCACAGAGGGTGTAGAGGGAAGCTAAAAGACCTTTCCAACATCATAGAGCTAGTCAGTGGTGGATCTGGGATTTTAAGGCAGGCATGTAACTCCCAAGTCTATGTATGCAAGTGGAAAATCTGGACCCCATACTCAGTGCTACCAGGGATCCCTCCAAACAAAACAAAGGAACCTTCGGAAGTTACCTTGACCAGCTGGAACTGTGTGAATTACAGTCCTGCAAGAAGACGAATTACAGTCCTGCAAGGAGACACCATCAGAGCCACAGGCACACCACTGTTTGTAAAACCTATGCCTCCCTGGCAGATGCTGCGGTTCCAGGGCTCCAAACCCTGTTTTTGTTTGTTTTTAAGATTTTATTATTAAGTAATCTCTACACCCAGTGTGGGGCTCAAACTCACAACCTTGAGATCAAGAGTTGCATGCTCCACCACTAAGCTAGCCAGGCACCCCAACCTTGTTTTTTGTTTTAATAAAAATGAAACTTAACTAATTTTGTAAGGGGAGCATCACAGCTGAGAAGCTAAACCTATGGATTCTTTCCCTAGAAAAGGCCAATACACATACACAATTTTTCAAATATCATTTCAGGGGCTTCACAGATCTAAAATATGACATGGACGACAGGCTGCAAATCCCTGTTCTGATGGATAAAATGTCATAAAGGGAGCACTGCAGAACCAAGGTGGTGGGTGGTGAGTATATGGGCCTCACCGTACAATTCCTCCACCTGTTCTGTTTTAAAATTTTTTCCTAATAAAATGTTGGGAGGGGAAAAACAAAAAAAAAAAAAAACAAATGTTTTTAAAAAGGGTAAATAGTGCCAGGTGCTAAAAATAGAACTTACATGTTATAAGCACAGGTGTGTTCTCACCATTTTTTAATTCATAGTAAAACTAATTTCCTACTCTGGAGAGTGGGATAATATGGATATTTTGTGGGATGACAATCCTCATCTTGTGAACTTTCAGAATATTACTACTAAATATCATTTCTATTACACTTAATATTTTAAAAATTGCAAAGTATGATTTTACTTAAGTGAACTAATGCCCTATTTCAGAATCATGAGGACACCTATGGCCAACTGAACTATCCTATCCCTTCACTTTTTGGGAAGCCTCATTTTACCCCAAAGTATTTCTAGGGGTCTACCATATACAGTCTCTACCACTTATCTTGTTTATATTCCCTTCTGCTTTTTTCTGAGTTCATTTCACACTGGTGCCCTAATGACCCTGGTTTACAATGCTTCCCAGCACCTCTGGTGTTCCATTTACTCACCCAAGTCAGGCACAAAACTGTCCTCAGAGCCATTCAGACACAAGCTCCACACACAGGCAAGTGGTCACATCTGCACCATGTGACCTGTGGTTTGGCCAGTAGGTACTCGGGAACTACTTATCAAATAAATGAATCTTCAATCGTCAGAAGGACAACGGGTCACTGATACGCCCTACTGACGGCTGACCAAGATCACACTCTGCCCACTAGACTTTGAATTGGCTCTCAATTCCAACTATCAACCTAAGTTCCTATTTATGAAATGGAGAGATAATTTCATCACCTCTTTTTTTGAGGGCAATGCTTGGAGACTAGGAAAGACCTCTTAAGAAATTAGGTCCCTAAATAATCAGGTATAATAATTATACTTAGGATTAAGGAAAACCCAAAAGGTACCTGAGTATTGATGAGAGACCTTGCCTAAAGCAAGGCTCCAAGCTATAAATCCTATTATTTCCTGACCCATAAAAATGAAAATATCCTAGTGATGGGTCAGTAGGTTTTCAGTAAGAAAACCTAACTTGTTCTGGCCCAAAGTTATGGCTGACCAAAGAGGTGACAGCTAAAGGAAGCCAAGAACACAGAGAGAAGGACTGTATCCAACAGCATTCAAGGTGGTTGGGAGACACTTACGGTTCAACCCGGTGAAGCTGAACATTCCAATTTGCTCCGTGATGTGGTTCCAGGTTCCAGGAGTCTTGAGGGCTTCTAAGCGTTCCCTAAGTTTAGATCTCATGGTCAGAATCCGGTCAGCCATTGTCTTCACGTTACCTGTCCTAAGTGGACAGCAATATAAATGTCAATCCAGTTAGGGCAGATAGATGATTCACAGAAGCATGTAGGTTTAAAAAATGGAATTTAATCTACATGCTGAAAGCGAGACCACACACTGCTATGGTATGTGTGGATGCCTGGATGGGGTGGATGAGCAGACCAGAGAGGCACTTACCAGGCCCAAGGAAGTAAGTGAGCTTCTGATGGAGTTTAATACTTGTCTTGGGTCTTCCGGCTGTAACACCACTCAGATTTTAACCTATAATTCACCTAGGTACTGACCCAGACAGGATCATGTATTTTATCAGCCCTAATTAAGTAGCCTGTAGATTTAGCTACTATATAAAAATTATTGTTTTAAAATAGGGCAAAATATATGCAAATTGAATAAGAATGAAGTCCCCAGACTGTCGCACTGACTTGCATTTGGATATTGTATTCTATCACGAATTCCTTCCTGTTTCCCAACTTTTGGGGGAGGAAGCCTAGGTGGTAGGTGAGTTGGGGAGAACTGCCCGTTCGTTGAGCGCTTCCTCCTCTGTGCCCAGTGCTATGTTACTCACATGTGTTGTGTTACACTCATGTGAGTAGGTGCTGGCTTCATTTTACAGAAGTACCTGAGACTCAAACAGTTTAAAGTCATTTTGTCCTGCCTCTGCCAAAATGAAAGGAACAGGCAGTTAAATGTAATAGGACAACTACTGTTCTACATCCCCACACCTCACCCATCAGGCTTTGAGCCCCTTACCATTCCTTAAAGAGCTCAGGGTTAGAGAGGGTAGAGGCCACAATCCGCGCTCCCTGAGCAGGGGGGTTGGACCAAGTAATTCGAACAATCTTCTCCATCTGGGAAAGGACCCGCAGGATGCTATCGGCATCTTTGGCAACCACGGTCAGATTGCCCACACGCTCATCTAAAGGAAGGGATGAGAGTCCGCTCAGGGTGTTGACGGGGCGCGGGGCGGGCGGGGGAGGCAGGGCTGGAACCTGGGAAGGCACTCACTGTAGAGTCCAAAGTTCTTGGAGAAGGACTGAGCACAGAAGAGCTCAAATCCTTCAGACACAAAATAGCGAACAGCCCAGGCGTCCTTCTCTAGGTCTCCAGATGCAAAGCCCTGATAGGCTGAGTCAAAGAAGGGGAACAGAAACCGACGCTGCAAGGAAGGAAAGCGAGTCAGGGCAGGAAATCCTTCTGACACCAACCTCAGACACCAGCCTTCCTTCCCCAGCTGGTGCCTGCACAGGATTTCTAACTACCCATTTCTCCCAGCTCTCCCTTTTGGCATTCAACCACCGCTTTATATCTGTTTTTTTCTGTTCAACTAAATGCCAACCAACAAATCTAATAATTTCAGTAAACTTTATTTTTTTAAGTTTATTGTCCTAGAGTGTCACAATGTCATTTTGCCAACCAGACTTATTTGTGAGGCATGGAGGTAGCATCCTAGGTCGGTGTATTCTTTCCTCTGAATTCGTGATAAGCTTGATCAGCTTGGTCCACCCAGGGTTCCCAACAGCCTTGGGCCTCATCTACTGAGCACTCGAGACAAAGGAGACTGCCAAGGCCCTATTCTCACCCCTCTGACCAACTCAAAGAACTTCCCACAATGGAGCTTGCCCCTTCTACTGGGCTCGTCCTCCCAGAAGACACCACTTCTGAGCCCCCGACTGTCCAAGCCAAAGGCCAGGGTGCATCCTCTACTCCTACCCTGGCAGCTCCTCCCTCACATCCAACTACATCCAACCACATCCTAGTTCCTATCACCCCATGTCCTGGGAGCTTGAGAGTCCTTTCAGGTCTGCCCCTGCCACAGACTGCATTCAGATTCCCGTCAGCTCCCACTCGGATTGTGGCAACAGTTCCCATGCATGGCTATGTCACAGTCCCAACTGTTCTCTTGGCTGTCTAATCTTGCCTCCCTTTGATCCACTCCCTGTTTATATAGTCTGAAGACAGCATACCTGTGATCATGACATGGCATGACATCAAAGTCTTTCAGTGGCTCCCCCCACTGCCTCCAAATAAAGTCCAATGCCTCAGTACAGGATCTGGCCCCCATTTACCTCTAAGTCACTCACAACCCGTTAGAACTCTAGTCTGTACCGAGAATTACTTCCAATTCCTTAAATGGGCCATGACTTCTGCCCTGGGCTTTGATCTCACACTTTCCTCTGTAGGGAACATTCCTTCCCTGCCAGCCCCCACCTGTCCTCATCCTTCAAGTTTCAACATGGCTTCTTCTGCCATCACTGCCCTCCCAACATGCTTGCGTGCACACCCACACGCATGCGTGCACACACACACACACTCTCTCTCTCTCCCCAAAGTCTGGGCACGTGCCTTCACATAACCCCATCAGCACAGCCACAGTACTTGGCTGTCTCCCCAGACAGGTCATATGCTCTCCGAGGGCAGAGACCATCTCTACTGTGTTTACTCTTGTACCCACCCCCCACCCAGTGCCTGGCACATAACAGTTTCTCAATGAGTATTCTTCAAACACATTAATGAGGAATATAAAATGTGAGCTAGAAATTCCAATCTAGAAAGTTATCCCCAAGAAATAATAAAAAGGAGTCTTATACCTATTTGTTTAGAACAAGAAACCTGAGGTCTAAATGTCCATCAACTGATTTAATCAATAGCTAATGTGACATAGCCATGCATGAGAACTGTGCTACGGAGCTTTAAATGGCGTGTAAAGAAGTTCAAATGAAAGACAAAGGATCGTATAAAACGGTATAGATAAAATGATGCCATCTTTGTGAAAGAAATATATTTACATGTGTAACTCCAAATAAGTAAGTAAGTAAGTAAGTAAGTAAATAAATAAATAAATAAATAAATAAAGCAAGCAAGCAAGCAAGCAAGCAAGCAAAAGAAAAGAAAGGCCCAGTACTCTATCTACCAAAATATTAACAGTAGCTCTTGGCTCATACTTATCTTCTTCTTTGGGCTTTTCTCCATTTTCCAAACTCTTCCATAAACAGGTATTGCATTTGAATACACAAAACAGTAATACATGCTAATGTTTCAAGAGATATTCTGAAAGGGCAGTCAGTTACCTTCATGACAGAGGCGATCTGCTTCCACTGCTCCGGAGTTGGGTCAGTCCCAGTTGGGTTGTGTGCACAAGCATGGAGGACAAAGATGGAGAACTCGGGGGCATTCTAAAGGGAAGGAAGTGATGTCAGCCCCAACGTGTGCAGGAATATTGGGGGGTCAGAGTCAGTGACACACTGGGCAAGGGGGAGTGTGTTTCTTCCTTACATGCTAACTCAGAAACCACTATTTTGGTTTGAGTAGGAATGTTTCAGACTCTCTCCCTGATCAACGATCCAGAGACCTGCCCCTACTCCTCCTGACATCATGGGGCTCTGTTTACTTTTTATCTAATCGCCCACCTCCAGATCATTCAGGAAACCCTGGAGATCAAGTCCTCTTTTCGCTTCATCCCAATAGTGATAGGACCGGATGTCTTTAAACCCAGCGGCGGAAAACACACCATTATGATTCTCTGTAAGCAGAGGAGTAAAAAGTTAAACGCTTTGACAAACACAGAGGCATAACTGGAAAGGACACACATCAGCCTCCAGGGCCCTCACAGGCTCAGCATTCAATGGGCAACATCAAGGCAAGGGGTGAAAACTTAGAAGAAAGATTGCAACGCCCAAGAACAAGTTCAACCAGTCAGTCACGCTACACTTACATTCTACCCCGGTGAGGCTCTCTGTATCTACATTTTATGCCTCCTCGGGGAAGTTTCAACATACACTAAAACCCAAGTCCACCAAGAGTCTTAAAAACAAGTATTCCTAATCTGAACTGGAGCATCGGGTTACTCATGTACTGCCATCACCCACTGCTCAAACCATCCCCAAGTATCAGTTGATCCAGCGCTGAGTTACATTTTCTGCATAAGCAGTGACAGTGGTGAGGTTAATTCCTGCAGCTCCTCTGTTTCTTCTCTTGCCACAGCTGAATGACTCACCCCAGGTTGGTGAGGACACATAGACAGGCGTGTCCTTGTTGTTCGTTCCATTGTACCATCGTGCTAAGAACTCGGCTCCGATTCGAAGTGCACCTGTTCCCCCCAAAGACTGCACACCTCCAACCTGGAAGAGAAGCAGCAGCAGGGTCACTGGTCGATAATGGTGAAATCAGATGATTATTAGGAAAACTATGGTAACAACAAGCACTTACTCTGTGCCTGCTCTGTGCTATGCCCTTCAAACGTATTATCTTATCAAAAGCTCACAACCACATGACAGAGATACTATTATTCGTCCATGCTTATGAATGAGGAAACTGAGCCTATAAGAAGTGAAGCACTTTGCTCAGTAACCAGCCTCTGAGCACTAAGGCCAGGTCTTCCACCTGGGAAGTCTGAGAGTCTGACTCTTGAGGGGAGTTTCCCTACTGAACACAGGTTGAGGACATACCCGGGCCACATTAGACTGTGCCCACCTGGAAGGCAAACTCACCCCTTCAGCACCCATCCCAAGATCAAAATTCCTCCCAGCAGAAGCCTATGAAATAATGTCTCTAGCTTGCCAGTGACCTCAATCTGCAATGCCATACCCCATCGCTACAAAGCTGGCTTATTAACCCGGAGAAATATGTTCCAACAAAGGTGACGTGTGAGGATTACTTTCCGTAACTTCCTTGCATCTCAAAATGACCTCACGTGGGCAAAGACAGAGTCTTGGTCTTCCCATTTACAAAAGATCTTCATACACATTTGATCCTTACACAACTCTATAAAGTAAGTCCTAGATCCCCAACTCACACTCAAGGAAATCAATTCAGAGAAGTGGTCTGAGAAAAGTTAAAGGCTACGAGTGGCAGAAAAGCTGTGGGCAGCAGAGCTGGAAATGAATCCAGGAGGCGTTCTTGCTTGAGATCTAGTTACCTGCCCTGTTACGCTGTTTTGCCTACACACCTTCAAGTCTGCCCTCTCTCGTAATTCTTAGTAGGCTTTGGTATGACCCTTTCTGTAGAGAAATGTCAAACACTGCTCAAAACGTCTAAAGGAGGAAGAAAGAAAAAGATCATCTGAGAAAGTCTATCTTTAGATAGGCTTTTCTTTATAAAAGGAAGGGCACACCAATCTGACAACAGGGACAACCTCCAAGAGAGGCCTAGGATGGGGGAATAGTGGTCCTACTCTAGAAGCTATTTTTTTTAAATAAGGAGAATGTATTCATGCATTATTTGCAAAATTTTAAAATAATTTTTAAAATATATTTAGATGTCTGGGATTTGCTGTAAAATAATTCACCTTTGGCATGAGGACAGAGGGTGATTGTTGAAGCTAGGTGATAGACACGTGGATCTGTTCATCACACTGCATTATCTATTTTTGTAAATATTTGAAATTTGTCCACAATAAAAAAGGTTAAAAAAAAAAAACCTTTCCTAGACAAAGAAGAAAAGCTTCTAAATTTTTTTTTTAAAACTAACAAAACACAGATGCTGAAAGATAACAAAGAGGAAAAAAATGGAGAAAAGGGAGACTGAGCTTATTCATGAATATTGATACTTTCCAAACAAACATTTATGAACAGCATGAATCCAACAGCACACTAAAAAAAGCACACCCCATTGCTCAAGTGACAGCCCACGAATTCAAGATTGTAAAGAAATGTATCATAAAGTGTGTACTGCTGGGTCGCCTGGGTGGCTCAGTCATTTAAGCATCTGACTCTAGATTTCCGCTCAGGCCTTGATCTCAGGGTCATGAGTTCAAGCCCTACACTGGGATCCATACTATGCGTGGAGCCAACTTAAAAAAATAAAGTATGTCATGCTGCTAGGTAGAGAAAACCCAAATGGTCTTCATAACAGATTAAAAACAGAGCCATTCCTGATTTTGATGCTCAGTACAACAGGAGATAATGGATACTTCTTGAAAATAACAGGAAAAATTCATTCAGCCATGACAAATAAATCAGCTTCATGATGAACTGTGAATCATTGACATCTTCCTTAAGCCAGGAACAAGGCAGTGATACCAATTGTCACCACTTGTTATTTCTCCCCAGTGTTCTGTTTGTATTCAGAGGTCTGAGCATCTGTAAAGGAATACTGTCTGAAATGTGAAACAGAAGCAAAGTGGACATTCAGGGGAAGGAGCTGTGCACAGTCATGCACTGTAGGAGAGCTAGGACAGTGGACTGGCTGAGAATGGTCAGCGCATGGTAGGCTGACCATCTCTGTCCTTCACAGTGACCCCCACTGAGCACCAGGCCCCTCTCATTACTTTCAAGGTCTTGCCTTCACATGTCATCTATCTGGATTCCTCATACAAATCACTACCAAGGTGATGTTAAATGCACATTTATTTTTCATAGATTTGTCACCAGCGAAGTTGAACGTCAATTTATCCATTATTTCACATTTCAAACACCTAAGCAAGTCTGGAATGTTGATGCTTCTCTATAAATGAGCAAGACTCTCCTTGAATCTGGTTTTAAATTATCCTGGGTATGTACAGGTATATGTAGACATCAGTGCAAACATTCCCAGGTATAATCTTTTATTTCTCTCCCACTTTAAAACACAAATTCATTAACTAAAAGGAGTCAGAAGGTCAGTAGACTAGATTGGATTGCAAACATGTTTAGAAGAAATAAACCTACTTCAGTAACATTAACTGATCCTTAACATTCATGATGTATATATATGATATATGACACTTAACATCGAATTCTCAAGAAATTATCATTACCTAAAAATGTATTGAACACTGGATGGCTTCAGCGAAACACAAATGTATCAGCAATTAAAAGAGAGAAATTTGGGGTGAATTAATAATGTATCAATTTGGTCATTCTGTGAATTGAATTTTGGCAAACCGCTCTAAAGCCCAAGGAAGCCCTGCATTTGGAATGAAGAAAACAAGTGTAAAGTTCAAAAGGAGCCAGGCAACTGGCCCTGGGTGGCTAAACTGGGGGTGTCCAGGACAAGAAAAATCCAGTAACATATGGAGTGAATGATGCCAGTTGGGAATCTATATTCTCAATTTAGCCACATGGCCTGAAGAAATCCCTGCCGGACTCAAGAACACTTGTCTGAGATCAGAGTTTACCGATGTGATGACTTCACGGTAAGAAGCAGGAGAGCTGATCAGAAGCTGCTTATAGCCAAGGCCATGGCACATAAACCTGGGCACCCCTACCAGTTCAGTGTCTGGCAAACCAGATGAAGAAGATGATGGTGTTGAAAGGATGAGCCACAGCAAAAGCCCTGAGCCTCTCAGAGGCAAGAGTCAAAGTGAGGAACTGGGATGGCATCACATGACCCTCCTACCAACGGCAGCTCAGGAATTTCCAAAGCTGCATTACAATGCAGGAGATGAAACCTGGACATATGGTCTGGATCCTAAGGTCTAAAAATAGAAAGCAGTAAGCGGCAGTGGTAAGTATAGAAAACAGGGCTCCTCAAAATGGTTGATGGACCTGGTAATGTTAAATCTTGAGAAGAAAAATCTATGGGAAGACAAGATTACTAATTGTTTTCTGGTCCATTCATTCATTGATGCCTCATCTCCTTCAAGTTTTGGCTGAGGGGCGCCTGGGTGACACATTTGGTTAAGCATCTGACGTGGTTCGGCTTAGGTCATGATCTCAGGGTCATGAGATCAAGCCCCGCATTGGGCTCCACACTCAGCGCAGAGTCTGCTTCAGACTCTCTCCCCCCTTCTCCCTTTGCCTCTGCCCTTGCTCTCTCTCTATCAAATAAATAAATGTTTTTTTTAAAAAAAGTTTTGGTTGAAATGTCATTTCTATTTCTATCATGACCACTCTTGTGAAAACCACATCTACCCCAACTCCCACCCTCAGCACCCTTAATGCACCTCTTCTAACAACATTTATATTCTTTTAACATACTCTATCATATTCTTATCTATGACATTTGCAGTTGGCTTCTCCACACAAATCTGTAAGCCAGGGCAGATTTTGGGTCTTTTGGTCACCACTGTGCTCTAGCTTCTCCAAAACAGTGCTGTTAGCGGTAAGCACTCGCCTGTTGACTGAATGAGTGAATTCAAACATCTGAGAATCTCTGAAATGCCAGGCTATGACCTAGTATGTACTAATTATGTACGAGAAAAATAAGTAAGCCATAATCTCTGCCCCGAGGGAAGTGTGAGACACAGACTTACAAAATTATACAACATAGTAAACACAGTAGTATGGTTATTCCTAAACTGTGAACTAAGTCCTGTGAAAACTCGGCTCTTAAGGATTCATCATGGAAGTGACCCTTGGTCAGGCCCTGCAGGACTTAGAGGCTCCTGGAATGGTAGTGCGGGCTGTGAGTCACTAGAACAGGATGAAGGCTGGCTACAAAATATACCACATGTCCAGTTCAAAGTCTAGATCTGTCCTGTAGATTATGGAGGGGCTACTGTGTGTTTGTGTGTGAGGTCAGGAGCAGGTGACATGATTATCAGCAAATTTTTCTTTTCTTTTTTTTTTTTTTTTTTTGCTACAGAAGATCATCCTACCTGCACTGTGCAGAATCTTTTCTTTCTTTCTTTTTTTTTTTTTTTACTTGAAAGCAAGAGAAGGAGGGAGGGAGAGAACAAAAAACAGTAGGAAGGAGCAGAGGGAGAGGGAGAAGCCCATTCCCCATTCCTTCCTGAGCAGAGAGCTCAATGGGGGGCTCGATCCCAAGACCTTGAGATCATGACCTGAGCCAAAGGCAAACACCTGACTGAGCACCCAGGTGCCCCTGCACTGTGAGAACCTAATAGAATGGGGAGGAGACTAGAGACAGGAGGTTATCACAAGAATCCAAATAAGAGGACTGAACTAAGACAGCAGCTTGGGGATGGTGAGGACATCCAGGGAAAAAGAAAAGACTCTGAGCTCAGAACCAGCCAGGACCTAGGGAGATACAGATGCCAAGAGAGCATTCTAAACCATCCCCTGCCATCCTGGAAAAAAAAAAAAAAAAAGCCTTCAAATATTTACAGACTGCCACCTAAACCTGTTCTCTGATCAAAAATACAACAGAGGACAAAGTAGGCTAGGAGGGAAGGTCAGGTCCCACAAGCCTTCAGAATGAAATGATCAAAATGGGAGCACCAGGAAAAGGGACAAGTACCTGCCCAGGACGGTTGTTAAGTGTAGAAGAAATGCACAGTTTCAGAGGAAGAAGGTCCCCAACACAGAAATGGTTTTTCTTTCTCAACAACAGAATTCCATCTAATCTATCCATGGCATCCCACAAGATAACCCTAGCTGCTAAAGTCCTCCATGCTCAAACTCATCGGGACTTTCCTCAGTGTCCCGATGCCAGCCAGCAAAACTGGTTCATGACTTGCCTAATCACTGACCCAAGTTCCAGAACCTTCACCCAGAGCCTCCCTGCCTCCTGATATAAAAGATGGTGCGTATGTGCCCCTCATTTCACTCCCTGCCAAATGCCTGCTTATCGAGGCATCTGGGAAACAGCCTGTGGGGAATAAACCAGATGGCTCCAAGATGCGGTCCCTTCCACGCATGAGGCTTGCACTACAGCACAAGCCCAAAAGAGCAGCAAGGGCAGCTGGCTTCAATTGAACAACACCTAATGGGACTATTGCAAAAGCTTAATAAGCCCATCTCCATCCTGCTCCTGCAGCCAGCTTTATCTTCTTCAAACACTTGAACTGGGTAACTCTCCTGCTCAAGCCGTCAGGTGGTTTCCCCTAGTCAGGGTGCCAAAATCAGGCTGGACATGCTCCCAGCTCCAGTCAGGTAGATGTCTCTTCAACCTAGACCCACCTGCCTCCTGTCCCTGCATTCCCACTACTGCAAACAAATGCCCCTCCTTTTTCCTTCCACTGTACTTTGTGGTTCCCAATGCGGGCAGGACTTTGGAGTCAACAGGGGAGCTTTTATTTTATTATTTTTTTAAGATTTTATTTATTTATTTGAGAGAGACAAGAGAATATGCGAGAGAGAAAGAGAGTGAGAGCATGAGCAATGGGGAGAGCAGAGGGAGGAGAAGCAGACTCTCCATGATGTAGGGTTCGATCCCGGCCCCAAGAACATGACCTGAGCAGAAGGCAGGTGCTTAACCAACTGAGCCACTCAGGCAACTGAGTTTTTAAAATCATGCCCTCGCAGGGAAGGGACCTACAGGGGAAGAGGGGAGCACTGGGAGTGAAGGGGCAGGTAAGGGTGGTACCTCCAAGATTCTGACTGAACTGGTCTAGACTGGGGTCCACCCATCTGTATGTGTAGAGAACCCCCAGGTGGTACTAATATATAGCCAGAATTGGGAACAGAGTCCTGGCCTCGTTCCCCAAGGTTCAACTCATGTCCCAATTCTACCCCTACCACCACCCCTGTCCTCTGAATCCTTACAACACTGAAAAGGTCTACAAAACCATTCCTGCCACATATGCCCTTCATCTCGCTGTATCTGCTTCCAGATGTGTTCTTCCACATGTCTCTCGTTTACATAGAATATATACCAGGAAGCACTTAAATGGGAGGAACTAAGATCAAGGCTAGGAGAATTAAAGAATGCTAGAACTGGCAGGACTTCGCAGAGCATCTAGACTAGTGGCTCCTGAGCTTTTGGGGCCACAGACTCCCGAAAATCCTGTAAGAGCAGGGCACCTGGCTGGCTCAGTCAGGGGAGGATGCCATTCCTGACCTCAGGGTTCTGAGTGTCAGCCCCACAATGAGTGTAGAGATTACTTAAAAATCCTAAAATAAAATTAAATAAATAAAATAAAATAAAATAAAAGCTATAAACTTTCTCCCCAGAAATACACATACACACAGAATTCAGCATAAAATTTCAGGGATGGGGGTGCCTAAGTGGCTCAGTCAGTTAAGCATCCGACTCTTGATTTTGGCTCAGGTCATGATCACAGGATTGTGAGATTAAGTCCCAGGTCAGGCTCTGTGCTGGGCATGAAGCTTGCCTGGGATTCTCTCTCTCCCTCTGCCCCTCTCTACCCTGCTTATGTACACACTCTCTCTTTAAAAAAAAAAAAAGAAAAACCAAACTTTTTTTTTTTTCAGGAGTTTCAGAGGCCCCTTAAATGTTCCCCTATGCAACTGTTCCCTGTGGGATCATGAACCACAAACTGGTCCTTTCCTAACATGTAGATGAGATGTCAGGGTAAATGACTTGCCCCGGGTCAAAGAAGGAGCAGATCTGGGTCCAGACCCTGATCTCTTGATCATTCCATAAAATTCCCTTGGCTTGGCATTTCCACTGACTACTTCAGACCCAGCAGCCACAACCTGATCACCTATTGCATAAAACAGAACAATCAAAGAAGCCATGCTTGGTGTATGGCCACATCATGTACACTATCAGATACTAAGATCACACTACTTAAAACCCCTATTCGTGGACAGTTCAACAGACGTAACACCTAATACTTTAAACCAAATTAAGATTTAAATCCTTTTTTACCTTTGCAGTTTCTAAAGAAAATACAGCCAGGGATCCCTGGGTGGCGCAGCGGTTTGGCGCCTGCCTTTGGCCCAGGGCGCGATCCTGGAGACCCGGGATCGAATCCCACATCAGGCTCCCGGTGCATGGAGCCTGCTTCTCCCTCTGCCTGTGTCTCTGCCTCTCTCTCTCTCTCTCTCTGTGTGACTATCATAAATAAATAAAAATTAAAAAAAAAAAAACTCTATATAGTTTAAAAAAAAAAAAAAAGAAAATACAGCCAACCGTTGAATGACACAGGTTTGAAGTGCACAGGTCCACATATACCTGAATTTTTTTTAATACAGTATAGTACTGTAAATGTATTTTCTCTTCCTTATGATTTTCTTAGTAACATTTTCTTTCCTCTTACTTTATTGTAGGAATACAATATAGACTACATGCAACATACAAAGTATGTGTTAACTGACTATTTATGTTATCCATGAGGCTTCCAGTAGATTACCGGCAGTTAAGTTTTCCGGGAGTCAAAAGTGGTACAAGGATTTTCGGCTGAGCATGGGGTCAACACCCCTAATCACCACATTGTTCAAGGGTCAACTGTGCATCCTTACCCAAAACTCACCCGCTTCTCCTGGAGAGCTGGGCTGTCATCCCCAAGAACAAGGCGGGAAGCACAGGTCCGGAACTCCGCTAGGCCAAGGATCGGCAGGTACTCGTGGTTTAGGCTATGGTCATTGGCAATCTTCTGCTCCACCTTCCTCACAACTGGCAAAACCCAGGGCTGGCAATCGTCTGTGCGATAAGCTGGAACACAGCAAAGAGTCATGTAAGAGGAGGAGGCAGGCTTCACTGGAGGAAGAGTTGGCACTGGGGCTGGGGCGCATTCCACCTCCAATCAGACAGAAGAGCAAGGGAAGTGAAAGCAAAGCTCCTTCGAAGACTGCCTGCCTGCTTCGGAACCAGGCACCGGGCTAAGTGTGGCGCAGGCAGGACAGATGCCATTCCGACCCTTATGGATACTGGAGCTTTGACGTATGCGACCTCTATAAGACAGAACACTGAAGTAAAACTGGGACATCATGGAGCCTGATTGGTGAAAAGAGTGCACGTCAAAGTGCTCTGCACACTGAGAAACCCCTTCCAGTTGCTATGTTGATAGTAGGGGCACACTGAGGTCTGTTTTGCCATGGGCCCTCGTTTTCCTCCTTCTGCATCTCCCCAAGGAATTTCCAGAAGAGTGCTAGGGGCTACTTCACAGTGCTAAGGACCTTCAAACATAAAATGTGGAGAGGAGGATGACCTCCTCCCCTTGTCCTATAAGAACAGGAATGGGACAAATGGCGAGCAAAGGCTCCATGGCTGAAGGTTCCAGCAAATGGTTACACAATCACCCAACAACCTATCCGATATCTGCACACATCTTTGTGATGTGTATCCTCTCTACCACTGCTGACCATCTTGACTGTTCCTCCTACCTCATATTTCACACTTTTATTGATCTAAATGTAATCCATTTCATAATATTTAGTCTTGCCTACAGCAAATTTCTAAGCCACCTATATGCTTAAAGTATTTTTAGTCCAGTTATCCTATCACTGATATTTTCTCCCTCTAATACTATATGATTATCTTAGGATTATAGCTTTAGAGGGCAGCTGCTGTGGCTTGCACCATTTGAGCAGATTCCTGACAGGGGTCATTTGACTCTGCTGAAATGTTTAGGTCTCCAACAGGCCCACACTTTTGCAAGTGATTTTGAAACTGAAAATTTAAGAGTAATTCTGATGGTTTTATCTTGTTGATAATTCTTGACTTAAAAACATTAATCCTTGACTAAAAAAAAAAAAAAACACTTTTTAGGATGATTGAAATTGTTTACTGAACAATATATGTTGACTGTAGAAAAATTTTAAAAGCCCAGAAAGCAAATCATAAACATTATGAACAAATAATAAATTACTTAATTATTACTATTATTTATTTAATAAATTATAATGTTATAAACATTATAATCCCAGGCCTCAGAGATAGAGTATCAATATTTTGGTGTACAACCTTCTAAGCTTTATTTTACATGAGTATGTTCTTCTATAAAATATGCATCATATTGTATATAAAATTTTCAACATTTTTTTCCTCTTAAATATGAGCATTTGGGACACCTGGGTGGCTCAGTGGTTGAGCGTCTGCCTTTACCTCAGTGCATGATTCCGGGATCAGGGATCGAGTCCCACATTGGGCTCCCTGCGAGGAGGAGCCTGCTTCTACCTCTGCCTATGTCTCTGCCTTTTTCTGTGTCTGTCTCTCATGAATAAATAAATAAATAAATCTTTTTTTAAAATGAGCATTTTTCGTTGTCATTAATTATTCTTCTACTAGGTGATATATTCACATGTCCGCCCCCCATCCTAATCCTCCAACTACCTCTTTCCAAATCCCACCCTCCAATAAATAACAGCTGTTCTTATTTTCTTTGTAACCTTCCAGAATTTCGGTATGCATACACAAGCAAATATAGGCCCTATGTCCTCTTTTTTACATAAAAGGTAACATGTAGCATACTATACAATGTTTTGTTCCTTGCTTTTCTATTTAAAGATCTTTAAAAAAAAAAAAAAAAGATCTTTTTTTTTTTTTTTTTATCTGTGCATGGAGTAACTTTCTTTCTTTTTAAGATTTTGAGAGAGAGAGAGCGTGCATGAGTGAGTACAAGTTGGGGAGGAGCAGAGGCAGAGACAGAGGGAGAGAGAATCTCAAGCAGATGGTAGGCTGAACAGGGAGCCCTCAACCTGAGATCATGACCTAAGCTGAAATCAAGAGTCGCACGCTTAACCAACTGGGCCACCCAGGTGCCCTTTTTCATTCTTTTTTTTTTTTTTTAAACAGCTGCATAACTGATGAATGTACCACAAATTGTAATTGTTTTGCCAGTCCCTTGTTAATGGACATTTGAGTTGTTTCCAGTCTTTAGCTATTACAGAAAAATACTTCAATGAACAACCTAATTCATGTCATCTTACAGGTAACTATATCCATAGGATGCAGGGTTGAAAATGAAGAGTTGGCTAAGAAGTATGTGTATTTGTAGTTTTGACAGATATATCCAAATTGGCCTCCATAGGGATTTTATCAGTTAACATTCCTACCATCCACGTACAAGTGTCTGCTTCCCACAGCCTCATCCAGAGTAAATTTTTGTCAGTATGAGGATGCAAATGGTGCTCAGGGTAGTTTTAATTCACATTTCTCTTATTATGAATGCAATGGGCATTTTTATTATTTACTTACATACTTGTTTGTTTATTTAAGTAGGCTCCATGCCCAGCGTGGAGCCCAACACGGAATTTGAACTCATGATGCTGAGATCAAGTGCTGAGCTGAGATCAAGAGTTGGAGGCTAACTGACTGAGCCACTCAGGCTCATGATCCATTTACAATACAATTTTAGTGACTAGACAACATTCCTTTCCAGGCATAACTTATTAACTATTCGTGTTGCTTTCAATTATTTGATTATATAAACACTGTGATAAATATTCTTATGCCTTTACACATATTCATGAGTGTTCCCTTAGAAAAAAGTTTCTAGATGTAAAATTACAGTCAAAAGTATACAACCAATCAAATTTTATAAGATCATTTTGATTTGCGGTCTTTCTTCTGTCAACTAACTCTGCCCTCTAGGAATGTGTCATCTGCAAATCTGATAAGCATTATCAAACTAGTAATAAGAATGAGGACAGAGCTCCAGACTGACACAGCCACTAACCAACCATAGTCTGAGTAGGTGGCTATAACTCACAATCCTGTTACAACACTGACATGCTACACCTTGGCCTACCAGATTCCCTACAAACAAGTCAAAAGCCTATTTTATCAGGTGGGATTTGGTCCGTTTTTGTTTGTTTTTTAAGATTTTACTTATTTACTTGAGCTAGCAAAAGAGAGAAAGTGCACGAGCAGGAGGATGGGCAGTGGGACAGGGAGAGGCAGACATACCACTGAGCAGGGAGCCCGATGTGAGGCTCCATCCCAGGACCCCAGGACCCCTGGATTATGACCTGAGCCAAAGGTAGATGTTTAATTAACTGAGCCACCAGGGGACCCCGGTCTGGTTTTTTTTAAAGAGATAGCAACATAACCATTTTTAAGAGTTATCTCTGAATGAAATCTATGATCACAATGCTACCATTGTTCATAATATTCTTGGAATTCTTCTTTTGGAATTATTTTTAGACATGATGTCTCATTATTTTGAATAACCTTAATGGTGCTAAATCTTTGTCCTTTGAAAATAAATTTGATTTTCAGAAATGGTACTTGCAGCAAGAGCAAACACATCTTTGACTATACCACACAAAAGAGATCCTATTTAGATGTACAATGTCGGTGTTCATAGAAAAGCCAGTTCTATTATGCTTTACATCTGTATTTGGAGGTTATGTATATTACGTAATCATGCCATATGTATTATATCTATGATGTCATTTGTAAACCATGTATTATAAATAAAATAGGAAAGATAAAGCCACAGTACCACTGTGCTTTACCTATACTGTATGTTCTGTACTACTCTAAAAAAACCCTGGAATATGACTAGACTCAAGGAGGCATTGTGTATATACTGTGACAAAAGAGAAATTGGCCAACTTATGCTTCCCCGCCCTCCTTCACCATCCAGTTTCTCCCAGGTTCAGTTCCAGATTTATTCCTGATGCCTGGTTTAACTGCCCTAATGAAGCAGAACAGCAGATGGCTCTTGGGTGATTAGAGCAATGAGGTCAAACAGCAGTAACAACTATGATTCCTGCTCTGCCAGGGGATTTTTATTCCGTTTGTCAGACTCAGGAGTTTCTCATTCATGCTTTTATTCACTCATTCATTTAACAAGGACTTACTGAACCAAGAACCAGACACTGGCTACAAGTAGCTACACAGAAATGGGTAAGATAAAATAAGATACTGTCTGCCCTGGAGGAAACATAGAATATAGAGCCCTTAATTCTCTTGTAACGAGTCAGGGAAGATTTTACAGAGAATGAAGGATGAACAATGAGTAAGAGTTTTAAAGGTAGTCAAGGAAAGGGCATTCCAGCATAGAAGGGAGTTCTCCTAGGTTGTTTGGCCGGTCTAATAATTAAATTGACAGAACAGGTTAAAAGGAGAAAAACAAAAATTTAACAACCTGTACTGCCTGCATACATGGGAGAGACCCAGAAAAACTGAGTAACTCCCCAAAATGGCCAAAGCCATCACCTTAACTGTGGCCTTCAGCTAAAGATAAAAGATGTTGGGGGTGGGGAGTCAGTTCTGAGAGGTGACCTTCTGCAGACCTAAGCGCAGCCTCTCCACTGATAAGTTCCTAGAGACTTAAGAGTCATATGCGAGAGACACTCCTACTAATGGGTATTTCCCCTATAAATGTAAATGTTTCTTACAAAACAGTAACCTCAACTTGGTTTTCAGAGCTTCAACTGTATTTGAAGTTTGGGTTTTTTTAAAGATTTTATTTTATTTTTTTTATAATTTTTTTTAATTTTTATTTATTTATGATAGTCACACACACAGAGAGAGAGAGAGAGAGAGAGAGAGAGAGAGGCAGAGGCAGAAGCAGGCTCCATGCACTGGGAGCCCGATGTGGGATTCGATCCCGGGTCTCCAGGATCACGCCCTGGGCCAAAGGCAGGCGCCAAACCGCTGTGCCACCCAGGGATCCCTAAAGATTTTATTTTTTTTATCTGACAGAGAAAGCCAAGCACAAGCAGGGGGAGCAGGAGAGAGAGAAGCAGCCTCCCCACTGAGCAGGGACCCCCCTCTGTGGGACTCAATCCCAGGACCACGACCTGAGCCGAAGGCAGATGCTCAACTGACTGAGCCATCCAGGTGCCTCTGTATTTGCAGTTTCTTAAAAATAACAAGCTTAGGGCATATTTTGGGGTGGTATCTTTTGCTTCCCTTCACCAGACTGAGGGAACACCTGTGCAAGGCCCAAGAGGCTTGGAGAAAGGAAATTTTTGAGGATCTGCATTTTCATGGCTCAGACATAGGATCTGTGGAGGAATAGTAAGGAGTGACTCAAAGAGTCTTGGAGGATATCCTTTTTAAAGGACGTAGTTTCAATGGGGAAACCACTGAAAGCATTTAAACAAGAGGGTGATGTGGACAGCTGTACGTTTTAACAGGATCATCTGAGTGACATGATGAAACATAAACTGGAAAGGGGAACAGAGGTGGAATGAAGTCTTGATTAAGGTAGTGGCAGCAAGGATAAAGAACATCACTTCCCTCATCCACGCCAGCCAAGAGCCCCTGCACACAGGCATGACTCTTTTTTTTTTTTTTTTTTAAGATTTTATTTATTTATTCATGAGAGACACAGAGAGAGAGTGAGGCAGAGACACAGGCAGAGGGAGAAGCAGCCCCATGCAGGGAGCCCGACGTGGCACTTGATCCTGGGTCTCCTGGATCAGGCTGTGGGCTGAAGGCGGTGCTAAAGCGCTGAGCCACCCAGGTTGCCCCAGGCATGCTCTTAAGACCCTTTTCTAACTAGAGTCCTGGGAAGAGGGGCTGGGAGTATTCAGCAACACCTGATACAGCCCATACATCCAACTATTTTATGGGAAAATGCTAGAAATCCACATTAAAACCGCAACAAATATTAAAACAAGAGCAGTTTATCTGGAACAAAAGAAAGCTCAGTTTATGTGAACAGACTGGAGTCTACGAAGAAATGTCTTGCTTCATGCTGTACTGAGGCTGGCCCCATGTCTCCCCCCACCCCCCCTTGAAGCAACTTGTCTCAAACTCTGAGATGCACTAAAATGGTCAGCTCAGAGCACGTCATACTTAAATGTGATGCTCTGCTTTGCTTAACTATAAGAAATTATGGAAATGGTCACAGCAAGAATATCTTGGGAGAAACTATCAACAAGAAGGAATGAGGTAGTGAAATTATAAATAGTTGCAGCTTATTTTAAACATGTCCAACATCACTAGAACTTGAGCTGGATAATCTCCACCGGGCTTTATCTTAACATGGGGAGAAAAAAAGTATCTTCCTCAAAGTCGATGATTAATTACATTTCCTTCACAAAGGATATACTTGGGGATGTGTACGACTAGAGCTACGCCATACAGAAGCTGGAAGGAGACCTCTTATTCTACTCTAATCAGACGCTTATCCGAGCACCTGCCATCCACAAAAGAGATCACAAAAAGAAAAATATTCATACCACACTTTTCACTTATATCTCACATTTCACACATAATTATTCATTTAATCCTCAGCCAACCGATGTTGATTACATTATCCTACATGTAATGTGCTAGTGAACCTCCGAGCAGAATTTTAGAGAGACATCATCCCATCCCTGCTCCTCATTTAACAGACTGAGTTCCAGGATGTTAAACAGCCCTCCCAAGGTCATGCTGCTGGGCTGCTGGGCTGCTGGGCTGCAGGGCTGGCCTGTACCCAGATCTCCTGGTCCTTCCCACCAGGGTGCACTGGCAGCCTCTGGACCACCTGAAGGACCCAAAATAGAGGAGAGGACAGTTCCATCACCAATAGCCATGTGATCTGGGACAATCTGCTTCATCTATCTGGGCTTCAGCCTTCCTTCTGTCGAAAACAACCCTCCAGAGTTGTTGTAACCATCAAATAAGATTAAATGCATAAATCATTTGTTCATAAGAAGGAGAGAAGTTCCTGGGTTCCTGGGAAACAGGTTCCTGGGAAAAGGTACCGTCTCAGGTGAGGTGATCACCCGAACTGCAAACTACACTTCTGGCCTGGGCTGGCAGGGCACATTTTCTCTGCACGGACAGTTTATTTCTGAACCAATGTCAGAAATGATTTCATTCTGCAGCTCTTAGGCTGAAAAGTTTTACTCAACATCTTCTAAGCAACCTACCCAAAGAAATGCCAAAAGCAACAATAATAGTAACAGAAATGCCAAAACAACTCTTACATAACCCCTACTTATTTGCCAGATACTATTCTGGGTACTTTAAATGTGTTTGATTCTCACAAAAACCCTGTAAGATAACTTAATGGTAACTGAGTCCGAAAAGAATTGAACATTTTTAAAAGATGTAGTTAAGTCAACATCAACACATATATATCTGGCCCTAAATAAATACTTGGAGGTTTTAAATTGGATTTTAAATTTAAATTGGATTTAAATTAAGAGGTTGAATGGTGCCCAATTCCAATTCAACTCAAGGCAACCTTTCAATACTTCTCCCACTCATGTGCCTGTTAAAAACATCACTTACTCTCCATGGGTGAAACTTGTAGTATTTACTTTTTAAAAAATGCTTTATTATGGAAAATTTCAAATATATACAAAAGTCACAAGAATAATATAATGGATGCCCACCCAGCCATTACCTAGTTTCACCAAAACATACTTTTTGAATGGCTTTTTTTTTTTTTTCTCACCCCTCTCCCATACTCCTTCCCTAGGGAAGGTTTCTTTTTTTTTTTTTTTTTAAAGATTTTATTTATTTATTTGAGAAAAAGAGAGCATGGGGTGGGGAGTGAGCAGAGGGAGAGGGAGAAGCAGGCTCCCCACTGAGCACAGAGCCAGATGTGGACGTGGCGCTCTGTCCCAGTGCCATGCAATTATGACCTGAGCCGAAGGCAGACACGACAACCAACCCATTGAGCCACCCAGGCGCCCCTGAAGACTTATTTTCAACAGGTCCTATGTACAGCCACTGTTAGATGCCTGATTCTGAACCTCCTTCTCACCACCCTCTACTACAAAATAGTTCGATTGTCTCTTTCCAAAATTCCTAATCCTTTTACTCTAAATCTGTTCCTTAGCACAGACCATCATTGTACTCATTTTCTTCAACCTGGCTAGTCTTTGTGGTCGACAGTCTGTGGGGCTTCAAACGTTCACATGACGGTGACAGAAATAACAAATTCACCAAAGGTTAGAACCTTTGTGAGGGATCCCTGGGTGGCGCAGCGGTTTGGCGCCTGCCTTTGGCCCGGGGTGCGATACTGGAGACCCGGGATCGAGTCCCATGTCGGGCTCCAGGTGCATGGAGCCTGCTTCTCCCTCTGCCTATGTCTCTGCCTCTCTCTGTGTGTGTGTGACTATCATAAATAAATAAAAATTAAAAAAAAAAGAACCTTTGTGGAGGCACTCCAGTCTAAAAGGGGAAACTGAGGCCCATGTTCTGAGCTGTCCAAGGTCCAAGAAGCAAGAACTGAAGACAAGAATGTGTGAAAAGTGAACTTTACTTCCTCTCCACTCTTTCCCACCGACCTTCTCTGCCCATTCCTGCCACAGCTGTGAGGGCCAGAATATGATTCCCAGATCCTCCCAGGCAGTATTAACCTGTCTCAGGAGCATTTTAGATTTCTATTATATCACACTTTGATCTTAAAATCCTTGAGACGAAACAAGCCTCGGTCTTTACCCCACAAGGCTTAGTAAAGGACTGATTGATACCTGGTAGTCAATCAAATATTTACTAACCCAGACCAGAGCTCCCTGACCTTAGAGTTCTCCTTCACCCACTCCCCAGCAACCTGGACACCAAGCCTCCCAGCATTCCTGGTTTCCCCCCTCTCCTTATGACCTCTGGCCTCCCCATTTATTAACAGGCGAAAGGGTGTAGTATAAAGAACACGGAAAGGGGAACTGGAAAAACTGCGTTTATGTCCTGGCTGTTAACCCTGTACTGTGGACCCTGGACTCCACACCTTGCCTCCTTTTATCCAGAGACTCCACGTGCCCATCTGTAAAATGGGCAAGTAGAAAAAAGGCTCGTGAATGTCGCCTCCTCCCCGGGGCTCCCCTCTCCAGCCGGCGCCAAGCCGGGCCTCGGCCTCGACCCCTGCCCCGCGGCCCGGGTGGGGTCCGCCCACGCCCCCGGCTGCAGGAGCAGGAGCTCGCGGCATCTTTACCTCCCACTCCCAGGTTGACCTTGCGCGGGTCCGGATCCTCCCGGAAGTCGGCAGTGAGCTTGAAGACCAGCACCGGCTGGGCCTGCGGCACCTCGGCGAACACGGACGGAGGCGCCATGGCCGGAGCGCTCGGGCGGCCGCCCCCTCGCCGTCTGGAGCCGCTCGGTCCCGCGGCCGCCGCGCTGGAGGAGACTCTCACCTTCACCTCGCCGGGGGGCGGGCCCGCGGCCTCCAATGGCCTCGCTGCGTCCGGGCCTTGGCAACGCGGCCCACCAATCGCGAGCTTCTGACGCAGAGGGGCGGGGGCGGGGCTGCCGCTGGCCAATCCAAGCGGAGGATCTTATCGGAGGCCGGTGTGATGCAACCAATGCGGGGTCGGCCGGCCGAGACGCGGCCCCGGCCGGGCTGAGTGGCAGAGCGGCCTCCTATGGCCGAGGCCCGAGCCGAGCGGCGCGGCCCCCTCGACCTTCCGCGGCCCGGCGAGCGGGGGCGCCCTCCTGCCCCGGGCTGGCGGCCAGAGCCCCGGCGTCCTCGGCCTGAAGGTCGGCTGCGGGGCCGCGGCCCGGGCCCGGCGGGAGACCTGGACCGGCCCGGCCGGCTGTTCCGCGGGAGGCAGCGTGGGTGGGCCGCCTGCCGCCTCCCTGCCTGCCTCCCTGCCTGCCTGCCTCCCTCCCTGCCTGCCTCCCTGCCTGCCTCCCTGTCTGCCTGCCAGGCGGGGGCATCCCGCTGAAAGTGGGGGAGTGGCCTGGAATTCCCTTCTGCCGCCCTTAGACTGTGACATTTTCCGCTCCCCTTTCCTTGCGAAGCAGCCGCGTCCTCCAGGACCTCCATGACCTCCAGGACCTCCAGGACCCGGGCCCCGCGTCCCCCTCCAGCTTTCCTCCCTCGTGGGCACTCCACCGGATCGTGCGGTCGTCAGCTGGCTGGTACCCAGACTGCCTCCTCCCCAGCCCTCCTGCCCACCTGGTGACCTTCAAGACGCACAGTAAATGCCCGCTTTTGGCCGGAGTGGGTCAAAATCCGTCCTGTGCTTCTGTACCTTGTGGGCAATATTAGCATCTCAGAAAATGCCCTGATTAAGAACCTAGCTCTGCAGCCAGACCACCTAGGTTTAGATTCTGGCTCTGTCATTTACTGACTTAGGCAGGTTTAGGCAAGTGACTTAACCTCTTTGTTCCTGCTCGGTAAAGTGGAGATAATAGGGTTTCCTTAGGGCTGTTGTGGGGATTATAGGAGTTAACACATATAAAGTGTTGAGCCGCGTATAGTAAGCAGTCCCTAAATGTTAGCCGTTGTTGTCACTGCACATCTGCACACCCCTTGTAGATGGTAACCTTCTTTTGGCCAGATACCTTACCCTACATAAGTATCCCCCAGTTTTTTGCACTTGGTAAGTATTCATTAAATGCTGGAAGGACCAATCCATTCTCTTGGTGTTTCAGGAGAAAACAGTACCTCAGCCTCTGTTCATTGGATAATATGACAAATCTCAAAACATATTTTCCACTCAAAGTAATGAACACGAGCCAAAGAAACTTTGTGCAACACCTGCCAATCTTTGTATTGCATGCTTTTTTTTTTTCCAGAAGTTTTGTCTCTGCTTTTAAAGCTAATTGCCCACAGTGTTTCATTAACAACGCTTTCCTCTAAGATTGCAAGTTCAACACTGAAGGTGAAATGACAATGAACTTTTCGTGATTCCAAAAGCAGAGGCAAAGGGCAACTGCTGAGAGGGTTGTTCTACGGCCCAGCCTTTCCAGAGTTTGAAAAGGATGATCTTCGCAGCAATGGCCAACAATATCATGGTCATTTCTTACGTCATTGCCTTGGGGAAAAACAACCCATGGTTACCTAAACCTTATCAACTTAGTTAAGTCCAAATAAATATTTATTGACAATCAAAGCAGCTCCATAACCAAGTCAAGCTGACAGTGGCAAAGAAAGTGACATATGCAGTTTTCCTTCATAACTTCACAATATCCATTCTAAATTTTAGAAAGGGGCAAACAGGGACTTCTGGGTGGCTCAGTGGTTGAGCATCTGCCTTCAGCTCAGGTTGCGATCCCCGGGGGCCTGGATAGAGTCCTGCTTCTCCCTCACCCATGTCTCTGCCTCTCTCTGTCTTTCATAAATAAATAAATAAAATCTTAAAAAGAGAAAGAAAGAAAGAAAGAAAGAAAGAAAGAAAGAAAGAAAGAAAGAAAGAAAGAAAGAAAAGAAAGAAAGAAAGAAAGAAAGAAAGAAAGAAAGAAAGAAAGAAAGAAAGAAAGAAAGAAAGAAAGAAAGAAAGAAAGAAAGAAAGAAAGAAAGAAAGAAAGAAAGAAAGAAAGAAAAAGAAAAGAAGGAAGGAAGGGAGGGAGGGAGGAAGGAAGGAAGAAAGAAAGGGCAAACAGTTAACTGGGTGTAGTGGAAAAGGGAACTAACTACATATGACATAAGATCCAAGTCTCAGACCTTTTCCTTGGTAATATTTGGTTCTTGTTCCTTCTGTCTTGAGACCTGTAGGCTACTCCTCTACACAAAATGCCAGTCTTGAAATAAACAAAATGCTTCCCAGGCCATTGCTAATTTTAACACTTTGACTTAGAATTGAGCAACACTGACTCCCTGTTGAATGGTTAGAACAAGCAAAAGACTCTTTAGAGGCTAGCATTGCCCAAATAGGCAGCCAGGTAAAGTGAGTGTGCGGGGAGAGGGCAATAGAGTCATAAAAAAGAAGGACTAGTATTCTCCTTGCTGCATGACTTTGCTGTGACTGTCATAGCATCTTCCTCGCCATCTCCCTTTTGGCTTTTTTCTTTTCCCTTTTTTCTTCAAAAGAATTGGGAGGGAGAAACTGGGAACCTACACAGCTACAGCTTCATCTGGAATGAATGCCTCTAAAATATACTCTGCTGGGAATCTGAAGCCTTCAGGGCTCAGTGGCACTGCCACGTAGCATAAGAGGCAGGCCAGGTCAGCCACAGACACTGCAGGGACCTCTAAGCAAATCCAAACCTGCTGATTGTACTCAATTTTGCCCTCTGACACCCCTAAGTTTAGCAGGTCTAAACTTAGGAACAAGTCGAGGGAGGGAGGAGTTTTTCACACTTTGCCCTCAAGTACAAAGTCATGTGCAAAGTGCTTTAGAAGAGTTACATTTAGGTGTATGTTGTCACTAAGGGTATAATATTATTCAAAAGCTGACTTGAGTGCTAATCAAGTATTTCTTTAAAAACCAAAGCTGCAAGAGGAGACCTGTTCAAGAATCATTGTGTGGCTAAATAGTGGGCAGTAACATAAGCATAGAGCCCCTAAGGCAGTGCTGTTCTCTTGCTGTATTGAGTTTACTCTTGCTGAGGAAAATAATTGCTTATCAACCTCTTTCTTCCAATTAACTGGCTTGTTTCCTGGGCATGCCTTAGTGGAACTATCATCTCCTTTTACTTCTCTTCTGTCCCTTCTTTCCTTCCTTTCTCCACCTGCACACATGGATTGGACCAAGTGAGGGTCTATTGTTTACTAATTCATAGAAGGGTATGTCCAATGAGGCCTGAAGCAGACAGGAGCCAAGCACCCACATGAGCAGAACTTTTTTTTAAGCTGCTGAGACCTTCTTATAACCGAGATAGCAATAGAATGACAACTACTGATTGTCTTATCTCCTTGATTAACATAATTAAGTTCCAGGGCACCATTAGAAATTGTTGTACTGGGCAGTTCCAGTGGCTCAATAGTTTGATGCCACCTTCAGCTCCGGGCGTGATTCTGGAGACCGAGGATCGAGTCCCACATCGGGCTCCCTGCATGGAGCCTGCTTCTCCCTCTGCCTGTGTCTCTGCCTCTCTCTCTCTCTCTCTCTGTGTGTCTCTCATGAATAAATAAATAAAATCTTTAAAAAAAAAAAAAAGTTAAAAAAAAAAGAAATTGTTGTACTGGTGCACCTGGCTGGCTTAGTTAGTGGAGCATGTGACTCTTGATCTTGGGGTTTTGAGTTCAAGCCCCACATTAGATGCAGAGATTACTTAAAAATAAAATCTTTAAAGAGGTACCTTATGTGGCTCAGTAGGTTAAGCATCTAACTCTAGGTCTCAGCTCAGGTCTTGAGCTTAAGGTCTTGATCTCAAGCCCCATATTATTAAAAAATAAATAATAATTAAAAATAAATAAAATCTTAAAAAAGAAATTGTTGTGCTTTATAGTTTTTGTACTTCAGAAACAATATAGCTTATGATTAAAAGCATGGCCCCTGGAACTAGTTTCCTCTGTATGCCTCAATTTCTTTACCTCATCTGTAATGTGAGGATAATATAGTTTTACTTTATGGAGTTGCTGTGAGGATTAAATGATGTATTTTTTTTTAAATGATGTATTTTTTTAATATTTATTTATTTACTTGAGAGACAGAGCATGTGAGCAGGAGAGTGGGGAGAGAGAAGAGAAGCAGCCTCCCCAAGTGCAGAGCCCAATCTCACAACCCTGAGATCACGACCTGAGCCAAAATCAAGAGTAGGACACTCAACCTACTGAGCCACCTAGTGGCCCCAGGATTAAATGCTTTAATGTAAAACTGAATTGTACAAGACACTTAGTAAGTATTCAATATGTTCCCAGTCACCATCCTCATCATCATCATCACAGATGTTGTTTGCTAGCACCTGACCTTTAGATTTATTTATTCATTGAATGAGGAGCTGCCTAATAAAACAATACATAGGCTTTGCACCTACAATAAAATTCTAGTTTTGCCTCTTACTAATCTTGAAACTTGGAGTAAGCTACTTAACATGGCTGAGTGTAAATTGGACAAAAAGATTTTTGCTTAGTGTTCACACACACACACCTTTAACACAGTTGTAGAAAGTATTGCTATTTGTTGTTGTTGTTATTATTATTATTATTATTATTATTATTATTAAGATTACACTTTGGTCCCTGGGTAGCTATAGGGTAATAGGTTAGCTTTGAAATCTCTCTGCCCTCTGACACCCCTAAGTTTAGCACGTCTAAACTTAGGAACAAGTCGAGGGAGGGAGGAGTACATCCCTCTTACAGGCATGTACTCTGAAATTTTTTAAAGATTTTATATATTTATTCATGAGAGACACACAGAGAAGCAGAGATATAGGCAGAGGAAGAAGCAGGCTCCTTGAGGGGAGCCTGATGCAGGACTCGATCCCAGGCCCCGGGATCACAACCTGAGCTGAAGGCAGATGCTCAACCACGGAGCCACCAGGTGTCCCTATTCTGAAATTTTTTAAAGATGGAAAAGAAAGCAGAGAACACAAGTACTTAAATGTTTAGAGTCCTCCGAAAAGTCCTTGTAGAGATGTGTAAAATCTCAAAGCAATTTAGAGGTAACAAGACAACATATTTAATATTTAATTAAGGGCAGCCCTGGTGGTGCAGCAGTTTAGCGCCGCCTGCAGCCCAGGGCGTGATCCTGGAGATGGAGTCCCACATCGGGCTCCCTGCATGGAGCCTGCTTGTGACTCTGCCTCTCTCTTTGTCTCTATGAATAAATAAATAAATCTTAAAAAAATATTTAATTAAAATATAAAAATGTTAATAATAACTCCTTGTCTTTCTATATTATCTCTTACTGAAGAGTAGAAACTATTTAGAAACACGGGAGTGATTCCACTCTTCTCTCAACATTTCAAGGTGACACTGCTGTCTCCTGTCAAAAAAAAAAACAAAAACAAAAAAAACGAAATGAATAGCTTTAGCGAAAAGCAAATGAAAACACTACAAATAACAGAAGAATGGGAAGGCTGCAGCCCTTAAGTCATAAGAAAAGTTGCTCTCCTTGCCCCGTTTCTCCCCAAACGCATCACAAATACAGCCTCTTACTTCTCAAGCATGGTCTTAAGCTTTTCTCCACCACCACCCACAAGCTGGGATATCCTTATCTTGTGGGGTCGTGTCCTAACGCCCCATGCTTTGATGGAAGATGAAGATAGATGAGGAGATACTGAAGGAAACAAATTCAATGGGTTTGCCAAGAGCAAATTTCTTTTAAACAGCTCCTACAGGGATAGTCTGAAGCAATGCAATACATTGTCCTAATCTATTTCACAGGGCTAGTGAGGATATAGAAGTGTATTGCTAAATTTCAACATCCAGCAGTAGAGGGCAGTACTGCCCTTCTTTTACAAAATAGCGCTCATAAGAAGGAAAATAAAAGACACTCTTGACCACAGTGTCTGTGTGTTTACTCTTACCTAATGCTTTAGGGGGGAAAAACTTAGAGTCTTTTTCTTATTGTTTAGGTGATTAGGTAGAAAGAACGTCAGAGCCTGTATTGCCTTGAAGTAAATGGTGAAAAACACAGAATATGCTCAGGATATGGGTTCTGTCTAGCAAAGATAAACAGTAGCTTGACCCTGGGCAATCAGATAGCGTTACTGTAAGAACAGACCTAATTCTGCACTTTCTGGGGAGAAGTCAATCTACTGAACTAGCAGGATGTGGTTTTAAAAATGTGTGTAACTCCTATGGTTTTAGCCCTGATAACTAGTTTTAAATCCTAATTCACTGACTTTATTCTGCTGTCTGTGTTAGCTTTCCTCTCTGTCAGACCTAGATCAGATCAGACCTATCTCAATTATACCCCTTGTATTATGACCTTAAAGAATGACGTCAGACATGATGGTAAGTAGTATTTCATGAGACTGTCGTTGGCTAAAGGACTATGTATGTATAGCAGTGAGACTGAAGGCTTGTATGCTAGTCCTCATTTTATTGTACTATGATTTGAGTTTCTCTATCCAGTAAGTAGCAAGAAAAAAATAATGTTATTTTGTGCTAAAAGCTACTTAATGCTCCTTGGCAGGATGACAGGAGAGAATAATTTTAATTTTAGCAAATACATAACCATCGTATCCCTAGCACATTGGGTTCTGCTCTAACCCTCAAAACCTTTTTGGCAGCAAATCTTCAATGCCAATTTAAATAAATTCTACCAGGAGTAAGAGCTGGAAGACAGTGTCTAGTTCCCAGCTCTCTGTGTGAACTTGGAAAAATTACAACCTCTGAGCCTGTTTCCTCATCTGTTAAACAGAGATAATGCCTCCTAGATCTAGTAAAAGGGTCAATTTAGAAACTATATATTAAAGTGCATTGAAAGCCATTTAAGTAGCTAACAAATATTTCTATCACTGTGGCCCAAAGAGATTCCTGCATTCTCTAAAAATAACTATCTTTTCTCCTCATATGGTATCATTATATTACCAGAGATGGTTCCTTTTCATGGCTACTTAGCTTTATCCTCTAACTCAATGGCTCATTAGTTCCTTGAGAACTGAAACCATCAGCTATACTTCCTTGTAATCTCTATGAGAATATATTTGATACATAATAGGGACTCCAATATGTGTTGCTTGATTAAAACAAAAACTACAATGCAGAATTAACTCTTTTTATTTAATCGTGGTAAAAAAAAACCCACATAACATAAAATTTATGTTAAATCTTAACATTTTAAAATGTATACATAGTAGTGTTAATGATATGCACACTGTCGAGCCACAGATCTCTTGAACTTTTTCATCTTAGTTATTTCTATTTCAACTTAGTTATTCTTAATAACTATCTTCCACATCCCGTGGTATCCAAAGTGCTTCATTACTAATTGGGAAAATATATAAGACAGTCCCTCTGTGGCTAGGGATGTGTGGAACACGGTTATCAAAAGACTTCCACTCTTTTAAATCCTTCTTGCCTTCATGGAGGTTCTGCCCTCATCTCTCTAACCCACAGATTAGTCATTTTCTATAAACTTGGGAACATATGCCAGAAAGGGAATGCCTCTATAAAATGTGTTCACGAGTCATTTATATCTGACATATAATTAAACATTTATATGAAGGAAACTATTACATTAAAATTAAAATACTTGCCAATTATTTGATTTTCAGAGTATCTGACTTTTGTTAACTACTGAAAATAAAGTATTGTTTTAAATTGTTCATAGTATCACAGTAGCACTTTTATTTAGCTGGTATGAGGAGGACTAGAGTATAGAGGGGAACTGTCCTTCAAAAACATCCTGCTTAGCCAATAGATCGATGTGCTTCTAGGACTCTCTCAGGACAGCATGATAGTATTGAACTCTCAATATATGGTTTTAGAAACTTCATCTTTTCAAGCATAGAGCTTCATCTAAAGTGACTGTCAATTATCATGTCAAATTCATTTAAGATAAAAAAATTTGCTTTTCTCTTTTATACCAAGTAAAAACAAAAACAAACTCTAGGTGGATTTAAGATTTAAACATTTTAAACTTCAAGCAAAATATGGAAAATAATGGGATAGAAGAGACTATCCCAATCATGACACCATCTCAGTAGCCATAAAGAAAAAAATTGACTTTGTATGGTTATAGACAGCATAAACAGAAATATGATGACTTGGAAAGTATTTGGGGCATGCTTATAATGCATATCACATCTGTTATATGTGAATGAAGCTCAGAGCTTCATTGTATTGATAGAAAAAATGAATTAATGATATAAAAAATTCAATGGAGAAAGAATAAATACAAATGGTGAATAAACATTGCCAAAATCATCATTATTAAATTGAAACCACACCAATCCATCCATTTTTGTCCATCAGACTGATAAAAATTAAAAATATTGGTAAATGGTGTTGAAAGTGCAGAAGTAAAGGCACTTTCATGCACTTTAGGTGAGAGTGTTGAATGAGGAAATGTTTTTTAGAGTGCATTTTTGCACTATCGTCAAAATTAAAATGGACATATCATTTTACCAAGCAATTTCTCCTCTAGGAATCTATCCTAATGAAGTTTATACAAGTTTGGCAAGACCGGTAGGGACAGAAGTATATGGCTGTGCATTGCAGCATAGCTTTCATATAAAAAATAGTAAAGAATGACATACTTTCCAACAAATGTGTCATTTTATAATGAAAAAAATCAAGTTTTATTGAAAAATAACACATTTGAAAGAGATATCACAAGAATACAAAATTAAGATAGTTTCTAACAATGATAATTAAGTAGAAGAGGAAGAAAAATAGTTCTCCAAAGCATTACAGATATAGCCACTAAAACTTCAGAAGTTAGGAGAAACTACCTTTAATAAAGTTGTATGCTATGGTTTAGAATTAATCTGGAAATTGAGAGAGCTATTAAAAATCACTTGTTAACAAAATAGTGATTTTTTAAAATATAAATCCCAGATTTTGTACCCCAGGACCTAAATAAAACAGTTTCTGACATCTAGTAGACAATAAATATTGGCTGAATGAATGAGAATGATACTTCTATCAGGGTTGTCCTGAGCCTTGAAGCAAAACTACCTAAAGATTAGTGTTTGATACATAACAAGTGGTTAGTAGATATTAGTTCACCACTCTCCTGGAGGCCTGTTGGTGCTTAATACCTGCCTGGCACATAATAGGAATTTGTTTATTTAAAATCATGTCTATAGTGCTTACTATATGCCAGATACTGTTCTAAGTGCTTTATAAACACTAACTCATTCAAATTACGATAAGCTGAAGTAGCTAACCTTATCCCATTTAACAGATGAGGCAATTGAAGCAGAAAGCAACTGAGCATGGCTGGACAATGGTGGGGACATGAACATAGCCAGTCTTTCTTCAGGATCCCTGCTCCACTGCGCCACATTGCCAGTCATGTGGTAAAAATTTATCCAATGAGAGAATGAATGAGACGTTACTGGTTTTGGAAATTATATTGTGCTTTGAATCTAGAAAGCTTAGGGATGCCTGGGTGGCCCAGTGGTTGAGCATCTGCCCTTGGCTCAGGGTGTGATCCCCATGTCCAGGATAGAGTCCTGCATTGGGCTCCCTGCATGGAGCCTGCTTCTCCCTCTGCCTGTGTCTCTGCCTCTCTCTGTGTGTGTCTCTCATGAATAAATAAATAAGATTGTTTTAAAAAAAATAATCTAGAGAGCTTGGATTTTATATTAAACCATACCTGAAAGTTAATCCTACAACTTCCCTTTGAAGTAGAGCATATTTTTATAACATTTACAACGTATTACTAGTTCATGAATTGTGTTTGAAAAGACCATGGTTTATCCTTGTTCCTGTGATGAAGTCACTATATTTGCTTTCTGATGTCATAGAATTTTCATATAAATGGAAGAGGCATAAGAGTTTACAGAGAAAATTACATAATAAGATTAAAATTGCTGGAAGGGGTAAGGTAGTATAAGTTTGGGTTTCTTTTTAAGATTTTATTTATTTATTTTAGAGAGTGAGAACCTCAGGCAGACTCCATGCTGAGCACTGACCCCGACATGGGGCTTGATCTCACAACCCTGAGATCATGACCTGAGCTGAAACCAAGAGTCAGACACTTAACCAACTGAGCCACCCAGGTGCCCCAGGTGGTGTGAGTTTTAATCGTCCACATAATTAACTCAATAGATCTCCAATTTTTCCAATTTGGAATCCTTCTTCTGGAGCTAGGCTTTGTAGGCTTTGAGGGCTTTTTGTTCCTTTGTTTTAGTTTTAACCTAATTTAATTTCATCTCATACCATCATACCACTGTTTCTTTTTTGTGATTTATTAATTCATTTATTCAATTCATTCAATTAATATTTATTGACCATTTACTATCTACCAGGCACTGCACTAGGTATTAAGGCTAACATGGTGAACAAAAAAAGTCCTCATCCTCATGGCTACTCTAATCTGATGGGAAAGACAGATAACAAAAATGCCGCATAAATGAAATTATGAACATTGTAGCCATGGTTAGTGCTACATACCTTCATGGAAAAGGCACCTGAATATATATAAGAGGGGGAAAGAATCTAACTGAAGCCAGTTCTTTCTCTCTCAGAATGTTCCCTCTAGCATGGATAGCATTCCTCTTCTAATTCCTGCCCGAGCCGCACCTCTTAGATCTTACAGCTTGTACATATTAATCTTCAATTTCTGGAATCCATTTTGGCAGCCAATATATTAAAGAGAAAACAGCCCATTAAAAATAATACTTTTATTGGGACCTCTGGGTGGCTCAGTGGTTGAGCATCTGCCTTAGGCTCAGGGAATGATCCTGGAGTCCTGGGTTCAAGTCCCACCTTGGGCTCCCTGCGGGGAGCCTGCTTTTCCCTCTGCCTGTGTCTCTGCCTCTCCCTCTCTGTGTCTCTCATGAATAAATAAAATATTTTAAAAATAATAATACCTTTATTATTTTATTATTGCTTCTCTTTTGTTCCAAAAGATAAAAATACCAAAACATCATTTTAAAAAATCTAATTTCCATTAGTAAGATGCACTTTTTTTTTTTACTTAAAGACTGAACTGTTTTTATTAAATGACTCATGAATGTGCCCCTGTTTAGAGCATGGGGTTCTAGGATGAGGGCATCCTGGTTTAGCGGATGTAGAAGACAGGCTTTGTTGCCTTCCATCCTTCTCCACCCTGTATTCCCTTCTCCTTTCATTCTTTTCTTTGTCTTTTTTTTTTTAAGATTTTATTTATTCATTCATGAGAAACACAGAGAGAGGCAGAAACATAGGCAGAGGGAGAAACAGGGTCCTCACAGGACACCCAATGTGGGACTCCATCCGGGGACACGGGGATCACGCCCTGAGCCGAAGGCAGATGCTCTACCGCTGAGCCACCCAAGCGTCCTAACCCTTTTCTTTGTTTTACCAAGTATTTATCATTTCTTTTAGATATTTATTTTATTTATTTATTTATTTATTTATTTATTTATTTATTTATTTGAGAGACAGAGAGTGAGTACAAGTTGGGAGGAGAGGGAGAGGGAGAAGCAGACTACCTATTGAGCCCCATCCAGTGCTCTATCCCAGGACCTTGAGATCATGACCTGAGCTGAAGGCACTTTACTGACTGAGCCACCCAGGCGCCCCAAGTGTTCATCATTTTGATGACACCCTATGTCTGTTATTGGATTGGATTCTCGATTGTATTTAGCTCATTACCCTTTACCTAGGTGTTTATTGATCAGAGTGTCGTCCTCAGACCAGTGGCATCAACGTCATGTAAGTGCTTGTTAGAAATGCAAAATCTCTGGCCCCATCCCAGGCCTACTTAGTCAGAATCTGCATATCAAGAAGGTCCCTAGATTTTTTCTAAGCACATTAAAATTGAGAAGCATCATTTTACTTCTATCAGCTTCCAGGAATGTAAAATGGACAAGGTCATTCCTGCCCAGCCCACCTTGGTCATAGCTTTGAATTAAAGATGCCCTGTGATTTCAAAACAACAACAAAAGGTATTTTCAAGAAACAAAAATGCTATGTAACTATTAAACATCAGATTTAACATTATTGGGGCACTTGGGTGGCTCAGCGGTTTACCAGCTGCCTTTGGCTCAGGTCATGATCCTGGGATCATGGGATGAGTCCCACATCAGGCTCCTCACAGGGAGCCTGCTTCTCCCTCTGCCTATGTCTCTGCCTCTGTGTCTCTCATGAATAAATAAATAAAATATTTAAAAATTTTTAACATCATTTATTTTCACCTAAACAACTTGATTTACTAAGCCTGTTTTCAGAGGAAACAAAGATTACTCCTGACCATTTGACCGACTCTGTTCCTATAATAATTGGTTGTACTATCTTAAAATACCCTAGAGTTCTGTTTTATTTTGTTTAATGTATAGATCAATGATTGTTTCAATCCTTGCTGCACATGAGAATTTTCAGATTTTTTTTCTGAAAATCCAAAGCCTGAGCCCTACTCCCAAAGACTATTCTGATTCAGTGGGTCTGTGGCACAGCTTGGGCATATGCGCTTTTTAAAAATTCCCCAGGTAAATCTAATGTACCGCTAGGGTTAAAAATAATTGATGGAAATAAATAAGAAATGAGGAGAGTTAGACCTATGGTGTAATAAGCAAATACAGAAATTGCAACTGCAATTCTATTTCTAGGAATTCATTCTACAAGAGTATGTGTACAAAGATGTATGTGCAGAAGCTCCTTGCAGCATTATGTGTAAAAGCAAACATGGGAAACAATGTTAATGTCCTCCAGTTAGTGAATGATCACATAAGCAGGCCATGTCCATATAATGCTATCTGTGCTAATGTTAAAGTGAATGAGGAAGACATATCTACTGCCATGAGAATATCTCCAAGATATATATTATTAAATTTTTAAAAGTTACCTAACAATATGTGACAAATGATCTCATTCATTTGAAAAGACAAGTGTGCATATATACATACACTGGTATGTAAATGTTTAGAAAGATCACTGAAGGATAGTAACCAAACTGTTGACAGTGGTTACCTCTGGAAAGAAGAATGGGTGAGTAAGGGACTTTTCACTGTATAAACTTCTAAATATTTTACAACAAGAATGTATCCATGCACTACTTGTGTAAGTAGTCAAAATACATTCCAGGAGCTGTCATACCATCTGTAATCTTGGATAATAGACTATTTAAGCTAATTATTATTTTAATATTGTAATCTTGAATGCATAATTTTATAATAAATATGGCTGACAAAAACAAAATAAATCTATAATACCTACACAACACAAAAACCGCTGGGGTAACAAGCATTTTTGTTATTCAACCTGTCACTTCTCAACTCTGGGATTACTGGAATTATGGTGTTCTGACTTCTCTAGACACCATCCCATCCAATGTTATACTTGGCACTGACTCTAACAACTGCTCTAGTTCCTTGGATAACTCACCCATGCAAGCAGATCCTACCTCTAGAAGGATCTCTATATTAGCACTTTGTAAATTCCCCCTTGTCCAGCCCTACAAATCACTAAGGACAGAAGGCCACCTACAGCTCAGCCTTGCTAAGGGTCAGGTCTCTTCCATTTTAGATAATTGGGGAAAGCAGGCTGATTAAGCTGTAGGATAAGGGAGTGCATCCTGTCTGGGGAAAAATTCTCCAAGTCAGCTGTGATAGCTCTTTCTCTTTGAAATGGTGAGTAAGCACTAGAAGTGTATAATGAGAGAAATTACTTACGAATCTGTCTCTCTCAGCCCCAGGCCACTTCTCTTTCTCTGAAAGAAACTGAAGGATTTTTACCCTAATAGCATTGGAATAAAGTCAACCAAGAAGCAGACTGACAAAGAACAAGGCTTCCAGCCCATCGTGGGGCCCTGCTGACAGCTTGTTAGAAACTGTCTCTCTCCCAAGCCCCCTTTAATTTCTTCAAGTTACAAAGCCTGACAGAGTTTGATGGGAAAAGTAAGACAGTAACATCCCCTGTGGCAACCAAGTCCCTGCTCATCTGTCTGTGTTGGACAAATAAGGAGAGCAGATGTCACCTACAAAACATTTCCCTCACCTGAGCCAGGTGTGCCAAGACGGCCCTGCTGCCCTTGTAGGGGACTTACAGGAGGGATCCGGACAAGACCCACCCACCACAACTGAGATTTCTCTCGAAAGAAAATCGTTATGACCAGACAGTTCCTGGAAACCAAATGTCCACTCTAGTCCTCAGAAAAGTGTGTAACACGTCATAACTCCAAGGAAGTTATGCTTTGATTTACAAAAGTCTTTTCCAGGTTATACCCTCCACTTGGTCTTTGATGGCTGGTGACCATCTGAAATCTAATAAGTCCATCTGGAATTCCCAGCAGAATGTCTGGGCCTCCAACTTTGCCAAATTACCAGGAAGGGATGTATGATGAAATGAAATGCTGCTCTGCTCCAGACGGCGGAGAGTGAACACACTGGTATCTCAAAGTCTCTCCAACCTTCTGTCAGTGGCTGACTCTAACATGCTTCAGAAAAATCTGTGAAGTATATTTAAAATGCAGATCCTAACACAAAAGGTCTGGAATAGGTCTAAGGAATCTGCGTTTTACAAACTCTCTAGGTAATTCTGGAAGCAGGTAATCCTGGAGCCTCCCTTGAAGAAGTACTGTTGCTACCTGCTACTACCTGCACCAGCCACCTCCAGCCAGAGCTCTTTTTTTTTTATTTTATTTTATTATTCATGAGACACACACACACAGAGAGAGAGAGAGAGAGAGAGAGAGACACAGGCAGAGGGAGAAGCAGGCTCCATGCAGGGAGCCCAACGTGGGATTCGATCCTGAGACTCCAGGGCCACACCCTGGGCCCACGGCAAGCACCAAACCCCGGAGCCATCCAGGGATCCCCCCAGCCAGACCTCTTAATAGTGCTTCTGGCACACCTCTTGGCGGGAGCTCCTCTCCCTCTTGGCCAAAAAGCCTGGAGCAGCTTCTCAGCAGCTGTTTCCTTTGGAAGTGGAGTCAGCTGTCTCTAGGATTTTCCTTCAGGTAACCATAGTCCCCAGAGGCCACTCCCAGCAGAGAAGCATCTCCCAGAGCCCCATCATTCAGAGCCCCCAGTAGAAAGCAACTCCCAACAAAGACTTGTTGGGCCCCTTGCTGCCACATGATCATAGTGGTTGATTTTAACCAATTGATTTTTATTAGATCACAGGCTCTTAAACTTCAGTATGCATCAGAATTACCAGGGCAGCTTGGCTAAAGTCTATGGACCCAGACCCCATCCCAACCACCTGGGATACAGCTGGTTGATTGGTAGTTTAACAAGCTACCAGTTGATACAGATTTACATCAAAGTTTCTAGAACCATCATCTAGAACAAAAGCATCATAAAATAACCACTATACTACAAAAATTGAAATTTAAAACATTTTTCAAGATGTATTTATTCATTTTATTAAAAAAAAGATTTTATTTATTCATGAGAAACACACATAGAGAAGGCAGAGACACAGGCAGAGGGAGAAGCGGCTCCATGCAGGGAGCCTGACGTGAGACTCAATCCTGGGTCTCCAGGATCACACCCTGGGCCGAAGGTGACGCTAAACCGCTGAGCCACCTGGGCGGGGCTGCCCATACTTATTCATTTTAGAGAGAGAAAGGGGATCTGGGGTGGAGGAAGAGAGAATCCCAAAGCAGACTCCCTGCTGAGTGCAGAGCCCAATGCAGGGCTTGGTCCCAGGAACCTGAGAACATGACCTGAACCAACCCAAGAGTTGGCTGCCTAACCAACTAAGTCACCCATGTGCCCGGAAATCTAAAACATTATTAACACTGAACACAATTGGTTCTCCTTCCTTGCTCTCTTAATGTCCCTAATAATTTTCCACTCAAGTGTTCAAATACTTTCCTAGAGGAAAATAGCTACTAGACTATCAGACTTGCTAAGTACCAACATGTTGTGGCTTTAAGAAAATCTATACTTAAAAATCTAAATTTTCACAACTAATTAGAGATTATTTTTATCATTACAAAAATATAGTGATAATGCTAATACTTATTAAGTTCTTATTATGTGCCAGGTACCGCTCTAAGCATTTTTTTAAATGTTAAAATAACAGGGTGCCTAGCTGGCTCAGTCAGAAGAACCTGCAACTCTTGATCTCAAGGTCATTAGTTCAAGCCCCATGTTAGGTGTAGAGATTACTTAAATGAGTAAATAAAAACTGAAATGTTAAAATGACGAACATTTATTGAGCATTTGCTTTGTAATGAAAAAGATTATTCCATTTAGTCTATCATTTCACCTAAGCATTTTAGATGGAGTAACAGATAAGGAAACTGAGGCACAACCAAAGTAATTTACTGGCACAGCTGTGAAGCAGTAGAGCTATATTTAAATCCAGAGGCCAATTCTTAACCATTTTATCAGCTTGCTCATGTTAATCATAATAGTGCTTTAGTCAACAGATATCTATCACAAGGCTATTAAGTGCCACTATCGGGGATTATGTTCTAAGTAGACAGTGACAAATAAGGCAAATATGGCTCTTGTTTTTGTGGTACTCATGATCTGTTGAACAATCCAAATGTGTAAACAAGTTATTCAGTGCAGTGTAAGCATCAGGGTACTAGGAAATCACTGGATTGGGTGAGAAGACACACAGCCTAGACCTGGAGGAGTAAGCAAAGTTTCTCACAAAAAGTGAGGTGTGAGTGAAAATCTAAAGGATAAGTATGAATTGGCCAAGAAAAGAGAAGGAGAGAATCAGGACTGAGGAGAGTATTTGTAAAAGCCCAGTGCTAAGAAAGCACATAATTCAGTGAGTCAAGGAAGTAAAAATGCTTGGTACAATTGGAGCAGGGAGGGATGTGAGCAATGTGTGAACAGTGAGATTGGAGAGAGAAACTAGAGCCAGATTTTGTAGTGACACACAAAGCATGTTAAAGGATGTTAGTATGTGGGAAATGGGGATCCATGAAAAAGTATCAGTGAGAGCATGTAGCTGAGGGGAAAGATTTGGCTTCATCCATTGACTTGCATCTCACAGGGAGATAATATCACCCAAGGAAGGGAGAAGACAGCGGCCTTTGGACCACCAACATTCTAGGGCTGGAAAGGGGAGGCGGAGCCCCCAGAAGAGACTTAGGAGATGTAAGAGGAAAACAATGAGAGGTGACTCAATTTACCCAAAATCACAAAGCTAGTTAAGTGGCAAACTCAGAATTCAAAATGTCTCTATCTGGGCAGCCCCGGTGGCAGTGGTTTGGCACCGCCTGCAGTCAGGGACGTGATCCTGGAGACCCTGGATCGAGTCCCGCATCGGGCTCCCTGCATGGAGCCTGCATCTCCCTCTGCCTGTGTCTCTGCCTCTCTCTCTCTCTGTCTCTATGAGTAAATAAATAAAAATCTTTTAAAAAATTAAAAAAAATGTCTCTATCTTTCTAAAGCCACATTCTTGACCTCTCCATCTCCTAAATATTGTTTCTCCTTACTACCTACAATTATGGTTGATATAAAAGATTTATTTATACATATTTTTCCAGTAGCTTATTTATACAAACCCCTCCCCCCAAAAAAACTTGTCAAGAAATTGGTTCACTGGATCCTTGAATTGCATTAAGGAAGCAAATTCATGAAGTGGCTTCTAGCTGCCTCCTATTCTCTTGTGTGCCCCACCATATCTTTGGCTTGGATATGCTTTCTTCTACCTTAGAGTGTTTCCTAGGGGGTATCCATGTATGGCCCCTGGGGAAATGCTTAGGATTTCTCCTCAGAGGCCCTCCCACGTGGCACCAGGGCACCTGTACAAATCCAGGAACCACTCAAGCATCCATAATTCTCCAAGGCACAAACCAAACATTACCAATAATCTCTTTCCCTACCACATGTGTGTCTTCTCCAAAAGACAGATTAAAGAAAACTCTGGCTGTTAATTAACTGTTTATTACTTTATTAAAGCAATAAATGCTCATATTAAAAATATGCATATAATTAAGTGCAGAATATACAACAGACATTGCTTTCAGAAGCCATGAAGTGAAAATAGATTCTTAGGGATGCCTGGGTGGTTCAGCGGTTGGGCACCTGCCCTCAGCTCAGGGTGTGATCCTAGAGTCCCAGGATCAAGTCCTGCGTTAGGCTTCCTGCATGGAGCCTGCTTGTCTCTCTGCCTGTGTCTCTGCCTCTTCTCTCCCTCTCTCTCTCTCTCTCTCTCATGAATAAATAAAATCTTTAAAAAAAAAAAAAAGAAAGAAAATAGATTCTTAAATTCTCCTGCCTGCCTGTCTCTTTCACCCCATTGCCTATAACCACATTCCCAGAAATACCATTGTTAATTTATTTTATATATCTCTATGTGCATTCTTCTACACACATATCAATATACAAAAAGGATCACATTATCTGCATTGTTCTGAGACCTGCTCCTTAAAACAAGTAGTAGTGGCCATCTCCTCATGTCAAGGTATGTAGCTGTACAGACTTGACTCTCTCCGCAGACCCACCCACCACATGAAGGTTCCAGTAGTTCTTTAACCAATCCTCCATTAGTGGCCATCTGTATTGTTTCTTGGCAGTTTGTGGGCCTTGCTTTTATTCTATAGAGCATGAGGGCCCCAGAAGAATATTGTTCGGCCTCAACTTTGGACTGAACACCTTTCTGAGTTTGGCATTGTTTGTCGTTGTGTTTTCTCGCTTTCTGGGCTTGCTGGATGCTCTCCTCTGCTGCTCCCTCTAATCAGACTACAACTCCATGTAAGCTATGTTTGTTTGTTGCTTTAAAGATCTCCTTACAGGGCCGAGGACTCTTTGGAGGAGGTAGGCTCAGCAAATAAACAAACTATTGTCCTAACTTTACATTCTTGTTCTAGAGGATTTTGTAACCACCAGAAGGAGTTCTCTTGTTATCTGGGAATCGACTTAAACCTCTGTATGTTTGAACTGCGTTTTTCATTTCCTTTCAAAGAGCACCCTGGACAGAGATAGACTGAATACATCTAAAGTGGAAGTATATCCGATAACTTCAAAGAGCTCATGTCTCCTACAGTCTGTTGGGAGGCCAAATTAGCTGGGGAAACAATTAGAGAGCAGTTGAGTGTCAATTATGGGTACCTCTGGGTACCGGAAGTTCAGGGAAGAGTTCTCTGCCTTCAAGGGGAGAGTGCTTGAGCTCTCTTGGGCTAGGAGGCAGGAGGTGACATTCAGAGAAGTCTAGGCAGAAGGTGGAAGGCTTTTCAAGTCCTTGGTTTATCCTTTTTGTTTAATCTGACCTCTTTTTCTCTTTTGTTTAGGATTTGCTGACCCACATGAGAACATTAGCTTGATGATTGCAAGGATCAAGGATATTCACTATTGAGTCCCCGCTTCCTGCAACAGTGCCTGGCACATCATGGATGGCTGATAGATAACAAGAACAAATGAATGAATGAGCAAAAATGACCATGGGGTGTGTGAGGAACTCTGAGAAGACTGGCCTATTTGGAAAGAAACGTGTCTCCTTGAGGAGTGAGGGACTCTCCAACAGACCAGCAGAGGGGCAACTGAGTGAGTCTGTGTGAGATTCAAACCACGGGGCGAGTGAACAGGGTAGCTGAACAGGATATGGGAGCCATTGACAACCACCAACGAAGACTGTATAGATTGCTATAGGGGACATGAACCTGAAATCAAATTACAGCACAAAGGGTAGCCCCGGTGGTCCAGCGGTTAACGCCACCTTCAGCCCAGGGAGTGATCCTGGAGACCTGGGATTGAGTCCCATGTTGGGCTCCCTGCATGGAACCTGCTTCTCCCTCTGCCTGTGTCTCTGCCTCTCTCTCACTCTCTCTCTCTCTGTGTCTCTCATGAATAAATAAATAAAATCTTCTAAAAAAAATAAATAAAGCACAAACAAACCAAGATTGATTTGCACTGTGCTTAATCAGCCAATAGTTATACTTAAAAACAAAAAGATTTGTTCAGTCCTTGTTAAGAATACAGTAAAATGTTAATGTGATTACAATACTTCTATTAATACCTACAATGATTTAAAAAAGAAAAGAAAAAAATACCTACAATGATTATATTCACCTTTTAAGCAGATAGGTTCATCACCTCATATTGAACCACTTGCTGACCAAAATATATTTTTTTATTGTTCTTTTTTACATAAGCTATTGTTTTGTAGGTCTCTCCATCTCATACTTGCACAATTGATTATTGGACCTAAATGCAGTGCTTCACATTCCTGACATATCCTATCTTATTGATTTTAGGCTATCTTTCACCTTATGGAATTCATTTTAAACCTTGAGCCTATCATCAATCACAGTTATTCCTTTTAGCTGGATGTAATCCATATATGTGATCTGCAATCCCCCAAGGATCTGGAGGCCTAGAGATCATTTCAAGAGCTCTAAGGGGCAGGGACTGTTGTTCACCAGCTGACAGGCCATCAGCCAAGTATAAGAAAGAAATGATGTGTGGCCCAAGGACTGAAGGTACATGGCACAGAAGGGTGGAGGGTGAGGGTGGATTTGGGAAAGGAGTAACTGCTGGAGCTCCAGATTAAAGCAAGCCAAGTCAGACTCTCCAGTGTAAACATCCCATAAAGGTTTTTTCTAAGAATAAGCATTTTAGAAGTAAAAGGGGGAAAAGTAGCTTGAGAGTTTTGAGGCAGGCAGGAAGGGGAAGGGGCATGTTGTTCCCTTTGGAAGCCAAACTGGGAGGGGGTGAGAGGGTGAGCCCCTCACTCCCTGATGGGCTGATGTCAACTTCCCTTAGAATCACGGGCTACTTTGAATCCCTTTCCCCTCTAGTTCTCAGGACTGCCCCACTTTGTGTTATAGGATGTTTCTCCCCACTTAGCCACTGTCAGGTTTTTCCCTGGAATTCTGCAGCACTGAGTCTCTTATGTACCCCTCCCATACTCCGCCTCTGCTGTAAAATCAATTACCCCTGGCTCACATCTCCAGTTATGGGTACATGTTCCATCTGCTGCCGGCATGCACACCCTTCGACCGCACCATTGCCCACTCCCCCACCCTACCCGCCCTTCCCATTAACGCTATCTCCTCAAGCAGCTCAGGAACACAGATGTTTTCACCCTGCTGCTCCAGCACACGGGTATTTTCCCAGTGTCTCTATGTGTATGCTCCAGGCACCGTCTCTCTGGGGAGGGAGAGAGTAAATGTTTTCATTCCAAACCCTCAGGGTCAGGTCTTGTTTGTCTAAACTGTGTTTGTTGCTGTAATTATCAGATTAGCTGATCTCTGGCAGCAAGTTGGGGGGCAGGGGAGGGAGGGGGAGTATTAACCCTTTGTAGGATGGTTGCTGTGCTCCAGCATGGGAATCCCATTGGGGGCAGCTGTCATTTCTCTTCTAACCTGGAAGATTTGGCTAGAATTCTTTTTGCCAACCCTAATAGGCCTCAGTAAGTCTCTGAGATAGTCCAACCATCCAATGGGCTCCACTGCTGGGATCCAAAAGGCATTTAGCAGAGATGCAGGGTTGAAAGGGCATCTCTCCCGGGATCTGCTGGGAAAAGAAAGAAAGGGAGCTTAAGGAGGATCTGGATAAGTAACTCAACAAAAGGATATGGGTGTCTCTGAGGCCGAATAAGGAAACCAGGAGTATGCATTGGATGGCTTCAGCTTGTCCACCCACCCCCTCCCCTTTAGCGTAAATGGAGAGAGACTACTCGGGCCCATTTAGGCTTGTTTTAGGATTTTCTGTTGTTACAAAGAATATCAAGATCATTTTTCATCACTTCTATTTAAAAAAAACAAAACAAAACAAAACAGCAACAACAACTCAACAGTCTCGCCTAGTAAAGCCATTCCCAAGCCTTTGTCATCAGACTCAAATGGCTGTTCATATCAAGGCTTTCTCAACTGCCCTCATCTCCCACCCTCAGCACCACTGAACTCTCTGGCCTCCAAAGATACCATAAACACAGAGATTCCTCTTTCCTCTCAACTCCCAAGAAGAACAACTCCTTTGCATTTTCTTTTTTTTTTCTTTTTTTATTTTTTTTTGCATTTTCATTATCTATTTTACAAATGAATAAATCTTGTCTCCTCAAACTAGTGTATGCTCTTTGAAGACAATAAGTATCCTTGAGCCCCACATGTTGCTCACCTGGTAGAGGACCTGAACATATAAATAGCAGCTGCTCAGTCAATACCTGCTGATGGCATTTTTCTAAATGTTTTTCCATTTCTCACCTCTGTTCCTTTCTGTTTTGTGTTTTACTCTTTTGTTAGTTTGATTATTAACAGATCATTTATTTCTAGAATGGCCCTCCAATTTATATTCATTAAGTTAGTTCCTCCTCTTCACTCCAAGCACACACACACACACACACACACACACACACACATAGATAGATAGAAGGAAACTAACATTTCCTGGATGTCTATATACTCAGCACTATGAAAACTATTCCATGTGCTTTTCAAATATCTTATTTGAAATTCACATTGGCTTGTGAGAGAAGTGCTATTGCATGGAAGGAAGTGGAAACCTAGAGAGTTAAATCACATACACAAGCTTCCACAATTGGAAGTGGTACAATGAAGATTCAGCCCCAGGCATATGTGACCCACATATCAATACAAACCCCATATTTCTAGTTAGGAAGTGGAGAAAAGTTCAGGTAATTAAGGAAAACACACTTTTGCCCAAAACCTAACAAAAAATCAACCAGTCTCTCTTCAGTATATTTTCCCAACAAATACAACTATATCTATATTAAAAACAAAAGAAGCTCAAACCCAATAAACATTCTGAACAATAATTCTGTACAATGAAATAATTTGGGAATAGCCTTAGCAGGAGTTATAAGTTAAATTTGGGTCATCTGCCCATGCCTATGCTGTCATTATTTGAAGGCAAATATTATCTTAAAATATTCTATGTAGCCCACACACTGATGCACCAAACACACTGGAAAAAAAAAAAAAAGCAGCTGCTGACATCCTGAGAGGACAAGATCTTTCCTCTTAATGAATGCTGCCAGACCTGGTTCCAAATGTGGATTGGACATAGACAGAGGTTCTTGGGAAGAAATGTTCACAACCAGAACTGGGCAGGAGTTTCCATATTGTGCTCCTCAGCTATCCCAGAAGCAAAATCTAGATGGATTTCTCTGGAAGCAAACAGCCAGGGATCCTCTTACTTCTCTCCTGCCTGAGAGGTGTTCTGTTCAACATGCAGCAAGCTGAGATACTATCCATTTCCTTTTCTACCCAAAGGCCTCCTCTCCCTAACACCCACTCTCCCACTGCTTCTTGTATCCTTCAGCACAAGCCACAAAAGGAAAAAGATCCAGCAGATCTTGAACAGGTCAAGTGAACTCTGTTTGTCAGTTGTTCTGGTAAGAGTCAATGGAAGTGAGGTTGAAACGACCGTTTTGTTCCCAAGCCAGAAATCTCACTCTCACTTGGGGAGAAACTCACTTGGCTACATTAGAAAAGTTTTTAAGTAGACTGGGAAATGAGATGATACAAGTGCTGGAAGGGAATTCAAAGAAAGGCTTATTTTAAAAGATAAGAAGGCAGGAAAAATAAAAAGGCGATTTTGGCACCTTATGGCAGAGTGCTAGCCACATGGAGAGCAAAATGAGGCAGAGTCTTTCAACAAAAGCATCTCAGGTTCCTAAAATACCTTACTTGATCCTGGCTCTGAATGGTGAGCTCGCTGTTATTAAGACATTTGAGATCCCCGTCTACTACTCGTAGCTGTGTGACCTAAGGCAAGGCACCTACCCTCTCTGGTATTTATCTGCAAAGTTGGGGTTTAGACAGGATGGCATGTAGATTCCTTCTCTCGTTGATGTGGCATTATATTCTAGACCCCTTTAGGAAAGCAAATGGAAAAGTTATTTAGAGAAATCATATTTTCTTGATTTAATGTATACAAAATGCTTAGAATAATGCCTGGCACGTAGCAAGTCTATAGAAGTGTTAGCTGTTATTATTATTATGCCCAGTGATGAGGCTAATGAGGGTGAATCCACCCACTACAAATACATTTTTATCTCTACATCGGTAAATTTCAAAAAGACAAATAATCCAGTGTTCTGATAACACTGGAAAGCCCTTTCTCTTGCAAAGAACTCAATGGAAAGGGAATGACCTGTGGCTACTGAAAATTAAGAATAACTGTCACTCATGGAGGGATAGTTTACTAAGCAAACCACCACCACGACCAAACATGAGAACGTTTTCTTTGAAAATTCAGCTTTCTTACTTGGCCATGAAAGGAAATCAGGCTATCTTGGAAAGTAGTGAGGGACCCCTTCAATGGATTCAGGGATGCAGATATTAGGCAACAGGGTGGACCACATTGACTTTGAAGAACTTTCTGCAGAAGTCCCCATAATTCCAAAGTAAAGTCGACCAAGAATTACAAAGTGTCCCAATGCCTGTGGGCTATAAAGTAGCTGAGGCTGAGTTTCAACCACAACACTTCATCCCATAAGAGCATAATATCAGTGGTATAACATTGGCCTGGCACATCTTGCATCTTAAACAGTGAAGCTGCATCTTCTAAACCCTTAGCTGAAATGTGATTCGTGGAACACAGTACTGAACAAAATCCTAGTGTGTTCTCTCTTGTCAATGCTGAGACTGAAAACTGAAAGCACTAAGGGAATAACAGAGCCATACAGTAAGAGAAGGGCCAGAACCCAGAGCTCTGGATTTTTCATAGCTCTTCCCCTCTATGAAGAGATGGAGTTGTCCTGGGCTGAAGATGAATGGAAACTCCTATGTGGCATTAGAGCAAGATGAATGGCTAGTAAGACAGAAAAGGAAATAAATAACCAGAACAGAAGGGCAAAAGGGCAGGAGATAGAGAGTTGGAGAGGCAGAGGGGGAGAAAGTAAGGAAGTGAAGGGACTTTTTTTTTTTTAAGTTTGTACTCAAAATAAAAGAGATGGAGAGAGACATTTCAAAAGGAAAAGGATTGCAAAGAAAGATGGTAATATGCATCAAGTACTAAGAAATCCAAGCAGGAGAAAGTGATTAGAGTAAAAAGAAATAAAGAAGTCTATTATAATTTAACCTAGGTTATCTGGTGAGAATATCCAAAGGAGATGACCACTGTCTTTGCAAGAGATTCTCAGCCAGAAACCTTACGACTGGGAGAAGAGATGGCCTGTCTACTCCCCAGGGGTCTCAGCCTACCCAACACAACATCAATCCATTGTCGATATGGTACCAAGAGGCAAAGCTTCTGTGGAACCACCTTAGTGCCTTTACTCCACCTCTCTTTGGAGGGCTCTCTTCCTCCCTCATTTCACCTCTCTCCTGTTCCCTGTTCCCTTCTTTTTTTTTTTTTTTTTTTAGCTTTATTCATTCATGAGAGACACACAGAGAGAGGTAGAGACATGGGCAGAGGGAGGAGCAGAGTCCTCACAGGGAACTTGATGTGGGACTCGATCCTGGGATCCTGGGATCACGACCTGAGCCAAAGGCAGATGCTCAACTGCTGAGCCACCCAGGTTCCTGTTCCCTTCTTGACATCAGTTACCACTCCTTGCTGACTGTAGGGTGGTTGATCTGGAGAACCTTTAATGCCTTCCAAAATTCTCTATTTTTGTTCTTCTATTTCTTTCTTCTTTCTATCAATGCTGTCTTCTTTATTGGCATCTGGGGCTCAGGGAATAAAGTGATGATACGCCTGGGGGCAGTGACAACTCACATGACAGCTTAGCTGTATTGCTGTTGCTCAGCTCTTTTTCTCTGGTGGAAAAACCTGAGTTTATTCCAGAGAGGTTGCTTGTTATCAGGTATTAGTCACCCCTAGAGGCAGAAGCCATGTTTCCAAACTGCTGTTATTTTATTAACAACAATAACAATGATGAACTAAGTAATTTAATGGAGTACTTTAAGGTAAAACCATAGACCCTGCCTTTGAGGAGCTCACAAACTGGAAGTGGTAGCCCAATAGTGATCATCACCACCTGGTATTGAGCACCAAGGTGCTGGGTACAAGACTGAGCATGTGACAGCCATCACGGTATTTAATCCTCAGAACATCCCAGTGAGGCAGGTGCTGCTGTTATCCCCACTCTATGGATGAGGAAGTGGAAACCTAAAGATTAAATGACTCGCCAAGATCATTCAACCTGTGACAGACTGGGATTCGAATATGCTTGGAGGCACTTTACTAGACTGTTTTGGAGAGTCCCCTTTCTGCACCAACCAGAATCCATTTAGTTACTCAAGATTGACTGCAAGAGGAGTGAGGTCCTCGGATTCATCTCACGCCTATTTCAACACCCATTTCGAGGATTCATGCTTGAGAGCCACTCCCGGGAGCCCTTTCTTACTGTGTCACCTGTGATCCAACCTGCTTTAACCTGTCTGTTCTCTTACTTGTCTGAACCTGCAGATGCCCACACTGAGGGATCCTTGGCCCAGGCTCCCCTTCTCTCTTCCCCCCCTCTACCGATCCATTCACAATCCTAACTACATCAAGCCTTCCCAGTAGTGGTGATATTATCCTTAACACTGTACATGCCTCTGACCTTTGCGGCTTCTACTTGTTGCTTGTCCTTTTCACAAATTAAATGAATGACTGAATCAAGAGGTGTAAAGCTCCTTCAAGACGTGAAGTCCTGCTCTAGAGAATCTTGTCCCCCAGTCCAAGGCATATCTTCTTTACAAGTCATTTCTGCCCAGAGCAACAGTCCAATAAAAACCTTCTCCTGGGCTGTATGCTAATTTCGAATTTGAAATCCCCAGTTGAGAGATTATCTGCAAAGCATTCGTGCAACCAGGATTTGGGAATAGAAGAGGACAGAAATGTTTTCATATAAAAGCTATTAATATGGTTATGATAAGTCACACTATTAGTTTTTACTTCTCAACCAATACTTTTTTAGCCCAGTTTGAGGATTACACTCGTCTGAAAACAATAAAGTAATATTAAGTATTATAATTCAGACTTTTATTTTTTTAGATCAACCTCCTCATTCCTCCTATTCCCCCCTCCCTGCCTTCCCCACTTCCTCCGGGCATCCAAAATGGTACAACCTATATGAATAGGGCCAGGCATCCTATAAATACTCAGTAAATATTAACCAACTGACTGTCTAAATGAATTAATCTATTAGCTTTTGGTATAAATGCTTTTTCTGTCTCTCAAATTCAGATCATTTCCTCTCCTTTCACTAACATGGGCATTCATGCATTCAATTCAAACAGTTGTTTACTTAGGGCTGTTATGGCCTCCACAAATGTGCAGCTTGGTAATGGTACAAGACAGTACAAGGACAGATACTCATATGAGGGCCACTGCAATAGGGAAATGGAAAGAATGTGGACCTTGACCACAGCAGACCTGTGTTTTAAATTGCTTCATCAGTATAGCTGGAGCCCTGACACCTGGTGCACAGGGTCATTGGTAATAGTGAACATTTGGGGATGTGATTGAGGGCTGTGTGCATTTACTTCTTCAATCTTCCCCAAAACCCAATGTGAGAGGAAAATGGGACATGAATGATTTGCCCAACCTGAGGTCTCACCACTAGTGGTGGACACCACGGGAATCTGAACACACTCTTAACTCTTCCTTACAACTCCCTGTCTGTGGGCATGCCCTCATACTACATGCTCCTCTCACACCAGCACTCAATATGTTGGTTTCCTTTGCCACCACCACCACCCCTAGAAGAAGGCAGTGGGTTCCAGGTATCATGTCACTTTAATGTTAAACAGATGTGAAGGTTCTGGCTGTAGTAGCAATGGTCCGTTTGGCCCCCAGACCCACCGTTGGCCCAGGAGGGATGAAGGAGTGGGAATTCGACTTCCTTCCCCTTGAGGAGATCTGGGAGTGCAGATGGGGAATGGAACTATGGTCAGATCCACCCCCAGCCACTCTGGAAGGACTCCGTTACATTATGAGAAAGGTCCCCCTTTTGTCAATACATCTATGCTGATGCTTTTGTCTTTCCTGCTTGCAATTTGGTTTGGTTTCATCTTACATTCACAGTAAATGTGCTCTCCTTGTTTCTGCTCAAAACAAGGAAGAAGGGGATTTGTGAGTCTACCCAGGCTGGCTCAAGGAGGGGATCGAAGTATCTTTTGGGTTAGGTGTGGTGGTGGCTGCTGGAGAACTGGGGTGAGAGGGGATGCCAGGAACTGGACAGCTAGAGAGGGGAGACCAAGGCTATGAGTCAGAAAGCTGTGATGGCTCATCTCCTATTGCAGGGGATTCTACTGCCAGCTCTCACTAGCAGGCTTTTTCAATCCCCCACAGAAGATAGTATTCCAAGGGTGAGAAATAGAGATATCTAATGTCTTGGAGTAGAAGGAAAAGACAGGTTGCAGGAAGTATAGTATAGAAAAAAAAGACATTCCAGGGGCACCTGGATACCTCAGTGGTTGAGCATCTGTCTTTGGCTCAAGTCCTGATCCTGGGGTCCTGGGACTGAGTCCTGCATCAGGCTCTTCCTCTCTCTGTATTTCTCGTAATAAATAAGTAAAATCTTAAAAAAAAAAAAAAAGAAGAAGAAGAAGAAGAAGAAAGAAAAGAAAAAGAAAAAGAAAAAAGAAAGGTATTCCAAAGCTTTGGAGCCAAAGACACCACCTGTAAGATTTGATTAAGTCACCTAAGCTCTCTGAGTGCCCCTGTGTATAATGATGTTGATGTATCACCTCTTAGGGGAGCTGGGCAACCCTGTGAAATTATGTTCATAATGGGCCTAGCAAAGGAAGTGACCCTTGAGCGAGAGACTAGGGAAAAATGCAACATTCAGGCTACAGCCCCAGTAAGTGGTAGAATTTGGCTTTTGCTGAATCCTATGCAAAATGTGGTTAGGCAAAAATTAACAGCTACAAAAAAAGTTGCAAAAGAACTCTGTTGTTGGAGAGGAGAAAAATGGAAAGGCACATTTTAGGAAAAAAAAATTGTAAATCTAGAAAAAAATCTAGAGTACCTCAATAGAAATTCTAAATTTAACCATAAAAGAACAGTCCAGATGCCTGAGGTGGGAAACCATCTTGCTGGCCATTCAAGTAAGATGTTGATAATGGAAATAGAAAAGGCTTTTAAAGAATGATGGTGAAAATAAGGTTAAAGAAAGGAAAGCCCATGTGTGACTCTTTTTTTATTAAACTGTGGTCAAATACATATAACACTTTCCATCTTAACCATTTTTAAGCATACAGTTCAATTGTGGGTAAGTACTTTCCCATTGTCGTGTAACCGTTGCCACTGCCCATCTCCCAAACTCTTCATCTTGCCAAACTAAAACTCTGTCTCCATTAAACACTAATTCCCCTTCTGTCCTCCCCCAGCCACTGGCACCCACCTCACTATTCTCCAACTCTGTGAATTTGACCATACCAGCTACCTCATAGGTGGAATCATACAGTATGTGTACTTTTGTGACTGGCTTATTTCACTTAGTATAATGGGCTCCCAACTCTTAAACTATATATATATATATATATATATTCTAAAAATCATTTGTAAAGTGATATAAATAAACTAAAAACTCAGATCCTACCAGGCTGGCATGATACAATGCCAATTTGAGTATGGAAGAAAAATGAAGATGGCTCTTCCCAGACCTGGAGGAAGGAGTGGATGCAGATGAAGTATGGACCCAGTGAAACCCCAAATGCAGTTCTGGGAACCAGAGACGTCTGTCCCTTTCTTGAATTCCTGTGTGTTGCCACAACAAAAGAGTCCAGTGGGGTGTTGACCTCATATTCATAACATTTCCCTTTATGCTTCCTGTAGGATCCGTCTCATTATTACCCCTTCCCAGCATGTACATTCTAGCTCGTAATTAACAGGTAGATGGTCAGTTAAATAGATCATATTTACTTAGAACTTCCCATGTACCAGCCATAGCCAACAGTTTAAAGTGTATAGTTGTGGGGAATTTTAAAAGATTTTATTTATTTATTCATGAGAGATATACAGAGAGAGGCAGAAACATAAGCAGAGGGAGAAGCAGGGGAGTCTGGGGGGAGCCTGATGCGGGACTTGATCCCAGGATTCTGGGATCATGACCTGAACCGAAGGCAGATGCTCAACCACTAAACCACCCAGGCTTCCCTAAAGTGGATAATTTTAAAGAGGAAATGATAGTGGGCACCCATAGTCATCTCCCATCTTTTCTTCTTTCCTTCTCAGATTATGAAGCAGCTGTGGAATTTGGAAGGGCTGAATCTACCTTAGCTCTTGGAATGAATTTTGGTTTAAGTGAATCAGTAAAGTCCTTCACACTAGCCACAGTGATTGGTCCATGCCACAATTCCAGCTAATGAGACATGCTCACATAGGTGAACCTGGAAGCACAAAATCTCAAACATCCCACATTGAGAGAATAAGGAGTCTTAGTATGAAGGCAACACTATGGACATCAAAGTCCTTGATGACATGGCTCAGGCTCTGGCTCACCTAATCCTGAGGTTTACCCTAATTTCCTTCCAGTTATCTGGGCCAACAAATACATTTTATTGTTTAAGCCCCTTGAATTGGGTCTGTTACCTTCAACACCAGCTCTGATTCATTGGTTGCTTAAAAAACTGTATTAAGAAGTAAAAAACAAAAAAATCACTCAATGGGAAACATTGTAGTGATTGATTAGGGATGCCTGCCACAAGTATAGAAAGTGAGGACAGCAGCACATGTGCTGTCACTGGCCACCCTTGGTTTACAGGTTTAAGATGAGTCAATTCTTAAATAGACAGCAAATATTAAAAGTTGGAAGATTCCCAGAAAAATCTCAAATGTGGGGGTTTTCATCCTGGGGGTCTTGGATCCCTGGGGCATTGATAAAATCAGTAAAAATGACTTACGTCTTATTTTTTAATAGTATGGAGGGCTAACTCCTCATCTCTGAGGGGGCTGACTAGCTTAACTAAATGTCAAGTTTCTTTTCTTTTAGATAGAATAGTACCCAAATTCATGGACCCAAGGTGTATCACACTAGTCACTGTGACTTAAATTTATAAAAATCACAGAAATTTTGGGAATATCATTGGTCAACCTGACAGTCCAGCATTGAACCCATGAGTAATTGTGGACATGAAGACAGCAAAGGCCTAAGATGAGTGATTGCAGGGAGTAATGCTTAAAAAAAAAAAAAAAATCTTAGTAATTAAGAGGTTAGGAATCACTGTCCTAATGAAATCTGACATCAATCTTAATGTAACTGCTTCAAATTCTACCCCATATTGCTGAGAATTCTAGGGGTTTCAGATTTAGATGACTCCATGAGTTTATTTCAAAATACCTACTTCTATCTTAGTAGGTGTTACTTGAGTTTTTTTTTTTAATAGCAAATAGCTTTCATTAAATGATTAAATGTCTTTTTGTTGGGAAATTCTAAAGGGTTCAACACTGTGTACATGCACTGCATTTAAGCTTTTAGGAATTTATTTTACCACTTTGGTCCTTTCAGTTTGCTTGAAAGCAGGCCCTCTTGGGTGAAAGGCCCAGATGGCATTTAAAAGCTGTCAATTTCTTTAGGCAACTAGACTTCCTGGCTGAGTAGAGGATGTTTGTTTAGTTTTGGTCATGTCCTATTGTGCTACAAGAAGCTACATGACATCAATAAAAGATGTAGTCATTAAGTATTTTTGGATTTTCTTATTCTATGTTTTATTTTTCCTAGGTTTCCTTAGGGCCCACCATTTATTTCTATATTCTGAGTTTCCCTTGCTACTGAACTCTGACATTTTAACTACTAACCATTGAGCAAGGGCCTACAAGACAGGTAACAATGTCAGAGAAAATCTGCCATAGAGAGTGACACAAGTGGGGCTGGGGTGGCCTTTACGGGACTTGAGCATAGAGGAGATTACAGGCTCCTGGGTGTCTCCTAAAAGCAGGAGTAAGGTGGTTCCAGTAATAAGGGGTCTCTCTATTGGTATTTCCCTGCTCCACTCTCTTTTCCTCATTCTCTTAAATTTTTCCCTTCTCACTTTGCATTGTTCTCATTTCCTTTCCCCTTTGTGTTTCTCTTCTATCTCTTTTTTCTAATTTTCCTTCCATTCTCCTGCTCTCTTGTCCTCTTCTTTTCCTCTTCCCCCATCCCTTCTTTACTGTCCTATCGCCCATTCTCTGCCCTTTCTGTGAAAACTCTTTTCCACTTATGGCATCAGACTGTGGCTCCTAAAGAATGTTTTCCACCAAAGGCTAGCTAGATCCATGAGATATCCTGGGGAAAATAAGAAAGATGAGAAGTGGGGCTGGATCTGTGCTTAAGTAAGCTCAGAAACCACTGCATACCACTATACCTTGGAGCTTCAGCATCCCTCAGTAGCATTTTGAAGGAGAAATCCTGCTGTGAAGAAACTGGTCTAACCAGGTTCATACCGCTCTTCCCCAAACCTCCTTGATCCTGGTCTCTTTTTCCTCCAAATAAATGAATTTCACTGAGAATACAATTTGGGAATCTTCCCATGGTATTGAGCCTCTTTTCTTTCTTTTTTTTTTTTAAGATTTTATTTATTCATGAGAGACACACACAGAGAGAGAGAGAGAGAGAGGCAGAGACACAGGCAGAGGGAGAAGCAGGCTCCACGCAGGTAGCCCGACATGGGACCCAATCCCGGGTCTCCAGGATCACACCTGGGCTGAAGGCAGGTGCTAAACTGCTGAGCCACCCGGCTGCCCAAGCCTCTTTTCTTGACTCACCCTGAGGCTTCAGAGAACTGAGCTCATCCAGCCTTGCCTGACGTCAAAGAGTCCTCTCACCCGTCAGACCCTTAAGGCCATCACAACCAGGGTGTCCTTTCCTGTCTGTCTCCCTCACTGCCCAATGTTGCTGTCACTCACGACCACCCACCACCTAGACGTGAAGAAGTTCCATACAGCTCACCTCTCATGTTAAATGTTGAGGTTGATTCATTTTTGGTTTTTGCCTAACAATTGTCAGAAATGGTTTTTAAAGGATAATAGGCAGCAGTAACAAGCAAGATAAGGTTTTGATTTCCTGCTGGTGGCACTGTAAGCTGGTATAATCATTTCAGAGGGCAATTTGATAATATGTAGCCAAAGTCTCAAAATGCTACTTTAGGGACTCTATCCTAAGAAAATAATTAAGGATGTAAGCAAAGATTTAGCTACCAGATTTGTTTATTGGAGTGTTGTTTGTAATCTTACAAACTTGGAAGTAAGCCTAACATCTGACAGCAGGAGTCTGGTTGAGCATACTGTGGCATATTCAAATGGTGGGCATGATGTATCCCTTACAAGTAGAGTTGTAGGGGAGTATAAAATAGATGCCCCAAATTAATTCCACATAAAAAATATAGATACACACATACATATGCAGTGTGAACCCATTTTTGTAAAATCAGCATTCATGAGTGGGATATGTACATATAAATATGTAAAAGCTGGAAAGAATATTCACCAAAATTTAGCAGTAATTATCTCTTAATGGATAGTGGGATTTCAGCAGCTTCTTGTTGATCTGTGCTTTCTGATTTTTACATAAAAAAGCATATGCTTTTTGTTTATTAGAAGGAAACAGTAAGTTAGAAAAATGAATGAAACTAGTTGGTGATCCTATACACGCTTTGCTACGATCTGAAATCCCAGCTGACTCCAAATAGGGTCCTGTCAACACCAACTGGGCCTTTTCTGTCTCCTGGGGGTAAAGTGCTCCATAAGGAAGGTCTAAGACAATGTCAACCTTCCCTCTGCTATCTGAGGAGATCTGGATACAAGAGCAGGCTTCTATGTGGTGATGCTGCAATTTACTGGGAAAAAAAAAAAAGATCAACACATCCCACCATCTATTTATTTAATATTAAAAATAATATTTCACTGAGTTTGGCTGGCGTCAGCTAGAGCAGTTACTCATACAGGAATTCAAACAAAAGCAGCATTGGCCCTGAGCCAGTGGGCTGGTGCTGGGTGGTCCATGTCCGTCCTTAGCTCAGAGGAGCTCCTACTAGCTTTCAGACCTGCCTTGCGTTGGGAAGATGATGTATTCATTTATTTATTAGAAATGTTTTAACAGGAAATGCTAATAGTTTGCATTTAGGGAGAATTGCCTGGGACAGCTGGAGGCACCCAGCAGACATGGCTGGGAAGGAGATTGCTGCTTTTAGCCTTGGAGTCAGATCAGGGCCTGTTGTAAGAGTCTACACTGCAGCCCAGCACACCACATTAGCCCAGAAGATCCTGGTTGCTCTGCTTCAGGACAGAAGAGGAAGGAGCAGGGCCATTCTCTTAGTTGCCCTGTTTTCCTTCTCTGTTTGCCATTTGTTTCTAGGAACCCACAGATGTGTTTTTGATGTGGCTGTGAGCATAGATGCTGACTCTTGCATCTATGAACGGGCCCTGTGTACACAGACCTCCACGTGGGAGTGTGCAAGCTGAGGTGTAAGCAAGTATCCATGTAACTCGAACCCACTTTTAGTGTGGCTGTGGGCTGGTGGAGTCATGTGTGCGTTCAGGGGTCATATGTGTACATCCTTTCTATGTGTGAGGAGGGGTGAGAGACAAGTGTTTGCAGGGGATTTCAGGCATGTCCTTGAGCTCCAGAGTTGGATTCCAATGTTGGATCACATTCGTGGGTAATTCTGTGGTGCCTAGAGACAAAAGGAAATACAGAGGGCAGTATAAACCGAGGACAAATGTATGTGCCTGAGAGGAACACGAGCACATTTGAGTATTTTTAAAAATCCTCTTGCAGCTGTTTTGGAAGAGTATAGAACTGTACTCATGGGGGGGAGGGTATGGTTACAGAGCCGTGTGGAATGGGGTCCAATGTGTAACCCAGTCTGGCCAGACAAAAGCGCTGTTCCTGTGTTTCCAGATAACAATGGAGGTGAAGCCTGACCCTGGAAACCAGTCAAGATTCCCGGAGATAAACCCTCGGGCAGCGAGAACACTGTCAATGAAAAGAAACTGACCTTTTGCCTTCTGGAGTCACAGAATTCCCACAAATGCTATGTCCTCATCAGCTCTGGCAGGCTCACCACCACAGCCCCAGACGTCGACGCCAGTTCATAAACAGCACTGAGGGTGCTGCTGGAAGCTCTGAGGAGGGGGCTGTGCGAAAAGTCAGGCCTCTCCACCTCCGGCACCAGAAAACAGGATGGCCCCCACCTCAATTTTCTTCTAGAGGTTTACCTTCCCTCTGGGCTCACAAGGCTATGAGAGAGCCCCCTAAGGCTTCTCCTCTGCCCCTGTGGCCTGAAGTGCCAGAGTATTCTTTGATGGCTTTGCGAAGCTGGCCCTGGAAGGGGGGTCCTGCCTTTCTCAGGATGGCCCATAGGCCTCATGATTCAAAATTGGGAGAGTGGATACACAGAGACAAGCCAGGAGGAAAGGAGAACAAAGGACAGGGGCTCTGGGGCTGACTCTGCTGAGAGTTTCAGGTCAGGAGAAATGGAAGGTGAGGGGTGAGAGAATGAGACGCTCCAGGGCTAATGAAATGTAGGAATTTTTGAGAAGAAGAAAGCAATGCTTCAGAATTGTTCCTAAAGCTTATGAATTGTATGCCTCTTAACTTTCTGGGAGAAAGGCAAGCAAAACTCTTAATTAGTTTTAAAATAGATCTGTTTGCTAGAATTTCTTCAGTTCATTGTTGCTCTGAGACTGGGTCACGGGGATGTTCAGCTTCTATCTGGGTTCAACACAACACCCCTTCCTCCTCATTTGCCACATCTAAACAGTTGCCAAACCTGGTGATCTTCTCCCTTCCAGGCTTACCACTCTCTACTGCCAGCAACACTGTACACACTAACCTGATTTCCTCGTATCGCGAACTTTTTTTTGACTTTGGTTTCAGCACCTTCTCTTTCCTACACCCAGAATCATTGCCCATTTTCCATTGTTTTAAGTTCTTTCTTTGCTTCAAAGCCCAGCTCATCTTCCACTGTCTCAAGGAGACCTTCCCTCTTAATGCTCTGTAGTCCACAATCCCTCCTGCTCTGGCATATGCAATTCTCAAAACAATAATAATAACAATAATGATATCAATAACTAATGTTATATTGAGCTCATTATGTGCAGACACTCTTCTAAGTCCTTTGCACAGATAATTTTAATTCTTATAACAACCCTGCAAAGCAGTACTGCGTGAGTTAAGACAGGAAGGATAGTGACTTTCCCAAGTTTATGCAACTATCATCGTCTCAGCTAGGACTTGAATCCAGGCCCCAGAGTATCTGCCTTACTTCTATAGAAGTAAGTGCACTTACACTTTCATACTTCAGTACATGCCTGAAATGTCCTTGTCATTCCTCTATGTCTACAGGCAGTTTTCATTTGCTCCTCCAAATTTTGCACCTCCCCCCATTCAACACTGTCAAATAAGTGCTTGTGCTTCACTATCGTCAGATTTACATAGTTACTTAGCAATTCCCACTGGTATCCAAATAGAAGACATCAGCGTGTGCATGTGCAGGAGTCTGACTTACAGAGATCCACTTTAGGTTGAAGTCTTTAGGGACACTTAATCTAAGAGCAGGGAGCGTGTGTTTATAAATCTTACCTTTAAGTTTCATCTTCTTCTTCATAATGTCTTTGACGTGTCAGCTGTAAAGCAAACCACAGAATGGCCAGACTTGAGTGAGGCAAAGATTTAATGCTGCTGCTCTAGTTCAAGTGGCTGTACCTAGAACTACAGTTGTGTTTTGCCAGTCATCGTGAAGTACACACACAGTGATTTAATGCAGCTTGGTTTATATTCAGAGGCTGCTCTAGTCTAACATCTTGGAGTGAGCAGTGGGGTTGCAATAAAAGTAAAGGGCAATTCACTTGGTCAGGAATAGTTTTCAGGTGAAGAAAACTGTAGTTTTGGTTGAGAAATACATAAATCAATTCTTTTTAATTCTTTTAAACATATAAAGAAATTTTAGGAGAGAAGCATGCTTTAAAACTCAAATGCAAGGATGCCTGGGTGGCTCAGCGATTGAACGTCTGCCTTTGGCTCAGGGCATGGTCCCAGTCCAGGGATCTAGTCCCGCATTGGGCTCCCTGTGGGAAGCCTGCTTCTCCCTCTGCCTATGCCTCTGCTTCTCTCTGTGTCTCTCATAAATAAATAAATAAATAAATAAATAAATAAATAAATAAAATCTTAAAAAAAAAAAAAAAACTTAAATGCAGACTTCAAATTCTGGCCAAGATAATCAGAACTGGTTTCTCCCATCTGAACCCAAAAAGTTGACAAAACATCTGAAACACAGTTTGAAAGGTACCAGGTATTAAGCAAAAGATAGTGATCCCTGCCAGATGTGAAACAAATGAAGTAAGCACTACAATTGTCCCAGCTTACTGCCTTGAGTTTGCAGGTCATGGTGCAGAGAGGGAGAGCCCAGGCAGAGCCAGGCAAACTCAGTGACTTGAGAATACAAAGCTGAGAGCCTGAGGAGACTAAGGCAGCTAGCACAGAGTATAAGAAAGGAGAGAACGACACGGAGAGAGGAAGTTCTGGAGGTTTGCAGAGGGTTCTCACTTGGGTATTCAGCTGAGGACCAATCAGCACATACATGAAGGAAATTATTTGAGGTCAGAGAAGAACCATCCAAAAAGATTAGGGGTAATTGACTGGTGCTCCCATAGGGCTGGGAACTGTGTCTTTCCTCATCAACTGTACTTGAAAACCTCAAGATTCATGAGGGGTGGGATGGAAAGTTGAGGGTGGGAGGCATAGAGTATCCAGAAGGGTATTGCCTCAGTAGTAAGGACTAATTAGTCCTAGCCTGAACACTACTCCAGTCCTGACTAACAAATCTTAAAAACAATACCCAAAGGATTAAACTATTCCAGATGATTTAACCAAATCCTAGAACAAAGCTCCAGAATATTTATAGGTATACAGAAATATTCAGCTCCCAACAAAATAAAATCCAAATGCCTAGAACCCAATAAAAAAATTCCTAGCCAAAAAAAAAAAAAAAATCCTAGCCATGCAAAAGAGCAAAAGAAAGTACAATCCACAGTGAGGAGATGAGACAGCCAATTGGAACTGGTACAAGACAGATACAGATGTTAGATTGAGCAGAGAAGGACATTAAAACAGTTGGAGCTGTGTTACACACATTTCAAAAATTAAGACATGAAAGATCTATTTCTTTAAGGAAACAAATACCATTTGTTTTATTTCTAATATGCTTAAAAAGAACATGTTTTCAAAATAGACTACAGGGATGAACAATATTTTACTTTTCCCAAAAATATTTTGACATTATGTTAGTAGACCTCGTGTATTATCTTTTTGCTCTATAATCTATTTTGTGTTTTGCTGTGGACTTTTTTATTGTGGCAAAAATGCATAACATAAAATTTACCATGTTAATGATTTCTAAGGATCCAGTTCAGTAGTGTTAAACACATTCACATTGTTTTAGAATCAATATCCAGAACCCCTTTGTCTTGCAAAACTAACATTCTACGCTGATTAAACAACAATTCTCCATTTCTTCCTCCCTCCTGTTCCTGGCAGCCACCATTCTACTTTATGTTTTTTTAAACCTGGCTACTCAAGATACCTCATAAAAGTGGAATCAGACAGTATTTGTCTTTTTGTGATTTATTTTACTGAGCATAATGTCTAAAAGTTTCATCCATGTTGTAGCATGTGTCAGAATTTCCTTCCTTTTTAAAGTTGAATAATATTCCACTTACATATATACTACATTTTGTTTATCCATTCATCCATAGATAGACATTTGGGTTTCTTCCCCCTCATGGCTATTATGAATAATGCTGCCATGAACATGAGTGTGCAAATATCTCTTTGAGATCCTGCTTTCAATTCTTTTAAATATATACCCAGAAATGCAATTGCTGTATCCTATGCTAATTCTATTTTTAATTTTTTTAAGAACTGCCTCACTATTTTCCATAGCAGCTACATCATTTTACATCCCCACCAACAGTGCATGAGGGTTCCAATTTCAACAGATCTTTACCAACAACTATTTTCTGTTGTTGCTTTTTTATAATAACTAACCTAATGAATGTGAGGTGATGTCTCATTGTGGTTTTAACTCACAATGATTAGTGATGTTGGGCATTTTCATATGCTTATTGGCTATTTGTATATCATCATCTCTGGAGAAATGTTTATAAGTCTTTTGACCACTTTTTGATTGGGTTGTTTGTTTTTTGTTGTTGTTGAGTTGTAGGAGGAACATACATTTTGAAAAGAAAAAGATTTAAATCACATTTTAGACATGAAAATGGCAATGTGTGAGATGAAAAAAGACATTCAATCAGATTAATGGAATGTTAGACATGGGGTAAAGATTAGGGACCACAAAAATAGAGCAATAGAACTATCCAAAATAAAAAAAGAAAGAAAATATGGTAATATGGAAAACAGTACAGAGATTCCTCAAAGAGTTAAAAATAGAACTACCCTATCATCCAGCAATTGCACTACTAGGCATTTATCCAAAGGATACAAACATAATGATTTGAATGGGCACATGCATCCCAATGTTTATAGCAACAATGTCCACAAGAGCCAAAATATGGAAAGAGCCCAGATGTCATTGACAGATGAATGAATAAAGAAGATGTGATACATATAGATATAGATATAGATTATTCATCAAAAATAATGAAATCTTGCCATTTGCAATGACATGGATGGAACTAAAGAGTATTATGCTAAGTGAAATAATTCAGTCAGAGAAAGACAAATACTATATGATTTCATTCATATGTGGAATTTAAGGAACAAAACAGATGAACATAGGGGAAGGGAAGGAAAAATAGATAAAAACAGAGAGGGAGACAAACTATAAACGACTTAACTATAGGAAACAAACTGGAGGGATGGTGGGTAGAAAGATGGGGTAATTGGGTGATGGGCATTAAAGAGGGCACTTGATGTAATGAGCACTGGGTGTTACATGCAACTGATGAATCACTAAATTCTAAATTCTAAATTACTAAAATTTACTAAATCACTAAGATTTACTAATTACTAAAATTACTAATTTAGAAATTAGTAATTCTAAATTACTAAATTCATCAGTTGCATATAACACCTGAAACTAATAATACACTGTATGTTAACTAAATCTAATTTTTTAAAAGATTGTATTTATTTATTTGAGATAGAGCAGAAGAGGGGAGAGAGAGAGAGAGAGCATGATGGGGGTTGTAAAGGCAGAGAGGGAGAGGGAGAAGCAGGCTCTCCACTGAACAGGGAGCCTGATGCAGGCCTCAATACCAGGACCCTGGGATCATGGCCCAAGCCAAAGGAGACGTTCAACTGACTGAGCCAGCCAGACACTCCCTAAATTGAATTTAAATTTAAAAAAATTTTTTAAAAGAAAAAATATGGCAATTTAAAAAATGGAGTATCAGTGACCTCTGGCACAATTTCAAGCAGTTTAAAATATATGTCATCAGAATTATCTGAGGAAAGGAGGGAGAGGAGGAATGAAAATATGTTTAGTAAATAATGACAACAAATTTTTCTGAACATTAGGAAACCCCATAGATTGAAGAAGATCAGTGAACTCTTAGCACAAGACACATGAAAAATTATACCAAGGCAAAAAATAAACAAATTGCTCAAAAGCAATGATGAAGAGAATATATTAAAAGAAGCTAGAGAAAGAAAAAAAAGACACTGCTGTACAGAGGAACAAAGATAAGTTGACAGAAGATTTCTTTTTAGAAATAATGTAAATAAGGGGACAATGGGGCAACATCATTAAAGTATTAAAAAATACTGTCAACCAAGAATTTTATATCTGTTGAAAATATTCTTCCAAAATAAAGACTGAAAGAATTCATCATCAGTAGATCAATACAAGTGAATTATTAAAGAAAGTCCTTCAGACAGAGGAAAAGTGAGGAAAAAAAAAGAAAAATGAGAACAGATGGAAATACAGATCTAAACAATATAATAAAGAAAGCTGAAAATGGTAACTATGTGGTTAAATACATGAATTCTCTATTTTTTAAGTTTTTTGAAAGCTAATTGAATGTCTAAACAAAAATAATGACAGTAAATAACAGTAAAATGTGTGGCAACAATAGTACAAAGGTTAGGTGGTGAGAAATAAAAGTATACTCCTGTAAGGATCTTATACTATTCAGGAAGTGGTATAATATCATTTAAAGGTACACTGTGATATAGTAGAGATGTATAATATAAACCCTAAAGCAAATGCTAAAATAAAACAGAGTTATAAGGAATGAGAGAACAAAGGCAAAATGGAGTCATTTAAAAATTTGCTTAATCCCAAAGAAGGTGGAAAAAGAGAAAGGGGTATAAGAATAGCTGGAATAAGTAGAAAACACATAGAAAAATGGCAGACTTAAACCTAATCACATAAATAATAACATTAAATGTACATGGTCTAAAAAAATGTACAGGGTCTAAATACCTCAATTAAGAGTATTGATTGGATTGGATTACATTTTTAAAAAGCAAGATTCAATTAGATGCTTTATAAGAAGTGCACTTCAAAAAAAAAAAAGAAGTGCACTTCAAATCTAAAACCACAAATAGGTTAAAAATAAAAAGATAGGGAAAGTTACAGCACACTACACTTAGCAAAAGAAACCTGGGGTCATTATGTTAATTTAAGATAGGATAGATTTCAGAGTAAAGAACATTACCAGGGATAAAAGCATCAAATCATCAAAATATAATAATCTTAAACATCAATATATCTAATAACAGAGCTTCAAAACATATGAAGCAAAAACTGATAGAACTGTAGGAAGAAATGAACAAATCCATAATTCCAGTTTGATATTTAAGTACCCTTTTCTCACAATTGATTTTATCAATTCTATCAAAAGTAGAAGATCAGGATAGAGAAGAGTTAAACATTATCAATCAACTTGACCTAATTGACATTTGTAGAACATTCCATCCAACAGCAGCAGAATCCACATTCTTGTCATATGTAAATAGAGCATTCACCAAAATAAATCATACACTTAGCCACAAACCAGTCTAAATAAATTTAAAAGAACTCAAATTATACAAAGTATATTCTCTGACCACATGAATTATGATATAAATAAAACCCAAAAGATCTCTGGAAAATCCCCAAGTATTTGGAAATTAAATGACAACTTCTAAATAACCCATGAATCAAAGGAGGAATCAAAACGGATATTAGAAAATATTTTTAACTGAAAGAAAATGAAAACTGAATTTGAAAAGTTGCTTCTAAAATTCATGTGGCAGGGACTCCTGGGTGGCTCAACAGTTGAGCATCTGCCTTCAGCTCAGGGCATGATCCCGAGTCCTGGGATCAAGTCCCACATCGGGCTCCCTACGGGGAGCCTGCTTCTCCCTCTACCTGTGTCTCTCTGCCTTTCTCTCTGTGTCTCTCATGAATAAAAAAATAAAATCTTTTTAAGAAAAGTCATGTGGCAATACAAAGGACCTACCATTGTCAAAAAAACTTAAAAAAGAACAAAAGTAGGAGGACTAACATTATTTGATATAAACCTACAGTAATTAGACAATGAGAGTAAAACAATTAGATCAATGAAACAGAATAGAGTCCAGAAAAGACCACACATTTAGATAACTGATTTTCAACAAAGGTGGAAGGCAATTCAATAGATTGTCTTTTCAACATATGATCATGAAAACATTAGATATCCATATATTAAAAAAATGAATTATAGGGGCACCTGAGTGGCTTAGTTGGTTAAGGATCTGCCTTTGGCTCATCTCTGGTCAGGCTGGAATCGAACCCTGTAGGGCTCCCTGCTCAGCAAGGAGCTGCCTCTGCCCCTCACCCTGCTCATGTTCTTTCTCTCACAAATAAATAAATAAAATCTTTTTAAAAATGAATTATAGATTTAAACTCAAGACCTAAAATCATAACATTTATAGAAGAAAACATAGGAGAAAGTATTTGTAACCCTGGGTTAGGTGAAGAGTTCTTAGACAACCCCAAAAGCACATGCCATTAAAAAATAAATTGAGGGACACCCGGGTGGCTCAGCAGTTGAGCGCCTGCCTTTGGCTCAGGGTGTGATCCCAGGTCCATGATCAAGTCCCACATTGGGCTCCCTGTGAGGAGTCTGCTTCTCCCTCTGCCTATGACTCTGCCTCTGTGTGTGTATCTCATGAATAAATAAATGAAATCTTTAAAAAATAAATAAAATAAAATAAATTGATAGAGGCACCTGGATGGCTCAGTTGGTTAAGTGTCCAACTCTCGGTTTCAGCTCAGGTTGCAATCTCAGGGTCAGCTAGACACTCAGCACAGAGTCTCCTTGAGGTTCTTTACCTGTCCCTCTCCTTCCCACTCTGCTCCTCTGCCCACTTGTGCACTCTCTTTTTTTTAATTTTTATATATTTATTTATGATAGTCACAGAGAGAGAGAGAGAGAGGCAGAGACACAGGCAGAGGGAGAAGCAGGCTCCATGCATCGGGAGCCCGATGTGGGATTCGATCCTAGGTCTCCAGGATCGCGCCCTGGGCCAAAGGCAGGCGCTAAACCGCTGCGCCACCCAGGGATCCCTGCACTCTCGCTCTCAAATAAATTAAAAAAATATTTTATAGATAATAGAGAGAGAGATAATAGGTCACCTGGGAGGCTCAGTCAGTAGTCTGACTCTTGATTTTGACTCAGGTCATGATATCAGGGTCAAGAGATCAAGCCCCATGCTGGGTGTGGAGCCTGATTAAGATTGTCTCTCTCTCTCCCTCTTCCTCCTTCTCTCCCCCCTTCCCTCTAAATAGATAGATAGATAGATAGATAGATAGATAGATAGATAGATAGGATTTCATCAGAATTTAAAACTGCTCTTTGAAAAACTCTGCTAAGAAAATGAAAAGGCAAACTATGGATCATTGAAATGAAATATTTATTAATTACATATGTGATAAAGGACTTATATCCAGAATAAAGAACTCTCAAATTTAATAAGAAAAAGTATCATTAATAAGCAATTAAGCCACCCAATAAGAAAATGGCAAAAGATTTGAATACTTCACCAAAGAGTTCATATGGATGGCAAATAAGCTCATGAAAAGATGCCAAACTTCATGTCTATTAAGGAAATACAAATTAAAATCACAAAATAGCACTGTGTACCTGTTAGAATGGCTAAAAAGTACAGACCTGGATGCCTGGGCGGCTCAGTGGTTGAGCATCTGCCTTCAGCTTAGGGCATGATCCTGGGGTCCTGGGATCGAATCCTACATCAGGCTCCCCATGGGGAGTCTGCTTCTCCCTCTGCCTCTGTCTCTGCCTCTCTCTGTGTGTATCTTATGAATAAATAAATAAATAAATAAATAAATAATCTTTAAAAATATAGACCATACCAAGGGTTGGTGAAGATGTGAAGGAACTAGAACTCTCATCCACTGTTGGTGGGAATGTGAAATGGCCCAACCACAACAGAAAACAGTTTGGCAGTTTCTTAAAAATGGCACATAGAATTCACATGATGTAGCAATTCCACTCCGAAGTATTTACCTAAAAGAAATGAAAACATACATCTGCAGAGATTTTTACATTAATGGTTATAATGATCTTATTTGGTGAATTACCAAAAAGTACGGTCTCTGAACCAGCAGCATCAGCAGCAGTGGGGAACTTGTTAGAAATGCAAGTTCTCCTACTCCACCCCAGACCTACTGAATGAGGTGGTTAATGGGTTGACCAGTTTTCCTTTGGACTGTGAATTGTCCCAACAGTCTGTGATCAGAAACCAGACAGGTAATTCTGATGCAAACTAAAGTTTGAGAACCACAACCTCTCATCCCAGATAATGCTAGTATACCCACGTTGAGAAAAACTACTTCAGAACAATGTTTTTTCAAACTTCAATGAATATATGAATCACCTGGGGAACTACCAGATTCTCATTTGGTAGGTTCTGGAGTGTTGGGGCTTGAGATTCTTCAGTTCTAATAAGCTTCCAGTTGGTACTGATTCTGCTGGTACTGGGAATTATAGTGATCATTCTTAGAAACATCCTAACTTCTTAAAAGCAGAGCACACTTGGATACCTCGGTTCTTCTCCCAAAGGAAATCCATTGAGTATTAATATGGAATCTTCTGCTCTAGTACTTACACAGTTTTGCAAGGAAACTGAAGCCCTTCCCTCTCCAGCAGAAAGGGACTCTGTTCTGGAATGTCTCTTGATTGCCCTAGATTCCTACACTCCTTTAGAGCCTAGCCCAGAAGTTTCCAACATTAAATTCACCTATGGAGATTTAAAAAAATACATGGGTGCCTGGGTAGCTCAGTTGGTTAAGCATCTGTCTTTGGCGCAGGTCATGATCCCAGGGTCCTGGGTTTGAGCCCCGCCTTGGGCTCCCTGTTCCTAGGGGGAGCCTATTTTCCCCCTTCTTTGCCACTCACCCTCCTTGTGCAATCTCAATCTCAAATAAAGAAATAAAATCTGTCAAAAAAAGATACCAATGCCTGGGCTCCACTCCAACAGGCTGTTTTAATTAGTCTGGTGTGGGGTGTAGGCATCAGTATTTTTAAAGTTCTGGTGATCTTATGTGCACCAGAGCTTAGAATCACAGGCTAGCCTCATGTGTACTCTCAGATTGCCCCCTCCCCCTCTAATATTCATTCAACAAATATTGATAAGTCATCTTCCAATTTTTTTTTGATAAGCCATCATCTATTTCCCATACTCTGTGCTAATGAGCTTGGGAAACAAAGATGAGTAAGCCAGGTCCCTGCCCTCAGAAAGCTCATATTCTGGCAAGAGAGTCAGACAAGCCTACATACATTTTCCATACATATGATAACTGCTACAACAGAGATATTTCATTAAGTAAATAGATATTTATTGAGAGTTTATAAATCTTAGGCACCAGGAATGTTACAATAAGTAAGACAGACACAATCTCAATTTCATGGTGCTCATGTCCAATGGCAACCCCAAATCATGTAGGACACAGAAATGGGGTCCTTAATCCAAATTATGAATGATCATAAGAGGTCCTTCTAAGGGCTTGAAGCATCCACTGAATCTTAAAACCTCGTATCAATGCAGGCCCAAGAAGAAGGGAGATACTCCAGGCAGAAAGAGCAGCATGGGCAAAGGTATGGAGATCTCAAAGAGCATGGAACACTCAGATAACTGGCAACACCACGCTGAGGGGCTTCTCATAGTCCAACCCTTGGCATTTGTCTAAGGGCTTCTCCCTCCACCCCCATCGTGAGGGCAGCCTTCCCCTTGCACTTAATAACTTAATAACAATAATTCGTCATTCAATCAGACATATACAATTCTCTACCAGCCCATTGTATCAACCCCAAGCTCCACCATTCTGCCACTCTTTATGAGAGAGTCTCTGGAGAAGAACCCTCCTCTCTTCTTCAAGACCCCAAGACCACTGCCCAGATACACCACCGTTTTTCTTTTCTGCTACCACCAGGTGGAGCTCTTTCATTCACGTCTTCTGCTGTTGTCAGACACACCCATTTTAGGTTCCCAACTAATTTCCTTTTCACTGAATTTCCTTCACTGGAACTATAATCATCTTTAATCTGAGGAAGATGATCACAGGAAGCATGTTCAAAACACAAACCAGTTGAGCTGCTCAGTTTGCGCCTTTTCCTCAATTCAAGCAACCCATGGGTTCATTCTTAGCTCTCACCTCCTTCACCAGCTTCCGTTTAAAGCCCATTGTGCTCCTACCTAAAGGACTTCCCCACCATTAGCTGAGTGTTCCCCACCCCTTGGTGAAGATTTCTTTCCACCCAGACTATGCATACTCAAAGAGTTGTCCTCCAGATAATTTGACATCCAGGTATAGAAGAGGGTAAATATTTTAGGGAAAAAGTCAAGATCCAATTTGCCAATCCCCATTCTTATTCTCTAAGAGAGAACCAGAAGGGTCACATAAGAGCTGCCACCCAGATGCAACCTGCTAACTCCTTCACGAAATAACCACTATAACCTGTCGAACCATCACAACAATTGTGGCAGTTCTACCCCCTAAACATTTCCCGTTGCCAACCAGGGCCTTTCCATTTTTCCAGTGGTGTTTAACACCTAGGCTGGAAAATAAGACCCTCGACAGAAAGGTAGGGAGGATTTGTTATCAACATTCCTGAGAGCAGGAGCCAAGCCTAAGTCATCGCACACAGACCTAGCAAAGTGCCTTAACTAGTCCAGGCAGATCACTTTGTAACAGACACAAATATAGCAAAAAATGTCTGATGGATTCCAGTTTATTTGGAGAATGGAAGCTATACCAGGACAAGGTCAATTCCAAGGTTTACCCAGAAGTCCACATAGAAATTCACCACTTCTCTATTTTTTTCTACTTCCTATATATGGGTTTAGAAGGTGATTCGATTGCTTCATCAGACAACATTTGTTGAGCATATACTACCTACTGGTGCTGTAGATACTATGACAGGATGAATACTCTCAGACATAAGGATTTATCCTTCCAGTGACATAAATAACACTTCTAATAAGTTCTTCCTTAGCATGCTTGTCCACTTGAGGACCACAACTGCTCTGCAGTTAAAGACTAAAGATAGCTGTTGATTTTGGTATTTCTGATGTAATGTGGAATCTAATCCCTCTTTCCTTGAATCTGGCTGGCCTGAGTGATTTGCTTGACGAATAGAATGATATTCTGGGAAGTGATGTTCTGGGACTTTCAAGACCACATCTTGAGAAGCCTTGCAACTTCCACCCAGACCTCTTGGAATAGTTGTTCTGGAGCTAGCCAGATACCCTATAAAAATCCGATTACCTGAGATTGCTAAAAAGCTGGAACTACCCACTCACTTGGAGTAGCCATGTGTAGAAAGAGATGCCTTACCAGCTTCACATAAGAAATTTTCACATGGCTCTAGCCTCAGCTGCCAGCTGATAGCAACTGAAAGAACCCCACATGAAAACCACCAACAGGGCAGCCCCGGTGGCGCAGCAGTTTAGCACCGCCTGCAGCCCGGGGTGTGATCCTGGAGACCCGGGATCGAGTCCCACGTCGGGTTCCCTGCGTGGAGCCTGCTTCTCCCTCTGCCTGTGTCTCTGCCTCTCTCTTGCTCTCTCTGAATGAATAAATAAATAAATCTTTAAAAAAAAAAAAGAAAACCACCAACAGAGCTCATCAATAATAATAAATCATTTGTTCTTAGATGCTACATCAAAAACAACTATGGCTGGGATGCCTGGGTGGCTCAGCGGTTTAGCGCTTGCCTTCGGCCTAGGGTGTAGTCCTAGAGTCCCGGGATTGAGACCCACGTCGGGCTCCCTGCATGGAGCCTGTTCCTCTCTCTGCCTGTGTCTCTGCCTCTCTCGCTCTCTGGGTCTCTCATGAATAAATAAATAAAATCTTAAAAAAAAAAAAAAAAACTATGGTTAAGTAAGATATTACCATTGGCAGAAGCTGGGTGAAGGGTACACAGGAATACTTCGTACCATTTTGCAACAAATTGTGAGTCCTGTAGTACTATTTTTTTAAGATTTATTTATTTGTTTGTTTGTTTGTTTATGTTTGAGAAAGAGAGAGCATGAGTAGGAGGGACAGAAAGAGAGGGAGAGAGCATCTCAAGCAGATTCCATGCTGAACACAGGGCCCAAAGCGGGGCTCAGTCTCACAACCCTGCGATCACTACCTGAGCTAAAACCAAGAGTCAGATGTTCAAGTGACTTCACCACCCAGGCACCCCCTATATTGCTATTTTTAAGCTATTAAAAACTAAAACACTAGCCCACATGATTTGGAAAAAGTCCATTTTGAAAGAATCAAAGACAGCTGAAAGTTTTTCCTGAGCCATGTCCCAGATGCCGACAATGCTAGCACTGGCTGCAACAAATTGGTGTGTGTAACTATGTCCCTAAGCACAATTGCTGGCTTTAAAAGCTCAGGAGAGGGATCCCTGGGTGGCGCAGTGGTTTGGCGCCTGCCTTTGGCCCAGGGCGCGATCCTGGAGACCCGGGATCGAATCCCACGTCGGGCTCCCGGTGCAAGGAGTCTGCTTCTCTCTCTGCCTGTGTCTCTGCCTCTTTCTCTCTCTCTCTGTGACTATCATAAATAAATAAAAATTTAAAAAAAAAAATAAAATAAAAAAATAAAAGCTCAGGAGAAGGCTCTGTCCACCACCCCCACCCTCCTGATGCCAGTGACTCAGCCTCAATCCTAATGCCTCACTCAACACATTTGGCTCTCCCACCAGGGTAACACCCAGCTCTTCCTTTTGTCTAGTGAGGAAAGAGAATGCTTTAGCTCTTCATTTTTCAAAGACTGACATAATGATATGAACAGGCATGAAATGTCACTCAGCCAAAGGAGAGAGATTTTCTCTGCGAGTATTTTTTAAAGACCTCTTTTCTTAGGTTCAAAAAAAAAAATCTCATACAAACAAGTGAAATCATGTCCTTACTCTGCCATGCTTTAGAGATATCCCCCCACCTGTAGCTCTTCAGAGACACCAGGCCCCTCCCAAATGGCATCTCTGAGGAAGAGACCCCAGCCCCACTACCCAGATATAGCTTCCATCACAGATGAAGTGTGGGAAGAGAACTTCCACCTTTGGTTCTTTGTAGACTCGTGGTTCATGAAAAATGGAAACAGCCACTTTGGGTCAGGGGCAGGTGGACTATAGGAAGAAAGATGAAGATTTGACAAGATCAATAGAACAATCTACAAATAGTTATAGAGTGCCTAATTTTTCTCAGCTCTGAATAGGTACCATTGAGGCTTAACACTGTGAGAGAAAGACAAAAGATTTCGTGGAAAAAAACTTGGACTTCCAGAACCTGAGCTGACATCCCAGTTTTGCCACTTGCAACATGGTCTTGGGATCGTTCATTCTTCTAAGGGGTCAAGAGAATTCTCCTTACCAACCTCAGGGGCTTGTGAAAATCACAAGTGAGTACAGTACTTTGTCAACCACTGGGCTATTATTATCCCTTGCCATTGTGTATGAGGAGGTCAGAGAAGGAAGAGGGAACTGGGCAGGAGCTGTCAGGGAGGACTTTGATGGAGGACATTGGTCTAAAGTGGACCTTGGAGGAAGGAAAGGATTGGGAAGCAGAAAAGGCATTCCTCCCTAGGGGAACTGAGGGAGGGATTTGTATCCTGTGGGGGAGGGATGAAAGTAAGGAAACTTGACTTAACCTGTGAGAGGGGTTTTGATTGAGGAACCATATGGAAAATAAGTTAACGGAGATAAGGGAGCCTTTGATTATGAAGGATCTAGAAAAACAAAGAGATAAGAGAGAGGAAAGAAACAAGGTGAAGGATTCTCACCAACTTCTTACCTGCATATCCCCCAGAATATATCCAATATTCCAATATTCTGAAATATTTATTGCTCTGGTCTATACTGCAAAACCACCATAGTGAACTATGTTGGATAGTTAAAAGTATGACAATGATAATATAACCAAACAGTTACATTAGTGGATGCTATATGTAGGGAAATTTTTTATGCTCTCAGAAACAGAATAATGTTTATCAAGTTGGACATCTTCTAAAAGATACAACAATGTATCTTCCTAATTAGAAAGTTCTAGAAAAGGGAAACCTGTACTTCTCTTTTCTCTCATATGCTGACCTACTCCAGTATTACATCAGCACGTGATCTTACACTGTCCTTCACCAAGATTCAATCTGGCTAGAATCCCAGAATTCCAGTCTATCATATTCCCTGACCATGGGCATCTTGCAACTATTTGTAGATGGGGTATCTCAGGGTAGTAAATAAATCTCCTTACAGACTAAAGATAATTAATTATGAAAAAAATCTCTCTCTCTCATTTGGTACAATTGTTCCTAACTTTTCTTTGGCATCTTACTATTTACTACTTTTGGGGGGCCCCTTTTATCCTAAGCTTTAACCTAAGCTTTTTCCTCATGAAAGGAAATAGCTAGAGGAGCCTGGTTGAATGCTGGAGAAATGCAGAGATGCCAACTATAAAACTAAATTTGGCCATATTGTTTATTAGTTGATGCCTCAGGACTTGAAGTCTGAGATTGTCTTGCTTTTTTTTTTATTCCTGTTACCTAGCAAATAAGTATTTGTTGGATGAATAAATGAAGACATTTAGTAAAATCTAATGGTAATAGTGATAACGTATAAAGAAAATAAGAAAGAGTGATGAACTTTTGGGTCCAATACAAAAAGCAAATGAAAACAATCCATGAAGAAACTCCGTGTACCCAATGTAAGTACAATCACATCATCACCAGGAGCATATATTTATTAACTTCCCACAATGGAAAAATAACTATGCTATCCTTTTAGTCTAGAGAGCAAAGAGTAGCCATAATTCCTATCCTGAGGGAGCTTACAAATTAATGGAGAAAACAATACACAAGCTTACTCAATAGAAATATTTGAGAACAGTTACCTACAGACTAGCGTGAGAAAGGTGGCTTGTCAGAAATCGTGCTGGCAAGTTGGAGATTAGGTGGGGCTACTCAGGAAACATGAAATTCCTTCTCATCAGCTTCTATTCATTGAGACTGATTCTCCCTGACCATGAGGAGATGATGAAGTTAAGACTGAAAATGAGTTTGTGACTGAAAATAAATGAAGTTGAAGTGAAAAGGAAGAAAAACAAGGGGTGGAGGCTAAGAAGGAAGTAGAGGCTGAGGCTGAGGCTGAGGAATGACTGGGGCTGGGTCGCCCCTACCTTCTGGGATATTTTTATAAAAAAGGGATGGTGAATGGATTTCCTTTAGTACTTGAGTACATTGAGCATATCACTCATCCTGGGATAATAAACATACTCTTCATTCCCCCACACAATCTATGACCCCACATTTTCTATGACCTTGGATGTGGTAATATACATAAAACATGTCTTGTAATGCCGGGCACATAGTAGGTGTTCAATAAATTGTAGCTGCTTTCCTCATCCATTTATCTGATGAATGCTTTTATCATGACTCTACAGGTTTTCTTTTCTGTCTTTGTCTTGTTAATTGTCCATACCTATTGGTCCTTGTTCCAACTTTGTTCATTCACCATATGACCTTAGGCAAATCTCATGTTCTCTCTGAGCAATAAAATGAGGATGATGTCATGATGTCTGTCCCCCAGGCTGGTTAGGAGGATAGTACATGTGAAAGTTCCATTAAATGCATCAAGTGCCCAGCAAATATAAGGTATTAGGATTAAGCCCTATTTGTATCACTCCCCCAAAGAGTATGTTCATCACCCAGAGGCAGCTGAGGTAAGGCTAGAGAAGACTGAGTAACTTTAGTGAACTAATTATTACACAGACCCCTCTGGGATGGTTTTACCAGTCCTGTTGTGGTTTCACGGGGGAGCTTTGGGCACGAAGCATGTTTAACAATCCTTTTAAATCAAATTAAACTGCAGTTACAACTTGAAGTTAGAAAAACGGAAGGAAACAAATAGTTCACAGGTATTTATCAAGCAACACAGAGACCATTGTAAATACTCATACTATTGTAAAAATGAACATAACCTCTCACTTCTAGGAGTTTGGAGGGGATTCCAAGTTGATATAAAAGACAAAGCTACCAGTTATAAGCACATAAACATTCATATTCAGAGACACATCAGGTTGAAAAACTTATTCAAGACCCCAGGGAAATATTCTGTCAAATATCCCAGGGGACAGGAGGATTAGACTGTGATAGACATAGAATTCAATTTCTGTTCTCTACAAACATGGGGAGAACAAAAAAATGAAGTTGATTTTTCCATGAGATAGTTAAAATTTGTTTATTTTGTTTTGTTTTTAATACCATTATGCCATGAATTCATTGGGAATGGATCCCAGCAGCTCAGGTCCTTTCTGTTGGTTCTCATAAAAACACAATGATTGTTGTAGATGGTAAAGTCTTTGAATGTAACCTAAAGGGAAAAGGAACATAATCTGGCAATAAAGGAGGGAAAAGCTGTTCTATAAATATGGGACAAATTGCTGGTCTTTTAAGATAGGAGAATCAACTGATAAGCTCAGGGGACCTCAATAAGACCAACTTCAGGAGAAGGATGGTTTGAGATGCAGCTTTCTGGAACATGAAGGCAGATGAAATCCATTTAGAAGGATGTAGAAGGAGGAAGGAGGTGAAGTAGAAAACACCTGGTAATCAGTGTCAAACCTTATATTCAGTCCTGATTTTGTCACTAACAAGCCACATAACTGAAGACTGAATTTGAAGCCATCCCTGAGTTTACAGCTCTGAGAACATGGCAGCCCAGAAAGCCCAGAGTGGAGATTTATCCTGCAGGAGAAAGTTCATTATGGTGAATGACCTAAAGTGATTCCTGTATAAAAAATTACCAAGTGTTGAAGGGCTCCATCTGTCGTTGTGTCAGATAGAGATGGAGTGCCTGCTATTGGAGTGGCTGATGATAATGCCCCCGAGCATGCTTTGAGACTTGGTTTCTTATCTACTTTTGACCTTGCAACAGACCAAGGAAGCAAACTTGGGCTTTCAAAAAATCAAAGTAGGGCAGCCCTGGTGGCTCAGTGGTTTAGCGCCACCTTCAGCCCAGGGCGTGATCCTGGAGACCTAGGATCAAGTCCCACATCAGGCTCCCTGCATGGAACCCGCTTCTCCTTCTGCCTATATCTCTGCCTCTCTCTCTCTCTCTCTCTGTCTCTCATGAATAAATAAAACCTTAAAAAAATAAATAAAAATATCATCTGTTATGTAACACCCACCAGGTGGTTCAATACAATCATTTACTTTTGGTGGTGAGTTTCATAGCCGGGAGTTGTGGACGTTTCTTCATTTGGCAGTGGTTTTGATGTACACTTATTTTCATTATAACAAGCACAATATCAATACAGCAATATTTAGACCACAACGATACTTGTATCCATGTACTCAAGAATGGTCCCCTTTCCCCACCTTTGCTTAAGATAGAGCTCTAAGTAAGTATAATTTATAGACAGTTTGATTGTTATCTTTTCTTGTATAGAGTCTTTTCTTAATTTAGTGAGATCTGAGAATACCAGAGAAATGGTTCGGTACATCACAGCTCCCATGGACTTAGTCCAGTCACCAAATATGCTTGAGGTTTCTATTCAGTGAGTCAGAATCAAAATGGCACTTTGGTCCACTTACACCATGAAGTCCTCCCTCTTATATAATGTGCCAGACCTAGAGAATGAAGCAGCCACTTTATATTATAAATAATAATGAGGACATATTTTTCTTTATATTGTTCTATTTCTTTGCACTGAGTGCGAGAAAGATAAAATGGCTTAGTAAAAGTAATGAAATCCGTACAAAAAAAAAAAAAGGGGAGCAACATAACTTTAGGCAATTCACGTGTCTACTCTAATCCTGGTTTCCTCATCTGTATAATTAAGGCATCAGACTATAGACATGATTTCTGAACAGCTATTATTAGATGTAAGTTTTGTGAAGGCAGGGACTTTGTCTTTTATTGTGGTGACCCCAGCACCAAGCAAAATATTAGCACTTGATAAATATTTATTGAATGAATGAAAAATCTAATGTCTTTTCTAGCTCTGATATCCTACCACTTCGGACAGAATCATCTGATACAGTGTTGGTACCTTAACTCCTGCCAGCCCCCAATAGCAATTGAACCCCAGTCTTGGCCCAAACTACCTCTTTGCCACAAAACTCAGGTACATGTAGACTAAAGATTAATCTTGCCCACCCATCAAAAGCCATTGAGACAAATACTTCCCACATACTCAAAGGGAGAAGTGGCCTCCAGTCTCCCAGGAGAGCCAAAAGTAGAGGACAAAATGGGGAAAGATCTGACCCTATAATTTGTAGTAGTAAAACTCATGAGATACAGATCTTCTAATGGGGTACACTTAGTGGACAAATGAGGCTGAAAGGTCAAGTGTGAGACTTTCCAGAGTTAAGATGGTTGTAAGCATAGTTTTCCTTGGCTTCACAGCCTTCATTCTAAAAGTTTGGTAGCCTGTGTCACATGGCAAAAGGCCTCATCCCAAAGGCTGCAAACTCAAATGCCTTCAGAGGCTGGATTCATACAGGCTGAAGTGGGTGGGGACTATGACTATGCCAACACAGAATGAAAGAAGTAAGTGTGGTGACCTGGACAGGGTCATGCTCAAACTTAAAAAAATTCTAATTCACTTTTTAAATGTTTTGCTGTCAAAAATATTGTTTCCAGAATTAGGCTTCTGGGTTGTCAGTTTGCAAACCAAGTATCACTTCATGACTATACTTATGATGGCAGGAGCCTCTCAATAGCAGCTCTTTGAAAAGCCCTGTATATAGTAGGAATGGAATGAACACTTTTTGGAAGCACTAAGTTGTAGTGATAGATTGGGGTTGGGGCTTTATTAGGCTGAACAATATGATCGACTGAGTTCCTTTGAACACCTCTTCTCTCCACTTTGCTTCCCAGGAAAGCACCTGTTCCAGTGCTGGCTGTTTACTCATCTCCACACTTAAAGCCTAGTTGCCTTGTAAGTGGGCTTTAAAACACTCCAGTTCTCACGTGTCATGCCTCTCTCTCTCCCTCCTTCTCTCCTCACCAGGACCTCTTTCTCTGAGAGCAGAAACTGGATTATTTTATTCCCCACTCCTTCATCCACTCCGTGATTTTTAACCCTGGTATCCTAACTTTCTCTTCTGCATTCTAAGTTCATGCTTCTCTTTCTACTATAAAAACTACCCATTAAACCTAGTCACACAAAGATTTTAATGACTCAATATGTTTCTCCTGTAAGAATGTTTAGTTTCAAAGGGGGTATAAGGGCAGTACTGAATGCAAGGGAATATACTCAAGCAATGAAAAAAACCTGATATTTGGCCAGTTGACTTCCAAAATGACTCTCAGATCACAGTACCACTTTCACCTTGTCAATGGAATAAAGACAGTGATAGTCAAAGAAACTGTGCTAGGAAGTATAAAGAACAAAAGTGAATTGGCAGAAGGTTTAGCATCTATTTACTTAGGTTCACATTCCAGTTTTGCTTCTTACTAGAAGATCTTGGGCAAATTACTTAACCTATTTATCCCTCAGTTTCCCCATCTCTAAGATGGAGATAATAGCAGTACCTACTTCATATGTTACTGTGAGAGTTCAAAGAGTTAGTATAGCCAAAGCCAAGAAAGCTTGGCATATACTAAGAATTCAATGAGCCTTAGCTATTATCATCTGCAAACTGGGAGCAGTGCCTACTTTATAAAGTTGAAGAATTAGAAGGGTACCTCCATTAAGACAGCTAACAGAGTACTTAGCATACAGTAAATGCTCAATAAATTCCTATGGCTATTACAAGTTGTGATAGGCTGAATTATGGCCATCAAAAATATCCAGGTCCTAATCTCTGAAACCTGTGAATGTTACCTTATACGGCAAAAGAGACTTTGCAGGATCTTGAAATGTGGAGATTATTCTGGATTATCAAGGTGGGTCCTCAGTGTAATCACAAGTGTCCTATAAGAACCCAATTCAAGGGTAGCCCTGGTGGCGCAGTGGTTTAGCACCGTCTGCAGCCCAGGGCGTGATCCTGGAGACCCTGGATCGAGTCCCACCTCAGGCTCTCTGTATGGTGCCCGCTTCTCCCTCTGCCTGTGTCTCTGCCTCTCTCTGTCTCTATGAATAAATAAATAAAATCTTTAAAAAAAAAAAGAACCCAATTCAAAAATGAAGAAATGACCCGAATAGACATTTTTCCAAAGAAGATACTTAAATGGCCCATAAGCACCTTGCTCAATGAGATTCATCATTAGGGAAATCAAACCAAAACTCCTACAGTGAGATACCACCACACTCACACCCATTAGCATGACTACTATTGAAACAATGGAAAGAAACAACTGTTGGTAAAGGATGTGGAAAAATTGAATCTCTTGTACACTTCTGGTGAGAATGTAAAATGGTATAGCTACTGCGGAAAACAGCATGATTGTTCCTTAAACAAATAAAAATAGAATTACCATATGATCTGGCAGTTCCACTTCTGGGTATATACTCAAAAGAATTGAAAGCAGAGTCTCAAAAAAGATATCTGTATACCCATATTCATAGCAGGATTATTCACAATAGCTAAAACATGGAAGCTACCCAAGTGTCCATCAACAGACGAATGGATAAACAAAATGTGGTCTATACATACAATGGAATATCATTCAGCCTTAAAAGGAAGGAAATATTGGGTATGTTTTTTTAAGATTTTGTTTATTTATTTGAGAAGGAGAACATGAGCAGGGAGAGGCGCAGAGGCAGAGGGAGAATTAGACTCTCCGCTGAGCAAGGAGCCCCATGTGGGGCTCGATTCCAGGACCCTGGGATCATGACCTGAGCTGAAGGCGAATGCTTAACTGACTGAGCCACCCAGGTGCCCCAAAAGGAAGGAAGTTTTGACACACAGTATAACATGGATAAACCTTGAGGACATTATGCTAAGTGAAATGAGCCAGGCATAGAAAGATAAATACTGTATGATTCCACTTATATAAGATACTTAAAGTAGTCAAATGCATACAGAGAGAAAGAATGGTGGTTTCCAGGGGCTAGGAGAAGTGGGGAATGAGGAGTCAGTGTTTAATCAGTATAGAGTTTCAGTTTTATGAAATGAAAAGAGATACAGAGATGGATGGTGGTGATAGGTGCACAACATTATAAATGTATTTCATACCACTGAACTGTATGGCTTAAAATGGTTAAGATGGCAAATTATATTATGTATATCTTACCACAATAAAAAAAAAATGAAGGGAAAAAAGAAAGGAGGCAGAGGGATATTTGACCACAGAAGCAGAGGCAAGCAGATGCAGAGAGAGATGTTACACTGCTGGCTCTGAGGATGAAGGACGGGGCTGCAAGCCAAGGATTGCCTGCAAGCACCAGAGCTGGAAGAGATGAGGCCTGGATTACCACCCCCATGGAAGCTTCCAGAAGGCACCAGTCCTACCAGAATCTTGGTCTTAGCCCCATAAAACTCAGGTCAGACTTCTGGTTTCCAGAAATGTAAGAGACTAAATTTCTGTTATTTAAAGCCACAAAATGTGTAGTTTGTTACCATAGCTACAGAAATTAATACAGAGTGCTTATTTTATCCTGAGTCTCTTTTATAGCCTAGCAGGATCTTCAGGGAAATCAGAGGGATATGAATCCATAGAGATAAACAGAGATATTAGCACTCCTAGGAGAAAACTCATTCTCATACCACTCTTGACCATCAGGGGTACCCAGCCAAACTTTCTTTTGCCCTGGGTTTGGAAAGAAGGAAAGGAGCTGATACTCCTAATCTATTTGTAGCACTGTGAGAGCCAACGGTCAAAATTGTCATTTTTGGAGTTAAAAAAAAACAATAGAGTTTGTTATTTCTTTTTTAAATGTATCAGCAGGGCCAGTGGAGAAGGTCTGGAAAGTGACAGCTAAGATTAGCTTCCAACCTCCCCACTGAGACCTTGAGTAGCTGTCAGCTCTGTAGGGAACAGCAGCAACCCCTCACGCAAATGGCCTATAAAAAAGGCCTTGTCAGAGGCACCTTGACCTGCCAGGGCTTCTCTGGTACTCGCATTCCCAGCGGCCCTCCCAGGGTTACGCTCCCTCGCATGATGTATTTCCCCTGCCTTTTTTAGAGCTGCATTATGCTTGCTCCAGGAAACAGCCTCTTCCTTCTCATAAACACAGCCTTGGGTTCCTGACCAAGCACCCTGCCACTCCACAGCTCCTTGTTCATCCATCACACTTTGCTGTCACCCTGGCCGCGATTGTGGAGAACTGGTCTAATTCCAGAGGTGAAACCAGGGTGGGGAGAAGGAAGGGGAAAGCCCTGGGAGCAGCTGAGGGTCACACACACCCCAGTTCCAGCCTGCTGATGAATTCTCTGGAAGCTGACTAGCCAGCACACAGGGAGCAAGCCTTTCCGATGACCCAGCGGGTCTGATGGAAAATTCTTGATAAAGTCACCACCAGAGCTGGGCTTGGCATCTCTACTCCCTCAGCTGAGTGTGCAGTGCCCAGGGATAGAATTAGAACAGAGACTTTATGGAGAGGCTGGGGAGATCTAGGGAAAAGAACTACTGCTTGTAAGCAAGGTAGAAATGGCTAAGTGGGGGATTTGAAGGGTCAATATGACCACCCTCCCCCCCAAATATTTGCTCCATTGGCTCTGGCGGTGCACCTGGAATTCCCACCAATGGCTTCAAAAGAGCTTACATTTATTGAGTGGTTACCAAGTGCCAGACACTTAGTACCTCATTCAGTTATCACCACCAACCTGGCAAATAGGTACCATTATTGTCTCATTTTACAGATGAGAAAATTAGGGCTCAGAAATGTTGAGTAAGTTGCCAAAGCTCACAGAGCTAAGTCATGGAGCTGAGATTCAAACCAGGTAGTAGCACAATGTCCACATTTCCGACATTATGCTATTCTGCTTTTCAGGGCAGTTAAACATTGAAGTCAGGACTTCTCCTTACCATGGTTTCCCCTCTGGCATTGGACCAGTTCTCCTCATTCACAGCCAAGGGCATCCAGGCCAACTTCTAGAGTTCTGAAAATGTTCTGTATTAGCATGCAGACAGTGGCTACCCAGGCACGTAGCGCATAAACATTCATTAAGCTGCCCACTTCAGATTTGTGCCTTTCCTGTATGCATGTTATACCTAATATAAACATACAGACATTCTCTCTCCTCTCTCATCTCTTTTCTTTATCCTCTCTCCCTCCCCTCTCCCTGTCTTTTCATCTCCCCTACTCTCTCTCTCTCATTATTACCAGAACTATGGCAATATGAATATTTTGAAGCACACTAGCTATGTAGGTAGGACACATGGTGGTGGAGGGGAGCCTCGTTTTATAACCTCTTGCCAGTATTTTTGTTTGGGAAGAAGGTGGGTTAAATGAACAACAGCAGATTTGAATATAATATGTACTTGCAGGAGAACAGAAGCTAGGACTTGGAGGTGCAGGGATTCAGAAAGGAGTGATCCGTTACTTTGTCCTGTTTGGAGTCAGTGACCCCTTACACTCTCAAAGGAGCATAAGGTGATAGAACGATATATGTTTATTTTATCCATACTTCATCCCATTCACAACCCTTCAAACTGCTGTTTCCTTTTCCTAAACTACTCAATTCAATAACACACTCTCAGCTCTCAACACATCCAATGGCTCTTTCTCAGTTCTCATCCTCCTTGACTGTCTTGTGACCTTTCGTCTGTTGATAAGCCCTGCCTTCCTTAATGGGACTCTTCATCAGACTTTGATGACATTACACCATCCTCCTATTCTCTTCTCGGATGCTTTTTCTCTGTCTTCTTCATTCGTTCTTGGTTTTCTCTTTCCTTCCTTCTCCTCTTTACTATATATGACTTCATTCTTGACCCACTCCACTCTCCATTGTCTCCATCCATCTCCTGCCAAGGCCTCTACCTGCTGTTTCCTCTACTTCAGTGACTCCTAACTCTACAGCTTAAAGTTTCCTTTTCTGAGATGCAACCCTGAATTTCCAAACGATCGCTCAACACCTTTATCTAGATGTTTTCCAAATGCAATGTGTCAGAGTCAATGGGTACTGTCATCCTTTCTCCAAAACCAGCTCCAAGCACAAGTTCTTCCTTTCATCCAAGCTCAAGCCTTACCATCTTCTCTGATTCCTCTTCTTCTTCCCCAGCATCCAGCAAATTTCCAAATTCATTTAGTTCTCCGTTTGCAAAATCTCCCCAAACTGCTTCTTCCCCTAAGAAAGACCCTCATGCATTTGCCTCCCACTCCAGATGGAGGCAGGCAGAGATAGTCTTTGGAAAGGGGGCTCTTTCCAAAATATCTTCTTCCAAAGCCTAGAATCCCACACTACCAACCTATCACTGTACATAAAGCATCATTCCCTCCTGTGGTCCTTTTTTAGATACAAAACTCCTGGAAGGAAGGTCTTTTGGTTTTGAAGTAAGAAGATTAGTTAGAATTCCTGCTCATTAGTGTGTAGCCTATAGCAAGTTCTTACTTCATGGAACCTGGGTTTTCTGGTCTGTGAAATGAAGATATTAATGTCTTCCCTAGCTACCTTACAGCTAATGTTGCTGTAAGAAAAAATTTTCTAATTTAAATTTTAGTTAACATACAGTACAAATTGGTTTCTGGAGTAGAATCCAGTGATTTCTCACTTACATATAACACCCAGCACTCATCACATCAAGTGCCCTCTTTAATACCCATCACCTACCTAGCACATCCCCCACCCACCTCCCACCATCAACCCTCAGTTTGTTCTCTATCATTAAGACTCTCTAATGGCTTGTTTCCCTCTCCTTTTTTTCTTTTCCCACTTCTCAAATGTCTATCTGTTTTCTTTCTTAAATTCCATATACGAGTGAGATCGTATGGTATTTGTCTTTCTCTGACTGACTTATTTCACTTAGCACAATATACTCTAGCTCCATCCACATTATTGCAAATGGCAAGATTTTGGGTTTTTTTTTTAAGGCTGAGTAATACAAATAATATATCATGTCTTCTTTATCCATTCATCAGTTGAGGACATTTGGGCTCTCTCCATAGTTTGGCTATTGTTGATAATGCTTCTATAAACATTGGGGTGCATGTACTCCTTCAAATCTGTATTTTTGTATCCTTTGGGTAAATACCTAGTAGTGCAATTGCTAGATTGTCAGGTAGTTCTATTTTTAATTTTTTGAGGAACCTCCAAACTGTTCTCCAGAGTGGCTACACCAGTTTGCATTCCCACCAACAGCGTAAAAATGTTCCCCTTTCTCTGTATTCTTGCCAACACCTGTTGTTTCTTATGTTGTTAATTTTAGCCATTCCGACAAGTGTGAGGTGGTAATCTCATCATGGTTTTGATTTTTATTTCTCTGATGATGAGTGGTGCTGAGAATATTTTCATGAGTCTGCTAGCCATCTGGATGTCCTCTTTGGAAAAATGTCTATTCATATTTTCTGCCCATTTCTTAACTGGGTTATTTGTTTTTTGGGTGTTGAGTTTGATAAGTTCTTTATAGATTTTGGATACTAAGCCTTCATCAGATATGTCATTTGCAAGAATCTTCTCCCATTCTGTAGGCTGTCTTTTAATTTTGGTGATTGTTTGCTTCACTACAGGAGCTTTTTATCTTGATGGAGTCCCAATAGTTCATTTTTGCTTTTGTTTCCCTTGCTTCCAATGACATGTCTAGTAAGAAGTTGCTAAAGCCAAGGTCAACAAGATTTCTGCCTGTGTTCTTCTCTAGGATTCTGATGGTTTCCTGTCTCACATTTAGGTCATTTCATCCATTTTGAATTTTATTTTGTGTATGGTGTAAAGAATTGGTCCAGTTTCATTCTTCTGCACGTTGCTGTCCAGTTTTCCCAACATCATTTGTTGAAGAGACTGTCTTTTTTTCTACTGGATATTCTTTCTTGCTTTGTCAGAGATTAATTGACCATTTAGTTGTGGGTCCATTTCTGGATTCTCTTTCTGTTCCATTGATCTATGTGTCTGTTTTTGTGCTAAGACCATACTACCTTGATGAATACAGCTTTGTAATAGCTCGAAAAAAAAATTAAAAACTTACATGCTCTACAATACTTGTTTTTTTTTTTTAAGTTTGTATCAACTTCGTGTGAATGGTTTTGTTGGGTCCCTAGAAGGACAAAGGTGCTGGACAAAGAGCTTACTTGGGTTTACATTTTGCCTTAGCAAAGCCCTATAATTCAATCATGTAGGTAGATAGTATAACATCACATAATTATTTATATATGTGTGTGTATCTGTGTTTTTTGTATATGTGTGTATATATGTATATAAATTTATACATATAAATAAGAGAGAGACTCCGTCATCTTGAAATTTGAAAAACATGAATTTAATACCCACTTAAATTAGTAAATACAGTTAAACACAAAATGCAATGAAACAAAAAAAGAGAGGATGTGGCACCAAGTCAGCACATTACCAGGTGAGGGAAATTATAAAAGAAAGAACAACCAGAATGACATCAAAGATAATTTTAAAAGCCTCCGATTCCTATTTTTTACTATGACTCTACAAATTGAGGCTACTTAGAATAACAATACTCTGTTCTGACTTACACAGCACAGCTTGGTTTTTTTTTTTTCTGTTTTTTTTTAACTTATTTTTATTTATTTTTAATTTTTTTATTGGAGTTCAATTTGCCAACATATAGCATAACACCCAGTGCTCATCCCATCAAGTGCCGCCTTCAGTGCCCCTCACCCAGTCACCCCAACCCCCCCACCTCCCTTTCCACCACCCCTTGTTCATTTCCCAGAGTTAGGAGTCTCTCATGTTCTGTCTCCCTCACTGATATTTTCCACTCATTTTCTCTCCTTTCCCCTTTATTCCCTTTCACTATTTTTTATATTTCCCAAATGAATGAGACCATATAATGTTTGTCCTTCTCTGATTGACTTATTTCACTCAGCACAATACCCTCCAGTTCCATCCACGTCGAAGCAAATGGTGGGCATTTGTCGTTTCTAATGGCTGAGTAATATTCCATTGTATACATAGACCACATCTTCTTTATCCATTCATCTTTCGATGGACACCGAGGCTCCTTCCACAGTTTGGCTATTGTGGACATTGCTGCTATAAACATTGGGGTGCAGGTATCCCAGCGTTTCACTGAACCACAGCTTGGGTTTTAATGATGGGTTTGAAAATTGGGGTTCTAGCTTTTAATAGCCCCTGTGAGGCAATGGGAAGTGAAGTGTTCCTCCATCATTTTTTCTTGTAATCATGCTGTCATCTGCAACTCCAAGACCAAGCCCTCCCCAAATGTTCAGAACTTTATCACAAGGGGCAAAACCTAATGAGGCAACTTGTATACAGTTTGTTTGGTGCACTGATAACCTCAGAATCCCTCAAGATCCAGACTTCTGGGAACCCTCTTTTCCCCCCGGAGATGTATGCTCAAGGATCTTAGCTAGCTGTTCATTAGGTGAGGCAAACACAGCTTAGAGAATGCTTTCTGGAGCAAATATAGGTGACTGGCTTGTCACATGTCAGGCTTGAATCAGTTCCAAAGTGACTGCCATTTTTGACAATCTGCTGTTGTGAGAAGCCAAGATTCCCTTCATTACCCTTAGGTGATTAAAGAGTTAGCTGAACATCTAAGATGTAGACAATTTTATTTGATTTTTTTGCATCTTCTTATACACATCTGACCCCTTCCTGAAATAAAAATTGGATGTGAGGATCCAGAATTTAACCTCATACTATAGTACTACTTTGTTTGTTTGTCTTTTAGTATTTCACCTCCCATTGGGACAGATGACAGAGTCAAGAAAACTGAATCCCAAGCTAGCAGTGGGAGAAGCTGAGAATCAATTCAATTTATACCACAGAATCTTCAAAATCTCAGAATGGGAAGCATCAGGCAGGAGACTGGAAAATTCCTCTGTGAGAATTTGACAAGACCAAGAGGAACTACCTCAAGATCCTGATATGGGGGCTCTGCAACAAACAGCTCACCCCAATCACCATACAATGAAGCTCAATGTCCAAAATTACACTCCTGCTCTCAAAAGCTCCAATCAGCATTTTAGGTGCCCATTCTTAATCATCACCACTCAAGTATGACCAGACATCTGAGGAAAGTCATTGTTGTATAATGCAAAGACTAAACAAATAAATAAATAAATAATAAATAAACAAACCAAACAAAAACCCCAAAGCATAAAATATGTAACTTTGTAGAAACAGCAGTTATTCAGACAGAAGAAAACACAACAAAACAAAATTATCAATATTAATTTCAGAGAAATGAGAAGAGATTTGCAAACACGAAACATGAACGAATGTGTGTTTCAACAAAGAATATTTAGAGGACAAACTTAAAAGGAGCTCTTGAGAATTAAAAACATAAAAATTCAAAAAACATAAAAACTCTGAAAAGCCAAGCTATTAAGCTGGAGAATACCATAAAGAAAATCTCTTAAAAAGTTGAGAAAAAGTCAGAGATTAAAAAGATAAATGAAAAGAAAAATTAAATAGAGGATCAGTCTGAAAGATCCAATATAGAAATAATAAAAAATAGCAAAAACAAACAAACAAGCAAAAAATAAAACAAAAACAAAAACAAAGAAACCCTGGAGAGGATAATAATCACTAAAACAATCCAAGAAAATTTCCAAAACCAAAGGACATGAATTGATATACTCGAAGGATCTACCAACTGCTTAGCACAATGGGTGAAGATAGACCCACATTAGCCACGTTATTGTGGTTATTGTGAAATTTTATATAAGATTGGGTGAACAGAAATGTTTCTACAAAGTTCCAGAGAGAAAATCCAAGTAATTAGGGAGGAATAGAACTTCTCAACACTAACAAGAAAGCTAGAAGACAATGAAGGATTGTTTTCCAAATTCTGGAAGAAAAAAATACCTTATCTCCCAAGAAGAATTCTAGATTCAGATGAACAATCAATCAAATATAAATGTAAAAGTCATTTTTAGATATTCAAGGTCTGAACTTGTTAACTTCCTTCCCTGTACCCTTCTTCTTTCAAAAAACTCTTGGAAATAGTACTATAGTACTCCTACAAACCATGAAGAGAACATGGGATACAGGAAACCAGTAAACCAACCTAGGAGAGTGGTGAATAGGATTCCTAAGACAGTGATGACAGTGATTCCTAAGTGTCTCCCATTGAAGGAGACAGCCAGTTCAGGCTGGAGCATTAAGATCCAAGGACCAGGGATACCTAGGGTGGCTCAGTAGTTGAGTGTCTGCTTTTGGCTCAGGTCATGATCCTGAAGTCCTGGGATAGAGTCCCACATTAGGCTCCCTGCAGGGAGTCTGCTTCTTCCTCTGCCTATGTCTCTGCCTCTCTCTCTCTGTCTCTCTGTCTCTCTCATGAATAAATAAATAAAATCTTTAAAAAAAAAAAAAAGATCCAAGGACCAGGCATTCTTAGCACTGTCATTACCAGGATTTTCTCTGCCATTATATCACCTTTTTAATCTGAGAACAGAGTGCCCAGGTAAGCATGGTCCAGATTGTGCACTGGCCATATGTGGATCAAATTCCACTTCTCCCTTTCATGCTAGTTATAGGGGCCAACTGAAGACATTCGTTTCACCCTGTGGAAGTTTTCTATAATCCAGAGCATTAGGGAGAGACTGTAGGTGCTTAGAAGCAAAACATATAGAGCATGTTTATCTGCTGGACATCCTCTCTCTATCCCATACACAGCCTTTAGATTCCCTGGTTCCAGAGCCCTTGGACTTCAGGACTTGTTGATGATTTTGTCCATTGAGTTCTCCCAGGTGGTTCAGGTAAACTCTTAAGAAAGCTATAGGATTATGACCCAGACACTGTTCACCCTCCCTCTTGGAGGCTTTATAATAGTGGCAACACACAAAAAGCTGTGTCTTTTTCTCACACAGCTGAATTTGTTTGACACTCAGTTTTTTCTCCAGATTAAGTAATATCATGTTGAGGGATACATACATAGGTTGAAAAAGCCTAAGGAAATAGTTAACACTATCTAGAGGAAAAGGATGACAAGCAATTGGGCAAGAGAACATAGGAGATTTTTAAGTACCAATAATTGTTTGTTTGTTTGTTTGTAACAAGATGGTAAGCTCATAAGTGTTTATATTATTGTGGTTATTAAACAACATACGTGTTTTACACTGTCCTTTCTAGGTACTTAGTACACACACACACACACACACACACAAATAACTGTATAAAAGGGGGAAAATTCATAATCCCAACACCTAGATTCAACAAATGATATTAACCTTTATATGTATTTCCTATCATCATTTTTCTGTGTATTTCATTGAGCTCCTATTGTGCATACATTTTTTAAACATACCTTTTCTGAGAGGCTGTATAACATAAGCATCTTATGTTTTTAAATGTTTTGCATATTTATCATTTTAGGGATCATTGTAATCGATTGTATATTGAAACTCTTTTTTGTTTCAGAAACCATTGCTCTCGAGAATCACATGCTCTGAATCTTTGTGCTAGTGGAAGCTTGTTCCCTGAAAGCTTGTACCATGAAAATGCTCGCAGGATAATCCAGACTGTCTTCCCACCACCCAATCACCTTATCAAAACATATCCTTCTATAGTTCCCCACTCAAATCTCTCTGCCTCCAGGAAGCCTCACCACTCTCCGAGGAAACCACCTTCTTTAACCTTCCAGGCTACTTGTTATCTCTTCTGTCCCTTTTTATAGCCATTTGTGTTCATTTCTTTTCTCCCCTTATACACTATAAATTCTTGGGACAGAGACCTGTCTCCAGAGGGCCTGGAAAATACTGAGTACTCCATAAATAACAAGTGAATAAATTTGAAAGACTACTTTTTTATTCTTTAATATCCTGCATTACCAATAGTGTTTGTCTATATAATTAAGTCACTTATGGGCTTTCACCCAAATTGAAGGTTCTCAGATGGAAACACATTCTGTTTACCCATAATTGCCACATTCAGAAATTGGGAACATGACCACCCTTGCTGTCTCTAATATTAGATTTGATATTTGCTTTGAGGGCTGGATTAAGGAATGTTTCAAGCTCTAAAGATAACAATTCATGTTTATTGAAGGCCTAGTATGTGCCAGACAGCAGTCTAAATGGTTTGTATACATTTGTGATTTAATTTTCACAGAAACATCATGAGATAAAAGCTATTTAGTTTCCTCATTTTACACCTGAAGAAACAGAGTCACTTGTGCAGGATCAACTAGGTTCTACATGGAAGAATTAGGACTCTAATGCAGACCTACCTGCATCCCATACTCGTTTCTTCTAGGCAAAACTGTCTCTTCAGAAATAAAAGTATTATAATATCTAAATCCTGATCTACAACTCTCACTTCCATATTGCAGAATGAGTTCTCCATCCAACAGCTGACACTTGTGAATATACATTTATATCAAAAGACACCAAAAAATGGTAGATAATGGCTTTTTCAAAAGAGATATGAGAAGGAAATCCATAATTTTACCACCTTACAAATACTATTGTTTTGGAGTACTCTTTTCCAGCCCTTTTCCCTATATATACCTTAAAAGAGGAGGGGGGAATCCGCAGACAGTTGTGTGTGTGCTTTTTAAAGATTTATTTATTTATCTATCTATCTATCTTAGAGAGAATGAGAGAGAGAACAGGGGGGAGGCAGAGGGAGAGGTAGAGAGAAACCCAAGTAGATTCCACTGAGCGTGGAGATCTTGAGATCACAACCCTGAGATCATAACCTGAGTGGAAACCAAGAGTCAGACACTCAGTCGCCTGTGCCATCCAGGCACCCCAGTTCTGTATGTGCCTTTAAGCAGAGGAGCCTGTTTAGGGGTAAAGACAAGTGTGGCACCAAAGACAAACATCCGCTCTCCTGCAGCTTTGCCTGGGGCTCATCTTGCACCAGATGGAAACCTGGGAATATGACACAGACAGAGTATAGTTAACAAGGAGTTGATTTTCTGCACACTGAAGGCTAGCCAACATGTAGCACGATGCTCCTGAATGAGAAGAGAGAGCAGAAGACATGGCTTGTGCTTTCAGTATGACATGTTATGTCTACAGCTGCTGAATGTGTAGCAAAAAGTAAAATATGATTTCCTTAAAAAATGCTGAACTTTAGTTCCATTCTTATTTCTTTAAAAAATTGTGTTTTGTTTTAGTAGAATTGACACACGATGTTATATTAGTTTTAATTGTACAACATACTGATTCATCTTCTCTCTGCGTTAAGCTATGCTCAGGACAAGTGTTACCATACACTATTACAGTATCATTGGCCATACACCTTTTGCTAAGCCTTTTATTTCCATGACTTATTCATTTCATACCTGGAAACTTGTATCTCCCACTCCTCCTCACTCATTCTGTTCATTCCCCCCTCTCTTCCCTTCTGGCAATCACCCGTTTGTTCTCAGTATTTATTTGTTTGTTTTGTTTTTTATATTCCATAAATAATTGAAATCATGTGGCATTTCTTTCTTGGTCTGACTTATTTCACTTGACATAATACTCTCTAGGTCCATCCGTGTTGTTGCAAATAACAGGATCTCATCCTTTTGTATGACTACACAATGTTCCTGTGTATGAGAGTGTGTGTGTGTGTGTGTGTGTGTGCACCACATCTTTTTAAATTTATTTGTCCACTTATGGACAGTTGGGTTGCTTCCATATCTTGGCTATTGTAAATAATGCTGCAATAAACATAGGGGTGTACATATCTGTTCGAATTAGTGTTTTGTTTTCCTGGCGTACATACTCAATAGTGGAATTATTGGATCATATAATATCTCTATTTTTTATTTTTTGAGGAACCTCCATAATATTTTCCACAGTGGCTGTACCAATTTACATTCTCACCAACAGTGCACAAGGGTTCCTTTTTCTCCACATCCTCACCAACACTCGTTATTTCTTGACTATTTTTTTAAAGATTTTATTTATTCATGGAGACACAGAGAGAGAGAGAGGTAGAGACACAGGCAGGGGAGAAACAGGCTCCATGCAGGAAGCCCGACTCGGGACTCGATTCTGGGTCTTCAGGATCACACCCTGGGCTGAAGGCGGCGCTAAACCGCTGAGCCACCTGGGCTGCCCCATTTCTTGACTTTTTGATGTATTCTTAATTGTTAAGCTAGTGGAATGGAAGTCTCATTTTTCCAGGAAAGACACTAGATAAACATTTCTTGTCCCCCTCTTTCTCTCCTCTCTCCACTCTTCTCTCCTTTCCCCTCTGTTCTCTCTCTCTCTCTCTCTCTCTCTGTCTGTCTTGCAGGCAGAGCAATGGTCTCTAAAGATGCCCTCACCCTAATCCCTGGAATTTGTGAATGCATTACCTTACATGGCAAATTTGCCCTGTGATTAAGGATACAGACCTTGATACAGGGACTTTATCCTGGATTATCCAGATGAACTCAACCTAATCACATGAATCCTTAGTAGAAGAGAAATCTTGCCAAGTGTGGTCAGAGTGAGACCTGACTTCGGAAGAAGGGTCAGAGAGAGAACCAGTGAGGTGGCAGCTGACAAGGCCATAACCTGTCATTGCTGGCTTTGAAAATAGAGGAAGGGAGCTATTAGCCAAGAAATGAGGGTGGCCTCTAGAAGCTGGAAAAGGCAAGGAAATAGATTCTCCCCTAGAGCCTCTAGGAAGCCTAACACTACTTTTAGCCCAGTGAGACCCATGTCAAATTTTTAATCCATAGAACTGTAAAATAATACTTTTATGCTGTTTTAAATTATTGTTTGTGGTAATTTGTTACAGAAGCAGTATAAAACATTCTATTTTCCCCCTGCCCTCTCTCTTTCTTCCTCTTTCTCCCTCTATTAATTGTGTCCTTATTGACTAGTGTGTGTGACTATGCTTGATTCTCCGGTCCTTTGTATATCCTTGAATTCCTCAGAGACCACCTTCCCAGGGACAGTCACTACAACAACTTTTTTTTTTAAGATTTTATTTATTTATTCATGAGAGACACACAGAGAGAGGCAAAGACATAGACAGAGGGAGAAGCAGGCTCCCTGCGGGGAGCCCATACAACAACTTCCCTGCACTTCAACCTCCAGATTCTCAAGTCCATTCATCTCAAAAAGAAAATCAGTAAAGAAACAGCAACTCTAGGTGTTACTCTCTGCACTGGCCAAAGGGACTGATGACAGAAATCCCTGTCTTACCTATTGCAGAATCTCCAACATCTAGAACAGTGTTTGGTACACAGTAGTAACTCAATAAACATTTCTTGCTTGATTCCCTAATTTATTTTTTTAATTTATTTATTCATGAGAGACAGAGAGAGAGACAGAGAGAGAGAGAGAGAGGCAGAGACACAGGCAGAGGGAGAAGCAGGCTCCATGCAGGGAGCCCGACGTGGGACTCGATCTCGGGTCTCCAGGATCACGCCCTGGGCCAAAGGCAGAGCTAAACCGCTGAGCCACCCGGGCTGCCCTGGACACTCTTCTTAAAAATATTTAACTTTTAAGTAATCTCTACACCCAACATGGGGCTCAGACTCAACAACTCCAAGATCAAAAGTCACATGATCCACCATGAGCCAGTGAGGTGCCCCTGATAGATACTCTTCCACACACAATGATCTCACTTAAATCTTAGACAATGATTAAGAGAAATAGATATTATTAGTCTCATTTTATGGATGGGGACAGTGAGCCTGCAAAGTTAAAGAACTTCTACAAATGACAAGTAAGTGGTATATGCCAGGCTTGGAAGACAGGTCCCTTTGGCTCCAAAAGCATGTAATAAACTATTCACATTGCATAGTGGTTTACAGTTTACAAAGCACCGTTATTATACATTACCTTACTGCTTCCAACAAGTTAATGAAATAGGCATTACTCCACTCATTTTACCAAAGAAAACTCAAACTCAACTTATTTGCCCAAATCAGAAAGTTCCTAAGTGACGAAACAGAACTGAACCCAAATCTTCTGACTCTAGATCCTGTTCCCTTTCCACTCTTCCCTGTTTTTATTAAACTCTAAATTCTGCACACAGACCCACTGCTGTCTATGAGAGTGTGATGTGAGACTCTGATGAAGGCATGTGTGAAAACACAGAATGAGGCAAATGGTAATGCTAAAGTTGAAGCTCACATCCGGTGAAAATTGGTTCGTTTTCTCTTTAGAGTTGTGTTTACTCTTGCGCTATTATAATCACTTGCTTGATCTGGAGCCAGCAATGTCATAACTATCTTGAAGTGTCATGGTGGATATATCTTGCACATTTCTTACATTTGGAACAAGCCCCACTTTGTTCAACACTATGACATTATAACGGTGCTCATCAAATCTCATGGTCTAACTAGTCACCTTTTACAATAGAAGAGACAGGTCCTCAACTAATCATTATGCTGCAAGCTCTTCTTCCCTTCCAATAAAACCTCTTTGGCCTCTGGTGATTGCACAAACATCAGATCAGACCTGGATCAAAAGAAATTTGATGCTTATCAGGGATATTTAAAATTGGTGGTGATTAGAGCAGGTGTCTGTGAAAATCTTTAAAGGGTAGTGATCGGGGCAGCCCGGGTGGCTCAGCGGTTTAGTGCTGCCTTCAGCCCAGGGCATGATCCTGGAGACCCGGGATGGAGTCTCACTCGGGCTCCCTGCATGGAGCCTGCTTCTCCCTCTGCCTGTGTCTCTGCCTCTATATGTGTGTGTGTGTGTGTGTGTGTGTGTGTGTGTGTGTGTGTGTGTTTTATGAATAAATAAATAAAATCTTAAAAAGAATAAAGGGTAGTGATCATCTCTTTACTCATTTGTGTATCTTTTATAGTATCTAGGATCAGGCCTGGTCCATAGTATCCATTGAGTAAGTGAATGAATGAAAGCCCCAAAAATGCCAACATAGTAAGATTCTGTAAAGGAGCTCAGAACCAGGAGAACTAAATGCAAAAAAAAAAAAAAAAAAAAAAAAAGCTAATGCAGAGAGCTGATGGAGAGGTTTATATAATATAGTGCCATGGGGTTGTGGCTTGCCTCTGACCGTGAGTTATGCTCTGAACTAACCACCAGCAAGTGTGAGGACTAAACTTGGCATTTCAGAATAGTGGACTATGGACCTACCTCAGCCACTAGAAATGTGGCTTTTGGCAAGTTTCTATTCTGATGTGTAAAATATGGGATCAAGGTGGAGATGGGGACTTGTTAATATCCAAAGTTTTTCCAGAGCCTCTGCCAGCACGTTGGAACCCTTCACAAAAATGTTCTCCTCCAGCTTCTTTCTCTGTTGTTCTCCTACCGCCAGCTTGCTGGGGCCACCAAGTTCATGTGTGCCACCTCAAAGTAGTCTCCATGGTAGACCTTCTGCCCAGTATCTCCACTTTGCCGCCCCATCCTCAGCTCTCCCATGGATCTTGCTTCCTTTCATTATCCAAGCAGCCAACCAAAGTGCTGATGTTGATCAGTGAAGTCCTGGTGCAGCAATTCTCAAACTTCACAAGAAAATAACCCTGTGATGATTAAGTTTAAAATGCACTTTTCTGGGTTTACCCAAACCTCGGAAGGGTCTCCAGAATTCTCTAGCACCCCTAGAAGATTCTGTTGCAGGTGACCCAAAGACCACTTCTTGAGATGAAGTGGTCTAAACTTTAGACTAGTGGTTCTTAACCTGGCAGCTTATGGATTCCCAAGGGACATGAGAATTCAGGGGATCCATGAACCTGAAGGGGGAAAAGTACATCTTTATTTTTTATTAGTTCCAACTGTAATTTAGCATTTTATTTTTGAATGTAGGCAATAAACTCAGTAGTATTAGTAGAACCTGTGACTTTGTCACCAACAGAAGTCCTTCATATTGTCATATCACATTACTGTTGCTTCAGATACCTTGAATTCCACTTATATTCATCACTATTTTGAATTATGGGTGTTATTAGACCTGCCACTAGCTTCTGTTATTTAATCAAATAATAAAGAAGCACATATATTACTATATCACTATTTAAAAAATATTTTGACAGGGGAGCCTGGGTGGCTCAGGTGGTTAAGTGTCTGCCTTCAGTTCAGGTCATGATCTCAGGGTCCTGGGATTGAGCCCTGCATCAGGCTCCCTGCTTAGGAGGGAGTCTGCTTCTCTCTGTGTCTCTGCCCACCTGCTTGTGCTCTCTCTTTTTCTGAAATAAATAAAATCTTTAAAAAAATTTTTTTGATAAGTGGAGCACTTAGGTGGTGTGGTCTGTTGAACATCCAACTCTTGGTTTTGGCTGGGGTCATGATCTCAGGATGGTGTGATGGAGCCCTCAATGGGATCCATGCTCAGTATGGAGTCTGCTTCAGATTCTCTCTTTCCTCTGGCCTTCCCCCCATGCTTTCTCTCTCTCTCTCTCTCTCTCTCTCTCTCTCTCAAATAAATAAATAAATAAATAAACAAATCTTAAAAAAGATTTTGGTAACTATATTCTAACATCATTGTGTATATTTTATTTTAAGCATTTAAAATATTATTCTGAGAGGAGGACCTCTTCACCAGACCAACTTTTGTCAAAGTTGTCAATGGGGTCCTTGGTCCAGAAAAAAAAAAATTACTAAAAGACCCTGCTTTAGATAGCTCTAGTTACACTAAAGGACCAAAATAATTTGTCACCCTTCTGCTCCCTGCTTTTTCTCTATTGTCGCTTCCCAAAAGCCGACTCATTAGCCAGGTGGAGGATCTCACCGGAAATACTGAATTTTCAGGGCTAAAGAAGGAGCTGTTTCCTGGCATGGACTATGTCCTGAAAGTGACCTTGACAAAGGTTAGTAGAGTCTGGGTTCTGCTGCAGCTTCCCTTGGCCTGGAGAATTTGTTCATCCCTTTGTTATCTCAAACAATCTGAGCCACCTATCCTACCTCAAAATCCTCTGTTTTGTCAGTATAAATACTGAGTTGAGGGAAGAAAACCACACTCTAGATGAGCAGAAACTTCCTAGATCAGGTCACTAGATACTCATCAGAAAGAGAGACTCAGGCAGAGAACGGGGACTGTCTACTGTGCTGTGTACCAGCATCATCATCCTGACTTGATTTCATATATAGGCTGGCCTGAGAATAAATAAGGAGGGTATTTCCTTTTGGAAAGAGAAGCAAAAACAAGACCATACAAGCTGGCAAAATGAGTGCCCTAGGTCACAGGGTGTTTGGGGAGCGCCCACCAGTTATAATTCTCCTGTGCTTTATAAACTCCTAAGTAGCTGCTGAAAGCACAGCTAAGTTTACAAATGAGAAAGGAGCCTGAAATACAAGCATTCTGGCCCCCAGCACCATCTACATTGGTAGGTCTCTGAGAGCTCCTGGGGACCGGCGGGGTTTATCTGTGCATCCACAGCCCGAAAGGAATCAGCATTCCTCGGTTTGTAACTTAAAGAAAATTAATGACTGAACTAGACGCGTCCTGGGGACTCCCTACCCTTGAAGTCCTAACACCGGGGCGGGATTTCTAGGTTGGGGGAATGCCCTACCTTCTGGCTCTGGTCAAGACTGGGATTTCTTAGAAGGTTGGGAGGCCAATCAGTGGCCATAAATCTTGGAGAACCGTCACCGTTTTACAAGGGAGTTTGCTGGGGCTCCTCCTCTCCCTCTCGCAGTCTATTTACAACGCCAAAATCTCCGTGTTAATGGACCTGGGATAATGGTGTTTACTTTACTACGATAAAGCGCTCAGCTCCCTGGGGGAGCGGCTGTAAAATGTCCTGGAGGTAGAGGTGAAGGGGGGCGCCGTGCAGCGGGAGCGGCGAGGGGCGAGGCACCGGCTTCTCTTCCAGGCGGGCTCTCACCCTCCACCCCCCGGACCCGGCTGAGCAGCCCAGGCCTCGCGGGTGAGGACGGTTCCCACATAAATCACCAGCGCCAGAGTCTCGGGAAAAGGAGCATTTTTCATTGCTGGCTGCAGGGCAACTCCCGACAGCGAACGAGAAACAGAAGTTCTCTTTAGATAAACCGTTTACCGGAGCGCGCGTCCTGGCAGCGCGGCCCACAGAGCACAGGGCAACCGGGTCCTGGCGCTGCGCCCCCGCCAGCAGAGTGCCTTGCAGAGGCCCCCAAGAAAAGCCAGATCCTCCAAAGGGCTGGCCGCACGTCTTCCCTGCGGACGAGAGAACGTGAGAGCCAAGAGGGAAGGAAAAGGAGAACTTCAGGACTGGAGGAGTGGGGCACCCCAACACTCTATAGGGTCCAATGACCTGAGAGGTCAGCTCCACATTTCCCAGCTGTGTGATCCTGAGCAAATGACTTCACTTCGCTGAACTCCGGGAGTCTTCAGTTATAAAACGGACATAAAAAGTACTACTAACTTCCTAGTCTATGTTCAGAATTAAGAAATTACATTAAGTGCAATTTGTATAACCTGCAATTACAGCCAAAGTTCTTAAATGTCCGTGGGTGAGCCTAGGGAGTTCCGAGAAGCCCCCGGAGTTGTTGACAGAGGACTTGTTTGTGCCCTTGAGCACTCACTCTTTCGAGGAGAGGGTCCGTAGCTTACATCGGGTCCCAAACAGGTGCTCCAACCCCAAAATGTTAACTATCCCACTAGTTCTGCAGCTGTCCTGCATGGTAGGGTTCCAGCTCCCACACTGGCTGTGAGGCCGGGCCCAAATTACCTAAAGCTCGCGTCTCCTCCTCTGTAAAACGGGATGGTGGTTCCTGGCATTGTGGGGCAGGATACGAAGGCTTAGCATGGTGTCCAGCGCCTAGTAGATGCTAGCTTAAATGTTAGCTAATTGTAGGCATCAACCCCCTTCCTGGAGTAAAGACGTTTGGCTCTAAAGCCAGGAATTCGGGGCTGAAGCCAGGTCTTTGCAAGCCAAGGGCTGACGGATCCCCAAGACCTTCCCTGGCCCCGGGCGCCAGCGAGCTGGCCCCTTGCGGCTGTCGGAGGCGGCCTCCGGGCGGCGCGGGGTGGGTGCGCGGGCCTGGCTCGGCCGCGGCGCGCTCGGGGCCCGCGGGGGCGCACCTGGGGTCCCGGGCGGCGGGGCCTCCCCAGTTGGGGGAGCCGCGCGCTCGTTGGGCGGCCCCCTTTGAAAGCAGCTCAACCCTGCCGGCCGCCGGGCGCCCGGGGCTCAGCCATAATCCGGATTTGGAGGCCAAAGCCCTAAGCTGGCCGCCACCGACGGCGGGAATCAAAGCGGCCGCCGTCCCGGTAGCTCCGGGTCTTGTTTACTTGTTGACGTGTGCGCACCCGAGCGGGACGACCTCGAGGTTGGGATCAGCCTGGAGGGAGGTTCCCCCTCCTTCCCACACACCCCGGGAGCAGGCACCTCCAGCCCCCACCCCACCGGAGGCCGAAGCTTCCTATCGCGAGCAGACACGTTTCCTTCCCTCCTCGGGTCAGAGGCCGAGCCCCGAGCCCCGAGCCCCGAGCCCCGGAGGGGCCTGCTCCCTCTTCCCCCGGCCCACCCCGCGGGCGCCCGAGCCCGGCTTCCAGCCGCGCCTTCTGCCCCCCTCCCGGCTCGCCATCCATTAGTGTAATCCGCTGTCCAAACACTGCGGCCAGGACGGCCAGACGTTGGTGTAAACAGACCCGGGGGGGACAATTCTAACGATATAAATAAAATAACCATTAATAGCCAAAATTGTTCGATGAGCAGGCGGCCGAGCCCCCGGGACTCCGTCTCGCCCGGGTTTTGTGTACACAGCGCGGATACCGCGCATCTGTCAGGTAAACCGGAGGTCCTTGTCCCCGCCGAAATCTAAATCCAGCGCAGGTGAGGTCCCCGCAGGCGCGTCACCGGCCACCCGGCTCCTGACACGCACAGGCCTCGACACGCACGCGGCTCGGGGCCCACGCACAGCCCGAGGCGGGGAGCGCAGTGGCGCTGGGGCTCGGTCCCACAGCGGCCTGCGCCCGGCCCAAAGCACAGGGCGCTTCTCCAAAAATTCGCGCTCCTAAGTGTCCAGCCACGGCCCCCGGGCGCGACCCGGCCCCATCTGCGGCCTCGGTGTGCTCAGGGACACAGAGCTCACACCCACACCCAGGAACGGGAAAAGTCAGCCTCCACTAGCCCCGGGTCAATAACAATAAACGAGCATTTACTGAGCCGGGCACCGCACTAAGTGCTTCACAGAGGTCATCTCCTCTAACCCTCGGAGCGACCTAGGAGGTAGGTACATCTAGTATTCCCAGTTCTACACGTTGGGAAAGCCGGGCTTGGCATTAAGGACTTCGCCCAGAGATTGGAGACAGGATTCGAACCCACCGCTCTTCTCCAGGCAGCATCCCTTTGCACACCCCAAAGGCAAGCACTTGCTCAGATTCCTACGTGACTGGCTCCAGCGTCCCTGGCGCCACCCGCCTGCTGTGATTTTCCAGTGGGAAGTTGCTACTTCTGCGGAGGGCGTGGGTAGACTGGCCTGAGATGTCGGGACAGAGAAGGAGGGGAGACGCCTGGGAAAGCACGGTGGCCTGTTCTGGGAGCTCGGGAGTTGGTGGCTCAAAGGGCTCCCAGAGGGTTGGTGGTGGAGCTCTGGGTGTTGGTGTTGCAGCTGCATACTGAGCTCTGAGAGCAAGGATGCCTGGGGGCCAAGCCCGAAAAGCTGCTCCCAGACTGGGGCCTCCAGGCAACCCAGTCAGCTCAAGCAGAAGTTCTGCTACAGGCCAGGCTGCCGTCAAGTCAAGGTTCCTGGAGTTGGGCTGGAGTAGGGCATTCTCTCCAGCCCACCCAAGCCTTGACATCTTGTAATGACATCTGGCCCACAAGCCTGTAAGTCTTGCATCCACCTCTTACCTGCTCTGTGACCTTGGGCAAGTCATTTCATTTTTTAGAACCTCAATTTGGCTCTAAAATGAGGGGAAGAAGCAATAGTATCTGTCCCATAGGGATCTCGTAACAATAAGGAAGAGATCACGAATGTGAAACACTTTGTTCATCAGCAGGAGGTTTATTATCATGATTAATATAACCTCCATGGCAGGTGCCTCAGAAGGCAGAGCAGAGGGCTGGCAGCTCCTCTTCTTTTTGAAGAGAAAGCAAAAAATAAGACAGAAATGGGGAGAAAGGAAGCAGCTCTGAGGGGGTGCTGATAGGGGGAAGAGGAAAGGAGGTTCCATGCAGCTCAGCCCACCACCAAGGCAAGCTTATCTTCAAGGGAGCTTCCATTCAGTCCCAGGGCCTGGGGGCTGTGGACTACTGCCTAGGCCTTATAGGAAGATTTGTGGTGGGGTGGGCTGTCCAGTACCTAGCAGGAATTCACAAAAGCAGATAGAACAGTGCCCGGGCAAGCAGTCTCTACCTGGTGCACAGTCTGGTAGTTAGTGCTGGGGCTGCCCAGGGAAGGGAGAGGAGCAAAGAGAGAGAGCTCACACAAAAGGCAAGGAACTTAAGCTTGGGCAAGTTAGCGACCTTACCTCTCGAGAGCCTCAGTTTCCTACTGTATGTAAGAGTTACATTAACAGGGCTGTAGATAAGACCCGTTGCCAGAAGCAGAAACAATAACCAGGATGGACACTCAGAAGAGTTTACAACAGGCCTGGTACCCATCTCCCATCGTCATACCCATGACTCTCTCCGCCCCACCAGGGCAGCTAGCCCACAGTCTGACAGCTTATGTGCGAGTTGGTGAGTGGAGAGGCTCTTAATCACTGAGCCTTACTGTGTGCTTGTAGGAAAGCCCTGAATGGTAGCTGACGTTATCTGTATGACCATTGCTTAAGAGAGGATTATTGCTGTTACTGTTAGAACAGTATTATTCTATAGTTCCTGCTGCTCCCTCCCAATCCTGAGAGGTGTAGTAATCATTACAGAGGATAAAGGACTTGCCTGAAGTCACACAGCAGATCTGGGACAGAGCGAAAAGATTAGAAACCAAGTGATTTTGAAGGCCAGATGTTCTCCCATCCCAGAAGGGAAAAGGCGAGAAGGAAGAACGCAGGGTACTGGGTTGAGCCCGGGTGGGAGAGGCATGCCCACCCCCCGCTGGGGTAGGTCCAGAGCAGCTGATTTATTTACATTCCAGTGAGGACACCAATTGGCCAGATCTTTATCTAAACATGATAACAATGACATGAGTCTTTGGGGATTTGTTTACCGCTGCTAAAAATGATGCATTTGTGGGAGCGGGAAGCTCAGTCTGGGTGTAGGATTTGTTTGCTGCAGCTCCAGAGGGTGGGGAGTGGGTGGGGAGTGGGTGGGGGGTGGCCAAGAGGAGGCTATTGGTTCCAAGAGTATATCCTAAAACTCCAATGATTAAGAAAACGGATTCTTCTTGTTTGGGGACAAAAAAAAAAAAACCTATATATACACACACACACACACAATTTGATTGATAGTTTAATAATGTTCCCCACCCCCAAGTAAGAAAAAGGAGCAGCGAGGAATCCAGCTCCTGATCTCTGCTCAGTGGAGGAGAGGTTCAGAGCCTCCCTCCTTGAGCTTAACAACCACCCAGTGTGTCCCCATTCACATTTACTACATGTCTCTCTGTGCTCAGAGCTCCATCAGTGCTTTCTTTCCATCATTTCTTTAATCCTACTGCAGGCCTATAAAGTCCAAACCATTATTATCTCCTTTTGTAGGTGAGAATATGTCTGCTTAGCAAGGTTGAGGGACTGGTTCAAGGTTACAAGACAAAAAAGTGATAGGACGGGGCTCCAAACCCCTTCTGATGGACTCCAGGGTCACTGCTTTGGCCCAAGACAGACATCGAAGGTGTGATCATGTTTTAGAGAAAGCCACATCTCCCCCTATGGCCCACCCCAAACCCAGCCTCCTTCACTCTGTGGGACCTCCTTGCAGAAGAAGGTGTCATAGGTACCACGTCTACACATGCATGCTTGTAGGGTTTGCATGCATCCTATACTAATGGGGGAGGAGCATGTAAAGTTTTTAAAAGTCTAAATTACAGAATGACTTCAGTGTGGTTTTGTTACTTTCAAGAACACCAGAGTCATTACAACTCTAGTAATAAAACCTATTCCCTCTTCTCTGAATGCAGTGGTCCCTATGGGACCACTTTGTACAAGTGTAATTGTAATGATCCCACAAATTGCCTGTATGGAATAGTGCATCTCATAGTCATGGAAGCTAGTTTTATTCTTGGACCATATAAACATTTCTCTCCAAACCTCATGCCACTACCAGCAATCATATTATTGTGGGAAAAAAAGAAGGGAGAAGATTTCAGAATGAGTGTTGGCCCAGCCCCTCCGTTTTGACCACACTGTCTGAAAGAGAAAAGCCCTAACATGTAGTCTACATTTATGGACACAGTCCCGAGAGCCTTCTTTCCCATGCCTATCCACATGTGCATGCACTGATGTGTTCACACAGGAAAGCACCTTTTTCATCCAAAGAGAAAAAGAAGTCCATAGAAATATATGTCAGGTCTGTGTCCATCTGTTGGAAACTCATATTTATCAGAGTGTACAACTGTCATCAACCTCGGAAACATGGTTGTAGATGGGATGGAAAAGGGTAGGGGTGGCCACTATGCAACTGGGGAGCCTGACTTACAGGGGAGAAGGCCCTAGATAAACCCTGTCTCCTCTTCAGAGGCTGACGACTCAATGTCCTCAGTGGCCCCATACCCAGTAAGTAGGAAGAGGCTAAGAGATTATAGGTGGGCTGAGAATAGCTACAGAGTGCTCAATCCCTGCCCCTGCTGGCTAGTGGGAGACAGGACCCCACTCTCCTCTCCTAGATTAGGTCCCTGCATTTTTTAAAGATTTTATTTATTTATTCATGAGGGACAGAAAGAGAGGCAGAGATGTAGGCAGAGGGGAGAAGCAGGCTCCCCTTGGGGAGCCTGATGCAGGACTCCATCCCAAGACCCCAGGATCACAACCTAGGCCAAAGGCAGAGCTCAACTACATTGAGCTGGCCCCTGCATTTTATTGCAATCCCTGAAATCTTTCCCAGCTGAGATGATCTCAAGACCCCTAATCTAATGTAGGACTGGTAAGAAAGAAACAGAAGGAAAGATCAGTTCAGTTGGATAATGCTCCTGTGTAGTGAGGGAGGAGGCCGGTCCTGATCTGGGAGCCCTGATCTGTGCTCTCAAGGGACGCCTGGGGCCCAGGCCTTACTGTTGCCTTCAGCTCGGCTGTGATCCTCTCCAGACTGCCACAATAGTAGGAAACGGAGGCCCCGCAGGATCTGCCTGGAGCGGGGATTTCCACAGGGAGGATGGCCAAGCCTGCCACCTGGAGCCTCACAGACCCATCAGGGCCCTCATTTGAGGTTGCTCAGGGTTGTGGGGCTGGAGGGTGGGAGAGGTCCTCCAGGCCGAAGCAGGGTGCAGAGGAGTGTCCCTATCACAAATCCAAAAGTGCTTGGGCATCTTTAGGAGCAGCCCCTGAGGTAGAGTGCCAGTGAGCGAGCCAGGAGTAGAACGGCGGTGGAGGGAAGTCTGGGGCTCAGGAGAGAGACCATGCACAACTAGTCTGACCCAATCCTATGCAGCCACCTGGTGCACACACGAAACCCCTGCAGGGGCCAGGGACAAAAATGCAGGAGAGCTTCCCAGGGGGTCAGGGTGGTGGGGGTGTGATGAGATAAGATGGGGGAAAGGAAGAGAGTGAAAAAATAAGAGTGGAAAAGGCAAGGAGGAGTGGAGAGGAGGGAAAGAGGGCTGGGGACAGGAGGAGGAGGAGGTGAGGGAGAAAGGGGGAGTGAGAAAGGGGGGGTGAGGAAGGGAAGGAGTAGAGAAGTGTTGGGCCTAGTGCCAGAGGAAGGAGTCCAAAGGGGAAAGGGGTTGGCTGCAAGAGGTAAGGTGCAGACTGCGGAAGTTCTGGGCTCCCAGGCTCCCAGGCTCGTGGGGTCTCGGTCTCCGGTCTCCGGTGTGCCACAGCAGCCAGAGGTAAGAAGGTATTTCTCTCCCGGGGGCAGAAGTGCGGGGAACCTACAGGCACGTCTGAGGATGAAGGCAAGGCCCAGCCAGCATCTCCCAGGGGGGTTCCTCACTAAGGTCTAGGCTCCTGGTCCGCATCTGGAGAGCAGCGCGCCGCGCAGGGGAGACCCAACACTCCCTCCCGCCCGGACCCGCGTGGACAAAGTGCTCGGGCTCCCCATGCGGCGCCCACGCTGGGATGGCGGAGTGAGGCCTGGCACACTTACAGCCCCCGCAGCCTAGATGCCCCGCCTTCAACTCTTGACCTCAGACCTGACACGCCGGCGTCTGTACGGGCCAAGGCTGTGAAACCCAGAGGCCCAGAGTTGTGGACCCGGGCCCGGCTCCTCCGGCGAGTCGGCAAGTCGCGCCTTCCGTCCCTGGCTGTGCGCCCTGGAGCGCGGCGGGCCCCTGGGCCCTGGTCCTTTCCAGGTCGGGTCCTTGGCCGGTTCCGAGCAAGGCCAGCACCCGTCTCCCACCCCCGAAACATCCTGCAGAGTCTGACAAGCTGGAACTGTCGCCAGAGCAGTGGGAATTGTTGGGTATGCCCAGGGCTTCAAGAAACCAAGAGCAAGGGGGGACTAGGCCAGCAGACCCTGACGCCCACTGACGGAGCAAAGGTTACCCCTAGATCTTGGGAATCGCTCTTCCCAGTGCGGACCAAAGACCAGGACCTCCGGGCTGGATGCGGTGAGGGCGGGATAAGACTTTTCTTAAGCGACAAGAAGATGGCAAAAAAAATTTTTTCCCAAATGAGAAAGTCTTTTTCGTTCTCAAACGATTTCAAGTTATTCACTCTTAGTGACCCCCCCCCCCCCACCGTGAGATTTGGGCAGAGATTTCTATGTCCTAGGAAGCCAGGGTCCAGAAGCTGGTGGTTGAGAGCTAACAGGGTTGGGAAGATCATGCTAGAAAGAGTTACCAAGAATCTCTGCTTCTTGGAAGGTGATAACTACATTCCCCCACCCTTCCACCCTTACTGCTCAGAGATCCTCACAGAGCAAGCAGGCGCTCTGGTTTAAAGAATTAATCTGCCAAAGACTGCAGCCGCTCCTCTGAAGTCAGATTATATTTTAAAAGGTCTATAGACATTGAAACTTTGCTACAGGAAGTTAAACTCACTCAAAAAATAAATAAATAAAAGTTAAGGAATGCATGTAGAATTCCAATTTAATCCCCAAGTTAAAACTGTTCGTTGCACTCCCAAATAGCATGCGCAAATAGCACAAATAAATATCTGTATGTAGGTATTCTTGTTTTTTAAAATATTGAATTTTCATTTGACAAAGTTAGGCTTTCTTGTGTGTTTTATCAGCAGAATAGAGTTGGTTTTATTGACAAAAGCTATGCTTTTACATTGTATTTAACATTATCTTAAAATTTTTTGGAGTGGGGCAGATACACATAACATAGATGTAGAAGATCCTCTCCTTAAGAAATCGAAACTCACTTCCTCAGTAAGAAAGAGCCTGTAATTTACAAAGAACTATTTGCATTATTGAACTTGGACTGATTTTCTCCCAGGGAAGGGAAGTGGTGGGTTTATAAAAACACATGCAAAATAATTTTTTAAAAAGCTAAAATGCTCAAAACTCTAATTTAAAATCTCTCTTACAAAATTACCAAAGCTTGGAAAAAATTTCCTCTCAAGGAATTAGATGATTTTAATGCTTCTGGGACTGACCTACCTAATTGACATTTCTTTAAAAGTAGAAAAATTGTTTTTACCCTTCCACAAAATACTATTGCCTCTAGATTGCTCAAAAATTCGGAGAGCTTTCCAATATCCTTCAACTAAAAATTAAACCAAAACACATACTATCAACAACAATGAAATAACAAGAACTTATTTGACGCTACTGCCAAAGAAGAAATGTCTTTTTTTTTTGTAAGATGTCATTGAAAATGAAATTTCTAGAAGAGCAGTAAAAAATTAAACATTCAGTGAAAAAAAAATTACCTGTAATGTTCTATAGTTTTGCCTAGCTGTGTTCATCACAGGATTATTTCTCATACTTTAATAGACAATTACTCTGACTGTGGTGCTACATTTAGATTAGAAGCAATGATAATTTCCAACTTCTTTGTGACTGTGGTTACATAAATTAAATGGTTATTTGAATAGTTGGAAGGTAAAAACATAAGCAGTGGGACATATAACTAAAATGACTGGTATCTGCCTGTATTTCTATGTATATTAATTAAGCAACTTTTGTATAAAGAATAGTAACTTATGGGAACACTTTATAGTTTTCAAAGAATCATCACATTTTTATTTGATAATATATTTATTGTAATGGTTAGCTCGTGGCTTTTCTCCAAAAAAAGGTATAATTTTACAAATATCACTTATGCATCTATACAGCATTTCCCCCTCATAGAATCCGCCATCATTTTACTATGATCTTTGATCATATATGGGAGAAGGGGGATTTGCATAAATGTGTAATGTGACAAAAGCCTAAAAATGTAGGCAGATACACTCGATTAAAATAACATCAAACGCTTCCTTGGTTGCAGCGATATTTACTTTATCTGACAGTAATTAGGTAAACTGACTGGAACGAAAACCTATTATTAGTCGAGCACAACTCCAGGATTTCAAAGATCCTTTTTTCAGGCAAGAGAATGCAAATGCCCCAGAACGCGATCGTAACTGGATACACGCGTTGGAACCAGATTCCGCATTCTGATAAGTGCCTCCCGAGACCCCGGCCGGCTGCTGTAGTGTAACTACCGCCCGGGCATTCATTGTCCCCCGACACCGGCGCGCAGCTGGCGGCACACAAGCCCGCGGCCCGCCGTCCAGGCTGCCGGCGCGGGAACGGCAGGCTGCCCAGATGGAATTGACCTGGTGGGGATCCTCGGTAGGAAGCTCCGCTGCAGGGGAACCAGACTGACCAAAGGGAGCCTGAACCACCAGGAAGAAGGCAGCGGGGGACGTCCTAAGCCCCAGCTCCCGTCGTGAGGCCAAGATCAGCTCTAGGTAGAAGTCTCCTGCCGGCTAGATCGGCCCTGCGCAGGGTTAGGGATAAGAAGAGAAAGGGGGTACAGGGCAGCTGGGCCCCTGTGGGGCCCACGCTCTGGATCTTCACCGCCTCCAGCCCCTCCGGCCTGAACGATGTCCCTGGGGGGCCTGTCGAGGAGCAACCCAGTCAGAAGCTGCAGGAGAGATCCACTGAGGCCTGGTACAAAGGTACCTGGCGGGATAGTGGTGTCAGTGGGTTTGGTGGAGAGCGGACCGCGCAGACCTGCGAGTAAGGAGGAGACAGCCTTCTTCGTGCTCAGTGAGGAGGCAACCTGGTGGGCTCCCGGCAGCAGCAGCGGTGCCTGTGTGGGCATGTTCCCAGGGCCCCTGGCCACGGGTCTAAGATGGGCTTCCTTAGAGACCAACTTAGGGAAGGCCTAAGAACGACGTGCTGCGGAGAAGCAAGAGAATGTAGCAAAGAGAAATGCAAACTTGGGTTGGAAACTGGGGAAAGAAAGATATTTGGTAGCTTTTGCTTCTTTTTCCTTTTTTCCCCCCTCTTAAAATCACTCAAAACAACAACAGACAAAAACCACCACCCAAAGAGGTGGGGGAAAATGGAACCAGAAACTTTCGCCCGAGATGGTTAGCTCAGGGGGGATGGGGTGGAGTGGGGCTGGAGCTCAGCTTCCTTCTTTTAGGCTCGCTTGCCAACGCGACGCACATCCACTAGGACCCCCACCCCACAGTGCCGCGCACTCACCCCCACCTCTCTCTGGATCTTTTGCGCCCGAGGGGTCGCGATCCGCAGCAACACCCGGCGCATTCTTCTCTCTGCAGCCCCTGGCCTGGTTTGGGAGACGTCGGCCCCGCCTGGGACGTCAATAGTCTCAATTCCGAGAAGACAGGCACCGGGCGCCCCTGCGGCTGAAGAATGGGTGCACCAGCGCAGGGCCCTGCCCACAGAGGGTCTCCCCCACCACCCGCCAGTCGCCGCCACCCTAAGTACTCCCGGGTGCACGTGGCCCGCGCCGCATCCCAGCTCCCCGGGCGGCCTCAGGGGCTGACTCCCCGCACCATTTCCGCTCCCTCCTGCACAGCCCCGCCTCTCTCCCCTCCCGCCCTTCTTTCCTTGGCTTTGGGTACCCACAACTCCTAAAGCCGCGGGGCCGAAGGGCTGCTCTCCGCCGTTGCCCCACAGTCCATCCCCGGTGTGCCTCGCCCGCCCGGGGGCGTCGTCCACAGTCCCTGCACCTCCCACCCGCCCCTTCCAGCTGAGGCCGGTCTCTCCCTGCTCCACCATCTTGGCCGCCAAAAATTGCTTGGGGCGGCCAGGGGCGGATGTTTGGCGCCCAGGTTAGGCTGGACCCGGTCTCTGTATTTTTCAGGGCCAGTGCTGCGCCTGGGTCTTTCTGTGGGCCTCACAGTAGCCACCGCTGCTCCCTGCTCCTTACTGGGTGAGGCGTGGCGGCTGGCGAATGCCTATTGTGCGGAAGGTGATCCCCACCAGCGTGGAATTTCCAGGACCTCAGGGAACCCCTCAGATTCGTCCAGAAAACACCCGGGGCCGCACGAGGGCGCCAGAAGGCGTATAGGTTGGAGAAATTAGAAAGACACCTCCGAGGGTAGAGACCTAGCCCCCGGTTTCAATATGCAGAGAAAAAGACCTCTCTGGCTGGGTCACCTCCCTCCTGACAGATACTGCTCTCAAGACCCTACGAGGCCACCCAATGTGTGCAGCGCTCGGGCCACGCCATCATCAATGCAGTCAACAAGCGCTGCTTGATCTCTGGTGCAGAATAATGGTAGTTGAGGTGTCCTGAGCATTTTAAGATGTGTGGGACCCTGCACTAAGCTCCTGGCATATGTTGTCATTTATCCCTGGCAATAACCCCTGAGGAAGTATTCTTTTTGTAGACAAAGAAACTGAGGCTTAGAAATGCTCACACACCGACTAGGTCAGGATTCAAACCAAGAACTGTCACCAAGTTCAGTAACAACTCTATCCTCCTGCCTCTCACCTACCTGCTTAGTGCATCAGCTGCAAGAACTACAAGGACAAATGCAACCGGGACCCTGCCCCCCCCCGGGGGGGGGGCTCACAGTTTACCCCCAGGCGACCAGGCCAGCAATATCTAGTGCTAGGTGGGAAGTGCTGAGTGACACGAATGTCCTTTACTAACAAGCGCTGCAAGTTTAGATGCAGGAGAGATGACTTCCGGCTAGATAATCAGGGAGCGCTTCCTTGGAGGAGGTAGTATTTGAGCAGAGCCTTGGAGAAGAGCTCTCCACTCATGGAGACAAGGGCAGGAAAGACGTTCCAAGTGGAAGGCACAGCTTGAGCAAAGTCAACAAGTCGGGAACAGACACGTTGCGCATCCATAGGTACACAAAACATTCCATCTTCTTGGGAATCCAGAGGCCGGTATTTACAGGCCAGGAAGTTTTCTTGCCCTGCAGCAGCTGGAAAAACCACGCTCCTGGCAGCTGGCTCGCGGACAAGAGGCCTCCCAGAACTGGCCCTGGCCGGAAAGGTAGGGCCAGGCGGGACGGGAATCGGTAGTTCGGGCACCCAGGGCAGTGCGGCCTCACCCACAACGACTTGGACTTCGCGACTCTATACTAGTCCTTTATTTCTGGTAGCGCCACAGCACCCCAACTCCGCGGATGCGGGGGGGCGTGGTCCGCATGAGCCAGAACCAATGGGGAGGGAGGCCGAGGCGAGAGCCCCGCCCCCGACGTGACGCACGACCCCCGGACACAGGCTTCGCAGCCCCGGCCCCAGTCCCTGCAGTGGCTGTAACAAAACCCAGACCCCCAGGTCCGGGCCAATGGAGGCGATTTAGACTGGAGCCGGACCGCGTCTGTCAAAAGCCCGACTCGGCAGCAGCGGCAGAGTCCAGGAGAGCTGGAGCCGCAGCGCTGCTTCCCCGCCCCCGCCGGGATTTATTGAGTATTTGGACTGGACAATTAAGTGGCCCTGATGATGTTACCAAGCCCGGTCACCTCCACCCCTTTCTCAGTCAAAGACATTTTGAATCTGGAGCAGCAGCAGCAGCACTTCCACGGCGCGCACTTACAGGCGGACTTGGAGCACCACTTCCACTCGGCGCCGTGCATGCTGGCCGCCGCCGAGGGGACGCAATTTTCTGACGGAGGAGAGGAGGACGAGGAGGAAGAGGGAGAGAAACTGTCCTATTTGAACTCACTAGCCACAGCCGACGGCCACGGGGGTTCGGGGCTCTGTCCCCAGAGCTATGTCCACACGGTCCTGCGAGACTCGTGTAGCGGGCCTAAGGAACATGAAGAGGAGCCCGAGGTCGTGAGGGACCGGAGCCAAAGTGAGTAGAGGGGGAAAGAAAACGCACCCGCACATCTGGAGCAATGGCGGAGCGCCCGCAAACAGCCCACAACCCCGGCCAACACTGCTTCCCGCCCCTTTAACCTTTGGCTGGGGTCATGCCTCACCCTGGTCAATGACAGCTCCGCAAAGCACAGGTGCCTGCGAGGGAGCTGGGAGCCGGGAGCCGGGGCGGAGGGAGGAGGACAGCTACTCCTCCCAGGAGGGGAGAGTCAATGCAAGCCCCCAAGGGAAGAAGGGAAAGTAGTCATTGCTGCCCTGACGCTGATAAGCAACACGGGTTCAGGGGCTGGATCCTGACAACTCACAGCAGTTTTGTTCTTCCCAAGAGCTAGAGAGACAAGAGCTCAAATCTCTTCCTGTTCCCCCCTAGCGTGAGATGAGGTCCTTTGAGGCTGGGACAGCCGTCCCCTCTTCTCCAAAAAGATGATCCAAGCAGGTTGAGTTGGCGGGGCGCATTGGTAGAGACCTGCTGGGTAGAGACCTGCTGGGTGGTTTCCACACTTCTCTGCTTCAAGTTCAGTGTCCTGGCACCCTCAGCACCCGGCAGAGGGAGGGGATGGCCGGAGAGTGCTTGGGAACACAGTCCATTACGGGCCTGCAAAGCATCAACACCCCTGAGGCGCTGTTCTTTTTTTTTTTTTTTTTTTTTGAAAATTCATAATGTTATGCTTTGTGTCCCAGGCTGTGGGACTGCAGGCCGATTGAAAAACGCGACGAACCTAGTCCTAGATCCCAGCGGCTCACATCGGATGGGAGGTGAATTGGGTAGGGAAATCGGATAACTGAATAAAGCCCCCAAGGAAGTGTTTGTTTCTGAGAGAAGAGCCAAAGAATCTCTCTCCCAAGAGGAGGTTTGATGTGGCAGCAGCTAAGGCCTATACTCCTGACATTTCCCCGGGCCTAAAATCGTCATGAAACGGTCTAAATCAGTCAATCAAGTTTCTTTTTCGCTTTAAGGTAATACAGACATCGTCACGCAGACATTTAGCTGGAGACATGTTGTCTTTTAAAAGAAAAAAAAAGTTCCTAGGCAATGCGGGGGTGGGGTGGGGGTGGTGGTGTGTGGGTTACACTCAAGCATCTCCAACAGAAGGATTTTTTTTCCCACGCAACTTACGCACGGCCCCCAGACAGCAATACGCTTCACACCTTCAGCTATCCGTAACAGAGTGGTAGGCAAATGAGTTTGCAAATACTCTAGTTATTATGTAGTTGCAAACTTTCATCCTGAAAACTCATTAGCACGCTGAGCCGCACGTTTATAGAGAAATCTGTCACAGATGTTCGCATTCTAAATAAACCCGCACTAACTACCCCTCCCCACCGACCGTGCTTCTGCCCGCTAAGGGCGTTCTGAGGGTGCTCGGGCTGTCGCAGGGTCTCATGGCGCCAGGACCCACCAACTTTCCAGAAAGTCTAGGCATTCGCTACCGCATGCTCCGCGCTGCCACCAAAAGGGCCACGGTGCTCTGGGGGTAGGAACCGCGGTTCGGCGGCAATTGCTAAGGGACGCTGTTGTGCTTCTTCCGCAGAAAGCTGCCAGCTGAAGAAGCCCCTGGAGGCGGCCGGAGACTGCAAGGCGGCGGAGGAGAGTGAGAGGCCTAAGCCACGGAGCCGCCGGAAGCCCCGGGTCCTCTTCTCGCAAGCGCAAGTCTTCGAGCTGGAACGCAGATTCAAGCAGCAGCGGTACCTGTCGGCGCCCGAGCGCGAGCACCTCGCCAGCAGCCTGAAGCTCACGTCAACGCAGGTCAAGATCTGGTTCCAGAACCGCAGGTACAAGTGCAAGAGGCAGCGGCAGGACAAGTCCCTGGAGCTGGGCGCACACGCGCCCCCGCCGCCGCCGCGCCGCGTGGCGGTGCCGGTGCTGGTGCGGGACGGCAAGCCGTGCGTCACGCCGGGCGCGCAAGCCTACGGCGCGCCCTACAGCGTGGGTGCGGGCGCCTACTCCTACAACGGCTTCCCCGCCTACGGCTACGGGAACTCGGCCGCCGCCGCCGCCGCCGCCGCTGCCGCCGCCGCCGCCGCCGCGGCCTACAGCGGCAGCTACGGCTGTGCGTACCCGGCGGGCGGCGGCGGCGGCGGGGGCGGCGGGGCCTCTGCGGCGGCCGCGGCCATGCAGCCCGCCTGCAGCGCGGCCGGAGGCGGCCCCTTTGTGAACGTGAGCAACCTGGGCGGCTTCGGCGGCGGCGGCGGCGCACAGCCGTTGCACCAGGGTCCCGCGGCCGGGGCTGCGTGCGCGCAGGGCACCTTGCAGGGCATCCGGGCCTGGTAGGGACGCGGCGGATCCCCACGCGGCGGGCGCCCCACTGCAACCTGGCACCGCGGGACTGAAGCGCGAGAAAGGCTGGGTCCCAGGGCCAGGCCCTCTCGTTAAAAACAAGCAGAAACAAACACACAAAAACAGACAAAAAAACCACAGGTCTCTCTCCCCGGGGGCCCCGGAGCGCAGCTCACGCGGAGCCTGGGGGAGGGGGCTGAGGGGCGAGGAGGTAGCCCGGGGTCGGTCGCGGGGACTGCCTCTGAGGCAGAAACTCGGGCCGAGTGCCGGGGAGTACTCTGGCCCCGAAGACAGTGCGAGAGGCTGGGACTCTGGCTGCCGCTTGGCTCTCCCAGAGCAAGAAGGCCAGCTTTCCCCTCGGCCTTCCCGTGGCCTCCTCGAAATGTCGACAGAAGATCCAAGGACAAAAGAAAAAAGAAAGAAAAGCATGAAGGAGAGAAAACTGGGTGTCGTGGCTGGAGAAACCCCCAAGCCCTGCCGACCCCTCTGCCCCTTTGGCGGCCCAGAGCGCCACGCCACAGTCGGTTTTCCTTTCTCCCTACCGCCTGCCCTCCGCAGCAGATACCTCGGCCTGGGTCTCCGGATTGTCAGGGAGTAGAACTCTGCGGGGGGGGGGGGGGGGGGACACCCCAGCGACCAAACACGGGGCTGGGGGGAGCGGAACGAATCTGGGAGCTGGTGGCCCACTGGAGGTGTTAACCAGGTTTCCTTTCTGTTTCATATTCTGTATTCAGCACATATAATATATCTATAACTGTATCCACACGCCGTGTACACACCCGCTGCCATACACTACAGGAGTCAATAAACAAGGTGCAATATTTCCCAACCGTTGGCTACAGACTTTGTTTCGCCCCCCCGCACCCCCAAATGGAGCAGGATCCTTTAAACAGGGCCTGTAGGGGAGGAAAAGGTGTATAAAAGGGAAAGCAGTGTTCCCTGCTTGTTCGCAGGCCGGGCCTCTCCTGAGCTGGCCCCGGGGCTGCAAAGTCTGGCGTCCTCTTGGGTTTTGTTCATTAATTTCTCTTTACTCTTGTGGGAGAACAGGTCGGAGACTGTGGGCCTTTTGAGGTCCCCGGCTTCGTAATCCCCACAGGTTTTACGCAGATGCCTGGGCGAGTGTTTGTGCCTGCGTTAGACCAAGGCTTGGACCCTGCCCCACCTCGAAGGCCGCCCGGGAAAAGGAAACCTCGCCCCCTGGCACGGCCACGGGCGGCGCGAAGGAGGCTCCTTGAGCGGCGGCCGCCGGGGCCTCTCCAGCGCGCCCAGGGGCGCTGCGCCCCGCCGCGGCCGAATTCTCCCCCTCGGCCGCCCTCCCTTCTCCCCCGGCGGCCGCGGCTTTATGCGGCTCCTTGTCACTTGCGGAGAATGCCTGTGCGAGGCCTGTGCTGCCACACGGCCGATTGTGAGCGTGCCAAGGCGGGTGAATGGGGAGGCCTCAGAGCGCCGCGCCATTGTGGGGCCGGGCCTCGCTGAAAGACGGCTCCGGGCCGGGAAGGTGCGGAAAGAATGGCTTTTTATTGGAGTCCCGAACAAAAGGTGTGGTAGGAAGGCGAAGTCCCCTGCGCGAACAAAAACCCCAGCGCGTCGGGATTGACGTCCCCCCCGAGCTCCCCATTGCTTCTCAGAGCGGGGGCTTTGTGTAGCAGTCTGCTCGACAGAGGGACGGAGAAATGCGCGGGGGTTTTGTTCCCCACTTTTTGTGCGCTGGGGGAGGGAGCGGCCAGGGGAGACGGGGGCTGGGCGGGCAGCAGGGAGGGGCGCGCTGATTAGGCCGGCCAGCCGCGGCGCGGAGACGTTCAGCGGGAGTCGGCGGCCTGAATGCAGGGTCATTATTGCTACAAGTTTAGCAATTTCGCCCTTACAGGAGGGGGCGGGGGCTGCTAGGCTGCTGCGGGGCCGCCGGGCTGGGATCTGCAGAGACCCTGAGGAGGAGGAGGAGGAGGAGGAGGAGGAGGAGGAGGAGGAGGAGGAGGAGGAGGAGGAGGAGGAGGAGGAGGAGGAGGGAAAAAGGAGAGGAAAGGAGGGAGGCAGGCGAGGGAATCCTCCAAAACCCGCTGACCGCCCAGGATGAGCCTTGGACGGGTCCTAAAGGGCCTAGCGGGAGGCTGGAGAGGCGGCGCCTAGGGACGAAGACCCTGCCTCCCCTCGCCTCTTCCGAGGCAGAAAAACCCAGAGTCCAGCGAAGAGTTACAGTGCACCAGATTGACGGTCCCTCAGCTCCTTGCCGCCCGTTCCTTCCTCTCCTGAGCCTCCCGGGAGCTGGAACAACTCCTCCTACCACCCCTAACACCGCCCTGACGCCCCAAGTCCCTTTCCCAGCGAGCCATCTTCTGAAGCTATTATATTCCCAAGAGTTACTTAGGCTAAGGGCTGGGGAGGTAGTGCTTGCTTCCTAACACGTTTCTCACCACCTGCAGCCTTGAACCACTGATTGAACCATTCATCCCATCCATCCATCCATCCATCCATCCATCCATCCTTTACGGAGCACCTGCTAATATATGTTCACTTGCACTGTTCTGGATGCTGGGAATGGTTTTTAAAAAAAATTGTCTACAGGCTTCTGGAGTTTGTTTTAAGGAATGTACATGGGGGGAGGGAGTTAGACAACAATCAAGAAAATGTAAAAACTATAGGTAAATTCTAAAAAGGAAATAGAACCAAATGCTGAATGGAGGGTTCTTTTGGAGTAGGTAGTCAGAGAAAGCCACGTTGAGGAGATTACATTTAAGTTGATACCAGAATGACAAAAGGGAAGCCAGTCCAAACAGGGCTTTGCTGTTGCAACCCCATGCCTCTTCACTTGCCTTCCCCATGATATGGAATGCCCATCCACCCCCATTTTTCTGGTGAACTCTTACTCCCCCTTCAAAGCCAGGCTTCTTTCCTGAACCACCCAAGTGGAGGTAATCACTCCCTCATATATGCCACCAGAGTCTTAGGTACTTTCCAATATCACAACATAGTGTCATGCAAAGATTTATTTGTTTCTCTCCCTCCTCATGAGGTCCTAGTGAGGTCATGGGGGACCAGGTTGACATCTTTTTCCTCTGGGGGCAATTAGCACAGTAAGTAGGAGATCATGGGGCCAGAGTCCATAAGTGCTGCCCTCCTCAGCACATGCAGTGGCCCCAGTGATGAGCTGTGACATTGGGTGCTGGCTTCAAGGGATATGCTAAACTAGACTCTTAGCCCACCTGGGTAGAGCCAAGGCGTCTGAAATGGCCTGCAGAAGATGTACAACCCAAGCAGATCACAGAGAAAAGTCCTGTCTTTGGTACCCTGCGATGTTGCCTGGGGACACAGCTTCTGGCAAGAGATTATTACCCCTCACCCTACAGCTCAAAACATAGGAAAGGAGGTTGAGAATTTGGCAATGACCTGATACCAAGACACAAAGATTAGGGGATGGGAGGGACACAGAGATAGGGACTGAGAGTGAGGACTCAGGCTGGGAGGGGGTGAAGAGCTGAGGTGTATGTATGATAAATTGAGGACCTGGAACCGGGACTCACTTCCACCTTTCCCACATTCTGTAGCTGAGGGATATGGTAGGTGATCTGGAGGCTGCCCTGCACTCCAGGAGTGCTCACTTCCAATGCTGGATTTCATCACAGTGCTCTAGGAACCCAAGACTCTGCGACCAGAAACCCTTGCTCTGCTTGGGGGTTTTCCCAAGCAAGCAACTCCTAGTCTGTGTCCTGTGGGCCATGGCCTCCTGATGCTCCCAAGACCAGATCCCCACCTTCCTTGGCCAGGTTTCCTCCTAGCCCACATTAATCTTCCTCCACTCTGCATCCTCTTCTATTTCAAACAGGCGTGTGACCATGGTAGAGGAAACAGAGCTGGTTCTAGGGATTGGCTTCCACACAGTTTGCGTGTCTTGAGATACTTAAAGCCAGACTGAACCAGCTCCCTCCTGGCTCACTACTCTTCCCCAGAGCCTGCAGTCTCTGGGTATAAATAGCTCCCATCTCAGGGCTAAAGGATTTCCTTACTGCTAGTTGCTGGCCATCAAGGGTGAAAACTCTTAACCAGCACAGTTACCTCTCTTTGAGCTCCCTCTGCAGGGGAAAAGACACACCCCCCCCCCCCCCCCAGGCCCAAACTGCTGCTTCACTGAATAGTTTTGTAAGCCATGAGGAAGAGTCAAATGCCTCCTAATGATCCATGAGACTCTGAGTAGGTGAAGTAAGTCATTCTTGTGTGTTCTGGTTTCTGAGCTCTAAAGCAGAGGATAGACCCTATGATTTCAGAAGTCACTTTAGCTCAAATTCTCCTTACTTCTCTGAATGCATGATAATCCCTCCCTACCCAGTGACTGGTACCATGCGGGGCTCATTGAAGTGGGTAGACACTACTGGTGAGAGAGGTGGAATAGATTAAGGCCAGCAGTTTTTTCCTGCAGGAGCCTAATCTTGAGGAGGGTTAAGAGGCTAGGTTCTGGCGTTCAGGCTTCCTTCATTCTAATCTCAGTACCACCACAACCAGTGGTAGAGACTTTAAGTTGGAAGCTCCTGGAACCTCAGTTTCCTCCTCTATAAAATGGGTATACCACTTCTCTCATAGGTTTTTTTTCTTTTACCTAAGCAAAATGCACAAATAAGAAGTGTGCAATTAAATGAGCGTTTATATATGTAAGTTCTTATGTACCAAGCACCTTGGTTTTGAAAATTAAATGAGGTGATCCTTGTAAAAGCGGCTTAGCGCGGTGTCTGGTATGCGCTCGGCATTGCACCACCGGTGTAGGCCAGGCCGGCGCCAGCTGCGGCGTCTGCGGAGAAGCCCAGGACCGTCCGGTCTTCGCGGCACTCCCAGGTCCGCAGGCGGAGCGCGGCAGGAGGACCGGAGGACCCGCCACCCCACCGCCGCGGGCGCGCGTCCCCACGGGCAGGCGGAGCCGGCGGGGCCGACGGGGCTCGGAGAGCTTCGCGGAGTCCGGGCCCTGGGCTGGGCCTGGGGAATTCAACGAGGGGGAAGGTGAAGGGAGGTTGCGGGCGGAGCGGCGGCCCCCGGAGCTTGCCACCGCGCGGAAGAGAAGGGTCGGGAGGGGAAAGCCAGCGGCTCCCGCCGGGGCTCCCCGGGGCCCCACGCCCCGCTGCCCCCGGACGCCGCGCGCCCCCGCGGGGTGGGGCCGGGTGGGCGGGCCGCTCCCCGGGAGGAGGGCGCGTGCCGGGGCCGGTCGGCTCCGCGCCGCCCTCGCAGCCTCGTCCTCCGGCCTTCGCGCTCCTGGGCCCGGAGCCGACTGCCCGGGCGCCTCCTCCCGGACCAGGGGCCGGAGCCCTGGGAGGCCGGCGGAGGGAGCGCGCGGCGCGGCGGGCGAGGGTCCGGGGCCGCGGGGGGCAGCGCGGGCCTCCCGACCGGCCCGGCGCGGGAGCGCACCCGCGAGCCCCGGGAGAGCCTGGCCGCCCGCCGCCGCGGCCCCCGGTCCTGCGGAGCCCGCCGCCCCGCCGACGCAGCCTGGGCGCCCAGGTAGGACGGGCGCGGAGCGCGGGGCGGGCGCAGCGGGCCTGGGGGAGCGGGGCGGGGACGCCTCTGCGGGCCGGGGCGCTGATCCCGGAGCCGCAGTTGCTTTTCTGAAAGGTCGCGCGTTTTCTCAGCCTAGACTGTAGGGAGCATGAGGAGCAGCAAGGTTTCCTGGCGGGGCGTTTAGGGAATGTGTGGAAATGTGAAAGGCATGCAGAAAAGACGTCGGGGTACCCCTGTCTGAATCCTCGGAAGGCCCGCACTGCTGTGAGGCCAACCCCCTCCCAGGTGAAGACACAGAACATTACCAGCAGCCGCCCCCAAGTCCCCACAGGGTCCCGTGTCGTCACCGTCCTGCCGCCGAGGATAACCACAATCGTGGCTTCGAGCCACATAAATTAGTTTTGCCTGCTTTGGAACGTTATATACACAGAATCCCGTAGCAGGTACCCGTACGTGCCTGGCGTCTTTCGTTTGTGAGATTTATGGATCTTGCAGAGAGCACGTGTAGGAAGTTCACTCTCATTACTTTAGAGTATTACATGGTACGAATCTGCCACATATAATTTATCGTTCTGCTGCTGATGGGCGTTTGGGGGGTTTCTAGTGTTTGACTGCTGTGAACAGTGCTGCCACAGACATTCTCGAACAGCATCCCGCAGAACTTTCTGCAGTGATGGAAATGGTCTCAATCTGTGCTGGCCAGTGAGGTAGCTACTGGTCACATTTGGCTCTTGAGCACTTGAAATGTGGTTGGCTGAGGAATTGGATTTTTAATTTTCCTAAATTGGAATTAATTTGCATATAAAGAGCCACGTGTGCTGGGCAGCACAGTTCTAATATGTCTTTTGAGGACTGTAGTAAATGTTTCCATTCAGTATACACCTAGGAGTGCAATCACTTAGAGGGAATGAACACCAGCTTCCAGATTGTACTGAGCAATTGTCTCAAGTCGGCACATCTATTTTCACTCCCACCAGCAGTAACACCACATGCTCTCAACTCTTAATATTTTCATTTCATTTTTTACATTTTAGCCATTCTACTGAATGTGTTCTTAAAAAGAGGCTTCTGTTCACTTTTAAGTACAATTGTGAAAATTGTCACTTAACCATAGTAAAAGTGATGACGATGGTTGGAGGGGTTCTTGGGGGGTTATAGGGTCTTAATTTTATCCTTTATACCACTCCACCCCCGCGTCAGGCCTTCCACCCAATTGGCCTTCTCCCCTAGAAATTGGACCTGGGTTAACAGGGCATTATGAAGGGGCCATATGTTTGGAGGTGATATGTTTCTCATATCTCTTGTTACATTATGCCTTCTTAAAATCAGTGCCCCTCTTCCTTTAATGTTATATATTGGACTGTCCCACTAGAGGAGATGATGAGATTGCCTGGCAGGCTATAGCCATGGGAGAGAAGCCAGATTTTGTGCTGACTCAGTTTTAGTTTGCAACCTGGCTCTGCCTTCTACAAAATGGCAATAACAATCTCTGGGTGTGCTACCTCTCTGGTTTGCTGAGAAGCAAAGTAAGCCCTAGTAGCAGAGGACAATTTACTATGTGTCAGGATGTGTGTGTGGGTGTGGGTGGGTGAGACTTTGTAGAAATTCTTTCTAATCCTCAGAATAGTCATGTGAGTTATGTATTCCTTGTTTACACATGCAGATACTGAGGCTTTGAGACACTGAACCACTCTCTTCTTGGGCACACAGCTAGTAAATAGTAGTAACCCTTATAGGACTTAACACCTGTGGCCCTGAGAACAGTTCTGACTTTAAAAAATCTCCCTTCCCTGGGTAAACAGAGCCCTGGCTGGAGCAGATCTTGAAATTCTGGATCAAATTAGATGTCCTCTGTGAAGACTCCTCTTAGACAGAATCAAACTGATCATTAACCACTTGTGTGTGGCTAGATAAGCAGAGGAATGGTTTGTTATGTTGTAACAACAGCGAAATTCACTCTGTGTGACACACAAGTTCTTGAAAAGCTGTGTGCAAAGAGCCTTTTGCTTGAGGGAAGAGAGAAAGATTGAGTACATTTTAAGTTCATCCTTAGAATTTGTTGCCTAAAAGTATCACAATATGAATTATTTTGTATGAAGGATCCTTTTGAAATATGAGTAATAGCACAGCATTTGCTTTGTAAGCTTGGGTTCTCAAGTAATAAAAAAGAGCAACTCAAAATCATATTTAAGATTCATCGACATTTTGCACATATTTCCTCATTTATTGAGAAGGGGGCTCATGGGGAAAGTTTCACCTGGAGCATCTTGACATCTCAAGTTCTCTGGGAGGACCGCAGATAAGTTCTCTATCCAGATGAGAAGTAAGTAGAAACCCAGTCCCCCCCCCCCCCCCCCAGTGGCTACTGGTGGATTCAGGCTTAGCTTGGGTGGGTTTTACAGTCCCTGATCATTTGGTGAGCCTCCTAGAGAGGGGGTTCAAGAGTCAAATGGGTTATTAGATTAGATGACCTTCAAGGTCCCTTTCAGCCAATAACAAAATTCTTTAAATTTGTTACATACCTGTAGATCCAGCATAGATTTCAGCTGTGCTAGTGGGAAGAGTCTTAGAAATTGCTGGAGTCTAAATATTTTCTGATGCTGAATCCTATGTGCAGCATCCTGGGCAAGTAACTGTCCCACGTCTCCTGGACACCACCCATGGGAGAACCACTCACCCCTCCACTCCCTAAGTGTGAGAAAGCTCTGCCTTATATCCAAGTGAAATCTCCTCCTGTGACTTCCATCAACTCCTTTTTTTCTTTTTTTTTTTTTTTTACAACCTGAGATCAAGAGTTGAACTGGTATCCAGTCAGACCCTTAACAGACTGAGCCACCAGGCGCCCCTTTCAGCTCCTCCTCCTGTTCCCACAGATGTCTACTCCTTCTATATGTCAGTTCTTCAAATATTTGAAGTCAGCCATTAACTCCAACGCTTCTCTGGGTGAAATAGACTCAGTTTCTTTGACTGTTTTTTGCTTCCTGGCTAGTTTTCAGCGGATGTTCTCTAGCTCATGCATTTCTTCTGTGCCTGGGATGATCTGGTATATTCCTCACAGGCAGTCCTCTCCTCTTCAGCCTTTGAATACTTCTGTCTTCATCTTCTTGTACCCTTCAGAGAAGGCTGAGGCCCACTGGGAGGCTTTCCTCATGGATCTCATTCTCCTTAACTTAGTTTTTATTCCTTAGTCTTCAGGGGAGACTTCCATTCTCTCTAAAGTAACACTACCCCTTAAACTCTTGGTATATTTTCTTCCCTACTTCTAGAAACAGTGCTGCTCATTTTGAGTTCTGAAGTTCCACTCACCCTACAATTCAGTCAGTAATCTCTGCCTTCTTTTCACCCTGAAACATGTCACAATCTTGCCATATTATCTTCTCTTAACCCTAGTGCCCTTCCTCAAATAGCTTTCTTCCCCATTTGAGGTCAGATTTTTGAATATGTGTCTTCACCAGCTACTTCCCTTCCCTTTCCTTCAGCCTGCATGATACTTGCCTCCCAAGTAGTAAGTATTGATGCTTAGTTGGAAGTTACCTTGTGGTCAGCTAATTCAACTGTTTCCCCTGATACCTGCTTCCCTTTTCCAGGCTCTTTAGGCATTCAAGTCCTGCCATTCCCCCTTAATTATCTGAGACTCATTCTTCGAAATCAGATGACTTTTCCCCTTCTTCTCAGGGTTGTGCTTTATTACCTCTCTTCGATAGTGACTTTTTTTCCTGGAAAGTCTTATTGTGGTTTTGACACTCTGTATTAATCCTCTTCCCTCTCCAGTCCCACTTAGTGGAAACTTCCAGGTCTCTTCTATACTCTTGCTGTCCTAAATCTTGTCCACTCACACAGTGTCAACTATCACTTTTATACTAATGAGCCCTTAATCTACAGCTTTAGCTTGGTCTTCCTCTGATGTTCTATTTTCAAATGCCTGGGGGATAATTCTACTTGTACCTATACCATTGTCGTCTCAAGTTCATCACCACTCCCCCCACACTGCTCACATCTCAACTTCTGCCAATGGCAGAAGAATCTTTCCTTGTTCTCTTCCCTTCCCAAGAGAAATTCTCTTCACTTAGAGCAGAAGGAGTGGGGGAACCCAATACATTTCAGGCACTGGGCTCTGCATATCCTGACCCACTTAATACAGGAACCATCCTGAAAAGTAAACACTGTCATCTCTGTGTTATGGGCAAGAAATCAAAAGTTGAGAATATAAACACCTTGCCCAAGGACTTGCAAGTGACACAGTTCTTAAGTGACACACTCCAGAGTTCAATCAAGTCTGATTCTACAGCCTAAATACTCTAATGGCCTCCTAATTTGTCAACTTGGCTTGGGCAGATTGCTGATAACACTCATCCTAACACCAGCACCAGATACTTTTTCTTCAAATGCTTCTTAAAGGTAACCTATGTTTTCTCAACTGTGCTATGGCTCCTCGTTGTGTGTAGCATCAAATGGACTCTCGAGACCACTGGTGAACCCTCATTACCATGCCTAAAACCAAATTTCTCATTATTCTTAAGTGATCTACACAGTCTTCTTACAGTCCCTCACCCTGACTCGTTTATCTGCTGTGCTTATTATCAGGGACCCTCTGAACTCTCACCCTCTCAACTCCAAGTTCACAGTCTCCTGACTATGAAGGCTTTTCTATCGACCATGGCTCACAATGATCACACGTCCCAGTCTCTTGACAAAGACTAAATGGCCTCCACTGCAAAACTTAGTTTTTGATCCAAGTAGTTTTATTTATTGTCTCGTTATCTCTATCCTCAATTATACCGTAGCTCCCTGAGGATAAGGATCATATTCTATGCTTTCTTGGTATTGCCTACAGAGATTAATATAAATGAAATAAATAAATATATATGCAATTAGGAGAAAATGCCCAGAAAAGTATTAAGGGTAACATAAGTTTATTATTCTTAAGAATAGTAATGTCGGGCAGCCCGGGTGGCTCAGTGGTTTAGTGCCGCCTTCAGCCCAGGGTGTGATCCTGGAGACCCGGGATCAAGTCCCATGTCAGGCTCTCTGCATGGAGCCTGCTTCTCTCTCTGCCTGTGTCTCTGCCTCTCTCTCTCTCTCTCTCTGTGTGTCTCTCGTGAATAAATAGATAAAATCTTTTTTTAAAAAAAAAGAATAGTAATGTCATAGACATTGGCAAATTTTGCTACCTGTTTGATATTGGACACAGGTTCGGCAAATAGTCAGCAGAAGCTTGAGGGATTTGATAAATAAAAGTCAAACTCAGAGTATTGTCTCTTCCTCCTCCTGTTTAATCCTTAACAACTCCTCCATGCCCTCTCATCATGATGTGTGAAAGGAGAGGCACTTACATTGTTCACTAGATGATTGGGTTCAAGGATGAGGAACACTTGTCTGTTCTGTTCTTTTTTTTCAGTGCCTTAATGCAATGCCCAGAACATGCTGGATGTTTGATACACATTTGACAAAACAATGAACTGGACATATGACTTGGAGCAGATGCTGGTGTTGTCCTATATTCCCAATTCCTTTGGGATACTCTTCCTGATTTCCTATGTGACATGAGAGAATGTCAGAGCTAGAAGGATGTCAGCCCAAGCAACCCATTTTAAGGATAAGAAAATGATCCCAGAGAAGAGGATGATTGACAGTGTCCCCAGATCACCCCTCTTCTTAGTGGCCAGTGTTTCCCCACTGTATTTCCCTCACTCCCTCTTTTCAATGTTCAGTCCCCACACCTAACCCTAACCCTTATTTCTCTCTGGCAAGTTTCCTTTCCCACATCCCTTCTCCCAGGTCGGCACTCTGCACACACTCGATTTGTGTTTAATGCTGTATAACAGTGTCTCTTGGGAATGTAAACAAAAAGTACCTCCGAGGTTGCGAGAACACACAGTTTAATAACATGTTGCTATTTGGGAGGAACCCAACCTCCACCAGGAAGTTACAGTTCAGAATCTCTTCTGGGGCTCATATACCCTTTCAGAATTTCCATGAATCTAGATATATAGTGCAATCTTTATAATAATAAACCATGGTCCAGCTGCGTAAAATATCAGGCAGTGTACTAGACAGCCTAGAAGGCTCATAGGACCTCTGCAACTTCAAGTCATGGTAGATCCATTTTACAGATGAGTAGAGTGAGGTTCAGTGATGTAAAAACAACTTGCTTAAGGTTACTCAGCTAGTATCAGAGCAGGGGATTGAACTGATCTATTTGCCTTCTGCAGAAAACTCTTTGAGACACAATGACCAACTGTTGGCTGCTTCACTTGGGTACCCACTTCTTTCTCCATAGCTTCCTTGGTAAGGCCTCTCATCTAAGAACTGCTTCCATACCCTGGCTCTGTCATTGATATGAACACTGATGTGTCAATGGTCTCTGGACCCCAGGAAGCAGTGCCCTGCCTGTGCCCTCTAGTGGTCATAGGGAGATGCACAACCCTCTCAGGCACTCTGAGGACCTCTTTCAGCACACTCTGGTGTGGGCTAGCGACCCAAGGCTTCTGGAGTCAGACTTCAGAGGTGCATAAGTCTTCCCTGGCCTAAGGAAGGAGCTGGATTCTCTGGGTCCTCCACTTCTACTAGTCCTTTAAGAAAGACCCACCCATGTTTGACAGTGGCCAAAATTAGATTGAGAAGGACTTGGCATGAGCCCCAAATTCCTCTTCAGAGAGTCAGCAACAGCAGCTGACTCAGAGTCTGTATAATTGATGTCTATTCTTAGTGTCCACAGTTCTTTGTTCATTGACACCCCTATGCCTGGTGTGCTAAGTTCCCAAATATTTCCCAAATGTACTTATCTTGTGTGCTCTTGAGTAGGTCCCAATCTTTCTGAGCAACAGCGCCCCATCTGGCAATGGGGAACACCTGCCTTATCAACCCCACAGGGGTATGTAATGAGGGTCAAACCAGAGAAGCAAATGTAAAATGGGGTTGAGGTTTGAGGTGATCCACCCTCTTCTCCTACAGACGTCTTGGGAGTCCTGGAACCCGTGTGCAGATCCAGCCTCTAGAGCCACTCACAGTCTCTCAGCATTTCTTCAGATAAATGACAAACTTGCCCTGGATGGATTCTGGGTCACACAGGACCACTGGGGCTTTTGGGCCAATTAGAAAAAGCCACTGCGGGGCCTGCGCTGGGGTAGTGGTGGGATCCACTTGCTCCCGGGCCGGGCCTTTGGGCCTCGTGTGCCAGGCCCAGCGCTGCGCCCCAGCCCTGCGCCCCGACCCCAGCTGCAGCATGGGTGGCGCCTGGGACGTGGGCTGGGTGGCCGAGGGCCTGGTCCTCTGGGCCAGTGCCTGCTACTGCATTTACAAGCTGATGCGGGGCTGGTGGTGAGGCACCCACGGGCTTCGGCTGCGCCCCTCGCACTCCGTAGAAGACTTAACCAGTGGTTCATATGATGATGTCCTAAATGTTGACCAGCTCCAGAAACTCCTCTACCTGCTTGAGTCAACTGATGATCCTGTAATTATTTAAAGAGCTTTGGTCACTCTGGGTAACAATGCAGGCTTTTCAGCTAACCAAGTCATTATACGTGAATTGGGTGGTATTCCAATCATTGAAAGCAAAATCAACAATCCCAACCACAGCCTTAAAGAGAAAGCTTAAAATGCATTGAATAACCTGAGTGTGAATCTTGAAAATCAAGTCAAGATAAAGGTATACATCAATCAAGTCTGTAAGGATGTCCTCTTTGGTCCCCTGGACTCTGCAGTGCAGCTGGCTGGGCTGAGACTGTTAACAAACATGACCGTGACTAACAACCACCAGCACATGCTTACTGATTACATCACAGACCTGTTACTCACAGGGGATGGAAGTACCATGGTTCAAGTTTTGAAACTCCTTGTAAATTTGTCTGAAAATCCAGCCATGACAAAAGTACTACTTGGTTCCCAAATGGATTCCTCATTCCTTTCCCTTTATGACCACCACGTGGCAAAGGAGATTCTTCTTCGAGTCCTGACGCTATCTCAAAATATAAACAACTGTCTCGAAAAAGGTTCTTTAGCTGTTCAGCCTACTTTCCCTAAAGGTTCCCTGTTTTTCCTGTTATATGGAAAATAATGTGCCCAGAAAATGAGGGCTTTAGCCAAACACCATGATGCAGATGTGAAGGAAAAGTAATAGTCATACCCAGGTTCTGACTAGTTTTCATCTTCCAGCTGCCGAATCTTAAACAGTAAATATCACATTCATCATCAACCCAGCTAGAACCTGCCATGATCTTGTGGCTTATTTTGAACCAGTTTTGAACCATTTGATTGATACAGATGAACTGAAGAGCTTTTTCTGACACTCTTTCTTTTCATTTTGCTGTTTGCCGAGTTTACTTCAATTATTTCCTCAATGTGACATGACAGTTGCCTTATTTACATGTTAGCTAACCTTGCATCCTTTGAAGTGCTGTGCTGTCACCTGCCTTCATGCATGACTGGCTGGTTGCTGCAGGGCCACAGCCGAAAGGCCCTGGTGCTTGTGGCAGGGAGGGGTTCCAGGGTCTTTGAGGCCAGCAGGCCAGCCCAGCCATACTGCTTCCAAAAGTCTCACTTGCCCACAAGGGTAAGTCTCTAACTCATCCCTGCCCACAACTTCTCATCATGAGAGTTTATTCTGAGTCCATGAAACTGTCTCCTCGCCCTCACTACTCCCATTCCATAGGCCAGCCTTTGAAGATGCAGCATGTGACTCCACCATAGGCAACTGGTTAAATCAGTTCTCTCATCCTAAATGAGGAGTCTGAATGTGCTCATGTGTTATGGCATGCTTGAAATGTGGATTTTTTTTTAATGAAAACTATGCTTATATCCAGAGAGATTGATTCCTGGGAGTGGGACTGAGGAAGGGGCTTTCCTATGTACACCTTCTTCTACCATTTGAATTTTTTAGCTATCAGCATGAATTTTATAATTTTTTAATTAAAAGGAAAATACAAGTTAAAAAAAAAAAAAAAAGCCACTGCTTCCTCCAAGTGGACATGGCTTTGCCAGGTGCCTGGCTCAGGTGTCTCATGGGCTGGACACCCTTGTTCAGTGAATAACCCACACAACCAAATGTGGGAACTTTGGTGCCACAGGCATCTCCAAATCCCTTTAGTCCCTGAATAGCATGACATTGAATGGACGTGATGACTATCTTTATAGGACACCTAATAACTGCTTCAGGAAAAATTCAGCAATGACTAGGTGGCGTGGCCTCTAAAGTGGGGAGAGAGTGGGTAAGGCCATCCCTCTGACTGGGTTTGTTGACATCTTCAAGCACTGGTACACATATTGCTCTTGTCACTACCCCTACAACCTAAAGAGTTATTTCCTTAACTGACTGAGGTTCCCACAGTAGATTTAATCCTTAAGTCACTAGAAGCTACAGACGAAGACCTGGGTTGTGGACAGGGATGAGTTAGAGACTTATCCTTGAGGGCAAGCGAGGACAAATAACCCTGTGGCGAAAGATGACCCTATCACAAAGTTTTAGACTATTTTATTCTCCTTCTCCTTCTGCCTTCCTCTCCCCCCTCTCCCCTCCTTACCCCATCTCTCCTTCTTCTCTGCCTTCAGCCTCTTCCTCTGTCAACCCCTGTGGGTTGCTCAGTCTTCCCTTTCTCCCTTTCTCTTCCCCTTTCTTCCCTCATGACTCCTTTTATCTACTGACTCATAATATGGAATTAAAGAGTACTCCATAGCCTTAAATATCCAATTATTTGTATTTAAAAATGACACAACTTGTGAACCAGCCATAATTCTCTCATAAAAATATCAACTATGTGAAATTACTTTCTTATTTGTATGTAAACTGTAGTACTTTTTCTGTGCATCAGTGATCTTTGAAAAAGAAAAGCTCCCCTCCTCAACCCTCTGCCACAGACACACACAATTTCTACAATAATAAGGAGGGAGGGAAGAAGGGAAGCCAGCAAGGAGGTGTCCATCTGATCAGTATCAAGGGGAAGTCCTCAGGACCCAAGCGCAGGGAAGGTTTAGGACTGCAGAATGTTGAAGGTGGATCCTCTACTCCACGTCCTTGCTTTGTTTCCAGGCTCCCCACCCTACCCCAAGTTTTCTACAGAAGGCAAATAGATCATGTCAGCCCTCCCCACCTCCAGATGGAGGCCAGAGAAGTTACATGATTTCTCCAAAGTCACACAGTTAGTTCATGGCAAAACCTTGAGTAGAACCTATTTGTTGAACACAGCAAATGTAATAATGCAGGGTATGTAATGTGAAGATGCTGTAGGAGCTATAAGAATTCTAACAGCTTAATAAGACCCAGTTGCCACTTAAATGGAATTATGACCTCCAGGGAGAAGATAGATCATTTAACCTACACTCATTTACGAGGTGGACAAAATCAGATACCACCCCAAGGTCTATAGATTACATGTCAAATTCACATTCACATGCAATAGTTCACTCTAATGGAGGGGTCGGGGATATGGGCCATGGGCACAGAAGATGATATGTTTTCCTTTCAGCACTCAGCACACACCCAGCACCTCCCTCGCTGACATGTTAGACAGCAGCTCCTGTTTCTCTCTGCCCTCTATCCTCTAAGTACCTTCTGCAATAAGCCATGTGATTCCTCTTCCCTGCTAGGCTGTGACATGCAATTAGCAGGCAGTCTTGCTGACTGGCTTTGAGTTTATTAAGTCTTGAATTCCCAGAGCACTTTGTTCACTTTCTTTTTTGAATGACACCAATCACTTTCTGTACAGTAAAAAAAAAAAAAAAAAAAAAGTATGGAGTATTTACTATGGCCAAGCACTGTGCTGGCCACAAGGAATAGATACAATAAGCCAGGTGCCTTCTCTTCAGTTGGGTATATTGCTGTGGGGGGCGGTGTTCATTTGTAAAGAATATTTCCCTTCCTCTGAGATGGGAAGTGATAACCTGTGGGTTGCATGGGATACTGTTGGTCCAATGAGGAGGGATCAGGACAGACTTCTGGGAGATGAACCAAGTTTTGAGGCATGAATAGGAGTTAGCCAGTGTAAAGGAAGTAAAAGTGTTTCTGTAAAAGGAAAAGTGAGGAGTTTGTAGGAGATGGGGTTAAAAGATTGCTGGAGACAAGTGATGCTCACTTGTGTCACTATAAAGTTTTCCCACATTGAAGCCCTCTCTCTGGGTTGTGGGAGAAATAGGTAGTTATGCATAGGTTTTGTTTTGACTCTAGGAACAATTTCCTTTGGCTTCAAAGCTTACATTGGAATAGTAAGGGAAACTGCAGTGGAGACAGGTATACTGTATACTATCAGTTCAGTTTTTCTGTACATCTAAAAAGATCCTAAAAACTAAAGTCTATTCATTCTTTAAAAACCCCACATTGGATTACTTAACTTATTTTAGAGGGTGGGGCAGCCAATGCTATCTTCATTGTCATGGAGAACATGGAGAGCATGCTCCATGGAGGTCTGACAAGGAGGCTTGCTTCCTTCTCACCCCTATTTCTCCCTAGTCCTTTCTCTTTTTTTTTTAATTTTTATTTATTTATGATAGTCACACACAGAGAGAGAGAGAGAGGCAGAGACATAGGCAGAAGGAGAAGCAGGCTCCATGCACCGGGAGCCCGACGTGGGATTCGATTTCGGGTCTCCAGGATCACGCCCTGGGCCAAAGGCAGGCGCCAAACCGCTGCGCCACCCAGGGATCCCCCTAGTCCTTTCTCTTCTCAGTCGAGGGCACCACCTGTCCCCTGCTCAGGTCAGCCTGGTTTGATCATCCTTGGTCCCTCCGTCCCCCTCACCCCATATCTAGGCCGGCACCAAGTTCTAGAGATTGTACTTTACACTCCCTCTGCAGTCCTTACAGTTTGCTTCATCTCCTGTCCTCTCCTCTAGAATGAACCACCAACATCCTCTTTCTCCCAGCCTGGCTTCTTCAACGGCCTCTTAAGTAGACGCCTATAGTAATCTGCTCAAGCTGCACTAAAAAATCACCACAGATCAGTGGCTTAAAGAAAACAAATGTATCTTCTCATGATTCTGGAGGCTGGAAGTCTATGATCAAGATATTGGCGGTAGTGGTTTCTTCTGAGGCCTTTCTCCCTGTGTCTTCACATGGTCTTCCCCCTGTGCCTGTGTGTCTGTGACCTAATCTCCTCTTCTTATAAGGATACCAGTCATGGTGGATGTGGATTAGGGCCCAACCTAATGAACTCACTTTAACTTAATTAACAAATAAAGTCACAATCTGCGGTATTGGAGATTATCAATTCTACAGATGATTTTGGACGGAGGATGACACACCGATCAGCACATACTACTTCTATTCTTGTGTCCCTCTGCATGAAGAATCATGTGCAGAAGTCACATTCTTCACACAGCTACCAGAGTGATCTTCTGAAAATGTAAGTCAGATAGAGTTACATACTGCTTAAAAGCCTCCAGTGGCTTCCCAGTGTACTTAGAGTGAAATACAGACTCTTCCCCATAGCCTACAAGGCATGGTCTGACCCCTATGATCTCCCCAAACTCTCTGCACCTCTACCCTTTGCTCATCACTGCACAGCCACACAACGTTCCTTCAATTTCTAAAACATAGTACGCTCTTTTATACTCTGCCCACTTTTCATGTGACTGCCTTCTGCTTAGCCTTCAATTTGCAGAGATGCCTTCCCTACATGCCTGGTCTCAAGCAGGTGCTCACTGTGGTTCTCTCTTCTAGCCCTCAGTTCCTTTACTTAGCAGCTCTTTACAACAATATGATGTGATGGGAACCCTGGGTGGCGCAGCGGTTTAGCGCCTGCCTTTGGCCTGGAGCACAATCCTGGAGACCCGGGATCGAATCCCATGTCGGGCTCTTGGTGCATGGAGCCTGCTTCTCCCTCTGCCTATGTCTCTGCCTCTCTCTCTCTCTGTGACTATCATAAATAAATAAAAATTAAAAAAAAAACAATATGATGTGATATTGTGGTTTTGTATGTTTCTTTTGCTTGTCTCCTCCACTAGTTTGCAAGCTTCCTGAAGACAAAGACCTTTCTATTTTGTTCATGCCTGTATACTTGTCTCTAGCACAGTGCCACAGAGAAAGTGCCCATCAATGACTGAAAGAGTGACAGAGTGCATGGGAACTTAGACATTATTTTGCAGCATGGGAAGCTGCCAAAGGATTTCGAGCAGGGAAACGACATGGTCAGATACACTAAATTACAGAGATCGCTCTGGCCACAGTGGGGATAGGATGGGTTATGGAACCAATCCTGGAGTCAGGGAAACTAGTGGGGAGACTACTGCAGTAATCCAAGTGAGAAGCAATGAACTAGGATCATGGAAATGGGACAGAAAAGGAGATCACATTTTGTTCAATGTAACAGTTTATCGGATGGAAGAGGTGAAGGATGGGGGAGACCCCTGGTTCTTGGGCTAGGAGAGAAGGTGAATGGGAGTGTCTTTCATGAAAACTGAAAGAGGAGAGAGAGAACAGGTTGATAGAGAGTGTTGAGGGGTAAATAAGGACAGTTACCTCTCTACTAAAGGGCTCCCCTTAAAGACAGGAACTGTGTTGACATTCCCATTGAAAAATGCTTTGCATGAAAAAAAAAATACCTTGCATGTAGTAGGCTCTCAGTAATCCCAGGTGGGGACGGTGTACGCAGATCCTTTGTCACATGCACAATGTCAGTTGTGGAGACACTCACACCTGCCCACAAGTCCTAACACCCTGGGGATGTTGGTTCTCCAAATTCCCATGTCACTCATATCCTCCAGCCCTGCTCAGCCTGTCCCATTCCTGATGGCCACTCACCCTTTGCTTGTTTTCAGCCCTGGTAGAAACAAAGCAAGCCCAAAATACACCAGCCAACTGGCAAGTGATGAGTGATTAGCTGCCTGGCCCTAAAAGGCTGGAATGAGGCGGCCTATCAGTGCTAAGTGCAGTAACCCTAGCCCTTGGCTCGCTGTAATTCTAGATGGAGGTGGTCTGGGACTGGGTGTGGACAGGGCAGCAAGAACAGACCCTGGAGGTCCTCAGCCAGGCAGTGGGAAGAGAGTGCATCTCTCTGCAGGCAATTGAAAGTATGAAATAACACTCAAATGGAGGTAAAGGGGATGTGCTAGGTTATGTGACAGGATGAGTGGTTCCTTTTACTAAAGGAAGGAAGACTCTCTGCCAGGCTTGGTGGGCTTACCTAATCTTCCTTCTTGCTCCTCATCTAAGATAAGGACCATATTGACAGGGAGCAAGATTCCTATTTCTTTTTTTCTTCGCTCTATTTCTGCCAAATATTCTATAGCTCCCTGACTTTGAAGTTCAGTTTCCTCTTTGATGAAGTGGGAGCCATGGATCACACCTTAAAGGATTGTTGTGAGGATCTAAATGAGTAAAGGATTTAAGGAATGACTGGCTTACAAGAGGCATTCCGCAACCTAGGGGGTTAGCCCCTACTAAAACAAGTCTCTATTTTATTTATTTTATTTTTTTTAAAGGTTCTATTTATTTACTCATGAGAGACACAGAGAGAGGCAGAGACACAGGCAGAGGGAAAAGCAGGCTTCCTGCAGGGAGCCCATTGTGGGACTCGATTCCGGGATTCCGGGATCACACCCTGGGCCAAAGGCAGATGCTCAACCACTGAGCCACCCAGGTGTCCCAACAAGTCTCTATTTTAGAAATACCAGGGCACTGGAGAAATGCACTCAGCTCTCAGATGTCCATGGTCTGCAATGTGATTAGTATTTATGTGCTCATTTAAACTGCACTCTAGGGAAGGTCAGTGTCTTAATGGAAACTATACAAGAGGAAGTGGCTAGTTTTTGATCAAATACTCACTGCTGCTGTGAGGACATCAGCCAATAATCTCTCCCATTAGTACTGGAGCATTGTAATTAGCTCAATAAGTATATTAGATGGGTGTTCACTGGGAGAAAAATGTGGCTTGTTAATAAACCCAGGTAGAAATGAGTTTTCATCATTAAAATCAGGTATGGAAGATCTGCACATTGACTAAGATAGTTTACAGTCGCTCTCCACCCTTGCATGGTAGGAAAAAGGAATTTTTTTTTTTTAGTTCTGTTCATTTTGCCTTTCTGGATGGCACCTGAGGCTACATTCTAACATAGTCCTCTGTCCAACTATGATGTCAAAGAATTTGGTTTGCCTGAAGCCTTAGGGTTAACTTAATTCTGCTTCTAGATCATGGAGTTCCCTAGAACAAATTATGCAAGGTCTGGTTAGAGCTCCTGAAAGGATAGAGCTGCGATTAGCTTTCAGGACAGATTTTGTGTCTACTTGCTGATAAAAGTATGTCTAATAAATGTCCAAGATGTGGTGGAATTGGATCTGAAACTTGCATGAAGTTGTTGAGGGTGAAGCTAGCCCTCAGTATCCCATAATATCTACCAAAACAAACTATTAAGTTGTGCGTAATTAAATATGTTTAGGTCAGTTTACAATATTAAGGCTTAGGATTTCATTTACCTTATTTTACTTAAACCTCAGAACAAAGCCATGATGTAGGTCCTATTATTATTCCTTAAAGAGAAAAAAAAATAGTAAAAGCCAATCCACAGAGATTAATTAATGTATTGACCAGGATCACATAGCTGATGAATAATGGATCAGGACTTGAGCCCAGGACCGGCTGAACCCAGAGACCTAGCATGTAAACTACATGAGACTTTCCAATAGTATTTGAGGGTTTTACTTTGAACAACTTTTCTCCTCAAACAGGGTCAGTAGTCTGTAGTCTGGCTCTGCTAACAGCTATGCCTTCTTCATCTCAATGCCCACCAGCTAGGAAACAGTCACCTCCAACTGAGAGGGAGCTGCCTCACAGGGATGCCTCTGTCACAAATTCTGGCAACAGCCCCCTCTTGACTCTCTCTTTTCACAGCTTCTTTTTTCTGAGTTTCCTCCCTCAGCCTTCATATTGATACTTTCGATGTCAGAGGTGGAACATCCAGTCCCCTGCTAGGGGACTACATAAATATACAGGGTCCCCGGGGTGGTTCTGCAGCCCTGGCTTGAATGCAGCCCACTCATGCCATATTCAGATGGCTCCAGTCCCTTGGGAGTCTTTCTTCTTATCAACCAGACTGCCTTCTTGTCGCTCCATCCACTGGTCCAGACTGTCCACTGGAGTCACTTAAGCCCAATCCCTGTGTCACATGACAACTCTTCAGCTATGTTAGGATGGATTCATGTGTCACTAAGTGTGTTCTCTTAGGAAGGACCTAGGGATGCCAGATGCCTTGGGATATAATGTAGGATCTTTCTAGATTCTGTAGGTCCTCTCACAGGCAGCTTTGGAACCTGAGAGACTCTGGCTTCACAGGAATTTGTTCTGTCCTCTGGGCAAAGAAATGCTTCCTGATCAGCTTTCCAGAGTCAAAGAGGGAAACTGCCAAAGCCCTCCCCCACTTTACTGTTATTTTTGTAAAGATTTATTTATTCATCTATGCGTGAGAGACACACACAGAAAGAGACAGAGACACAGGCAGAGGGAGAAGCAGGCTTCCCCGGGGGAGCCCTACATGAGACTTGATCCCAGGGCCCTGGATTCATGACCTGAGCCAAAGGCAGATGCTCAACTACTGAGCCACCTAGGTACCCCTTTGAGTTATAACCTATAAGTTCTTTACACAACTCTTTTGTTTTTTAAAAAGTTCTCTTGAGATACAATTAATATACCATAAAATTCACAATTTTAAAATGTAAAATTCAGTAATTCTTAGCATACTCTCAGAGTTATGCAATCACCACTGCTACCTAATTCTAGAATTTTTAATCACCCAAAAAAAGAGACCTCATACCCATTTGCAGTGACTCCCATTCTCCCTTCTCCCAACCCCTGTAACCACTAATCTACTTTCTATCTCTGTGGGTCTTCCTGTTCTGGAATCTTGTAGCATGTGCTCTTCTGTGACTGACTTCCTTCACTTCGTGTGTTGTTTTCAAGGCTCATTTGTGCTGTAGTAGGTCTCAGAATTTCCTTACTTTTTATGGTTGAATGAGACTCCATCTCATGGATATACCACATTTTGTTTATCTGTTCATCAGTTCGTGGAGATTTGGGTTGTTTCCACTTTGGAGCTGTTATGAATAATATTGCGGTGAATGTGTGGGAACAGACTTTTATGTGGACATGTTTTTTGTTCTCTGTGTCTGTACCTAAGGATTGCTGCTGCACAGCTCTTAAGTGTATGTTCTTTTTTTTTTTTTTTTTTTAAGTATATGTTCTGAGGCATTTCATGTCAAGCCCTTTTCACACATTGCGGTTTCAGCCTAGCCTTGGGACTTAGGTGTGCAGTCGGGAAGCTATCTCACCAATGACAGGGTGGTGGGATCCAGTCATTTGGAAAACCCAGCCAGAAGCCCACCAGCAGTTCTTTTTCCTCTCTGCCATGTCTAGAGGGGCTCAATGGTTTCCTTCATTCAAAATGCCATCTTTTATTTGATAATAGTTCAGAGGGCTGGAGTAGAGGAAGTATGGCAGGGAAGTTTTTTTGGACATTGACTATAGGGTATCTCCTGATTTTAAAATGTTAAGTTGTTTTTGAGAGGGATTATTAGACTTGGGGAGATTAATTATAGCCTTAAAGGTTACCCTGAGAGTCCAACCCAGCACTTTTATAGAGGAGGAAAAGGAGGGCTGGTTCCGTAGTGTAGATGACAGCCATAGGCCAACCTTTACTGCTGAGGCTGCGGGGGAAGTATTGTAGACAGAGAAGTGGCAGTCCAGGCTGGGCCGAAGGCCATCGATTGAGCTTCTCTGAGGTGGCCTCTAGGAACACCCAGTAGAAGGATAGATTATTCTGTGCTGCATCAGACACTAAAGGTTAGGGATCTGCTCCCTAATTCTCTGTACCAGAGCACCACAGAAGCTATAGGTAGCAGAGCCCAGACAACTCTCACCTCTGAGCCCAACTCTGTTCTTTCCATAATGCCACAAATCCTGTCACCTCTCTGGGCCTTGGTTTCCTGCTCTGCTCAGTCAGGAGAGTGATCCCCTCCCTGCCTGACTCACTTACTTGTTACTAGGACCAAATCAAATGAAATAATGAGGAGGTAAGCACTCTTTACAATGAAGAATACGTGGTGGGGTGATGATTTATTATGGGCCTGGACTCATTTAAACTTCTTTATCTATTCATGCTGCAGATACAAACGAGTACCTGGTTATAGTTTAACCCCAACTGCCTTTTCAGGTAACTACCACTACATTTTTATTACCCATTGTATACTTGTGTTTGTTCTAAATCACTCTAGCTGACTTGAAAAGCTTTTCCATAGGGCTTTCTCCTAATACTCAAGCCTGATGCTTCCTGCCTAATACTTGCACCTTCCTAGAACTGCGGTCCGCCGCCCTTGCCCCCTCTCCTTCTCAGGACTCTTTCAACTCATGCATGTTTCATTGAGGTCTCAAGGTCAGAACTTCATGCAACATGCACTGATGCATGCAATAGATTGACAAAACACTCTTCGGTTTACTTCTGATGCTTTTTCCAGTGGTGCCCAGTAGGCACTTTCTAAGATAGAATTCTTTCAGCCTTCAGTAAAGATTCAAGAACCTGGGGTAACTTTCTCAAAGCATTCACTTACTGTCAGCTTTCCACCACCACATGCCAGGCTTACAAATGAGGCACAGATCACTCCTTGATGTTTTAATGGCTTTGTAATTACACTAGTGGCAAGAAAAAGAAACTTGAAAAGTTAAAGGCACAACCCAAATTGTCCATTAGTGGGTGAATGGATACACGAAACATGGTATGTACATATGATGGAATATAATTCCACCCTAAAAGGAATGAAGTACTGACACAAGCTACAACATAGATGACCCTTAAAGATATTATGGTCAGTGCAATCAGTTGGTCAAAGAAAGACTAATACTGTTTGTGTGAGATACCGAGAATAAGTCATATTCATAGGGAAAGAAAATAGAATAATGGTTACCAAGGGCTGGGGGAAGAGAGAATAGACATTAGTGGTTAATGGGTACAGAGTTACAGTTTGGGATGATGAAAAAGATGTAGAGATGAATGGGGGTGATGGTGGCATGACAGTGTGAATGTACTTAATGCCAATGAATTGTGCACTCAAAGTGGCTGAAAGAGTAAACACTAAATTTTATCTTATGTAATATATATATGTATATATACAAATTATTCATTCAACTGTTTGGTGGACATCTGGATATTTGGCTTCTTTCCAGTGTTTGACCATTGTGAATAAACCTACTTAAAAAAAAGCTTAAGGCAACAGCACTTAGAAAGAATGCTGTGGTATGGGAAGGGGACAAGTAGGTTATCAAAACTGTCATGCTCTTTCCATCATCTTTCCATGCCACCATAATGGCACACATGAACATCCTGGCCAACGCTGTCCTCTCAAAGGCATCAATGCTGCTGAGAAGAGAGGCGAACGGCAGGCTCTTATTTAGGCTGTGCTCCAAAGGCATTTCTTTCTTTTTTTTTTTAATTTTTATTTATTTATGATAGTCACAGAGAGAGAGAGAGAGAGGCAGAGACACAGGCAGAGGGAGAAGCAGGCTTCATGCACTGGGAACCCGATGTGAGATTCGATCCCGGATCTCCAGGATCGCGCCCTGGGCCAAAGGCAGGCGCCAAACCGCTGCGCCACCTAGGGATCCCCAAAGGCATTTCTAACTGATGCTGAAGCATGGTCAGTGTGAAACCATTAATCATCACAGAGCTAGGGCAATTGCTGTGAACCCGCAGTCAGGTTAAACAAGTGTGGAGTTATCGCCCCCAGATTTGTATGCAATTCAGGGATCTAGAGAAATGACAGAACAATCTGCTCTTGTCCCATCAGTTTGGTTTCATTGTGCTAATGACTCAGCTGGCATCATAGACCAAGAGGAAGCAACACTAAAACACACAGGACAGAAAATCCTGGGATTCCTTTTCTTTTCTTTTTTTATTTAAGATTTTATTAATTGATTTGAGAGAAAAATGAGCAGTAGGGAGAGACAAAGGGAAAGAGAGAGAGAAGCAGACTCCTTCCTGAGCAGGAAGCCCAGTGCAGAGCTCAATGTGGGGCTCAATGCAGGACTTGATCCCAGGACTCAGAGATCATGATCTGAGCTAAAGACCAACACTTAACCAATTGAATCACCCAGGCACCCCTCCTGGGATTCTTTTATAGGGAAATAATGCATACATATGAAGACAATGCCTCAGTGAACAACAACAACAGAAGACTCTTGTTTCTTTACTGCTATATACATGCAGGTAAGAAGTCTTAGGTAATAATCACCAAAATGCAAATAGTGAATAGCTCTGTGGTGGGATTATGAATAATTTTTATTTCCTCTTATTTTTTCTTTATAATTTTATTCTTTGTTGGTACAAAAAGTACATAAAATTGTATGTCTCGGCTTCTCCCTTGCCATGGTAGAGAACTCAAGTAAGGAGATATGGAATTTCCTTCTAATGATCTTACTATTTTTTTTCCATATGTTCTTATGTGCTTACATGTTGAGAGGAGCTGTGGCTTGAAAGTGGAGCCCCATTCCAAGTGGCCTTGGAAACGTCATGCAATCTCTCTAAGCATCTGTTCTTTTACCCTTTACCTGAGAATAGGGATAATAATAACAACAATAACAAACCTGCCTTTCATTGTAGTGCAGAGGAGCCCAGTCTGATATGGAAGTACTGGAAATGTAACTAATGTCACTCTCCATCACAGAAGGTACTGCCAGGATCCAGATTACCTTGAAGTAGGCTTGAGGGGAATATTTTCAAAATTGTCCCCATTCCAGCCAACTATAATGAATTAAGTTAAAACTCTTATCTCCACTGCCTTGCATTCCTTGTGGGCAACCTCCATGTGCAAATCTTTAATGATGCGAACGTCCTAGAGAACAACCACTAGGGGGCATAATTTCATCACTTGAAAGCCTGGGTCCTACTTGTTAACCAGTGCATTTTTCCACCCAAAAATTATATATGCACCTAAGAATTAAGGAAGCTTTGAGTTGAAGTTTGGAAACCCAAGGTCACAGGCTCACCGTTCCACCCTTTTATGAGTCTCTTCCCTTGCCTCTTGTCCTATCATGGATGACATTAGTTTCCCTCTCTGTGGTGGCACGGCCTCACTATACTTACCCAGCCAGACATTGCCAGAAAGGAACTTTTTTCCCCTTCGTGGACTGGGTGGGTAAATGTTGTATGTTATTTCCAAGTTCTACTCAAGGCTGCTGTGGAGTACTCTTTGGTTTGAAGGACTTTTCTTCTTTGCTTTGACCCAGTTCAGGGTAGAAGGTCAGAAACTATCTCCCTGTTTCTCTTCAACCTACTTATTCCTTAGCTGGTAGTTTAAGACTATTCCTTTAAAAATTTTTTTTACACTTGGGAGATGGTCAAGCTTTCCCAATCAATTTACTATTGATGATATCACTTGTAGCCAAATCCCTGCTTTGCTTCTTAGACTTAGAAAGTTCACTGCCCCTTCTCTTTCTGATGCTAAGTTTCTAAAGACTAGCAATTCTCAGACTTTAGTTTGAGTGAGAATCATGTGGAGGATCATGTTTAAAGTGCAGATTCCACAACTTCACACCTCTTAGGATGACTATTATAACGCTGAAATGAAAAAAAAAAAACAGGAAAATAACAAGTGGTGGAGGGTATGTAGAGAGATTAGAACGGCTGTACATTGCTGGTAGGGATGCAAAATGGTTCAGTTGCTGAAGAAAACAGTTATGATGGTTCCTTTAAAAAAATAAACATAGAATTATCATTTGATCCAGCAAGTCCATTTCTGGGTATACACCCCCACAGAAGTGAAAGCAGGATCTTGAAGAGATATTTATATATCCATGTTCACAGCAGCATTATTCACAGTAGCCAAAAGGTGGAAGCAACCCAAGTGTCTATTGATGGATGAACGGATAAACAGAATGTGATCTATACATACAGAGGAGTATTATTCTACCTTAAAGAGAATGAAATTATGACATATACTACAACATTGATGAACCTTGCAGATATTATGCTGAGTGAAATAAACCAGTCACAAAAGGACAAATATTGTATCATTCCAATCATAGAGATATGTAGAAAAGGTAAATTCATAGAAACAGAAAGTAGAATGGTGGTTATAAGGGACTGTGGGAGGGGCAATGGGAGTTGTTTAATGGGTACAAGGTTTTAGTTTGGGATGATGAAAAGGTTCTAGAGATGAATGGTACTGATAATTAAGTACATTTACAATAGTGTGAATTCACATTATTGTGAGCATACTTCATTCCAATGCTATACACTTGGAAACAGTCAAAATGGTAAGTTTTTATGTTATGTATATTTCAGCTAGCACAATGAAAAAAATGTCTTTAATAAAGTATTTTTTTAATTTAATTTATTCATGAGAGACAGAGAGAGAGACAGAGAGAGAGTGAGGCAGAGACACAGGCAGAGGGAGAAGCAGGCTCCATGCCAGGAGCCCGTTGCGCGGAACTCGATCCCGGGACTCCAGGACCACACCCTGTCCCAAAGGCAGGCTAAACCGCTGAGCCACCCAGGGATCCCCTTTAATAAAGTATTAAAGTGTAGGGTTTCACAGTACTGATTCCATAGGTCTGGATTGAAGCCCAGGAATCTGCCTTTTTCTTTTTCTTTTTCTTTTTTTTTAATGTAGGCTCCATGCCCAGTGTGGAGCCCAATGCAGAACATGAACTCATGACGCTGAGATCAAAAGTCAGACATTCAACCAGTGGAGCAACTTAGGCATCTTGGAATCTGTCTTTTTTAAGTCGCTGGGGATTTTGATGCTGGTAGCCTTAGAGAAACATTGGCATTCAGTGCCTGTGGCTACGTTCATGTTTCCCAAAATCCCTGCATTAGGATTAGCTTTAAAGTAGAGACTGCCACTTACTGGGTGTGTGTGAGAAACCACTGGACATTTCTGTGCTTCAGATTTGTCATCCTTAAAATGGGACTAATAATCCTACCTAATAGGATCTTTGTAAAAATTTGGAGAGTTGATAAATGCAAAGTGATTTTTAAAATGATTCTAACACTTAATGGCAGGGTCTCCTTTTTATATGGCTGTGAATATTCTCAAGGGCCAGGAAACTGTTACAACTTACTGAGCTTAATTAATGCGTAGGGTTAGGAGTTAGAGGCATCTCTGCTTCTACAAAGAATTTAGTGGTGAGGCTCTTATCCCATGAGAAGCAGTGACATTCTGTAAGGTAGGAGAGAAGGTTGTGATACATCTTATAGAATTCTAGTGGGTTTATTTTTATTATTCAGATGCATTAAAAAAAATCTCCTAGAAGAATTCATACTAACAGAGGAGTAGGGTTTGTGGCAGAAGGTAAAAAGGGGAACTTTCACTTGTCATCCTATTTACTTCTAGGTTGTTGTATTTATTTTACACTGTGAGGCCTTGTATTAGTCTTGTACTTAGGGGGAAAAGAGGCTTTTTAGTGGGTATGAAATGTGGCTGCCCTTTCCCATTCAAAACGGGACAGGCAGTAAAATCACAAATACCCACTCAATATTCTCACATAATAATATGGATGATGTTACCTTATAATTAGCAATTTGCAAAGCACGTTCACATCCATTATCTCATTTAATCCTTGGCATGGTTTGGTGAAGTAGGTAATATTTTACCTACTTTCCAGCTGAGAAACTGAATGCACATCACTGTTGTCCTAACCACATTGTATCCCCTCCATTTCCTTAGAGTGTTGCTCTTGTTTCATTTTGCTGTAGGGCTTCTGACACTTATTCTAGTCCTACAATAAAATATATTTGTAATTCGTTCACTTGTGGCTAACATCCTTCACTGAAATGGCATAAACTGAAGAGATTATTTAGACATGAGATGGGCAAACACTGCAAGGCTGGCCAGGTAAGGAGCTAGTCCTGTTGTGTTTGTTTGCCTCTGGAGGTTATTATACCAGAATTCTTTTTTTTTTTTTAAGATTTTATTTATTTATTCATGAGATACAGAGAGAGAGAGAGAGAGAGAGAGAGAGAGGCAGAGACACGGGCAGAGGGAGAAGCAGGCTCCATGCAGGAAGCCTGACATGGGACTCTGGTCTCCAGGATCACGCCCTGGACCAAAGGTGGCGCTAAACCGCTGAGCCACCGGGGCTGCCCTCATACCAGAATTCTTAAAAGCAAATTATTTCATGCATACACGTTTTAACAGAATCTTAATTTTGGTTAGTCTGCTTGGCAGGCAGAAACCACATGAGAGTTTTGTTGTGCAAACCCTTCTTTCACAAAAAGCTGAAATATTAGGTAGTCTTTGTAGAGCTGTAAATGTGTTTCCAATTGGAGCAGAGTGAACCTCATCATTTGAGAGTGGGTATTCCTTAGTGATCAGGAAAATACCGATGATTTTGGTCGTTTGCACTGCAGTTGCAAAGATTTATTTGGATATTTATTGTTTAATGATGGGCATTAGTGCCTGCACAAAAATGAAAGTGTCTTTGAGTTGCTTCAGGTAGCACTTGTAAACCAAAGGTCTCTCCAGGATGGGCTAAATAATTTACACAGCACAGTTAAGATGAAAGTGAAGAGCTCCTCACTCAAAAATTATTCAAATTTTAATTTCAAGATGGGAGCATCAGAACATTAAATCAAGTGCAGGGCCCTTTGCAAGTGCACAGGTTGTACCCCTATGAAGCCAGCCCTGGGTCTTACTTATATTTAAAAGACATTAGATAAGACATTAAAATGTTAAAAATTTTAAGAGATATAAAAGTAAGCCTCGGGACCCCTGGGTGACTCTGTTGGTTAAGCATTTGGCTTCAGCTCAGGTCATGATTTCGGGGTCCTGGAATTGAACTCTGCCTCAGGCTCTGCACTCAGCAGGGGGTCATCTTGTCTCTTTCCCTCTCCCTCTGCTCCTCTCCTCCTCTCCACTCCTGCTCTATCTCTGTCTTTCTCAAATAAATAAATAAAAATCTTTTTTAAAATTTAAGAAGTAAAAGTAAGTCTCTAGGGAAGGAACATCTCTCTTAATCATTTCTTGTATATCATTCCAGAGACTCCATTCATTCACAAACATATATATATATATATACACACAATATGTTATCTGCCCTCATTCAAAACATATACATAAAACAGTAGTATTCTTTACACATTGCTCTGCAGTTTTTGTTTTCTTAACAGTGTATCTTGCAGATCATTCCTAATCATACATAATTCTTTTCCATGGCCACACAATATTCTGCTCTGTATATGCAACACATCATTTAACTAGTTCCCTTTGATGGATATATAAGTTGCTTTCAATGACCAAAAACCTTTGCAGATCATCTTTTTACACGTGTGAGTTAATCTGTGGACTTGTCAAATCAAAGATATGGTTTGTTTTAATTGTGATAGATCTTACCAGTTGCCCTCTAAAAAGATTGTACCAAGATACACTCTCACCAATACAGATTTTCATCAGATTTTGGGGTCTTTGCTGGTCCTATAGGTGGCACACAGTCTTCATTGTACCCTTGATTTTCTTTCTCTTATTATCAGTGAAACTGAGTATCTTTCACTGACTATCTGGAAGTCTGTTCTGTAGACTGTCTTCATTATATCTTTATTGATATATCTTCATTAATTTTTTTCTTATGATTTGTACAAACACTTTATCTGTTGAGGAAATTTGTTCTTGGTTTGTGAGGCATTGAAAATATTTCTCTTGGTTGGTTTTAACTTTTGAACTCTGTTTTGCCACGCAGAGTATTTTTTAAATGTAATTGAATTTGTCTGTTTTTTTTTTTATGGTTTCTAAATTCTTTATCACACTCAGAAAGATCTCCATTCCCATACATCCTACAGGTATTTCTTTGATTTCATTCCTTCACATAAACCTTTACTCCATTTGAAATTTAGTTTAGTATAAAGTGTGAAATAGGGATCCAGTTTTATTTGTTTTCCAGATAGCTGCCTAACGGTCCCAGGATTGTTATTGAATAATTCACCTTTTCTCTCACTGATTAGAAGTTCTATCTTTATAGTAAGTTCCTATATGTGTTTGTGTCTATTTCTGAACATTTTATTTCATTTACAAGAATTGTTAAAGCAGGGGCACCTGGGTGGCTCAGCGGTTGAGCATCTGCCTTTGTCTCATGGCGTGATCCCGGGGGGGTCCTGGGATTGAGTCCCGCCTCAGGCTCCTTGCAGGGAGCCTGCTTCTCCCTCTGCCTATGTCTCTGCCTCTCTCTGTGTGTCTCATTATATTTATATATTTTAAAATAAATAAATTTTTAAAAAAATAATTAACAAAAGAATTGTTAAAGCATAATGTGTCAAAAAATTTTTCTCTGGGGTGCCTGGGTGGCTCAGTTCTTTAAGCATCTGCCTTTGGCTCAGGTCATGATCCCAAGGTCCTGGGATTGAGCCTCATGTTGGGCTCCCTGCTTAGTGGGGAGTCTGCTTCTCCCTCTCTCTTTGCCCCTCCCCCCAACTCGTGCATGCGCTTGCATGCTCTCTCTCTCTCTCTCTCTCTACTAAATAAATAAAATCTTAAAATCTTTTTTCTAAATGTTTTTCTAGTTTGATGAGTGGTCATAAAGAGATGTGGCTTGTCCAGAGCCTCCTAATTCAACATAATAATCCCTGAAAGGCTAATATATGTTTACTTTTGTAAGTATTTGAAGGAAAAAAATTATTATGGTAGCTAAGAACATGGATTGGGGGTCAGATAGACCTGGGTTTCAATCTCAGTTCCACACTTAGCTGTGTGACCTTAGGTGAGTTACTTGCCTTATCTGATCCTCGATTTCCTCATTTATAAAACAGAAATAAATATAGTACCTGTCTCATTGAGTTGGTTGAGAAGTAAACGAATGTAAAGTGCTTAGACCAGTGCCTTATGCATAGTAAATTGTTGTTATTGTTGTTTACCCATAGAGTAACCAACTCATACTTGTTTGCCTGGGATTTCCCTAGTTTTATCACTGAAAGTCCTAAGTCTTGGAAGATCCTTCAGTCCTGAGAAAACTAGGACGTTTGGTTACTCTTAACCTTATTACTGTGTGCAGTGTGTGTTTTTTTTTCCTCCATCAAAACCACACACTCAATACCTACATTGATTAGCTCAGCTTTTATAGATGCATCACAAAATGCATTTTTTTCTTATATACATAAAATCCATGGTCTTCTCTCATTCCAGTTGAGTGCTCCCTCCCCCCACCCTGGGGCTTGTAGACATTCTTTGTCCATCAGAGCCTAATCTAGGATTTCCTCTGGTTTCCACATGAGCCAAGATCAAAGAGCCCCCCTCCCAATGCCAACAAGGGGAAGGTGTTGGGAGAGAAGTGGGGGTTGGGGTCAAAATAAGACTAGACAGAAACAAAAGGTAGGATGACTCCAGGACACTTAAGATTAGGAATACTTTGCTTCTAAAATAAAGAAACAGAACAGGCTCCCCAGGTATGACTTGCTAGAATGTAAGAGGGCTGTTGTCCTTAGTCAGTGACCATTCTAACTTGAGCTCTGTAATTGACTAGTAAGATATACATCACTGGGGAGGGAGCATGAGATGTTTTTATCAGATCCTACCACCAAAGCTGTGCCTGCTCAGAGGAGGTGTGTGAGACAGTTACCGAATCCATTAGGACAAAAATGCCAGGTGACTGGCTGGTTGGAAGAAAGAGGAAAAAGGGTTATTTGCATTGAAGATATCAAGCCCTCAGGCTTAATTAGACTAAATTTAACAATACAATGGAGAGAGGCCTGGACTGAAAGTCAGAAACTTAAAATGAAATTTTCATCTGGTCCCTTTCTTGAACTAACTTTAACAGCAAGGACACATGACATTCACTGCCTCCTTAGTGCTCACAATACAGGGAACAACCAGGTCCTCTCATGCCCACGGTTTCTTCCTTTATAAAATGAAGGACTAAATTTGAGGAGTCTTTATTATTCAGTTGACAGTCTTGTTGTTGTTGTTGTTGTTGTTGTTGTTGTTGTTGTTTGAGTAAGTCCTACACCCAACATTGGGGCTTGAGCTCACAACCCCAAGAATCACATGCTGTACCAACTGAGCCAGGCAAGTCTCCCCCCCCCAGTTGATAGTTTTTATATTTCAGTTCTAAGCATCACACTGGGAGAAATGGGATCCTGGCACACAAAACTCATTCAGTGTCAATTGAACTGTATTCTGGGTTCCTTTGATGCTTTACTCTGGAGAGTAAGGTGGTAGAAACTAACAAGATGACAAAGCGGACATCTATTGTTTCAGCTTCACCTGCAGGCATTCACCCTTCTTTTGGTAGCTGTTCTTAATTTTGGTTTGGGAAATCACCCCTCCAATTGGACAAAGTCTGGCCAGTGAAGGCACTCCACTCTCCTCTAGCCAAAGAATGAGCAAGTGACCCAAGTTCTGCCAACCAGATGTTCTCTCTCTTGAATTTGAATATTGAGTAAGTGATGTGAAGACTGAAAATAGAGCAGATCCATACCTAAAATATACCCTAAAGCAGGGGTGTAGCAAACTATGACCATGGACCAAATCCAGCCCTCTGGCAATATTCATAAAAAATTTTTTTACTGGGACACAGACAAAATCATTTGTTTGTTTGTTGTTTATGAATTTCATGCTACCATGACAAAATTGAGTGGTTATCATAGAGACTGTACTATAAAGCCTAAAATATTCTCTATCTGGACCTTTGCAGAAAACGTTTGCTGATCTCTGCCCTAAAGGGATTTCCCATTAATTCCTGCTGATTAAATCCCAGGAGCTATCCTGGTTCCTGCCCATTCCAAAGTCTGGATCTTCAAGTTTTCTTGGCTTCTGTGAGCTACTCTATATTTTTCTTAAAAATTTCTTTTCTTTCTTTCTTTCTTTCTTTCTTTCTTTCTTTCTTTCTTTCTTTCTTTCTGTAAGTTGGTTTCTGTTGCTTACAACCAATGAAGCCAAACTTTTTGGCATTTAAATATGTTTTTAATTTTTAAAATAACTTAGAGAAATATTTGATTAAAATTTTCTATCTGGCTAAATGTGACCATTTAATGTAGCACTGATAGGGGAGGAATCATATCTCCGTGGAGCAGCACGAGTGTGACAATGAAAGCGAGTAGTATAAGAGTATGAATGAGTAGAAATAGGAGTGGTATTTTATTTTTATTTTCTTAAAGATTTTATTTATTTATTTGAGAGACAGAGAAAGAGTGAGCAAGAGAGAGAGAGAGTACAAGTGGGGTGAGGGGCAGAGGGAGAAGCGGACTCCTCACTGAGCAGGGAGCCTGATACAGGGCTCAATCTTGGCACTCTAGGATCATGACCTGAGCCAAAGGCAGACGCTTAACCCACTGAGCCACCCAGGTCCCCAAGAGTGGTATTTTAAAAAATAAAATAGAGTATTTATTTTTTAAAAATTCCCATTGTTTTAGTTTGTTTTAGCCACAATATTTTAAGTATTTTAAATTTTCAAATAATATTAAAGGAAAGCATGACATAATTATGTTTAGCTAAAGAGAACACAAGTTTATTAGGTTTTTTAAAGATTTATTTATTTAAGAGAGGGCATGAGTGGGGGGGGGCAAAGGGGGAGAATCTCAAGCAGATTCCCCACTGAGCAGGGAATCAATCCTACAACCCGGAGATTATGACATGAGCCAAAATCAAGAGTCAGATGCTTAACCAACTGAGCCACCCGAGGCACCCCAAGTTTATTGTTTTATAACAGAAATAATAATAACTGAATCATAGAACGAACATTGGGTTTGAAATCCAGAATTCCAGGTCCACATTCTGCCTCTGGGATGATAGCACTCTGTATTACCTCCACATAAGGTGATACACAATTGCAATATGTTATAATTATTGGTGGAAGGAAAAGGGTACAATTGCAGATCATTTCTGTAACCTGGGCCAAGAACCAGAGCCTGTTTGGTGCCGGTGATTTCAGAAATGAATCCAGTGCCGATGCTTGTGTGAAGGAAGGAGACTGATCCTCTGGATTTGCAGAGTCCTGGAAAATAACTTCAGTGATGAAAAACGTCTCTTTGGATTAGGCAGCCTCCAATAAGTAGGCGGATTATCCAGCTTCCTTCGTTCAGAACTGACTAGACTTGTTAGACGACTTCCTAACTGTCAGGAAGGAAGAGGAAGGGATGTGCATGTTAAATCTAGTACAAATATGAGGTGTGCTGAATTGGAAGACAAGCTTCTTTCTGTATATGAGCAGAGGATGACCAGGGAGTGGAAGTGGCTGGGGCTTAGCTGATGGCTAGAGATGGGATAAAGCTCCAAATGAATTCAAAATGATTGCATAGTCATGGGAGCCAGAGAGGCTGGTGGTTTGGGGAGAAGGGATAGAAAAAAAATGAAAAGGGAAAGAGATTTGGAAATAATTTCTCTAACAGAAAATGAAAGGTAGCATTTCCTTCAATTATAGAATTATGCAGCGTATCAGCTGCATTGATGAAGCTGACTGAGACTTGTCACCAGTAGAAATCACAGATGTTTTCAAATCATGCTATTGTGTTTTGATAATTGTATTTCAGTGGAATTGATTTCTTTGGTAATCCCATATACCTTATTTTATACACTTGAAAATATAACTGTGAGAAAAGGTCCTGAGATTTCATGAAACTCTAAGGGCTTTGTCCCTGGGGATCTGCTCTAGACACAGCCCTATGGAATAGCCCAATACCATCCACCACCCCCATGCCCAACACTCCTCGATACAAGCCTTTGAGGAAGCTCTGTAGAAACATGTATGAATGTTTCAGATAATGTGCTAAAAGAGTATTTCATCATGGCTGTCACTAGGTAAAAATATTTGTTCTAGGTCTTGTATGGGAACAAGAGCTGGAAAATAACAAAAATGAAACTAGCTCTGTTCACTTTTAAAGTATTGCTAACTTGTCTTTTCAGTACTATTTGTAAAAAAGAGTGTGATCTTGGGCGCCTGAGTGGCTCAGTCGGTTGGGTGTCTGCCCTTGGCTCAGGTCATGATCCTGGGGTCCTGGGATGGAGCCCCGCATTGGGCTCCCTGCTTGGTGGAGCATCTGCTTCTCCCTCTCCCTCTGCTGCTCCCCCTGCTTGTACTCTCGCTCTCTGTGTCAAGTGAATAAATAAAATCTTAAAAAAAAAAAGACTGTGATCTCTTTTTTTACAGAAGTAATATATCTTCATTGTTGAAAAATTATAAAATGTATGTGAGTAGAAAGGAGAATTGTTCAATTTTCCTTAACCAGCTTTTAAAAAGTATGCTGCATTCTATGTAGCATTTAAAAAAATAATATAGAGCTACCTATTCTGACATGGCAAGATTTCTATCACATAGTAAGTGAGAAAGAAAAAATAGTACATAAAACAGAATCCCATTTTGGGTGTTTTTTTTAGACATACATATGAAAATGCCTAGGAAGGCACACACCCAACAAGCATTGATGTCAACAATTTGCAATTATGTGTTAATATTAGTCAATACCAATTTTCTCACAGGAAAGGAAATCCTTCAAGGAAAAGCACAGTGTTGATGCTAGGATTAGCAGCTTCGGGGTGTCCCAGGTATATCCTGTGGCAGCCCATAGTGATGGCTCCTTGTGTCAGCTGGCTAGTGTCTGGGAGGGGCCCGCTGGGCACCCCCACAGAGACTCCTTGGCCTGGGCCTCAGCTTTATAGCCTCAAAAGAAACCCCAGAAAATATAAACACTTTTAGCTGCATCAGTTATACCCACAATCAAGTTGGGTCTTCCTGAAGTTGCCCTCCCCAGCCTGGCCTCCAGGTTACTTTGATTGGATTTTGGTGTTCACAAATTTTCTTGGGACTTTTTTTTTTAAGATCTTTTTCTTTCTTTCTTTTCTTTTCTTTTCTTTTTTTTTTTTTTTTTAAGATTTTGTTTATTAGAGAGAGAGAGTGTGAGTGAAAGGGAAAAAAGAGAGAGAATCAGAAGCAGACTCCACACTGAACACAGAGCCTAACATGGGGCTCAACTTCGAGATCATGATCTGAGCTGAAACCAAGAGTTGGATGCTTAAACAACTGAGCTGCCCAGGTGCCCCTAAGACTTTATTTTTTTAGAGCAGTTTTAGGTTCATAGCAAAATTAAGAAGAAAGTGCAGATTTCCAACATACTCCCTGCCCTCACACATCCAGAGCCCCCCCCCCCCCCCCCCATTTATCAACATCCCCTACCAGAGTAGCACTGGTTACCATTGATGCAAACATATGGACACTTCATACTCACCCAGGGTCCATAGTTTACACTAGGGACAAACGTATAATGACCTGTATCCACCAGTACAGTATCATGCTGATTATTTTCACTGCCCTAAAAATCCTCTGTGCTCCACCCATTCATACTTCTCCCCATGGTGGGACATTTTAAAGATAGCAACTCTAATTCCTAAAAAGCAGATCCAATCTCCTTTCATTGTCAGAGGGGGCCTGTCAGCTCATTACACTGAGCACACATCCTTTCCCCATCCCAGGGTCCAAGATCCTCCAGACCCCAGGGAACTGGGTCCCATTGATAAAGATGTGAATTGATTGTACGTGAGTTTGGCCCTGTAGATACGGGTGTGCCTTGTTAGGTGGTAACCACTGTGAGCTTAATCGACCCAAGCTCCAGGCAGGGGCTGGTGAGACTGAGGAGATTCTGTCTCTGGACAGCTGGGACCAGGCTCTCTCGCCTGCACTAGGACCTGATCTTGGACACCGGGCTCGAAGGAGCATGGCAAGTCTGTAACAGAACTGAGTGTGGTCTCCTGAAGGCTTGTTGGGGTTGCCGAAGCAGCTAGTCCTTTCTCTCAGCTGGCCCTCACTGCAGGCCCATGAGGGCTTGAGGCTGTGTTTTCATTCCTGGCCATTATTCCAAGACAATGGATTTCTTGTCAGCAACAGTATTTCTTTATTATTGAAAGGCATGCTACTGATAAGAATGTTTCATAAAAGCCTTCCCTTCCACCTCTGACCTTCCATGTAAAAGATACTGTCTACATACTCCCCCTGTATCCTTGGGGTATACTCAGGCCATCATCACTGCATTGACCGTGTATTCAAGTCCTGCTTGTCTTATTATTTCCTTAACATTTTGCTTTAAATGTGCTCCCTTTTCTCTTAAATAAATTAATTTTGTTAGGAACTATGTCAGAGATATCTAGGAAATCATAATTTAATGAACCACATTTTTCTCAATATATATTAAATATATAAATATTTATTTATATATAAATATTATATATAATATAATAAACATTTAAAAATTTTCCCATGGATCCTCTAAAGCACCCTCCCCAGGTAGCCCCCACTAGTGGTATCCCAGCCTTGCCAAAAGATACCCCGGCAAGGTCTATAAACTCTTCAAGAGATGTTCCTGGGTCATCTGTGTTGTCACTGTTGACTCCTTTCTCTGAAACCACTCAGTCTGCACCTATGGGCACATGTGGCAGGAAGGGGCAGGTCTGTTTTCCTTGAGGTCCCACCCTGCAAGTGGGGATTTCCATGGTGAGGTGCCCTTTTTCATTCAGAGTTAGATTTCCTTCCTCTCTGGTAGAGAGAGACCAATTCTTTCATTGATCAATGATGAAAACAGGGTGAGGACTCTGATCAGCCTACCTCCCTGAGTAATGATGGCCCGACAAGGCCCTGGAAAGGAGGCATCAAAGGTGATGGAGGTTACTGGCAGCTATGGAGAAAGGATGGGCTGGCCTGACTGTCTATTTGAAGGACACACGTGTGCCTCTTTTCACAAAGGTAACTGATGGATAAATGTTTGCCTCTTTTCCACAGAGAATTTGAGGCAAGGGTGACAGTGAAAAGCAAGGGCTTCATGGGTCCTGACTCCATCAGTTACCAACCTATTGCCTTGGTCAAATCCTTTCATCTTCCTGAACCTCAGCTACTCCCAGGAAAACGGGATTGATGATATTTAGTCACACTTGTCTTATCTGCCATCTAGGCTGTGGCAAGGATTAAATGAGCAAAGGAAAGAGTGACTGATCTGAGAACTCTAAGGAAGGTTCTCAACTCTGGATGTTCTCTGGAATAATGTGGCAGGGAAGGGAGGTGGTTTAAAACAACAACAACAAAAACCAATGCTGTAAGACCCAAATCCAGAGATTCTGCTTTAACTGGTCTGGAGTGGGTCCTGGGCATCTGTATTTTGAAATGTGATTCTGGTGATTCTCATGGGCAGCCAAGATTGAGAACCACTTCCCTAGAGCTGTGCTGTCCCATATAGTAGCCATTTGCCACATGTAGGTTATTTAAACTTAAATTAGGTAGAATTAAAATTTTAAATTCAATTCCTTATGCTAGCCACATTTCAGGTAATTAGTGGTCACATGTGGCCACTGGCTTACCATATTGGACGATGCACAGATAGAATATTTCTATCATCACCGAGAAGGCTATTGCCTCTTAAAGCATCACCCACAGGTCAGCAGCATCAGTCACTGGGAGCTTCCTAGGAATGCGTACTCTCAGGCCAGCACCCAACCTACTGAATCAGAATCTGGATTTTAACAGAATTGAACAAAATCTCTAGCGTCTTCCTCAAGTTTGTAAAGCACTGCTCTTAAGCTTACATTCCACTCATTCATTCTTTCAACTAATGTGTATCAAATGCCTGGCATGTGCCATGTATGTTCAGGTGATAGAGAGCGATCAGGGAAAAACATAGCAATGTCTACAATTCTAGCTGGAGGAAGCGATCATTGCGCAAGAAAACCAATAGGCAAGCTCAGTTGAGAGTGAAAAAAGTAATACAGGAAGGAGTATTTGCTAGAGAGGCACTATGGGGGTGGGGCTGCTACTTTAAATTGGGAGGGAGGGTCAGAGAGTATCTCTCTAAGGAGGGGACAGTTGAGCAGAGCCTGAGTAGCAAGGAGCTGGCAGGAGGAAGATGGGGGGTGGTGTGTTCTGGACAGAGATAAAAGCAACAACAAATGCCTTGAAAGTACATTGCCAGATTTAGCAAATAAAAATACAGAATGTTCACTTAAACTTCTGCTAAACCATGAATAATTTTTAGTATATCTGGAATACTGCATGGACATACTTATCCTAAAAAAAGTATGTGTGGTGTACCTGAAATTCAAATGTAACTGGACATCCTGTATTTTATGGAGACCTTACCTGAAAGAGGACCAAGGAGGGAGCTGAGTTGGAGGGCCACAAGGAGGAGCAGGTGATCAGGGTAGTCAGAGGGCAGGGTGCCATGAGGAGGGCTGGGAGATATAGCAGGGCCCCAATCTTGGGCTACAAAAAGGCAAGTTTTTAAAAACAAAATGGTCACCAAAGGACTGTACTGACAACTGCTGTTTCTTCCCCTTGATGAAATCACTGGCTTTACCTTCCTGCAACCCTATGGTTTCTGGGAAGGGCTTCTTGGAAGATGAACAATTGTCCAGGCTGTTACGCCTGGGTGGTGCTTGGAGAGACCTCGGACCACTGGTTGACCTGCCTGAGCATAGCGTGCAGTATATATTGTTTGGCCTGAGCTTTTAAGTGCTCTTTCCCTGTTTGTTTGTTTAATTCCTGTGCTTTTGTATGTGATCCCCTATAAATCTCGGTCTCCTTAAGGACCATGTTTGACAACTTCATTTCCCCCCAACTGGAGACATTTCCCCTGCTAAGGGTCAAAAAGACTAATTATCCTAAACTGAGTATTGGAGACACCCTCAGGCCACACATGACCCAGAAGTGCCTGATCCCAGCCATATGAATAGAAGAATTCAGTCAAGCAGACCTGGGCCCAGAAGCAATGATGTCCTCAAAGCCCAACTGTATCCTTGTCAGAAAATAAACTCCTGGCCCCTTCAACAACAAATGTGTGGAAGCTCATTGTAGAAGAGACCCTAAAGGATCTTCCATTCAAACACTTTAGTTTATGCATGAGGAAACTGAGGCCCTGGGAGAATCATGATTTGCTGAAAGGTCCCAAATGTATGATAGGGCTGGGACCTGAGCTCAGAGCTTCCAAAATCTCTGTCCCATGCTCCAAGTTGGGTTTGGTGTGGGGGGATGTGGGAAGGGCAACAAAACAGCAGCTGACTCTCATAAAGTGCTTTAACACTTAAAAAGTACTTCTTTGTCTCGTTTGAGGTGGGTACAATTTCCATTTTGCAAGCGGGGAAGCTGGAGCTCAGAGAGGTTAAGTGACTTGTCCAGGATCACCCAGCTGTTAAGGGATAGGACCTGGAGTAAAATGCAGATTCAGGCTCCTTGGTCTGTTTCCACTGTAACCTGGAAAAGCAATGAGAGTAGCACACTGGCCACCAGTGTTATTGAAGATCAAGGGCTGGCAGGTGTGAAGGAAAGGTGGCTTGAGAAATCAGAAAGAAGAGGGCTCACAGGGAGCCATGCTGGCACTTTGCATGCATAATCCCCTTCAACTGTCACATCAGGTTTACACTTGAGGAATTGAGGTTTGGAGAGGTTGGGTGGCCACTAACCACTCAGCTGATTAGTAGCAGAGCTGGGACTTCAATCCAGATGTGTCTGATTTGAGATCCTCACCACATCCCTAACTGGGCATGAGGAAGGTTCAGAGAACATGTGAGAAAAAAGGATCAGGAAGACTTACAGGGACAATGAATGATCCTGGGGGAGGGGGAGGGTGGGACCTCTTCCGCCCTCTCCACAGCTGGCCCTGTACTCTGCATGCAAATATTGTCCCAGAAGCATTAGCTAAATCCCCTCTTCTTTTTAAAGTCTGTAGATTGGCTTGGGGGCCGAACCATGGCTCTACCTGTGTTGCTAGTCAGTTCCGCCCTTGGAACTGCAGTGTTGGCCCCCTGGCTTCTCTGGCCACACCTAACAGATCCTCCTTCCCCCTGAGCTGCCTCCCCCAACTTCCAAAGACCACCAGCATGAGGCAGGAAACAGAGCTGGATTGTCTTGTTTTCATGCAAGAACTTGTTATATCTTCTCCTGCCTCCCTCCCTCCACCTCCCAGCTTCTAATTTTGTTTCCAAAATAATTGTGAGGTTTTTCCCCAACTGAGGGTCCCTGATTGACTACTAGTAGGGAAATTCCTACCAAGGCTCCCCTATCTTTTCTAATCAACCATCTTGCTTGTCTGTTGAGAGAGGGCAGCATCACTGAGTCTTCTCATTTGCCCTGGTACTTGAGTCCTCATGAGTAGTAGGTTCTCATTAATCTTTCCACCCTGGATTGACAGTGCAAGGGAGGAAGAGGCAGAATTATTCTGTGGGGCTGTCATCACTAATGTTTCCCTTGTTTAGATATCTTTTGTAGCTGAGGAATCTCTCAAGCCTGGCGTCTGGGACATTCCTCAGAAGCCTCCCCATTAGACGAGTCACTGGATGACCCTCTTATCCTTTTGGGGAATGCTGGGAGTCGGCACATCTGTTCCAGGGACTCAGGGTTCACACATGGTCAGTGGAGCCTACTGTCCACCAGCCAGCTGCCATATTGTTTCTTATCGTCCTTGGACAGTGTCTGCAATCCTCATAAAAATGAATGAACATTTGAGTCCAAGGGAATATTAAAATGTTGTCAGAAAATGTAATTAATATTTACTCCAGGCAGTAAAAGCCAACACCTGGGGCATAGGAATGGAAGATATATGGGAATTCCTCACATTGTTTTTGCAATATACCTATTGATAACTGAAAATATCTGACAATGTGTTTTAGATAGATGGACAAAATATGTTTTACAACCAGACTGAGTAAGTGAGCAAGAAGAACATGAAGAACAGTGTGGAGCAGACAGGCAGGAAGTGAAGTGATTAAGATGAGGGCTTCGTGGTCAGGGATGGTGGGGTTGGCTTATTGCTTTCCAATGGAAGAGCTCTCATACCTTAAACAGGTTACTTAACCTCTTCAAGTTTCAGTTTTTGTCACCTGGAAAACGTCAACCTCCCTACAATATCAGGAGATTAAATGAGATAATGCATGTACAATATTTAGGATGATGCCTGAGGCTTCATATGGGGTCACTAGATGGTAGGAAGAGGGCAAAAAGAGACACAGAAAGTACAAAGTCTTTCCTCATCCAATCTCAATGATTTCTCAGTCTCTGTCTTTTGAGGCCCCAGACCCTACAACCAGAGACCCCCCACATTGTTATATTCAGGCTCTGGCTTTGACTGGCAGTGCCTGAGTGATAAAGTAGGCTTCCCATAGGATGTTTCCTGACATTCCCACTGTTCATCTTAAAGGGCCAGCAGGAGGGTGCTTATGGATCCTTCTTAGCTTGTGACCTTGGGACCATAGTCAATCATTCATTCATTCATTCATTCATTCAACAAAACCTCACTGGGTAAGGGTAGTGGGAACCATGGACCAGGCACTGAAGTTGGCATGGGGATATAGCATGGAACAAAACTGACCTGGTCCTTGACCTCTGGCTGCTTAAATTCTAGGAACTTAGCCTTTCCCTCTGATTTTCTCTGGCTCTCCTCCTCGGCAACACCCAGGCTTAGTCATTCTTCCAGAATGCAAAACCCCCTTTACTGCAGCACGCAGACAACGCAGGCACACAAAGCCACAGAAGGCAGGGCACAGTGACAAGATGTTGGCAGTTACTGGGCCTGATCATTCTTTAGCTGTGCTTGTTGGATATAATTCGGCCTTGGGAGAAATTCAGGGTAGCCAGTGGTACAAAGCTGAAACTACCTCATCTGCAAATACTTCAACTCTAATTGGCTGTCCCACCCACCCCACTTCCATGCCCACTATATATTTTTAAGCTAGTCTCTGCCCTAGACTATCTTACTTCTCTGTCTGCAATCCCTATCAGTCTAAAACCCTTTTTCCAAATTACTTTCCTTTTGTAATCAAATATGCCCTCCACCCTGACCATCCTGCCCCACCTTCACCCTGCCTTCCCAGTCACAGCCGCGATACTCACCTAACTCCACCAAGATGTTCATGCTTCCTAGAACCTTGGATACCAATTAATCACAAAATTAGCAAACCTGCCCAGCTTCTCAATTGGCAATTTTTCCATTCATGTGTTCTACAGGAAAACTAGAGTAGCAATTCAAAACAACACACACTAAAGGAGAAAGAATTTTATTTCTTTTTTTTTAATTTCTCTTATATCTGCATTCACAATTGTTAGTAAACCTCTCATTTGTGAAAACTCTTTACCTTGAATGTTCTCAAAAATATATTGCTATTGTATCCCTTTAGAATACCAGATCAATATTATTTATTGAGAACTGCTTGTGTTTTACGACCTATAGAGGAAGTCTTATATATTCTTCACAAATAAGACCTGCAATATGCCCAAAACTATAACTAAGCACATACTAAAGGCTGGGGCTCCAGCGAGTTCTGTATGGTGAGATTATAAGACTCAGTCTCTGAAAAGTGAATGGTCTGTGTGTGTGTGTGTGTGTGCGCATGTGTGTTTGGCCAAGCCAAAAAAAAAAAAAGATATTTACCAATTATTTTGTGATTTTTTTAATATCATAAAAAAGGAGTCTCCATTAAACCTAAAAAGAAAAAAAAAAAAAGGAGCCCACCTAGGTTCTGGACTCAGACACAGTCCAGGTCTTACTCTCCTTTCTACCGTGAACTTGCTCACGGAATTGGCATAAAAATAAAAATAGAGAATAGATATAAGTTGATTACCACAGTGCTTCAGTAAATGGTAGCACAGAATGCTACCTGTGTGCCCCCAAATCTATTTTCTTTCTTTTGGTGACATAACCTTGATTTTCATCTGAGCCTATAGACTTCTTTATAGCTAGGTGCAGCCATGTGACTAGGCCAATGAGTTCTGAGCAGAAGAATTGTATGAAAATTCTCAGGAAGTCTCCCTAAATAGAAGAGATACTCTTCATCATCTTCTGCCTATTACTGGTCTGGACTCTAGATATGACAGCTTGTGCCCCAACTGCTATTTTGGAGCATGAGGTGGAGGGCCACACTCTGAGGGTAGCTGGCATTACAGAGAGCTAAAGAGCGTGGGTCCTTGATGAGCAGGGAACTGCCATTACAGCTCTGGACTTCCTGAGGATTTCTTTTCATAAAGCATAAATTAATTTTTCTCATATTTAAACCATTACTTTTTTAGGTCTTAGTTTCCCTGGGTGAAACTAATCCTAACTAATATACTATAATTATTATTGTCATCATTATTTTACTAGTACTAGTCCACAATCCTGCTCACTCACAGATTCCTTTTTTAGGCCACTAGAAACAGCCTAAATGTCACCCATAGCATAATGAATTTTGCCTTTGTTCTGATCTCTGTTGCCAATCTAATCATGCCTTTAATGTGGGGACCCCTGCATCCTCCTAGCCCCTGAGCGCATGCATGGTATCCCTACTACTTTTCCTCCTCTGCTTCCTGATTCTGAATTTTCTAATTTCTAAATTCCCTATTCTAGGTCTTTCCCCACTTTCCATGGCTTTTCTTGAAGAATTCTCAACTGACTGGGTGGGACTCAAGTACCCTGAAAGCAGAGGAGCGTTTGGGTGAGATAGAAAGGAGGGGGAAGCATGCCAGGTTGGGAAAAAAAAAAAAAAAAAAAGCAAAAGGAAAAGCAGATGGAGCATAATTAGGGAACTAGATATGAAGTGGCTGCAGATTTCTGCTGAGGGTGGTAGGAGAGGAGATTGAGTTGGGAAGAGCTGGGTGGTGGGACCCTATTATGGGGGGTCTTCACAGCGCAGTAGAGGAGTTTGGACTTGATCCCAGAGGAAATAGAGAATCACTGCAAGTTACTGAGACGGGGCTGCAACACAAGGCAAGTGATGCCTCCAAAAGAATGAATCTGGCTGAAGTGTGCAAAACAGATTGAAAGCAGGAAGAGCCTGGAGACAGGGAGACCAGTATAAATCTTCCACCCAGTAATCAGATGGTCAAACATTGTCAACAGACTTTGAAAGAGGCCGTATGAGACAGCAAAATTAAAGTGTAGTGATTTCAGTTAAACAGAATAAGAAGCCTTAAACAAAGTCTTTCCCCAGAACTTCTGACACAGAGAAACTAGTAAGCTTCCAAATAGTGAAAATTGGTTCAATCCTTTTGGAAAAAAATTTGGCACTATGGATCAAGAGCCTTAAGAATGTTCACACCCTTTGACCTAGTAATTCTACTTTCTGGGAATGCTGGGGAAATAATCCAAACTACAGAAAGAAAAAAAAATGCATGGAGATCTTAATCACAACACGCTTGATAATAGCGAATAATTAGAAATAATCTAAATGCTCAGCCACAGAAGGATGGTTAAGCAAACTGTGGCTCTCAGTTACATGTCACTCAGCCATTAACTCTGAGGAATAAGAAAACCAGACAGATGACATGAGAATGCCTGTGACATAACTGGAGGAAAGTAGGATGCAAAATACATTGAGTGTATATCATACAACACCCTCCCCCATTGTAGAAAAGTAATATTCTGAATTACTCTTGGTTGTTTCATTAAAGTGTGAGGACTATAGATTTTGTTTCTTCTCTCGTAAAAAAAAATGGTTTTTTACCAATATGCTTTTGTTACATCTATACTTTTAATGATAGGGAATGTCAAGGAGAAGTCCTTTTCATTCCGCTCTGAATTGTTTGGCTTGATGAGAAATTATGTATGACTTGTATGTTTTTTTTTTTAATGATTTTTCAAAAAAAGTAGATGATTTTTCATTTTTTGTTTTTTTTAAAGATTTTGTTTATTTATTCATGAGAATACACACACACACAGAGAGAGAGAGAGAGAGAGAGAGAGAGAGAGAGGCAGAGACACAGGCAAAGGGAGAAGCAGGCTCCACGCAGGGAGCCTGACTCAGGACTCGATCCTGGGTCCCCAGGATCACACCCTGGGCTGAAGGTGGCGCTAAACCCCTGAGCCACCCGGGCTGCCCAGTAGATAATTTTTCTTTTTCTTTCTTTCTTTCTTTTTCTTTCTTTCTTTCTTTCTTTCTTTCTTTCTTTCTTTCTTTCTTTCTTCCTTCCTTCCTTCCTTCCTTCCTTCCTTTCTTCTTTCTTTCTTTCTTTCTTTCTTTCTTTCTTTCTTTCTTTCCTTTCTTTCTTTCTTTCTTTCTTTCTTTCTTTCTTCTTTCTTTCTTTCTTCTTTCTTTCTTTCTTTCTTTCTTTCTTCCTTCCTTCCTTCCTTCCTTCCTTCCTTCCTTCCTTCCTTCCTTTTTCTTTTTTTTTTTTCAGTAGATGATTTTTCAACGACATATATTGATAAAACTGGGGAAGCCTTGAGAAATTCTCATGTCATCACAGGCATAGATACTTCTATTCATCTCCTCTATAATGTGGTTTTTAAAAAAAGGTATAGGCTTTCAAGTGTGTGTGTGTGTGTGTGTGTGTGTGTGTGTGTAGGGGGGAGAGTCTGAGTTTGAATCCTACCTTAGCTAGATGACCATGGCTACATCATTTGTGAAGTAGGGAGTAATCCCTTCCTTGCATAATTGTTGAGGAAACCAAGGGAGACAAAGTACAGAGAAAGAGAGAGAAATCTCCTTAGCACAGAGCTTTGCATTTAAGAGACCCACAGTAATGGTGGCTTTGAAGATTGAAGGCTGTTATGTTCTCCCTTCTGTTTTCTGTATCTTGCAGGTGGGTAGCTGTCAGCTTATGAGGTCACCATCTGAGGAAGGAGACAGAGCTCTGAGTAGTTTCTTCAGCTTCAGTCACCCCATGCCTCTGGGCTGCTGTTACCTTGACTTTTCCCCACTGTGATCCCACCAGATAATTTTGGCTCCTTTATCTACCGTTACAGGGCTTTTCTGACTGGACCATACTTTTGTAACAGTGTATCATGAACTGATTTTACAAGACAAAGTTTATCTTCAAAAGGAAGTTTTATTCTCCCTATACTCAGCCAGCGCATATTTAAGAATGGTTTATGTTTTCAACATTAATGCTGGAATATAAAGTGACCTTTGTTTGCTGAGATCATTCTGCTCTACCTCCCTTGACCCCAGCTTTATGCGAGTCCCAGTTTTACAGCCCTGCTCAGAGCTGCACAGGTTTGTGCAAGATGCTGTACAATTTTAAAGGGTCTTTGAGATTAGAAGAGAGACAGAGGAGGAATAAGACAAGGAAAACTGGGAGACCACATAAGGCAGAGCAAGTTAATGCCAAAAATGATTTTGGGGGCATGCTAAACGGCACCCCTAGTCTCCTCAACATCCTGCTTAATAAAACTTTTACTCAAGCATCTTTTCTAAGTTTCTCAAGGAGTACTTAAGTGTGGGAACCCATTCAAAACCTTATTAAAACCCAGGGAGATGATGGTTATTGGCTCTGCGCGGTCAGCCAAGCCTGCTGGTCTGTCCGGGGATGGCACTTATTGACTCCCCGGCGTTCCCAGCATACCAGGCACTGATGCTGTGGGAGAGAGGAAGTCCCTTCCTTCCCCACCCTGGATTCTGTTCTTGAGCCAAGCATGTGGCCAGTCTGAGAATAAAAACACCGTTTGTGACTCTTGCACTATAGACACTGCCCCTCCAGAAAGAGGGAAGCCAAGAGCCATGGTCACATGAGAGAACAGAGCTGGGCTTGGGACCCTGTTCTGTTCCCTTCGCAGCTGCCCCTAACCCCTTTGGCCTGGGGCTTGCTCACTGAGTCATTGGTTTCATTTTCCAGTCAGCAGTACGATGTGGTGAGCTGACTTAGAACGAAGGTTGTTGAATTCCTGGTACCAAGTACTAACTAGGTGTTTAGTGATGTTTGGTGAATAAATGAATGCATGCATGTATGCATGAACAAATGAATGAAACTTTTTGTTTATTTCCACACCACCATTTTCACTCTTTTCCTATCTTAGCTCCCACTGGCAGATGAAAAATTATGGCTATTTGTTGCTATGTGTCAGGCCATCTTTCCTTGTTATTGACTTTTAAAAGAATTATGACTTTAAAAGGAAAAATACCTAGAACATTATTTAAATACAAACAAGGAGTCTGAATTCTATAACCATGTGGAGCAGAATTGCCCTGTGAATGGGAACCCCAGTGCTGAACTGTGACGAGAAAAGTTTACTTTCTCAAATAAAAAGAGAGAATAAGGAAGGGAGGATGGCAAGGAGGGAGGGAAGACAGAAAAAGAAAGAAGCAGAGAAAGATTGAGAAGGAAATTTGAGTTCTGGCCCTTTGGCACAGACTTGGCCATTCATGGCTTTGTAACCTTGATCCTTGGTCTTCCCCAACTGAGATGTTGACAGGTCAGTTCTCAGACCTTTATGAGTGCATTTGAATCATGGTGGTGGTGGGGTGGTGGTGGGGAGTTGTCATAGTCTTTGCCAGGATGGGGATGGGGCCACTATTACAAATGCAGATTCTCGAGCCCCTCCTCCAAAGACTTTGACTCTGGCCCCGGGGCCCTAGGAGGGTAGCCGTTCCAAAAGTTCACTTTGAGAAAACAGGACCCAGTGGTCTCAGAGAGGATGTGGCTCTGACTCCTGGAGGGACTGGGAGGTATACAGTATTCCTCACCTTTTGGCGTAATAGCCAACCACTTTGGGGCATGCTCTAGCTCTGGTTTAGCTGGGAATGACTTGTTGGTAAGTGCTGGAGGCAAAGGAAATGGTACATTAGCATCTTAGAGACTAGCAGACTCTCTCACCTTAGGCTTTGCTACCTTGGTTGTCAGGACTTGTTTTCTTTTTTTTAAACCCTGGCTTTTTTTTTTTTTTTTTTTAAGATTTTATTTATCCATGAGAGACACTGAGAGAAGAGAGAGGCAGAGACACAGGCAGAGAGAAAAGCAGGCTTCATGCAGGGAGCCCGATGTGGGACTCAATCCTGGGAGTCCAGGATCACGCCCTGGACTGAAGGCAGGCACTCAACCACTGAGCCACCCAGGCATCCCTGTCAGGACTTGTTAAATGGGATCTGGATTAGTGCAAGTGTACTGGCTTCCAGCTGTACTTACGTGTATGGAGTAGGACAAAAATAGGACCTCCCATGTAAGGGTTACTTTGAGCATTTACCCCTATATGATCTCATCTGACTTCAGGGCATAGATTTTCACTTTCGTTTCAGTGATAGGGAAACTGAGATACAGAGGCTTCTTGCTAGAGAATCTACTGCTCTTTATTGGCACACTCAGGAAGATTTCAGATCTCCTAATTCCTGGTATCAGGAATGGTTTTCCCAATGTACCATGTTGCAGAGAATTGTTTATTTATTAAACTAAAGGACTGAGGAATTATTAGCAATAAATTTCTAAAACTTCTTACTTAGCCAGAATATTGATAAAGTTCCAGTGTAGACAGAGATTACTGCTCTAATGAAATTAATGATGAAAATTCCTGGGGGTGCAGCCTGTGCAGTCCAATCTTGTGAGTGGGCACAAGCATATGTAATATATATTTGCATACATGGGCTTCAGAAAAGAGATGGAAAGGGATATATGAAATGATAACAATGATTATGAGTAGTGGAATTATAGGTGATTTTTATTTTCCTCCTTGTGCTTTTTATATATTCGTTATATTTTCTATAATGAGTCATTTTTAAAAACTTATTTATTTGACAGAGAGAGTGAGAAAGCACAAGCAGGGGGAACAGGAGAGGAGGAAGCAGGCTCCCTACTGAGCAGGGAGCCTGACACATGACTCGATCCAGGACCCCGGGATGATGACTTGAGCCAAAGGCAGATGCTTAACTGACTGAGCCACCCAGGTGCCCCTATAATGAGTCATTTTTAACAGAAAAAATATACATTTAATATATCTCTCTGTGTTGATAGATACTTGAGAGTTTCCAAGATGCATTCATGTATTTGTTGATGGATTTTGTTCTTACTCCATGAAAATACTCTGAGCAGCTATTATTTTATTATCCCCATTTTCAGAGGAAGTAACTTCCCTGATGTCACACCATATAGCTTATAAGAGGTGGACAGTGATGTGAAACCCACCCTCCGGTGGCCTCTGCCTAATACAAGGAACCAGAAAATGGGTCTTTGCCAGTGTCTCCACCTTCATGGTGCTGGGAGCAGCCTGCTGCCCAGGGGAGGGCAGACATCCATGCACCGGTGAGATGGATTCTTTCAGTCAGCATGGAGCCTGTTGAGACAGAAGTGTGGGTGCCCTGCTGCAGGGCTCCAGGAGGAAGGCCAGGAGGGACAGAGGCAAGTGTCCCTTGCAACACCGGCGAGGTTAAGCCACCTCGCTGTCTGGAGGGTGACCTGAGCATGGCCCACCACGCCCGGATGCTATGTGGCAGAGAGAAGGGAGGTGGTGACACTGAGGCTGTGCTGTGGTTCTCTGAGGATGCCACTCTGCCTGCCCAGAGATTGTAAATGACTCTCCGGTGGTATTGGATTTCTTTCCTTTTAACAAAGAGCTAGCAGTCCCTGGACTGCAGAACAATGGATTGAGTCAAGGGAGGAAAAGAGAGAGATGTGGGACCAAGAGGCTGGTGTGGGAACAAGAGGGGCCTGGGCATATAGCCAGCCCAGCGGGCATGTCCTGTGTCACTCGACTTGCCATATAACTTTTATACGCCTGTTGCTTTGTTTTCAAAATGGTCATGAAGTTCAGGATGTTAATGAGGCTTTTCTCGAAGGATTCTTGTAAGGTTCAAATTGATTCACTTGCTCAACAAATTATTATCTACTGTGTTTTTGAGATCCTGTTTTAGGTGCTGTGGGTAGAGCAGTAACCAAGACAGAAATAGGCCCGGCTTCATTTGGGGAGGCAGACAATAAGCAGGTTAAGTGTATAATAAAACTTCAGACTGATGAGTTCAATAAAAGACATAAAGCTGAGTGGAAGGCATAAAGGGGTAAAGGAAGCTATTTTATTTTATTTTATTGTTTGTTTTTTTTTTAATTTTTGTAATGCCTACTCCCAGTGTGGGGCTCAAACTCACAACCCCAAGATCAAGAGTCACACACTCTGCCGATTGAGCCAGCCAGATGCCCCAGGAAGACCTCTCTGGAGGGGAGAGACCAGAGCAGAGGCCAGGAAGAAGTGAGAGAGTGAGTTGGGTGGCATCTGGAAAAGCGTGATGCAGAGTGGATTTAAGCATGACAACGGATGTGATAGTCCTGGCCTATCAAATGGGAACAGAAAGACCCTCCAAAGTGGCCACTCCTCACTGGTCTCTTGGCTCTCTGACAACTAACAAAGAAGTAAGCAGTCACAGAAATACAACAATTAAATTTGACATTTCCACCGGTCCCGGAGTCCTACTTGTGAGTGCCATCCCAGAAAAAGAAAATACTTTCTTCGTGCCTCTATTAGAACCATGAGCATCTTACATTTCATGATTTGTTTAGATGTTGGTCTCCCCACTGGGACATGGCTTCTGTGGACAGGAGTGCCTCTCACTTCTCAGGGTTCCTGTGGGGTGGTGGTGAGTCACATAGCCTTAGAAATCATGGGTTGGAATCCTGGTTCTGTCATGTACTTACTGTGTGAATTCAAGCATGTTGCTTACCTTTCTGAGCCTTGCTTTGGTCATCTGTGAAGTGGAGGCATGTTTGGTTTTTTTTTTTTTTTTTTTTAAGATTTTATTTATTTATTCATGAGAGACACACACACAGGGGGAGAGAGAGAGAGAAAGAGAGGCAGAGGCACAGGCAGAGGGAAAAGCAGGCTCCATGCAGGGAGCCCGATGTAGGACTCGATTCTGGGTCTCCAGGATCAGGCCCTGGGCCGAAGGTAGGCGCCAAACCGCTGAGCCACCCAGGCTTCCCAGTGGAGGCATGTTTATAGCCAATTCACAGGGGTGTTGTGAACAGGCCCTAGTACATAATAATTGTAAAATTATAAATTGCTCATTGACAATGCCCACATTCCAGATGCCTGCCATATAGTAAGTGCTCAATACAGTTTGTGGAATGAAAGCTTTAGCATAAGAAAATGCTGCATGAAGAATTTCACACTCCTCTGCTGCTATTGCCAGGGGATATGCAGTGCCACCAGGAGGGACATTGCCATTGTCTTGGAACACCTATAAGACAGGCAAGGGGGGCAGCCCCAGTGGCGCATGCGGTTTAGCACCGCCTTCGGCCCAGGGTGTGATTCCGGAGACCCTTGATCGAGTCCCGAGTCCGGCTCCTTGCGTGGAGCCTGCTTCTCTCTCTGCCTGTGTCTCTGCCTCTCTCTCTGTGTGTCTCTTATGAATAAATAAATAAAATCTTAAAAAAAAAAAAAAAAGGCAGGCAAGGGAGTTAAGTCCTCCAATCTAACTCCTGGCCCCAGGGCCTGTTTTACCATCTTGTTCTCAGATGGAAAACATGTCAAGCCATTAACTTGGTAAGAAATGATACAGTGCCTGATCTTTGCCTGGAGCTAAAAAGCAGCCATTTGCTTCCCCCCTGCTACTGGCTATCTTCCAGCTTCTGCACATGGGGTATCCTCTCTGCCCTTTCTGGAGCCATAGGTGGGGCTAATACCCACCCCACCTTGGTGCCGTGTTGTAGTCACCTCTGTGATTTATGGAAAGCAGTCTTAGAATGAGGTGAACCAGGCAGAAGATAAAGCAGAAATCTCAGAATTTGGCCAGATATAAAACATACCCTAAGTTGACATGTTCCAAAGGTGAGCCCAGTAAGAACCATTTTGGTTCATAATTACCCATGTAATTATGTGGCTTAGAAAAATTGAAACAAGCAGTTCATGGTCCTGGAAAAGAGGATTTGAAGGGAAAAGGGAAGAACCACTCAAATGGAAGAATTGGGTGTTTGCATGGCTACAATTGGTTGATGTCAGGAGGCAGGTGGGGACTGGGAGTGGATTCTGAGTGGCTGGCAGGAGCATCTGCAGAACAAGACCTTAGCAAAGTATCTCCCTGGGGATTTCCTCCTTGCTTGCTCTAATTAACAAGCAACTGCCAGCATTTTGTTTGCTTCCCTAAGACCCAACCCTGGCATGAGGAAATAATAGCGACCTTGAGAACTTACCCTCACTCTGTCTTGTGCAACCTGATGTAATGCAGATTGAATGTGTCTTCTCCCGTTTCTCTGAGTCAGGACTGGGGGAACTGGAGAGTGTTTATGTCTTCTAAAAGGTGGGGAGGTGACCTGGAGGGCTGATCCCCTTGCTCTCCCTCCTTGCCCTCCCCTTGCCCCATTCCTTGGGTTCTTTGTCCAGGCAGGCCAGACTCAGCTGAGTGACCCTTGAATGAGCCGCATTACTGACCTCTGGTGAATCAATGCCGGGAATTTGGTGTGTGTAGTTGAAGTGGGCCGCAGATCTAGGCCAAAGTGATGTTTTACACTGGAGGGCTCTGTTAACACCATGTACATGAAACTAGGGAGAAAGTAAGGTATAAGGATCCCCAAAATAAGAGTCCAAACTGCTGGCTGACAGCTCTTGGCTGTGTGACTGTGAGTGAGTGCCTTAATCTTTTCTGGCATTTGTTTTTTCTTCTGTAAAATGAGGTACTAATTCCTGCCACACCTAACACACAGGGTTCCTAGGAGAGTCACACTTGAGCAAATGTACAACGTGTGATGAACGTACATGGCGGGGATTCCTGGGTGGCCCAGAGGTTTAGCGCCTGCCTTTGGCCCAGGTTGTGATCCTGGAGCCCCAGGATCGAGTCCCACATCAGGATCCCTGCATGGAGCCTGCTTCTCCCTCTGCCTGTGTCTCTACCTCTCTCTCTCTCTCTCTCTCTCTCTCTCTCTCTCTCATAAATAAATAAAATATTAAAAAAAAAGAAAAGTACATGGCTCTCCTCACAGGGTGGTTGTGAGGCTCACCCAAGCAGTTAACTCAATGACCAGCACATAATAGACAATAAAGCATTGTAAATAATTCTCTTTGTTGCTCATCAGAATTCTACATATGCAAATGTGACCTTAGACCACAGAGCCATATAAAATGTGAATTCTTATTTTCATTTTTATTACCTGTGGTTATACTGCCACCTGTTCAGCCCAGGGAAATACTTCCCATCCAGGTGATTTTAGTAATCCCCCGTCATCTTCCCTGCATTTGCAACTCCTCAATTCAGGCCGACACAGTCTCTTCCTCAAACATCATAATAATCTCATTGTTTCTCTTAAAGAACAATGTCTTTTTTTTTTAGATTTTATTTATTTATTCATAAGAGTCACAGAAAGAAGGCAGAGACATAGGGAGAGGGAGAAGCAGACTCCTCGCAAGGAGCCTGATGTGGGACTCGATCCCAGGACCCAGGGATCACGACCTGAGCCAAAGGCAGACACTCAACTGCTGAGGCACCCAGAAGTCCCGACAAATAATTTCTTTTATGGGCATATGACCTCAACACCCTCTGGGTTGGTCTTTGATGCAAACCCCCTTCTCTGCTGTAGGGATCAGCTGTCTCTTCCCCATACCTCTGCTTATCCCTTGAGCTGTCACTGCCGGGTAGTCTTGTCTTTACTCTCATCTTTTCTCAGGCTCAACCTTTCACAGGCCATACCAGCTCCTTCCTTTAGGAGACTTCCTCTAGTTTACCTACCTCACAGATCCCTCATCTTGTATGAGCTCAGTTTATGTTCTATGATTTTGCTTTTGCCTACCCATGACTTTTTAGCATGCTTTGAGCCATGTGGCACAGACTAGGTCTTTGGTTACTTTTGAATTCCTGGCTGGCACCTAATGGGGCATGGAGACAACATCTGAGGAGGTTGTCCTTAACTGTGAGACTCTCACCTCATTGTCTACATTTTAGGCCTCTCCTTAGCAGCAGAAGTTCCTTGAGGAGCAGTGCCACCTTTCCATGAAGCATCTTATGTCAGATGTCAAGGTGAGTCCCTACCTCCCACCATACCCAGGGAAAGCTTTAAGCTGGTGCCTGCAAATGGTAAACCCTGCATGACTCACAGCTGTCTTACTCAAGCATAATTGCTTTCGTTTTCTAATTTGGCAGGGACCTTGAAACCAAAAGAAACCCATGCAAGGGGTCTGTTAGAGCCTCGGTCAGTGTCTCTTCAGCAAACTGAGATTTTTCTCCTAGTTTGGTTTTCTGTGTATATCTATAGACAGATGCCCAGGCTGGGTTCCCCTTTCCTGCACCTACCTCTCCATACTCTGGTTTGGTCTATACCTCCCTGGGAAAAAGCAGTCCTAAGCTCCATGTGCAGATTTGCTCTCAAGTTTCTCTTCCCCTCTTTGATTTCTGTTCACTTGGCATTTGTGTGTGCACTTGACACTTGGTACAGATATAGGATAAGTAGGAAACTTTCTTCTCTGTAGAGTCTTACAAGCTGGTGGAACTTCCTCCCGCACTGGTAAGAGGCTTCTAAAGAGGGACCCTGGATTCCTGCTCTCCTCTCTGTTCCCCTAAACTTTTTGGGTTAAGGACCACTTTGAGAATATTTTGAAAGCTATGGATTCTCTCCCCAGAAAAGGTGCACATATATCCAATAGTTTGCATAAAGCCCCAGGGGGTTTATGGACTCCATGAAGCCCATCCATAAACCTATAGGCCCTGGGATAAGGAACACTTCTGGGTTTAAAAAAGAAATTAACAAGGATGAGAAGAGGAAAAAAATCTCCTCAAAACAACCTAAAAATGGAACACAAATAGGTGAATGAACCTAACTATATTTCAGATAAATAACATTACCTTAAGGAAGGGAGAGTAAACAAACAAACAAAAACTAATGAATATTGAATTCTAATTGAAGGAGTTTTTCCTATAGTGACATGGGTAACAATCTTAAAATGTTTTTTTTGTGTGTGTGTGTGTGCTGTAGAACTGAGCAAATGAATAAATATACTGAAGATAATGGGAGCCAGTTCTTGCTGTTGGAGAAGAGAGTTACAAATATAAAGAGAAGGAAGACTAAAATCAAATTTACAGTATTGGGATCCCTGGGTGGCACAGCGGTTTAGCGCCTGCCTTTGGCCCAGGGCGCGATCCTGGAGACCCGGGATCGAATCCCACGTCGGGCTCCCGGTGCATGGAGCCTGCTTCTCCCTCTGCCTGTGTCTCTGCCTCTCTCTCTCTCTCACTGTGTGCCTATCATAAATAAAAATTTAAAAAAAAATAAAAATAATAAAAACTGTCAAAACTTTATAAAAAAACAGTATTGAATTAAAATGGGAGGTATCTATGTGAGTTCATGGTTGTGTGTATGTACAGATATAGAAGTAAGTTATTTATATAGATATAGATATTTATACTTATATTTCTTTGTTCTGTCTGCTAAAAAGACATAGAAGTGGACACCCAGTAGCACTGATCACACCTGGCATCTAGATCTTGGTTTCTAAATACCTTTCTCCACTAAAAAACCAGGACTCCATGGAAAAATGGCTGGTTCCAGGGCTCAGAAAAGGAAAAACAAGATGAACCTAAACTATCATGTTGTTCCAGAAGTCAAAAAGGTGCTAAAAAGATAGTGGCAACATATCAAAAGGACAAAGGAGTCAGAAGAGGTTCCCACTGGTCAAATCTGGGGCAATTTGAACATTGAATAATAATAGTAGCATTCCCACAGAACATTCATAGAATAAAATAAGAATCTATCAACTCATAATACCCAGAATATATAAAGAATATATACAACTCAACACCCAAAAAATAAATAATCCAATTTTAAAATGGGCAGAACACACAGACATTCTCCAAAGAAGACATGCAGGTCAACAGACACATGAAAAGATGCTCAACATCGCTCATCATCAGGGAAATGCAAATCAAAACTACAATGAGCTACCACCTCACAGCTGTCAGAATGGCTAGAATCAACAACACAAGAAATAACAAGTGTTGGTGAGGAGAAAAAGGAACACTTGTACACTGTTTGTGGGAATGCAAACTGATGCAGCCACTATAGAAAACATTATGGAGTTTCCTCAAAAAGTTAAAAATAGAACTGCCCTATGATTCAGTAATCACACTACTGGGTATTTATCCCCCCAAAATACAATAAGAGTAATTCAAAGGGATACGTGCATCCCTAAGTTTACTGCAGCATTATTTACAATAGCCAAGTTTTGGAAGTAGCCCAAGTGTCCATCAATAGATGAAGATAAAGAAGATGTGATACACACACATACACACCATGGAATATTATTTAGCCATAAAAAGAATGAAATTTTGCCATTTTCAACAACATAGGTGAAGCTAAAGAGTATAATGCTAAGCAAGATAAATCAGAGAAAGACAAATACCATATAATTGCACTCATATGTGGAATTTAAGAAACAAAACAAGGGAAAAGAAAAGAGAGACACACACACACAAACCAAGAAACATACTCAACTATAGTAGAGTCTGATGGCTACCAGAGGGGAGATGGGGGCACTGAGTGAAGTGGGTGGAGAAGATTAAGAGTACACTTATTGCAATGATCACTGAGTAGTATATAGAATTATTGAATCACTATGTTTTACACCTGAAACTAATATAACATTGTATGTTAACTAAACTAGAATTAAAATGGAAAATTTTAAAAAAAGAATCTATGAACTCGTACTAATATAAATAATAAATAAGAAGGGAGAATTCTCTCATAGGAGAATATCAACAAATAAATGTAGAAGGAATAATCAAGTTAGAATATCATCGTTGTACAACCATTAGTAATAATTGACATAGACAAGAATCATCAGTAGATGCTACAACTTGGAAGTTTGATGAAAAACAGGATATTTACATAAACTGAAAACACCCCTCTACAAATTACTTATTAGCTACAAAGGGAAAATTAGTAATTCCATCATGGGCTAACCTGGTGAACACAACCATAGACAATGAGTCAGTTAATGATACCAATAAAGAGATAAACTGACCTCATGTGCCTCCTGATATGATGCCCTGAGAAGGACTCAGTATCATTTCTGTGGCGCATCTGCCAAAACTGAATCTAATTATGAGGAACCATCATGCAAACCAAATTGAAGTCCATTCAATAGAATAAGTAACCTGCGATCAAAATTTTTTATTTTTTATTTATTTATTTATTATTATTATTTTTTATTTATTTTTTTTTCAAAATTTTTTAAAAACCTAGTTCATGACATTAATAAAAAGCTGAGGACCTGATCTATATTAAAGAAGACTTAAAGAGATATGAATATGTAGTAAGTGCAATGTGTGAATCTAGATTGGACGCTGGATCGGACGGGGAGGGATAGCTATGAAGTAGGACAGTGTTGGACCAGTTGGTGAAATTTGCATACAAACTATGGATCAGATAATAATTTGGTGCCAATGTTATATACACACACATATACATATACATACGTGTGTACATATGTATTTCTACACTTACACATTCTCTTGGGCACAAGCTGAAGCTGCAGCTCACAGGTGGAATTTCTTCTTCAGGCAAACTTCAGTTCTGCTCTTAAGACCTTTCAACTGATTGAATGAGGCCCACCCAGATTATCTAGGATAATCTTCCTTACTTAAAATAAACTGATGATATCCACAAATACCATCACAGCAACGTTGAGATTAGTACTTGACCAAAAAACTGAAGACTCTAGCGTTGCCACATAGTCACCAAAAAATGACCATCACATAAGCCCAGCATCTACCCCAGGGCCCCTACCTGTCCAGTCCATGTTTGTGGAGTGAAATGGCTCATTCCTAACCTCAGCACCATTTCCCCAGGCAAACCTCAGTGTCTGACCACCACGATATACTCATTCTACTGTCAGCAGGTGGTTATCAAGCACGGTGCAGGGGATGGTACCAAAGAGGCACGATTCTACAGATCCCCCAGTCTAGGGAGACGAAACACAGCCAGACGAGTGCAAGACAACCTACAGGTACATTCCCACATGATGCCATCAAGTCCCTTTCATCTTCTTGCAACTGCCTTTCCCAGGTTTCTCTTTCCTAGGTGATGACAGCCCCTGGGCTGGAGTTCCTTTCTCTAGCTTGCTCCCCATCCAGGTTGTCCTGTGTCTGGGCTGTTGGTGGAGTTTTCCTCAGACATGACTTCGGTCACCTCCTCCCTGCTTAAGAACCACAAGAGCTCCTCCTTAGCCGCTGAAGTCCTGTCTAAATACCTCTGTCTGGCTTGCTGGCTCTCCATAATCTGACCCTACCTGAGGGCCACAACAGCTTTTTTTCATATTTCTAAAGGATTGGGAGAGAAAAGAAGTAGTCTGATTCCGTGCTGCTCCAGCAGGCAGGAGATTGTAGGTGGGAACTATGGGGTGACCTAGGTGCCTCAACAGAAAATAGTATTCTCCTTTGTTTTTAGTGTGTGAATGTGGGTTGCATGGGTGGGGGTGGGGGGTAAAGGTGGTGTGTGTAGAGCTCCGATGATGCATAGAATATTGTGTGCAGCACCCACAGGACTTCTCCACTTACCAGTCTCAGGTGGCAGGAAGTCACAAAATACTGCACATCCAGTCTGAACATCAATTGTGTGAGGTTTCTGATAGTTTAGACAGACTATTGTTTACCCCTAAATCAATGAGGGGAGGCAATAGGAGGAATACTTTAGATTCTCAAGAAAATGCATGTTTGTTTTGAACTCCTCATGTTTGTGTGGTACGCTTGTGTTACACAGATAGGCAGGAGGCAAATTCTTTAAATCCCTGTTGGCCATGGTCAGGTATTTGGCAACTGAAGCTGGGCAGGGACATGATCCTAGAATGGAAGCAGGAGACTGTGAAGAATGAACGTTCTAACAGCAGTGAACTTAGCAACATGTCATGGATGGCCTCGAGCAGCGGGAGCTCCTGGACACAGAAATGGGGGTGGGGAACCCCCTTTCAGGGAAGCTGCAGAGTGAAGTGAGGCTCCAGGAGAGATGCTGAGCAAGATGACTTCCAAGAGCCCTTACCCTGGCCTGCCTTCTCCCCTCCCACCCCAGATCCCCAGCCAGGATTTCCTCAGTGTCTGCCGAGAGGTGGCGCCAAGCTGACGCCCCACTCAGAGCCCTCTCTGCACACCAACCTGCTCTCCTTTTTGTCATTCAGATTCCACCTACCCACAGCAATGTTCTTAATAATAAATTATTACAAGGCTGCAACAAGTGACTGACAGAAAGAGCTATTGTACATTCACTTAATGGAATGTTGTGTAGCTATTTACCCTGAAGTGGTAAAGACTTAATAATGTCAAAAGATGGGCATCATATACTATTATGTGAAAGAAGCTGGTTACAGTTTGACCTGAATTTTGAATATTAACAAAATGCATAGAAAAATCCTGGATGGGACACCTGGCTGACTTAGTTGGTTAAGTGTCTGCCTTCCGCTCGGGTCATGATCGGGGATCCTGGGATGGAACCACCCCACCCCCCTGAAGCCTGCTTCTCCCTCTCCCTCTGCCTCCCACTCCCCCTGCTTGTGCTATCCTCTCTGTCAAATAAATAAATAAAATCTTAAAAATAAATAAATAAAAATGACTGGATGATGTGTACATCAAAATGTCATATTCTCTGGGTAATGGGATTGGAGGTATTCTCTTTTTATCTATTTTTATAAATTTTGTAAAATCAGCATGTTCTGACTTTTATTGGCTTTTACAAAAAATTTTTAAAAACTCTCTTCATCAAAGTAACCTCTTTCAAAAAAAAAAAAAAAAAAAAACAAAGTAACCTCTTTCCCATTAACTCTGACCTACACTTATCTTTCCTGTCTCTAAATCTTCTTGTCGGTGCTGTACAACTCACTACATGGCTGTATTCTTTCTTAGTGTTATTACAAGATTGTTCTATTCATGTTAGTCTTGTCTCTACCATTAAGAAAAGTTTTCTCTGGCTAAACTGTGACTTTTCTTGCTTTGGCATGGAGACATGCTTTGGCATGATTTCTTGCAAGGCTTAGCACTATTCTGGAATTGACCACTTGGTAGTGGCTTGGTCCTGGATCCTCATGGTGCCTCCTCAAGGGCTGGATCCTCAAGCCCTCTCAAGGGCTTCCCAGAGAGGCCCTGGACCTGGGAATGCTCCCAAACGCCCACAGTTCTCCTGGGGATGGAAGTGAAGCTTGGTTCCCGGCCCAGGTATTCAGGAACCAAGATTGTTCAACCCTATCCCACTACTCTGTCTCTATCTGCTCTAGTGATTGGACAAAGAGACCTGCAGAAACCTAAGGCCCTGTCTGAATTTCAAATCAGCTGTCCTCTAGCAGCTAGGGCACAATTGGAGGTTGGAAGGTAACTTTTGCATTCTTTTCTCATTGTTTGCGAACGACGTTAGAGCTGAGAGAATCTTTAGTGACTATCATTCTTTCAGAAGTTACCCCATATCCTAGTCTTGAAAAATAGCCCATTGCCACAGTGTCTACTGTGGTCTGGATACCATGCCAGACAGTGGCTTTGTCCAGCAGACTGCAGAGAGGAGGTCTGGAGAGGCATCCCTTTGTTCTCACGCCTCGTCTGTGCTGGGAGGCAGTGACTCCCTTACATTTTTACCAGCAAACCCTGTGAAATGGCCTCTGCAATGATTTCATTATGCTCTTTCTACTCCCTAGGCAATTCATACTCCAGGGGCTACCATTTAGCTATTAACATCTCTCTTTTCCATCACTAAACCGGAGGGGCAGCATAGCTTACTTAAATAAGTCTTAGGACAAGAGACCCTGCTGTTTCCTTGACGGTTTTTTTTCAAGTGTATTCAGACCCGATTCTCCACAGATACTTGAAGGGCTGTCAGGTGGAAGAGGGACCAGATGTATTCTGTAACGGATTTCTATTGCTCCTACAACCCTAACAGCGCCAGTCTGGCACTTTGTCTCCCTTGCCACAGTCCTGGTCCAGACCACCATGCAGCCTTGCCTGCATGACCAGGACAGCCTCTCAACAGGTCTGCCTGCCTGTCCAGTCTTGCTCCTTTAATCCTTTCTCAGAGAGCCTAAATGATCTGTTTAAGTTGTAAATCTGATCACACCACACCTCTGCTTAAAACCCTGTAATGCCTCTGTATTGCCTTCAGGATAAACTCTAAACTCCTTAGCAGTGCTTTTAAGACTCAGCCCCTGCTTTGCTGTATGCCTTGCCCGGATTGTGAGCCCTACCAGGTCCCTTGCACACCGAACCCTGAACACTTCTTATTCTCTTACCTCTCTCTCTTCTAGGTCTTTGCCTAGAACATTTCCCCTCCTCTCTTCACCTAATTTGCCTTGCAGGTGTCACTTCAGATGTCACTTCCTCCAGAAGCCACCCCCAGTCACCCAAGGCCAGGCTGGGTATAATTATGCATGTTTTTGTCATTTTATCTTGTAGGTGCCTGTTTACACTGGCCTTCCTCTCCAGACAATAAGCTCCTTGAGGACTGGGATGGTTTATCATCATAATCCCAACACCAGTGTCTGACACAGAGGCACTCAGCAGTTACTGAGTGAATGAATGAATGACAGATGACATAATAAGGATGATAATGGTTGTTCTTGGAGGTAGATTTCTACTCTGTGTACTAAGGAACTTGTTAGTAACTGGTGATATCTAAACAAAGGAACAGACTAACCCACAAAGCATAGTGAAAGCCCCATCCCTGCTAGTCTCCCGACAGAGTCTAAGTAATTGTCAGGAGGGAACTTCTTCAGGAGGCAGGTTGGAGTATGTGCCCTCTGCTCATTTCTGATCTGCAGGAAGGCACAATTAGATTCACTTCTGGGAGCAAAAGATCTGGGTGGGGGTTTCAGTTCTGTACTTGCTGTGAGAACTTAAGCAAGGGGCACCCTCTCTGAGCTCTCTTTACCTGTAAAACAGAGATGATGCCTACTTCAGATTTTGTGAGAACCTAATGAAGTTGTGTATGGTACAGTACTTTGTAAAAGCCGTATGGCCAAATGAAAGATATCTTTATTTACCACGTAACCTTTAGGTCTTGCAGCTTCACTGAATAACTCTTGTTCTGCAACTACATTAGGAAACAAAGTGCCACGTGGGAAGTTTTCCTTTGGCAGGCAGAGCTGAGAGAGCAGAGATCTACTTCTTCGGTGCCACTCCATGGTCCCATGGAAAAGGCAACAGTGGGGATCAAGAGTGCCTGCGTAGCTAGGATCTGTCAGAGGTCATTGCTCCTGCCATCAGGGAGATTCCTTGGAGCCTATTACTAAGATAAAGAGAATAGGGCTCCAAAGTTTTACGTCACTGTGAAAATCAGCAAAAACCCAAACAATGGACACACTTGATAAACCTTCCCTTCGGGCCCCTCGATTTAAGCTTAAAGTCAAGAATGGTTGACAGCATTCCATCTCCCCTTTGGCAAAACAAACCCAATGAAACCATTTAATGTAAAGGCTTTTTATTAGGAACCACAGGAATGAGCTGCTTATTCCTCTATAACAGTCTAGAGCAGGTCATCAGGCCCAGGATGGAGAGGTTATCAAAGGTGCTGTGCTGTGCTTTGCTGCACTTGCTTAGGGCCTTGAAGGAAAGATGGCGACAACAGAGGTTGGCAGGAACTGGTGTTAGCCAAGACACCAACAGCCTGGGGAGAACCCTCTACCTTCCTTCCAACTCCACTCAAGGCTGGAGCATGCCAGGAGACAGAGCACGTGGCTGGAGCAGGCAGGCCGCAGCAGTGTTGAGCCCCTGGCCGCATTCTCTGCTATTTCACTTCACTTGCCTGCTCTCCACTCTTCTTGTCGTTTGGTGATTAGGTATTTGAAGAATTCATACACAGACCATGCGATGGCCGTGGAGGGGATCTGGTAAATCACTCTGGCCTGTACCCCTCGGAAGTAGGCGGTCACCCCACCTACTTGATATACCGTCCTGAAGGCACTAGCCATGCCTGTGATATGTCCTGTGATGTTTGAGTTCAAAGCCAGGGATTCCTGGGTGTTGAGCAGTGTTTTGCAAACGTCCAGTGGGGTTGTGGCAGCGGCAGCTACAGCTCCTGCACAGGCTCCAGAGAGAACGTGGGAGCTGGGGTTGTACCGTCTCTGGGGGTTAAAGTGCTCTTGCAGGAATTCATAGGTCATGAAGTGAATGGCTTGGAAGGGAACATTCATGGTTAGCTGCGTGGTGTAACTACGATAAAAGGCGCCGGCCCCTTCATTTTGCCACACTGCCCGTACACAGTCTGTCACCCGGTGATATGGTGAGTTGTACATCTGCATCCTCTGCTTGACCACTGGTGGTACCATCAACAAGAAGAAAAGAAACGATGGCAGCAATCAACCGGCGAGCAAGATTATCCAGATTCAGAGTCCCAAGTCAGCGAGTCAGCCATTGGAATGGAGAGAGAAAAAAAAAAAAATACAAGTGAACTATATGAGTCTAATACGTTAACATTTCCCTTTTTTGAGAGGGGATAGAAGGTTGATAAGGGGCCAAAAAATAATAGACTCACTTCTAGTAGGATTTCTTTAAAACCAACCAGTGAGGGATGCCTGGGTGGCTCAGTTGGCTGGGTGTCTGCCTTGGGCTCAGGTTATGATCTCAGGGTCCTGGGATCAGAGCCCCACATAGGCCTCCCTGCTTGGTGGGGAGTCCGCTTCTCCCTTTCCCTTTGCCCCTCCCCCTGCTTTTGCTCACTCTTGCTCTCTTTCTCTCAAATAAAAGCTTTAAAAAAAACAAACCAACCAATGAACACACAGAATATATGTAGGATTTAGAGACTCCAGAGAGTTTCCTTGAAAAAAGTACCTACCTCTTATTATCATCTTACCCTTTCACAAAACCCAAGACAAGAAATGATTCAGGGGCAGTGAACATAATGATGAACAGAGAGCCCTAATAATCTCAATCCTCGGGTATACAGAGCACCAAACGCTCACAACATGAAGATGTTTAATCCTCCTACAGGAGAAGAGCTACCACAACGAAAACAAAATTCTTAACCAAGAAGACTGTGGCTTTAGTTTCTAAACATCTACTTCCTCAAGTAGATACTGTGATTCAAGTCCTGGATCTTCAGCTTAGGTCTGGCCCTTTCCACATCATGGCCTTGCCTAGATAGGTAAAGAACTGCAACTTGAAGAACATGGCAACCATGCTCTCCCTCCATATTTGTTTGGGTACCTCATTTTCTACCTGAAAAGCCAAGATCCAAGCAGCCATGCAGGAACTGAGCTCTACAATTTATCCTTTCATTCCTATTTCAACCATCTTTATTCCAACAAGAAAGGCAGGATTTTTAAATGTTAAAATCCATCTTCACTTCTTTGAAGAAAAGTGAAATAATCTGTTAAATTTTCAGATGAGATTAAATCTACTACAGAGAGGACTTCCAAGAAGGCCCAGGAATAGGCGAGGTAGAGCCACATCTTTTTTCAGAGAAGCCCCAAAGACATATTAAGTCTCCCTGAATTTGCTTCCTAAGGGGCTCCTCCTCAGTACTGACAACATAGAGGGAGCGCACTCTACTGGTAAGACACGGTACCCACCAAAACCAACCTAGTGCTCTCTGGCTTTCTTCAGCAAACCAGAAATCAAGGAAAAGCCCAGAGATGCAGATGCAGCTGCCCACAGAAGGGAAGGCTGCAGAATCATTACCTTCTGCTGGATTCATGGCTGCATCATGCAGTAATGTTGCTACACACCCGGCTGCACCTGCAAAGGAGAAAACAACTGCCACATGTAAGGCCAGGAGAGGTCAAGCCATTCACTGAGGCCCCAGGGAGAAGCGGGGCAGGGCTAAGCCACAGGAGGGAGAGGGAATCTAAGAGCCAGTTCCAAAGATGGGAACCTACTGCTCCTATAACCCCGTTCTGAGAAATGAAGATATATGTACCCACTAACTTAGTAAGATCACCAGTCTACATTCTATGTATAATAGGGAGGCCAGAAATAGCCAAGTTTTATACAGCCAGATTTTATACAGTTCTGAGTATAAATGAAGTTTACACCCTAGACAGGAAGCAGACCCACTGTGGCCAAGGGATGCCAGCACCAGCTGCCTCCAGTGGAGGGAGAACATGAGGGGCATGTAGTCAGATTTGCATCACAGCATCTCATCCTCCATCCTGCTGCACCTATGCTGCACAGTCCTTCCCCAAACTCTAACATCTGTCTATCTAGGCCTTTCCTTCAGGTCCTGAAAGGCCATATCCCTCACCATTCCTCTCCACTCTCAATTTGGGTTTCAATCCTCAAGTACCAGGCTGCTGTCCCTTCCCTTACTTCCACATAACCTGCAACCCTCTGGTTTCTCTACGGAAGTCCCTTGGCCCCCACTGCAATTCACTTATTGAGGCTTGGTCATATCCTCAACAACACAAACTGCCTCTGGTCAGTTAGGATCCTGAAAAATGAGGCAAAGATCTGGGGTTCCATTAATGTCTTCCTTGGGCAGCTGGGTCACCTCTTATTCTGCCCTGAGGGACAGGACACCACCCAACTATCAAGAAATACACAACTGGGGGGGGGGGTAGTTTTGTGTGTCTCCACATTACCAGGGCATTAGTAGTTGATGCAGGGAGATGAAAAGAGTCGAGCTGGTAGGTAAGGAAAGATACTGTAACTTTGTTGAGGTGCCCCAAAGAGAGGGGTGGGTTGAAGTAGCCCGTTGTCTGAGAACATCAGGTTTGGAAGTCCCTCCCCTATAATCTGGCCTACCCCAGCCCAGAGCTTCAGCTCCAAACCATGCTGAGACTGGAAAGCATGGACAGCAGCAAAGCCCAGAGAGTTGAGAAAGTGGGGGAACCAGCACAGGAAGGCTCAATACCGTTGGCAATATGGCTATTGCCCCCAGGATGGATTACATCACTCAATGTCTTTTTTAACTTTTCATAGCAGGCAAAATAGAGGGCATGGGCAGGCCCTGCGCCTGTTGCTGTGACGTTCAGCCCCCGCATAGGCCTCCACAGGCCCTCCGTTCGTATAATCCTCCAGAGTGCCTCCAACACATTTCGATAGCGGGCGGCTGGGTCAGGCTGTAGGCTTTGCATCCGGGTCTGGAATTACAGAAAGAAGTGCAGCGTCAGCAATGCCAACTCCTCATTCAACTTCCCAACTTCAACACTAAGGCTGTGGGTACTTCTATGTGGAATCGTGCCAACGTGCAGGAGTGCTCCCTGGTATCCAATTTTACTTTCTTCCAAATCTGTGTCTAGTCTTTCCACAGCTTGGACCTTTCTTTTGCTAGTCATCTATCAGGGGAACACTGTTCTTGTGAATAGGATATTCTGAGAATATCACTGCTTGGGAAGGATCCTTGAACTCTGAAATGATTCATAGCCCCAGCAACAAATATCAAGCCTGTGTTTCAGAAGTTGCATTTGTACTGTAATAAACTCAGGCCAAGAGTTCTTTGCAAATGGATTCTACAGTCAACTATTTACTGTCTACAACATACTTTATGCATTATTTCTGGAGATTGATCCTAGGTCTGCTTCCTGACCACACACTACACTAATGAGATGACAGCTCATCCTTTGTTATATCCTTGATGATTATCTGAGTTTCCCGGATTATTTGGCATTGGCAGCTGGGCCTGTAGGTTAAACTCTTGGCAGAGATAGCATTTGTAATCAATGCTGCTCTAATTTCCTGGGAAAGAGCATTTACCTTGAAACCATGAAGGATGGAAAGCAACCTAGACTGAAGGAATTTTCAGATTTCTAATATAAACTGAATGAACCCCCAAATTGGCATCACTAATATTAGTCTTCATGAAACATAAACCTTGGAATTTCCAGAGAATTCAATGACTGGTACAGAATACATGGTGGACACTTTGTATGATGTTCCTGGACAAAGTTGGGTTGAAATTTGGAAAATTAATCTTTTCGAAACATTCCCCAAATCATGGACCCTCAGAAGACGGGTGGGTCTCCTAACGAAAATCCTGTCTGTTTGATCCATTTTAAGATTAAAGTAGTATGGAAACTAACGATATAAAATCAATGTCTAGTGGCTGGAATAGAGTAAGCACTTAAGATTTGTTTGTTGAATGAATTAAAGAACAAATGAATCTTAGCTGTCTGCACCAGTTCACAAAGTAAAAAGTAGGCTATTAGTCGGTAGGGGCAACTAATGCCCAAGTATAGTTTAAATTCCTACTTCATTCCAATTACTGATTCAGTTTGAATTTAAAAGCTTAAACTTTCCTTTTGGCCATCTGGAATCTAAGACTATTGCCTCTTCTCAAGAGCACAGGAGGAAAAAAACTAACCAGATTAACAGGTCCTAGTTAGCTGCAAGCCATACACATTCCTCTAAAGTTATTTTCTCCTGTTCATTACCAACAAAGAACTGGAAGCTTAAAAGCTTAATTACTATAAGTTCAGTCAGAAATACTGTATCACTTATTACAGTTTGACACATTCGTTCTACTTCTCAAAAAAAAAAAAAAAACACCCCATAAATTTCTGATAAAGGATATGCTTACGAATCTCTCATATCACCCAGGAGTATAGAATCCATTATTCAGTCACTACAGGTCTTTGCTGGCTATGGCTGCTGGTAAAGATAAACTGGGCCTGGTAGCTTTACAATGATTTGTTTCCATAGGTTTGTTCGAAACTAATCTCATATAAGGAGAATGTTCAGAAGTTGCATTGCTTTGCTGAAGTCAGTGGCATTATTTAGGCAACCAGGCTTCAAAGGCCTGGCCTCAGAGACCTGGAACCTTTCACTGCCAAGAGAAACCTGGACTGAAAGTTACTCTGAACATTTTATACACACCTCTAAATCTAACTCACAGTTCTACCTCTACCCTTATGGAAAGGACCCAGGCATAAGCTATGCCAAATATAAAAATGAATATGGCTTTGAAGAAAAGCCAAATGAACTAATAGGGAGATAAGTGGCTTTGTAACTGGCAAGCCATATTTGACTCAGAAAGCCTGAGTATGAGCCCCTGCTTTGCTAGATGTGTAGTTTTGGATGTCACTTAACCTGAATTTCAGTGCTGTCATCTAAAACATGAGATTAAGAATGGCTCATGGGGCTGTTGCAGGGATTCAAAGAGGGCATGTAAAAGCCATTGGTAATTTATGAAGCACTAGAAATATAAGGCTTTTTATTGTATTCAAACAAGAGTCTTGGAAATATTTGTTTATATCTTAGAATTTATAGGTCATGGCAGCATTGTGTCTTGTTTACATCATTTCACAAATGTGCATGGGCAACTAACTGGATCTTAGCCACTAGTAAATCAAGTTTAATTTTTTATTTTTTGTTTTTACTTTATAGTTTCTCTGTGGCTATAATGATTTTTATGTTCAGCTATTAATCTGAAGGTCATGTTTAGGAATGAGCACTATCGTAAAATGCTGTGCTTTGCTTGGCTCTGGAAATCTATTTCTGGGAGGCTGTATGGAAGGCTAAGAGTCAGACTGGGTTCAAATAATGACTGTGCCACTTGCTTCCTTTTCTTTATCTGTAAAATAATGAAAATGGTATATACTTCATGAAATTGCTTCTCAAGGATTAAATGAATAAATATATGTCAAGGCACATCAGTTAGTGCTTGGCAGTAAGAACAATTACCATTTATTGAATAATAATTATTATTATTAGATACAAGAAAGTAAAATAAGCCAATGTTTCCATTTCCTAACCTTTCATTGGTGAATGTGTATAGATAACCATTTACCTCTGGAGTTTGGAAAAGATTTATTTCCCTTTGCCCTTTCTCTCTTTATTATGTAAGTAGATTATTTATGTCACCATTATGGAGCCAAAAAGTAGCACCTTGGTGACAGGTGGGTACTTAGATGATTTTGAGAAGAGTTCTAACTACTTTGGTTGTCGAGCCTACCCCCATAGATAAAGTCTGGTATTTGCCTCTGAGAATGAGAAAAGGAAAACTGGAATATATTTGGGCTCCCAAACCTCCCTATTATGACCATGTAAATAGTTGGCTGAGTAACTATGGCCTAGAGAGATTATGCTAGGTTCCTCCCAAGGATATTTTAAATCAACTTGACCCTGATAAGTGGCTGGGGTGCACAGGCTTGCATGCCAAGAGGCAATGTCAACTTTCATTTGCAAACACCGTGGTTACTGTTGAGGCTCCAACACAGATACCTGCCTCTAGTCTTAGGGACCGTTGGGCTGCTCTTCTTCTCCACCATCATTTATGGTAAAAGAGGAACTAGGAAGCCCTGGGACAAGTGAACTGGGAAGTCCTTACAGAAGGATGAAATTTGAATTTTACTTTTCCTGTCTGCATAACAATGTCTAACAAGCTACTGACACTAAATCCTACTGGTCTCACCTAGTTGTTCCCTCTAGTCACTTAAATCCTAGCATTAATGGCAAATGAAAATGATTCTTCTAAAATGAGCTTCTGTATCTTTGAAGACTCTTGAGCATTTTTTCCCTCCAGATCAAATAATTATTTAATATAGGGCTTTGAGCCATGACTGTAATGCTGTATGACTAATTTTTTTAAAACAAACATTTCAAAGTTTATGTAAATGAATAAGAACTGTTCTTGAAAACAGTTACCTTGGCAGGCTAGAAGTAACTTATTCCAGCAATGCTGTGATTATGCAAAATATTTCTGGAACTCCTCTTTCAGAAGTGTTCCCTCAATGGGTTTGTCAGCCTCAAGAATAAGTCAGTCCCCCTGCTTTCTGGTCCTACCTTCTCTTGGACTCCAATAAGTATTACCCATTTTGATCTTCTACCTTATCTGTCATTTTTTTATTCCGAATGGTCTGTTACAAAAAAGAAAGAAAGAAAGAAAGAAAGAAAGAAAGAAAGAAAGAAAGAAAGAAAGAAAGAAAGAAAGAAAGAAAGAAAGAAAGAAAGAAAGAAAGAAAGAAAGAAAGAAGAAAAGAAACTATTTTGTCACAGGGCAAAGATTTGCCCTCTACAAGAACATGCACCAAAATATTCTAGAGCCATTTCTAACAGAGAGATCTATAAAATATTTTGCAGCAGCATAACATTATGTAAAGATATGGAATAAGGAAAAAAAAAAGATGGAATAAAGAGACTGCCTCCCAAGGTAATAGGACAACACTTAAGTTGATAAGTTACAGTAAGTAATATCTCTAAGCTGGTCACATTATTACATTGTATTTTGCAAGTCATTAAATAATTTTCATTGCTTTCCTTGATCTAGTTTTCATTTAAACATAGCACCCGAGACTCTGCTCTCTACTCATAGTCTAAGTATCGTGAAGTTAGTTTACTTTGCAGTTAGGTCATTTTCATTTTTGGATATATACCATTAACAACTCACAGTCATTCAACCTAGACTTTATTACATAAATGTCTGAATCTTTCTTTTTTATTTGTACTTATCCACTTTACATTTTAATACTGCTAGAGCATTAACCATTGCCTTACTTCTCTCACAGTAGATTTTACTGTTTATTTCTATTTCTCTCAATTGACAAGGGTATGTAAAATTCTAACATCTATTTTAACCAAGTGCATTTACCAGTTTCAATAGGTGTGGCCGTTGGTAGGAGTTGCTTTGCACTGTGCTAGAAAGCTATCAACTCAATGTCATTCACAAAGCTTAATGAGCACTTTCCTCGTTTCCTTTTCCACACTAATGAAAACGTGTGAGAGTGCCAGAACCACGGAGAAGCAGTATTGAGTTGTATTTCCCAACTCAATACTCTCTCCTTTTGAACCTGTAACATTTTCCTAATTTGAGAAGAAAACACATGTCAAGGAGCTGTGAGGATACTATTACTCCTAACATGTAAAGGAAGCATCAGTCTCTGTCAATTCATTTATTTCAACAGTCCCCTTGAATTTACTTTTCATTCAATCTAGTCCTCGCTTTTAGGGGTTGGAACCTTTGCTAGAGCACAAGAATGAGAACTATAAAGAACAATCCGTTCCGTCTTCACCTAGCTTTCTTCAGAGGCACCTGACTTCTTTACCCACTAATCAGTCTGCTTGGTTGGGGTTGCAATTAGTTTTTACTTTCACAGGAATCCTACCTTCATGTTGACCCTGTTTCATTTTCTTCACTCGTACATCTACTCTTCAATATCATCATGCTTCCCTTCTAGGCAGCTTTCCTCTTTTTGTCAACTTTAGGTGGCTAAAGAAATAACACTGTCAGGTCCGTCTCTCGTTTGGGGGGCTGGTGTGCTCCCTGCACCTACGAAATCCTAATCCCGGCTTAGTTTTTATGTTCAGGAAATAGGTGGAGTATCATGCTTGCTGCAGAGAAACCGAAACCTTTTCCTGAACATGGTCTTTCCCAAATTGTTTCCAGCCTGGAACTATGAATTCTGACTGAACAATGATTTCTAGTCACTCATAGGTTAGGAGAGAGATTTCAGATTTCGGTACCTGCCCCATCACTTTTAAGGGAAGACACAGTAAGAAGCTGGTAAAAGCACTCGCCCAGAGAGCATCTCAAGCCGTTAAGATCCTATGCAGGGTCTGATTCACTCCAGTTGGCTTCACCTTAATCAGACTGGTAGCACTTACCTGTTCCATCCCATCCCACCCTATTCCTGTTTAGTCCCAGCTAGGATCCAGGGCTTTGGCTGACAGGTTTTCTTTCCACAGTCCCGATTCAGAGCTCACTGACGGTTAGAAATGGGTCCTGGTTCCTGGCTGGGTTCAGTTCCCAGCCGGGACCTTGCTTGCATGAAGTATCGGTCGATTCGTGTGGTGATGGCAGGAGCCAGGAAGAAACCCATGTCGGCTCCGGCTGCCGGCCGGGATCCTGGCTCCGGACAGGACCCAGGGGTCGGGTCAGCCCCAGGTCGGATTCGGAGCCGGTCCAGGTCTCACCTTGACGCAGTCGATGGGATACATCACGCAGTGCTCCAGGATCCCTGCCACGGCGCCCGCCACCATGTGCGTGGTGACAGTGGCTCCAGCCGGCAGCGCCTCGTAGTCCGGGCCGGAGTCCGGATCCTGCCGTACTGGGGGCCTGCAGGCCCCGGCCTCCCCGCCGCCGGCCCCCCGGCCCACGCCCCGCTGCAGCCACCCGTCCAGCAGCGCCGACTCCCCGGGGCTCCGCCCCGGCCCAGCCGCCGGCCCCCCCGCCACACCGCCAGCACCCCGCCCCTCCAACTCCATCCACCCGGGCCAGCTGCGGCGCCCACCCTCGCCGCCGCTGCCGCTGCCGCCACCGCCCCCCGGCCCCGTGGTGTCCGCCTCAGGCGCGGCCCAGAGAGCCCGGGGCCTCCGGCTCCCGCTTGGCCCGCGGACACGCCCCTCAGCCAGCCATTGGTGCAGCCGCCAAGTTAGCCCCGCCCCCTTGCTTACGAAGGAAAAATAGGTCCTTGGTATTGGAGAAGTTGCCTGTCACTCCTCCGCCCTGCTGCGTTGCTACGGCTTAGGTCCCACCCCTTCCCCTTTGATCTTGGAAGCTTCTTGTTTATTGGCCATTGATTGGCCAACATCTAAGAACGACCCGCCCACCGACTTTTCTGGAGGGCGGGAGAAACTTTAGGGCTGAACTTTGATAGGCTCAACCACTCTTGATATTTTGACCGCGACCATTGGGCCTCACCACGTCGGGATCCGATTGGCTACGGGGAGAGAGCGGAGAGCCCAGGGGCGAGAGAGACCGGATTTGGGGCCCAGACTGGCTGCTGGGGAGCCTGTGGGTGCTGCACGCCGGCTCCTCTCGTGGAGGGGGTGGGGCGGCGCCAGGCCCTCAAGGTCAAACCGCTGCAGTCAGCCGTTGGGACCTGCGTTCGAGCGCCGGCGCCGGCCCCGGCCCGAGTTCTGTTCCCGCGGGATCTCGGGCTGGCGTGAGGTGGAGCCCGCTTGGGTCGGGTATCCCCTGGCGCGGCCCGCGGGCCTGTCCGGGAAGCTGTTGCGACACGCGGGCGGAGGCCCGTGGCCTGCGGCTGGATCCGGCGTTCTGTCCCCTCCTACCCCCGGGCCGCGCGCGAGCCGCCTCCCGAGGGCCCCGCGCGCGCCGCCCCGGGCTCGCGCCCGAAGTCGCCCAGGAAAGCCCGCTGGCGCCGGCCCCGCGCCAGGCCGAGAGCCGGAGGCCGGACGGAGATGTCGAAACCGGGCGGCGGGATTCGGAGGTGACAGGCGGAGAGGCGGGTCCGGAAGCAGCTGCCCCAGCAGCGCGGCGAGGGTGGCGACTGCGGAGAAGCTCGGCCCTCCGGCTTTCCCCTGCGGACGCGCTGACGGTCACCCCTGCCGCGTGGTGGCTGCCGCTTGCGAGAGGCCCGCGGCGCGTCCCGGGCGGCTCGCCGGAGTTTGAGAGGGGCACTCGCCGGTTAAGGCACGACGCCGGCGGTGCCCGGCGCGAGCACCGCCTCCGCCTCCGCCTCCGCCTCCGCCTCCCGCGCCGGCACGTGGCGGGGGAGCTGCACGCGGGCGCCCGGCTCGGTCCGCCTGCCTCCGCCTCCCTTCCCGGCAGCGCTGGCACGAGCCTCCCCGGGGGTTCCCAGCGCTCCCCGATCACGGGGCTCGCCCAGATGATGATGCAGCTGTGAACTTGCCCATCTCGTTTACAAGTGTACGTCTGTTCCATTTACAGAGCTTTCCTTGCTCTAAATACGGAAGAGGCTTTACTTTTCTTCCTCTTCTTCTTCTTCTTGAAACCTTAGCCTTTCTCTGGGCCTCCGAGGGTTTTTGTTTTTAACTGATTTTCTCACCTATTCGCTTCCTCCTCACCAGTACTTATTAACCTTTGGGGAAATAACGAAACTACAAATCCTTTCCCGTCCACTTCCCACTCCCCGTGCATGTAGGGGTCCGTTCTTCAGGTTAAGAATCCTACATCTTCCCTCTTCTGTAGCTCGCATCCCTGAGTAGGTCTCCCCAACAGAAAACCACTCGGTCCTGCTAGGGCACTCATTTCCTCTACTGCCGAACTACTCCAGTAATGAGCTTTTTCTCCTTAACCCCTACATTTTTACCCCTTTATTCAGTGGTCACAAATGACCTTTCCGAATGCAATCGTCTTTTTCTTATTTCTTCTTGCCCCCACTGACCCATCCCTCACTGAATTTTTTTTTTTTTTTCCTCGCTAGGAACCACTGTATTCTACGTTTTAGATTTCTCGGTCTCCTGCCCTTCTCTACCCGCTGAGGGAAAACATTCCTAAAGGTTTAATGCTTCTTGTTCATCTTTAATACCTTAAAGAACCTTACCATTCCAACTCTGTTTTCACCACTGGACTTGTATTTCCCTCCTCGAATACCTTTTTGTTTTCTTAAATTTAAACGTACAGTGCAATATTGGTTTCTGGAGTAGAATTCAGTTATTCATCACTTACAATGGTGCTTATCACATCAAGTGTCCTTGTAAATACCTATCACCTGTCTAGCCCACACGCCTCCCTCCATCAATCCTGTTTGTTCTCTATTGTTGGGTCTCTTATGCCTTGCTTTCCTCTCCTATTTTTCTTTTTCCCCTTCCAATATGTCCATCTATTTTCTTAAATTCCACATAGGAGTGAGATCATATGGTATTTGTCTTTCTCTGACTTGATTTCACTGAGCATAATACACTTTAGCTCCACTTATGTCATTGCAAATGGCAAGATTTCATTCTTTTTCATGACCAAGTAATATTCCATTGTATATGTAAACAGTGTCTTTTTTTTTTTTTAAGATTTTAATTATTCATGAGAGAGACACAGAGGCAGAGGGAGCTTGATGTGAGACTCGATCCCAGGACCCCAGGATCATAACCTGGGCCAAAGGCAGATGTCAACCACTGAGCCACCCAGGTGCCCCAAACTATGTCCTTTTTAACCATTCATTAGTTGATGAATATTTGAGCTCTCTTTATAGTTTGGCTATTGTTAATCATGCTGCTATAAACATCAAGGTGCATGTGTCCCTTAGAATCTGTTTCTTTATCCTTTGGGTAAATACCTAGTAGTGCAATTGCTGAATTAGTAGTTCCATTTTTAACTTTTTGAGGAACTTACATAGTGTTTTCCAGAGTGGCTGCACCAGTTTGCATTCCCACCAAGAGTGCAAGAGGGTTCCCCTTTCTCTGCATCCTCACCAACACCTGTTGTTTCTTGTGTTAATTTTAGCCATCCTGGCAGGTGTAAGGTGGTATTTCATCATGGTGTTGATTTGTATTTCCCTGATGATGAGTGACGTTGACCATCTTTTGTTAACCATTTGGATGTCTTTTTTGGAAATGTGTCTATTCATGTCTTCGTCCCATTTCTTAACTGGGTTTCTTGGTGTTGGGAAGACCAAGTATGCACCAAGTTGCATACTTAACTGAACTTTCCATGTGAACATTCAGTAAATATTTATTGAGTACCAGTTCTGTGCCTTGTACTGTACTTGAGGCTGGTGACACAGGACACAGTCTGTGGAGTTCTCATAGAGCTTACTTTTTAATGAGGGGAGGGGGATAGACAAAAATACCAATTAGCTCTAGGTACTATTCTGATAACTAAAATAGGGAGGTGTGATAAAGTGTGACTAGGTGGCTACATTTATTGGACCAGGGAAAGCCTTTCTGAGATGACATTAAGTGACAGGCAGGAGATTATGATGAACTCAAAGAACTCCTTTAACTCAAAGTTAAATGAACTTATGCATTCCAGAAGATACAGTAGGTACAACAACCCTAAGGTGAGAATAAGGTTGGTGAATGAAGGAACAGAAAGTCAGTGTGGCTGGAGCATGGTGAGAGAAAGGGGAAGTGACAAAGGACAAGATTGGAAAGATAGAGGGTGAACATCCACTTTAATTTCTGACTTGGCATGTTCATTCCAAACTTAGCCTTTCCACTTCCCACCCCAACCAGTTCCTCCAAAATTTTTCTTTTCTACCCAATTAGACTCTAAACCTAGGAGTCTTCTGTAGCTACCCTTCAGAAATCTGAAATGTCTCTTTTGTTTGTGCTGTCCTTTTCTTTCCTATTGATATACATTCCCAATATCTGATTCCTTCACATCTATATTGTAATAACCTTTGAATGTCCTCACCACCTCTGGCTTTATCAGTATTTTCATTCTCATCCTTCCAGGTACATGGTAGGATTGTTCTTCCCATCTCCTTAAAAGTAGGCGTGGCCATGGACTTGCTTTGACTGATGAAATGTGTGAGAAGCATGAGGGCCACACACTTAACTTTTCCTGCCCTGTGACTGGTGATGTTTAAAAGGCCCCATCAGCCTGGGGCCCTGGTGAGAATAATGAAGCAAAGTCGCCTTCTTGCCACCTCCTTCTTCCCAGATGGACTTTCAGCATGAGTAAGAAATAATCTGTTTTTTTTTTTTTTTAATATTTTATTTATTTATTTATGATAGTCATACAGAGAGAGAGAGAGGCAGAGACACAGGCAGAGGGAGAAGCAGGCTCCATGCACCGGGAGCCCGATGTGGGACTCGATCCCGGGTCTCCAGGATCGCGCCCTGGGCCAAAGGCAGGCGCCAAACCGCTGCGCCACCCAGGGATCCCTAATCTTTGTTTTTAAAGCAGAGTTTAGGATTATTCCATAGCAAAATCTCGCCTAGTGCTGCTCAGACTTAAATGTGATATTAGTCACCTGAGGAATTTTTTAAAATGCAGATTATAATTCTGTGGTGGGGCCTGAGATTCTGTATTTCTTACAAATCCCCAGGTGATGCTGATGCTGTTAGGCCCTAGATCACACTTCAGCATAACACTTCACATAAACCCGCCCTGATTATATAATATACCACTCAACACATCTATGCTACACTACAATCTCACCTGCACTTAAACTTCCCTAAAAAACAAATTAGCAAACAAAGAAACAAGTTTCTCGGAGATACATGCTTTATAAACTCTCAGTATCTCCCATACCTGCAGCTCCTCAGTCAGGCATTGCAGAATTTTATTCTATTCCTAGGACAATCATTTTCCATATTCTATCTGTCTTTTTCTTTTCTACCTCTACCTATGAGACTACTCATTGTCTCACTATTGAGTCTCATTTTCTTTAGTAATAGAAACTCTGGGTTTTAGCCTGGAACTAAAAGCCCAGCTGAAGTCCATATTTCCTCCAGCTCCCCCCACAGCTAGTATTAGCTATGTGACTAAGTTGTAGCTAATGGGACGTGAGTGTAAGTGGTGTGTGAAACATCTGGATTCTGTCTTTAAAAAGAAAAGATTATGGGGGCACCTGGGTGGCTCAGTTGGTTAACCATCTGACTTTAGCTCAGGTCATGATCTCAGGGTCCTGGGATCAAGCCCGCAGTCAGGCTTCACACTGAGTGAGGAGTCTGCTTGTCCCTCTGCCCCTCCTTCCAGCTTGTATTCTCTCTCTCTTCTCTCTCAAATAAAATCTTTAATAAAAATAAATAAAAGGAAAGATTATGTTCTCTGAGTATTTTTTCCCATGTTCTCCCTTCTTATCATTTAGAATACAGACCCAGAAGACATCAGTAATTTTTGGCCATGAGACAAGGCCCATATCTGAGGTAGCAGAACAAAGGGTAGAAGAAACCTGCTGCGTTAGGTTTCTTAGTAGTACCTTTGGACTACTGTTTTTGTACATGAGAGAACCTGTTTAAGTAGTTGCTGTTAGCCTGAATCTTTGTTACAGCATCATGTTCAGGATGTGAGAACATCCTAGAACCCTAGAATGCATTTCACCCTTTGTTCTTATCAAAATTCTCATTCTTGAAGGTCCAAAACAAGTCCCACTGTTCCTTCCAGCTTACATTACCATTACCGCCTTTCCCTAAACCCCTATCCCATGTGACCATATGAGGAATGAGTGTTATACAGAATGAGGTTGATTCCAGCAGCCACATGTGAAAATAAGACTTTCTTTACAGTCACTTAAAAAGAAATGGGTTCCTAAATTATGAAGAATAGACTCAGAGCTGTGGAAAGTCAGATGGGGTGAGGACAGTAAGGACAGAACGGATGAGAAGGCATCATGTGTTTGAGCAGAATAAACTGGAGCACATATATGGGAAGATGTTCCAACAGGTGCGTGGGAACAGTTCCAAGGGGATCAATTTGTTACTCCTTGTCATCTGCATGTTTGCTAAAATTCATCTGAGAAAGTAATGGAGGCATCTCTCCTTTATTTCCTCCTGTTTCTCTGTCCTCCCACCTGAGGAAAGAAGGGTAACCTCATGTATCCATCTTTTTTTTTTCTTTTAAGATTTTATTTATTTATTCATGAGAGACACAGAGACGTAGGCAGAGGGAGAAGCAGCCTCTATGCAGGAGCCCAATGTGGGACTCAATCCTAGGACTGCAGGATTACACCCGGAGCCAAAGCAGATGCTCAGCTGCTGAGCCACCCAGGTGTCCCCTATTCTTAACCTTGTTACAGCTTGTTGCCCTGGCACATACAAACCACCAAGTAGCAGAACGGTCCTGGTGCTGGCAAGGCCCCCTTCCATCAAGGCACAACTGTAAAGCTCATGTCTCTCTGACTTACATGTATTTCGATTAGGGCAAAACATGACTTTAGAAATGGGTATTTCAGTCCTTGTGGGATATTTGGCGTACATATATATTGTGCAGTGGAGTAATGGGTTTTAATTTAACCATATCACCTATTCCAACTTCTATTATCAAAGAATACATTGTTTCTGAGGGAGAGTGCCTTTAGAATAAAACAAAAAGAGCATAATTAAATGTTAAAGATAGTAGTGCCTTATTGCATTCAGCTGACACATTCATGGCAAGGTCTGTGTCCTATCTATTTATCTTAGGACAAGGATATTCAAGATTTATAAACATGTATGCTGGGAAGTAATGTGCTTCAAAGTGCAATGCTCCCTCCCTGGTCAGAAACAAGAAAGCAGACTGATGCTCTTCATTTACTCATGCCTCAATTTTGGTCTCAATTTCATATTTTGCATAATCTGTAGAAGTGGAGGGAAAGTACTGTTTAATTTTCACAGATCAACATCAAATCTTCAAGTAAAAGGAAATATGTCAAAAGTACATTCACACTTTGTTTTTTTCTTAAATATTTATTCAGGCTTGTACTAAAAACATTCATTTTCTTTTGTCAACAGATTACTGGCTATATCTATACCATTTCCACCCCCCTGGGATGGCTAGAATCAAAAACACAGAAAATATGTGTTGACAAAGATGTGGAGAAATTGGAATCCTCACACATTGCTGCTGGAACTGTAAAATGTTTCAGGCACTGTGGAAAATAGTTTATCAGTTCCTCAAAAAGTTAGACATAGAGTTACCATATGACCCAACAATTCCACTCCTAGGTATATTGAAAAGAAGTACTTCAACAAGTACATGCATATGCTTGTTTATAGCAGCACTTTTCACAAATGCAAAAGGTGGAAACACTCTAGGTGTCCATCAACAGAAGCATGGATGAACAAATTGTGTACATACACAAAATGAATATAATTCGGCTATAAAAAGGATTGAAGTAGGGCAGCCCGGGTGGCTCAGCAGTTTAGCACAGCCTTCGGCCCAGGGCCTGGTCCTGGAGACCCAGGATCGAGTCTCACGTCGGGCTCCCTGCATGGAGCCCGCTTCTCCCTCTGCCTGTGTCTCTGCCTCTCTCTCTCTCTCTCTCTCTCTTTCTCTGTGTGTGTGTGTGTGTGTGTGTGTCTCTATGAATAAATAAATTTTAAAAATCTTTAAAAAAAAGGATTAAAGTAGTGATATATACTATAATGTGAATGAACCTCAAAAATATGTTAAGTGAAAAAAGCCACTTATATGAAATATCCAGAATAGGTCGCTCTACAGAGACAGAACACAGATTGGTGGTGCAGGGCCAGTGGTAGTGGAGGAGGGGCAGTGATGAGATAGGAGAAGGTGCTTAATGGTACAGGGTATATCACCTTTTGGGGGGATGAAATGGTTTGGAACAAGGGAAAGGGGTTGGTTGCACAACATTGTGAATACACTAAATGTCACTGGATTGTTCACTTTAAGATGGTTAATTTTATGTTACATGACTTTCACCTCAATTAAAAAAAAAAGGCAAGATTGGCTAGCTCCTCACAGATTAGCTGAATAAACTAGGACCTTATTATCCTCTCAAATATTTGTGCCTCTGTAACTCCAAACAGCAGCTCTACACCAGTCATTACACAATTCCTAGGTTGCCTCACATCAACATGAAGAAAATCTACCTTGGACAAAAGTGAAGGATCTGGTAAGTGATTGTTAATGGATACAAAATTTCTTTTTGGTTGATGAAAATGTTTTCAATTTATACTGTGATGGTTGCACAACCCTGTGAATAGACTAAAACCCATTGAATTTCAGGGTGAATTTTATTGTATATAAATTACATACCAATAAAGCTGTTCTTACACTAGAGGGTCTAATAGAGATACGTTGAAGAGTATCTTCTTCTGGAACTCCAGTTTCAAAATCCGTTTAGCAATAAACTGTTAAGTCTTTGCACATCTATTTTTGGGGGTAGTTACTGCAATCACACCATTCTTGTCTCTTTAAGTTTCTCCTAAAGGATCTTGTTTGTGAAAGACAAAAAGCCAAAACAAGGTAAATTACTAACTATGATCTAAGAAACAAATATAATCTCATCTCTGGCTCACAGGCAAAAATCCAGAAAAATTACTTTGCTTCACTGGTTTTTGTCTAGTAGGAAGTTTTGGTTCAATTCATACTCAAATTGAGTTGAAACAGACACAGGAAAAAAATATGGTTTGATTTGGTAAATCCATATTCACTCTTATCTGAGCACCAATCTCCTTCCTGCCACTCATTTTCCTCCTCATTTACACATTTCTATCTATCATTATTTTGACAGGAACATGTAAGTTCTGGAAATAATGCCCCCAACAATTATTTTTACACCACCTTATAAGCTCTGTACCTATCAGTCATATAATACCTCCTCCTCTTTTTGCTGTTTATTTCCACAAAGTAGATAAAACTGCATTTTTAAAAAAGATTTTATTTATTTGAGGGAGAGAGAGATAGCACAAGTGGGGGGAGGAGCAGAGAGAGAGAGAGAGACAGAGGATCTCAGGCAGATGACGGGCTTGATTTCACGACCCTGAAATCATAACCCTGAGATCATGACCCAAGCTGAAATCAAGAATCAGATGCTTAACTGAATGAGCTGCCCAGGCACCCCTAAAACTGACCCTGAAAAGCTTCTCTTTATGTACCTCGTAAGACAAAATGTACCCTAAAAATAATTTAAGATATAATGCCCTGAACTATAGGAAACCATTTATTTTAATTAGAATATCTCCTTCTTAGATGGTGACATGTTCTTTTAATTCTGTCAAATATATAATTTTAAACTTACTGTTTAAATCTTGAAATTACAAACTTGTATGTAATATTTTTACTACATCAATTTCTACCCATCTGTAATGTCTCCTTAAGGCACATTAACGTGACCTAAATAATTAAAATAGTTCTTTATTCACAATCAACAAGAAAAATTATGAAACACAACCAATTTTATGGGGTTTTGGCTTTAAGTGAGAGAGAAACAAGAACAATTAATAGTCACTCAACTTTGATGTCACTGCCAGAGACTGAAAAAGTGTTTACTCAAATGAGCAATACATCCTTTTGCAAATTAGATGGTTTCTAATCCTTTACCAAAACTTAAGGAGATGGAAAAATTGTGACAAAGATTTGGCAAAACTCCACTAATTTGTTTTTATTTTGTTTTGCATTCACTTATTTCTGTAAAAAGTTTTTTGCTACCTACCTATAATAACAAAAAATAGGACAAGAATTGGCAATGGACTCCATCTCACTCTACCAAAAGATAACAGTCATCTAATGATCCATGACGTAATCTAAAATGTTCTAATAGCCCCATCCATCTATTAAGAGGTACAGTCCAGTAAAATTTTATTTTTATTTATATTTTACCTTTTTTTTTTTTTTAAAGATCTTATTTATTTATTCATGAGAGACAGAGAGAGAGAGAGGCAGAGACACAGGCAGAGGGAGAAGCAGGCTCCATGCAGGGAGCCTGATGTGGGACTCAATCCCGGGTCTCTAGGATCTCCTGGGCTGAAGGTGGTGCTAAACCTCTGAGCTACCTGGGCTGCCCAAATTTTACTTTTTTTATTTTTATTTTTTTAAAAGTAGACTCCACACCCAGCAAGGAGCCCAACTTGGGGCCCAAACTCATGACCCCAAGATCAAGACTGAGTTCAGATGGAGTTAGATGCTTAACTGACTGAGCTGCCCAGGCACCCCTTACTTTTTATGTAGGTAATTATTCATCAGAATCTTATATTGTTTTCATATTCCAATTCGATCATTATTTCCCTGATGCCCCAGACTGTTCAGTTCCCCATCACATGCCTCAGGTCCTGTACTTTGTACAGCTTAGTTGTAATTTTGCATATTACCAGTCTATACCAGTAGATGGTAAACCCCATCAGGGCAGGGAGCATCTTTTTATTTTCCTTCCCCCCCCCCCCCCCGCACCTTTATATTTTTGAAACAGCATTGTACTTCAAACTCTGTAAGTACTTGGTAACATTTATTTGAATAAGAGACATTCATAGATCTTGGGCCTGAGCGCTATGTCTCTCTCCCCTTGTGTGGTGGCAATGACTCATCCAGTAAGTTTCAGTTCTTTCACTGGCTCCCTTTAATGCAAGGCCTAACCCTGGCAGTTGTAACCAGGGACACCACACAACAGGGTGCTAGCAAAACTCATCCCTTTCCCAATCTTGGTATTTATTCTGGAAAGCACTCTTGGAAGAGACAGGCCCTCTTTTTCCTCATGGAAAAAGCCTGTGTCACTACTTTGTAAGAGTTTATTAAAAGCTCACATTTGATGTAAGATTTTAAAGATATGAATAGTTAATTAAGCTAAGTCAGAAGGGGGTGGTATAAGGCATAGGGAGGCAAAACCTTTAGACAAGAAGAACACCATATTGCAAAAGTCCTGTAATGAGAGGATCACGCCAGTGATTCAGGGCTAGGGGAAGCATAGTTTTGAGATAAGCCTGGGAGTAAGTAGGGGCCACATCATGAGAGTCTCTGAAGTCATATTAAGGGAATCAACTTATATCTTAGAAGAATGGGATCCCATTGTGGAATTTTAAGTTGAAGTAAGATAACACGGTCAATTTTGCATTTTGAAAAGGTCACTTCGGCTGTGAAGAAAGATTGAAGGCAACAACCTTGGAATTTAAATCATTACTTTTATTTTATGGATAAGAAAATGAGCTTAAATGTAACTTCTTCAAGACTACATAATTAGTAAGTGATGAAATCAAGCTTCAAACACTGATCTGAAAACTTATCCACGTCTGCTGCCTTTCTAGATCAAGGTAATAAACCACCAAAATATAGTTAAAATGATTTTTTAAAAAAAGTTAGAAACAAGACCCTTATCTCTGACTCATCTTGACTTTACCTTGGTCACAACTGTCAGAAAATGAGAAGGAGGAGGGTGGTACAAGGTAGCTGAAGTTCCATGACTTGATCTAAGCTTCAGTTACCTCCTCTGTAAAGTGGTAATAATATGTACCTTATTGGATTGTTTCAGGATTCCATCAGAAAGAGAATAAAGGGGATCCCTGGGTGGCTCAGCGGTTTGGCGCCTGCCTTTGGCCCGGGGCCTGATCCTGGGAACCCCGGATCAAGTCTTGCGTTGGGCTCTGCTTCTCCCTCTGCCTGTGTCTCTGCCTCTCTCTCTCTCTCTCTCTCTCTATCATGGATAAATAAATCTTTAAAAAAAAAAAGAAAAAGAAAAAGAATAAAGTTGTTACTTTTGTATCAGCCATATAGTTAGATTTTGACAAAGTTTGATCATTATTACTGTCATTATAATTATTATTATTACCTCTTTTTCCTTTTTGTCCTTCCAGCCATCACAGAAATTGCTGGCAAAGTCTCCTAACTTATAACCAAGAAACCAAGATGACCATGACTAGTTGTGCTTTGCTAGACTAGAGCACCAGACGTAGGTTATCTCATAAAGAAGCCTGCTTTTCTCCTAACAATACTACCCTTATTTCAGATGCATGTCATGTGCGTCCTCAATTATTGTATGAACTTTTTACCATAAAGAGTAGATTTAAATATCTTTAATTCCTTATGTAAAATGGCTAGAGTTGCAAAACTTCTCTCGAATATTATCAAAGAATGTAATGGTCTATTGTCCATGACATAGAAAGAAGATAAGCTATCAGCAGGGAATGAGGCTTGGGTTATCTAAGTAGATATAGTGTATTTTTAATGATCTGTGGTACTGAATCTGTTATAAATATGGCATATATTCTCAAAGTAACTAGCCAAATTATGGAGGCAACAAACATCATCAACAATAAAAACAACACCATGACCAACAAACAACAAATGATGGCAACAGATGTGGGTCTCCAACCCATGAACCTTGAAGCCCTGATGTATTAGTGTGATTTTCCTGGGTGTGCTCTGAATCCAATTCCATGTTTTACTCTTTTATTACAGGCACAGTGCTGACTCTCTTTCCTGGTTTTCTGCCTTATCTGATGCTTGTTTATTCATTGTCTCCTTTTAATTAACCAAATTTTTCTTCTTCACCCCTTAGTCTTCCTTGCTTTTACAGCTTACTCATTACAAATTAACATATAAAAGCCCATGCATTTACATTAACTGCACCAAAAAAGATAATCAAATATTTTAGGTAGTGGAAAATGATCCTTATAGTGATAAAGGTAAAACTGTTTCACTTTTGGATTTCATTCCCTCCCTTTGCGTCATTTACTGGCCTTCTGCTGTATGTGCTGAGGCGCTAAGAAGGATGAGGGAGTGCTGAGGGGCTAAGACGGATGAGGGAGGAGAGGCAGAGAGTGCAGAAAGAAAAAAAAAGGAATAAACAAAGTCCTCCTTTGCAAGAAATTTGCGATTGCTAGTGGGAAAAAAAATGTATACATTGTATACATTACACAACAACGATAATAGCCAACTTTTATGAAGGGCTTGCTATGTGCCAGCCAATGTATATATTATTTCTTTAATCCCATGTGGTTGTATATTAGTTCTCTACTGCTCTGTGACAAATTACTATAAAACATAGCGGCTTAAAACAGCAATAAACATTTATTATCACTTTCTGCAGATGAGGAATTTGAGAGTGGTTTAGATGAGTAGTTAGGGCTTGGTATGTCTCATGAAGTGGCAGTCAAGATGTCAGCAGGGGCTGCAGTTACATGAAGGCTTGACTGTGGCTGGAGAATCCACTTCCACAATGACTCACTCACACAACTGTCAAGTTGATATTGCCTGTTGGCAGGAGGCCTCAATTCCACTCCTGGTAGGCCTCTCTGGAGAGCTGATAAGGGTCCTCATGTCATTGTAGCACACGGTACCACATTCTTGGCAAATTACTGTCTTTTTAACTATAGTCATGTAGTAGCATCTCCTTGTAATTATAATCTGCATGTGCCTCATGACTAATGATGTTGAACATCTCATGTGTGCTTATTTGCCATCTGTATATCTCTTTTTGGTTAAGTGTCTAAATCTTCCATTTATAACTGGGTTGTTTTTTTTTTACCATGTAATTATTTTTAATGTCCAGAATTTATAATATGAGGGCCAAAGCTTTCTCCCCATCTCAAGTTTATAAATTTTTGATTGGGTAGTGAGGCCAATAGGGATACTTCTTCTTACCTAATTTGGTTTCTGGGAAGACTTCGTTCAGGTCCTCAGTGGTCATCTGATCAAATGGAATTATGTTCTTCATCTTCTCCAGCTTCTTCTTCTTCTTCTTCTTCTTCTTCTTCTTCTTTTTTTAAGATTTTATTTATTTATTCATGAGAGACACACAGAGAGAGGCAGAGACACAGGCAGAGGGAGAAGCAGGCTCCACACAAGGAGCCCGATGCAGGACCTGATCCCGGGACTCCAGGATCACGCCCTGGGCCAAAGGCAGGCGCTAAACTGCTGAGCCACCCAGGGATCCCCCTTCTCCAGCTTTTTCATATTCCTCAATCCTGGCCTTTGAGAGAGGCAAAAACTCAGCACAACTTTTCACATCTTTTTTTTCTTCAGCATCCACCTGAACAGTATATTTATCCTCTGGCACAAGAAACTTCAGGGCATTAAACTTCTCAAAGCCATCTACCAAGCCGGTTTTTGCCATATTGGCTTGGTAGTCAGCCCATCTGATAACAGGTAGATTCTGGGGGAGAGTAGTAAGTAGGGTCCACACTATGAAAGGCTGTCCTTGTGCTTTGCTAGACTAAAGCACAGATATAGGATATACTTTTAGGATTTCAGGGAGTTAGCAATGGCCTTCTGGTTTCAGGATACGATCTCCCCAAAAGCTACCCAGTCAGTGGCTTTTAGAGCAAATTTTTATCCAGCCATCTTGAGATCCTTTACTGAACCCTGGTGGCCCACCGTCTACCAGGTTGTTTATTTTCTTATTATTCAGTTTTGAGGATTCTTTTTATATTCTGGATATAACTCCTTTATTGAATATATAATTTCCAAATATTTTCTTTCCTAGTGTGTGGCTCATCTTTTTATTCTCTTAACAGTGTCTCTTGAAGAGCAGATGTTAATTTTAATGAAGATCAAATTTTTAAGGTTATTTTTGTGGATCTTGCTTTTGCTGTTGAATCTAAGAAAACTTCATTAAACCTAACGTCATTAAAATTTTCTATTTTTTCTTTTATAAGATTTGCAATTTTTGCCCTTATATTTAAGACTATGATCTATTTCAAGTTAGTTTTTATATGTGATATGAGTTTTTCTTAGCTGTCATTTATTTAACAATATTTCTTTGAGATCTTCTTGTATCAGTAATAAAGTGCTTCCTTATTCATTTTTAGAGCCAAATTCCTGCTCTGATGAGACTATATTCTAGTTGCAGGGAGACAGACAATAAACCAATAAGTAAAACATACTGTATTTAAAATGGTGACATAGGAAGTATGGATTGGAAGGCTAGTTATTTTAAATAGAACAGTTGGGGTGGGTCTCACTGAGAAGTAGATATATCAATAAGGACTGAAGGGAGCAAGGCATTGGGTTGGGAGAAGAGATGTACAAAAACTCTGGAGAAGGGAATATAAATTACAAAAAACTTAAAGGAAAAAGGGGCCTATCATGTTCTAGAAACAATAAGGAGGCCCATGTGGCTAAAGTGAGCAAAGGGAATAACTGAGAAATGAGGTTAGAGCGATAAGAGGAGTGTGTATTGTACTGTGTTGTGAAGACTAGGGCTTTCATTCTGAGATGAGAAGATACTGGAGAGTTTGGAGGAGTGAGATGACCTGGCTTACACTTGGAAGGATCACACTGAATGCAGTGTGAATGCAGAACAGACTGTGTGGGCAAGAGTAGAAGCAGAAAGACCAGGTAGCAGGCTAATGCAATAATTCAGGAAGAAATGGTAGTAGTTTGGACCAGAGTGGTAGCAATGTGGTTAGTGAGAGATGGGTAGATTCTGGGCACCTTTTTAAGGTAGTGCCAATAGGAGCAAGAGACAGATTAAGAATAACTCCAAGATGTGGGGCATAAGCATCTGGAAGAATGAAGGTTTTCTACCCCTTTACTAACTTAGCATATTATCAAACATTTTAGTCTTTGCCAACCTGATAGTTGAAAAATGGTATCTAATAGTTTTCCCCTACATTTTAGTTATGAAAAGTATTCAATATACAACAAATGGAAAGAATAATACTCATTTCATATTGACTTAAACAGTAAAAGATACTTATTATTAGCTCACATAAGTGGATGTCCAGAGACAGAATGGAATTCAGGTTTGGTTTGACTCAGTCAACCATGTCATCAAGAATCAAGGGAGAGGAGAAGGAGGAGCATAGAGAGAATTGCTCTCTCAAACATTCTCTAAAGAAAGCCAATACATTTTTTTTTTTACTTGTCCCAGCAAACAAGTCTTTGTCTGGATTTGGGCTATATGCCCACCCCTGAAAAAACAACTGTGGCTAAGGGATGGCCCAATTTTGCATGTCCCACTCCTAGAGCCAGTGGTGGAGTCAGAATCCTCAAATGCACATGGCTACACATGGGGAAGGTGCCATTATCCAAATTGGAATGGATACTAAGAGTTGGGGATCAATAGCCTTCTCCCATGCCTACAACCTAAGTATTGTGGGCATTTTAGAGGTTGCCACACTGCACCCCACCTCTCCTGCTGGTATCTCTGAAGAGTAGCCTTCCACTTCTCTGAAAGACCCAACCCATTGATTTTCTGCCTTTGTCAAATTTTCAATCATCCCACCTGTTAAAGTCGCTATTAATTCCTCAAAGTACTCCCACACATGTCTATAGTCTTTTCAGACTTTTACTGAAGGTATTGAGTTATGGAGAGGACTATAACATAGCACAGAACTCAAAACTGAACTCTCATACTATTACCTGAAATTTTCCTGACCATGATTTAAAAATATATCTGCAAATTGATACTTCTCCCTTCCAAAGGTGGAGCCCAATTGCCCTTCCCTTGAAAATGGGCTAGGAGTTAGTGACTGGCTTTTAACAAATAATATGTAGCAGAAGTGAACATATGTGACTTCTGAGGCTGGGTAATAAAAGGGACAGTTTTCACCTGGTGCTTGTTCTCAGCTGGCTCTGGGAGAAGGCAGTTGCCATACCATGAAGACACTCAAGCATCCCTGGAGAGTCCATGATGTGAAAAGGAACTTTGGCCTCCCACCGACAGCCAGTACCCACTTGCTAGGCATGTAAGCATGCCATTTTAGAAGTATATCCTTTAGCTCCAGGTAAGAAAGATGTCAAATGACCCCAGCCAACATCTTTACTGCGACCTAATGAGAGACCCTGAGCAGAGCAGCTCAAATTCCTTACCTATGGAAACTGAGAGGTAATAATGCTTATTCTTGTTTTAAGCTGCCAAGTTTTGGTGCAACTTGTGAAGCAACTGTAGAAAAATAATGCAGGAACTCTCCCATGGGTGGTTCTCTTTAGTCTCATCTACCAGCAAGGTTCCTCTTTTCCTTCATGTCTTTTTCTTTTTGTCTTACCAGGGCTTCCCAAACCTAGTCTTTAGAAGGAATGCTCAAAATCCTGTATTTTATTATGCAGAGCACTCAGAATCTTCTTCATCTTCTTCTCTTCCACGTAGGCTAAGCTCAGGGATCTTACTGTCCCTGACCAACATACCCATTAAGGTCCAAAACCTAGTGACTCTGTCTTCCTACCAGGCCGACTGGTACCAGGTCCATCACAAAGCTGTCAGCTTTTCACTTATTCTTGCCTTAATAGGAGCATACATGACCAAAGTGCTACAAGAGCACAGGAAAAGCACCTAGCCAGATGAGGAGAGCTCACAGGTGACATGTGAGATGAGTTTTGAAGGACAAGCAGGAGTTCATTTGGTAAAGTGAAAGAATATCACGTATACGGAAGTAATAGCAAGTACAAAGGCTCAGAGGTAAGATCAGGGCCTAATTTTGAGAACTGTAAATATGTCAGGGTTGTGGGTGAGAATACCTGTTGGGGAGCTCAGAGGATGTTGGGGGCTAGATTATATCAGGCACTGGAAGCCACATGTATCAGTTAGGAGAGTACAGGTGACAGAACTACCTGATTCAACTGACTAAAAAAATGAGAGAAAAAATGAATTTGGTATTTCAAATAGTAAGTCCATAGGTACAGCTGCTCCTGGGTTGGTTAAGTTAGCAATGATGTTATTAAGGACCCAGGATTTTTCCGTATTTCAATTCTGTTATTCCCAGGCTTCGCCCCAAACCTACACCCTGATTCCCCAACCCTATGGTTGTAAGATGGCTACAGCAGCTCCAGGTTGCTTATACTTAAGCATATCCTTAAGATTACTTCTGGAGGAAGAGAAGGGGCTTCTTCTTCTCTCATTATGTAAACTTTTTATACTCTTTTTAAGTTGGAGAAGACCTCTCCCAGAAATGTTTCCCTCTTCCTCCTGTTCCTCCCAACAGCGAGCTTCCCTTCAGTATAATTGGCTAGAGTTGCATCATATGCCCAGGCTCAATATTTAGTTAGGGAGTGGGACATCATGATTGACTTAAACCAATCACAGTTTACTCCGAGGCTGGGGTGGGAGCCTAGTACTCTTTAAGCATATGGCCAAGCATAGCAGTGTGGTTACAAGAATTAAATTGGGATTCTGTTAATGAGGTGGGAGAGAGATTGCTGGCTTTTTGGGTAGGCAGTCGGCAGTCTGCCATACCAAACAAAGGAATCTGGAGTATATCCCTTTGTGTGTGTGGGGAGAACCACAGGATGTTAAAACAGGAATTAGCATGATTATATTTCACTATATCAGAATGGAATGGCACTAAAAAGGGGCATGAGTATGGAGGTAGGGTCACCAGCTGGAAGGCTTCGTCAGAAGATTTCGGAAAGGATTTTAGAATCTTGAATTAAGAACTAGTCACTAACTGGATGAAACAGGTGTTGGGGAGGAAATTTTTTTTTAATTTTTATTTATTTATTCATGAGAGACACAGAGAGTGAGAGGCAGGGACATAGGCAGAGGGAGAAGCAGGTTCCATGCAGGGAGCCTGACATGGGACTCGATCCCGGGTCTCCAGGATCAGGCCCTGGGCCGAAGGTGGCGCTAAACCGCTGAGCCACCTGGGCTGCCCCAGGAAAATATTTTCTATGCCCCTCAAGATTTGGCTGATCTAAGAATTAAATTGACATGAGACAGATTAATAGGAGAAAATCAAATTTAATTACATACAGATGGGAGTCCCATGTGACTGTAAGGCCTACAGGTAGTCAGGCAATTGAGGCTTATATCCCATTCTGAGCTGGGACTTTAAAGGGAAGGAGGACAATTCACAGGAAGATGAAAAAAAGGTAAATGTTGGTAAACAAATGTTTGCTGAGCCAAACAGAAAAAAATGGGAATCGGAGAGGAATTTTAATAATTTTTAATAAAAAATAAATTTATTATTAAATAAATAAATTATTTAATAATAAATTTTAATAAACAGATTTTCCTAAGTTCCTCCCTGTCTGCCATACCTAATTCACATTATACTGTAGTTTTTTTTGTGGAGATAGCTCCCTTCCTGGAGCAGGTCCTCTATCCAAATTCTTGTAGGCACTTAGGAGGGGATTTTGAAAGGTTCTTTCCGAGTCTTCTGTTTGTTAAGAATAATCAGCCTAAAATAATCAACATGCAAAAGAGACCCATTTTGGGGTGGCAAATTTTGCTCCCCTACAGCAGAAAGGAAGTAGAAGAGATTCTAAAATGACTTGTAAATTTCTGCTTGGGTGAATCACAGGGCAGTTGATCAAGGTTGGGAATATGAATGGAGGAGGTTTTGGTGGATAAAGTGAGAGTGGCCAGACAATGAGTTGTCATGGACAAGGAGGTACCTATAAGGCGCACAAAGAGAGATGAGTAAACTTGGAAAGGAGAGTGAAGACCACAGTACTTCAACTCCTTTAGAGGTTAAGGCAGGATGGAATATGGAATGACGGAGAACTGAGGAGAAATAAAGGGATACAGACAACTGATACTGAGTGTAAGGCTGGTATGGCCCATCTTGCTCAGAGCTGGGTAGAGTCAAGGACTTCTTGAGAAAATTGTAAACGTAACTGTAGACAAGGCTTTGAAAAGCAGTTAAAGACCGGTTTTGAAATCCGGATTTCTGTAATTTGTTTCAACATGTTGAGAGTTACAGCAGATGAGATGAGGAAATGATCTCAACCTACTTTTTTTTGGCCTCCTGACTGGAAACCTCAGAACTCAGCCCTGTGAGCTGTTAATCAGATAAGCATTGCAGACTTTTGTAAAGAATCATGCTTTACAAATTCCTGAATGTGTATGGACTTATTGAAGGAAGTATCATCCAAATGCAGCGGACCAAGAAAGTACAATGAGGTGTTGGGACTAAAATGGGTTTCTTTTCTGTTTTATAAAAGTAGTTATGAAAATTAAGCTAGAAGATGTCTCAGTGCACCTTCAAGCTCTGTTAATATAGTTCATAAATCATATGAATTAAGGACTCTTTAAAACATAAATAGGAATTCTATTTCCACTCAAAAACATCCCTTTAGTGGACCACAGGAGTCTGAAATATACATAGGTTAGACAGAACTGCACAGTTGGCAGGCAACCTCAAGAATTCAAAAATATATGTATTCCAAAACATCTGTTGAGTTTTTCCCATGACTACCTGAACTGGGCTCTGGAATAAAAATACCTGTTATTTGTATAATTTTGTAGTTAATCCTAAGTTTATGCAATTATCCTACCCAGTGTGATTTTGGAGGGCCCAAATAAAATATAACACCTGAAGCAGAGTAGGGGTTGAAGGACAAAGAAAAAAAGAGCACGGAGAATCAAAGAAGAAAGGCAAGTTAGGAAGCCCATCAAGGTTGGGAGGAGAATGGAGGGGAAAAAAAACAATAGTCGGGAGAGCCTGAACATGTAAAATGGATAATGTCATGATGATTAGCACATTAGGTTATGTGGCCCATAACCTCTACAGCAATCAGCCCAGAGCTCTCACTACTGGTCACTGACTATCAGCTTCCTCGCCTTCTAACTCAGGACCAACCAGAGAAAGCCAAATATGCTCCCTACAAACAATCACATAAGATGCCCTGCTCCTCGTAAGCCCGCTGCCAGCTTCCCTATGCTAATACTCTCAAATCAGAGCACGAAGCCTCACGCCCTTTTTTTCCCCCACCAAAGTTAAGCTTTCCCACTCCACTAACAGTCTTTAGGTCTCTGCCAGATGTAAGTGGTTGACTGCCTTTTTATAGCAGGTGTAACAGCCTCTTTTGATCTCATTTGGGTGTTCTTCATTTATTTCCACATTCATTCACTTATTTACCATATATTAGCTGCACTGTATGTGCCAGACAGTGGAGGCAGATAGTCCCTGCCCTCCTGTTGACTGGGACAAACACATAAATTGTAATTCAATATGGTAAGTGAAAGAATAGGCACACATGACGGGGTTGTAGGTCAAATAAGGTTTTGTTTTTTTTAAGATTTATTTATTTATTTATTCATGATAGAGAGAGAGAGACAGAGACACAGGTAGAGGGAGAAGCAGGCTCCATGCAGGGAGCCCGACGCGGGGCTCCAGGATCGCGCCCTGGGCCAAAGGCAGGCGCCAAACCGCCGAGCCACCCAGGGATCCCGTCAAGTAAGGCTTTTAGGGGAGCTGACCTTTAAGCTAAGTGGTAAGGAATGAGTATGAATGAGTTGGCTTGGTTAAGAGGCCAGGAAGGATATTCAAGGCAGATGGAAGGGTAGAGGAGGCGGGATGCACAAAGCCTAAGAGTGCAGAAACCACAGACGTGCGCGGTTGAAGCCTAGCAAGGGAGATCCGGAGCAGCAGAAGATGCTGCAAGGGCGGGTCCTGGACCGCCACGTATACGCCACGTTCGTAAGGATCTGGACTTTATCCTGTCCACATGGCTCCCTCCTGGAAATGAGAGAAACGGCTGGTGTAAGCAACGAAGAAAAACATTACGGAAACACTACCTTTGTACGTATTACTGTAAGGTCCCGGAGGGCAGGGACACAGCGGCTCAGGTCTGGCACACAGTAGGCAAGTCAATCAATGAGTGCTGCACGAATAGATAGATGTAAGCGCTTCGGTATAAACATACTGTCCCCCATTGATGTTTCTCTAACAGGACAAGACAAGGAAGCCGGGGCGTAGTAAGTCTGGGAGGCTCCAGGAGGCTCAGTACCTCCTCCGACAGGTCGTGGGCAAGAGACGCACTTCTCCGCGGCCACTCCAAGACCCACGCACCGGGGCCGCTTAGTCCTGGAAGCGGCAGAGTAGCTCAGCAGCCGGCGGAGGCACCCGCGGAGAGGCTGCGCCCGCCATCTCTGGCCCCGCTCACCTGAGCGCCCCAGCCGGCCCGCGCGGGCGGAGCTACGGCACGACGCCCTTCCGGATTGGACGCGTTCGCGGTCCCGGGGCGGGCATTAGGGGCCGAGCGCTGTTGGGGATTGGCCACTCTGGAGAACGGACGTGAGGCCGACGGCGCTAGTTCGCCGGCGGCCCGGGCGGGGCGGAGGGCGGGCCCCTCTCTGCGGGCCTCCTGTCAGTCATTGGCTCCCTGTGGTTTCCTTGGGGACGTGGCGCCGCCGCCCGCCCGGGCCTCTTTCCGGCTGGGCTGGAGGCGGCGGAGAACCGCTCTGGACGCAGCAGAACGTCGCGGAGGGAGCCTGCGGGCCGCTGGACCTGTGAGTGCGAGCGCAGGAGGGCCGCGGGACTGGGAAAGGCGGGGAGGGGAAGTGGGAACCCCCACCCCGCCACCTGGGGAGCGCCAGTGCCTCGCGGACGCCCGGTTCCGCCGAGCTGGCTTAGCGTCAGCCGGGCCCTGGGAGCGAGAGCGCACACTTCTGGAGTGGGTGGGCGCCCTGGCCTTCCCTCGCAGGTCTCCTGGGGGCACTGCTGGAGGGAAGCCTGAAACCCCACGAACTCTTAACAGGCTGCAGACTTAGGAGATGCCTGAGACAAGGAGACCAGTTTCTCAGGGCAAAAAGAAAAGGAGGTGACAGGCACTGAGACCACTGAAGGGATCCCATGGCTAGGTAAGGCTGCACATTTTCTCCTCAGCTAGGGGCTCAGTTGGGGGTGAGGTAGGTGGAGGAGCCCCGGGAGGTTTTGACAAGTGAGGTTTGCCCTGGTGCTGCTTCTGGACTTTGCAGCTTTGTCGAATGGATGCAAAGACAATCAAAGTGACATTCCCCCCCCCCCCCCCCCCCCCCCGGAAGGCAGACAGAACTATAGTTTCTGGCTCATAACCCCAGGGTGGTGGAGTGAGTGCTTGCTCAGATTGGAAAAGTGCTAAAATGTAATGTTGTTTTCAGATTTCCATTTGAGTGAAGCCACCTGCTTTTCGAGGAGGTTGAACAAAGATTTTTTTTTTTTTTAAATGAACTTTGAAAATAGGCTGAGGTGCTTTTGAATGAATATGGAAAGTGAACTTCATAGTTGAATATGTGTATCTACACATTGTGATGGTCTGAAACTTTCAGAAAAGATTAATGTGACTCTACAGGTACCAAATGAACAGTTGTCAAATAGAGTAAGTGGGGAGAGATGCAAAACAGTAGGTACTGTATAAAACCAGAGGAATGGACATAAGCACATGTATGTTGTCATATATGGTATACATTTATGTTTGTGTCAACAGAATATCCCTGGGTAAATATGTAGAAACTGGGTACCAGTGGTTGCCTTTGAATGGGAAATGGTGGGTTAAGGCAAAAGACTCATTGTCCACTATATGTCCTTTTAAACTTTTTTTTTTTCCCTTACCAGGTGCATATAGTACCTACTAAAATATATTTTTTTTAATTAGTTGAATAAATACTCTCACTATCCAGTTTTTTGACATCATTCCTGGTGGGAATGTTGTAGTTGCTCTGATTCTTCAATGATAGGAGGTTGACTAGGGAGACTGGTGATCTTTTCGTAAACTGAGATTAATTCTTTGAATTACACCCCAAAGTGCAGACATTGGGAAAAGAGCAGATAAGGCTTTTCTGATTTATTTTCATGAACCATATAGGTTCTTTTCTAAAATTTGGGACTAAAACAACATTTGTAGACTTCTGGTGACATAAATGTTTGCCTTTATTAGGAGATTTTTCTACTAATCTGTAGAGATTTTTCTTACTAATAATGTTTGTCTCATTTCAGGATCAGTTTTTCCTACCTCTGCCCAGCCTCCTGGTACTTCACTGTGCCAACAGTAAGCCCATTTCCCCGTCAGCGGGTGGCATTCCTAGGACTCTTCTTCGTATCCTGTCTCCTATTACTTATGTTAATAATGGACTTTCGACATTGGGGTGCTTCATTACCACGAGATAGGCAATATGAAAGGTGAGTAAGCTTTAGATCACTTTAATCAGACTTGGCATTTAAGTCATAAATATTTTGACATTTAACACACTACTACCTTTGACCCTTTTAAGGAACACTGCACTTTTATTAGTAAAATTGCAAGCCACTTATTACATAAAGATCTTAAGCCCTATTTTGGCAATGTTCACTTTTGATTTAGGAATGCTGTTGGTGCATTTTAACCATGAAAGCCATCTTTTTATATTCTTGTTTGGTAGGCTGATTTATTGGATGCATAAATGTTTAGCATTGTTATGTATTCTTGATGATTTAACCCTTTTATCATTATTAAATGACACTTTTTATCCTTCATTCTTTGCTCTGAAATCTAGTCTGATATTAATATATTTTCTTCAGCTTTCTTTTGATTAGTGTTATCATTATAAATGTTTTCTTATCCTTATAATTTTAGCCTTTATGTCTTTATTTTTTATATCCAGTCTTTTTATAAGTAACTGCTTTTTATCCAGTCTGATGATGTCTGCCTTTAATTTGAAGTGTTCAGGCCATTTACATTTCATGTGATTATTGATTATGCTTGGTTTTAAATCTGTTTTGCTATTTGTTTTTTGCTTGTCACATCTGTTCATTGTTTGCTTTTCCTCTTTCTCTCCCTTCCTTTGAATTGAGTACATTTTTAATATTCCATTTCATCTCTTGTTGGTTTAGTAGATATAACTCTGGGTTTTAAAATTTTTTTCTCTTTCTTTTTTTAGTGGTTGCTTTAGGGTTTAAGGTTTATAGTATACATCTTTAACTGATCATAGTCTACCTTTAAGTAATATAATTCCTCTTCCTGTGTGCCTCTTTACCTCTTTCCCTGGGCCTTTGTACTATTGTTATTATATGTTTTCCTTCTACTTATATATAAACTCCACCATATATAGTTGTTATTTTTGCTTTAAACATTTGTCTTTCAAAGAGATTTAAAAAATAAGAAAGAAAGTTTGGTATATTTACCATTTCTGGGCCTTTTCATTCCTTTGTACTATAGTTCAGATTTCCATTTGGTATAATGTTCATTTTGCCTAAAGGACTTCCTTTAACATTACTGGTAGTGTGAGTTTGTGGTTGGTGAATTCTTTCAACTGTAATGACCAAAAACGTCATTTTGCTTTCCTTTGAAAATATTCATTGGGTATGGAGCTCTAGGTTGATTTTTTTTTTCTTCTAGTACTCTAGAAATGATGCTTCACTGTCTTCTGAATTGCATTTTTGCTGAGGCGAAGTCTACTGTAATTTTTAAATCTTCTCTGTATAGCATGTGTCTTTCCTCTGGCTGCCTTTTACACTTTACACTGGTTTTAAGCAATTTGATTATAATGTGCCTTGGTATAGTTTTCTTCATGAGTCTTTTGCTTGTGATTTGTTGATTCTTGAATCTATGGATTTATACTTTTTAATCAAATTCAGAAAATTTTTGACCATTATTTCTTCAAATATTTTTATCTTCTTTCACTTCTCCTTCAGTGTCTCCAGTCACAAATATATTAAACCACGTAAAGTTTTCTCACAACTTATTCATTTTTTTTCCAGTCTTTTTTTTTTCTTTCTGTGTTTCTTTCTGGATATTTTATATTGCTGTGCCTTCCAGTGCATTAGTAATTTCTTCTATAAAGTCTAATCTACTATTAATTCCATCCAGTGAGAGTTGAATACCTTTTTTTTTTTTTTTTACAGAAAATATATCTGATTTATTTAATATAGTTTTAATGCCTTACTAGTTGCATAGACGATCTGTATTCTTTTATTAGAGTGATTCATTTTGCTATTGTTTTTTGAGGTTAATTTCTGATTAGGCTACAGAATAAAATGATGTCATATAGTGACTTTCTCCTTGTTGCTTCTTCAGACAGTATCAGGAGGCTTTGGGCTGCAAGCGATGGTCAAAGTGACTTAAATAATAAAGTTACTGGCTCACATAACCAGAAGTCCAGGTGTAAAGGGACCATTAAGTTCAACATTGGCTATCAGGATGAGAATCTCTGTCTCTGTTTTGTACAGTGTCAGCTTACTGAGAGGTTGCAATATAGCAGCCAGTAGCAACTAGGGCTACCTGCATCCACACTAATCTCCTGCAGGAGAGAAAGAGGCCTTTTATGCTCTTGTGTAAGAATGAAGAGGGTCCTTCCTGGAAATCTCCAGCAGCCCTTTTCTTCAGTCTTTTCTGGTCAGAATTGAGACACATGACCACTTCCCTTAATATTTCTGGGTTGTTCTGCCCCAGATTTTCTCATTTCCACTTCACTTTGATTATTCGTTCATTCATTCAGCAAGCATTTATTGAGCAACCACTATGTGCTGCATATTATTGAGCACCAGGACATGGAAAATTTGATACCTTTTCTCAAGAAGTTTGTATTTCCAACCTTTCCTCTCCTGCAGCACCACTATTCATTTGTATCTATTTTTCTTTTCTTTTCTTTTCTTTTCTTTTCTTTTCTTTTCTTTTCTTTTCTTTTCTTTTCTTTTCTTTTCTTCTTTGGAAGGAACATTTGTTTAGATGAATATAGTTGTCAACAATTGGCCATAAATAAGCAGCCTGTTAGCTTCAGGGAATTAAGTCCATAATTTGAAGGTTTTTGAATGCTTATTGAGATTTTCTTGACACACCTGAGCACAGTTTTCCACTGGAAGACAGCATGATCTAATTAGGAAATTCTATGTAGGTTAATATGGCTAGAGTAAAGACTGTTAGGGAGTAAGTGGTGAGCTGTGTGGCTGGAAAGGTAAGTCAGACTGAGCCCATTAAGTCATTTGAGGGGGTGGGGGTTAGGTATTATCTTAAGGGCAGAGGAAAGGCTTTGAAGAATGATTATGATTGGAATTGCTTTTTTTTTTTTTTTTTTTTTTTTTTTTAATGATAGTCACACAGAGAGAGAGAGAGAGGGGCAGAGACACAGGCAGAGGGAGAAGCAGGCTCCATGCACCGGAAGCCTGACGTGGGATTCGATCCCGGGTCTCCAGGATCATGCCCTGGGCCAAAGGCAGGCGCTAAACCGCTGCGCCACCCAGGAATCCCTGGAATTGCTTTTTAAAGAAAGCTCACTTTGTTGGCATTGTAGAGAATGAATTGGAGGGGAATAAACATGAAAGGAGGGAGATGGATTGGAATACTCCAATAGAGATATGATGGTCGCCTGAATTTGGGTGGAAGCAATGACAATGGAGAGGACAATGGAGAGAAGTAAATGCATTTGAAGGATATGTGAGAGGTAGAGTGATCTGATAGTTCTTGTCTACTGCTATACCCCAAGTGGTCAGATCAGATAAATACTTAAGTTAGATTAATTGCAACAAGTTGGCTGCAGAGCTAAGTGGCACACTGTGGCTGTGTGGTTACCTTACCAAAGTCTTGACAACTTGTGGTGCTCTGGTCCAGCAATCAGCAGCTATATAGCCTAGAGCTCCTAGTCTTTAATGAAAGGTTATGTGCATATTGCCACAAATTACTATATCATTACATTTCACTAATGGCAGCCCCTGTGAGTCATTTCAGAAGCAAACTTTCATTGAGAACTTGCTGTGTGCTTGACACTGTTGTAGATACTAAAGTACAAAGATGAATAAAACGTGGCTCCTGAACTCATGGAGTTTATAATCTGGTTAGTAAGGCAGATATGAAGGAAGAATTCTTTCCCAATGAGATAAAAAAACTTATATATATAACTCTGTAGAATCCAGAACTGTACATAGTCAACAATCAGGAACAAAGTTAAGAGTCAGAAATTAATCAGAAGAGGTCCATGAGTAACTAAAGTTGACATCACTAAGTTCATGAACTAAAAGCTCATGTACTTTACTGATAAGATAGACTTTTGCATAGAACCTATTTGCTTTTATGTTATACACTATTAATTAGCTTGGTTTTCTCTTAGAACACAGCAGATAAACAGCAAATTAGATGATGGTAGTAAGAAGCCTATGCTGGTCATTAATGTGGGCACACCGATGATAATAGTCAATAAATAATATGCTGGCATCTTGACAGTGAGGCAGGAGAGAGGAAATTTGTTAAAAGTGAACTTAATCACTCAAAATTTCCACAGGCCATTTCTGTAGTATTAAATAGCTCTACACATTTTGTTAAAACTTTTATTGCAAGTCTAATAAGTTTTATTAATGATGACCTTAAAATACTGGTTTTCAACTTTTGTGTATCTGAATCATTTGGAGGCCTTTAAAAAAATGCAAATAATTGAACCTCTTCTAAAGATGATTCTAATATGCAGCCTAAGTTGAGAACATTGCTCTAAGGTTCAGTTATACCTATTTGGGGAGGAGGTATTATGGTATAGGGGTAAAATGATTGATTTTAGAGCTAGACAGCCCATCATTTAATAGTTGGGTGATCTTGGGCAGGTCTTTTATTCTGGAATGTCATTTTCTTTATGTATAAAGTAGAGGTACAAATTTTGTAGTTTTGTCATTTGAATTAAAAGAGAAAAGCATCTAGAACTGCCTAGGGTGACATGGAGGTTATTAGTCTTATTATTTGAAATAATCTTGATTTTTCTGTTCTCTAATTCCATTTTCTGCCCTGTAGCTAACCACTGAAGATAATGGTCAGTATTATCTGCATTTGAATTTTTCCTTCCAGAATTTTTTTTCCTGGCTGCTGCTATTGCTTAAACACTGGTGAGCACTAGTTGATGATAAGATGATTAAGCAAATAATTAGGAATTGATGGAAACACTAGTTAAATAGCTTATAAAAAGGACAAATGCTTATGGTTGTGATTTTTTGTATTATATACATATAATATAGTCATATTATTCCAACTTAAATTGTTCTAGTTTGCATGATGAAATTATATAATATAAATACCATATATTGGAAAAAATATTTGAATTTTTTCAGCCATTAGTGGAACTTAGCATATCTCTTCTGAGGTGACATGATGCAGGATTTTAGAAGCCTGCATGATGGTAGTAGTTTCAAAACTGAAGAGTTGTTGTATTTGTTTGTTTGTTATGAACATGTACTCACCTTACTTTAGGAAGGAGAAAGCAGGAGGTTTGCATCAGAAATAGAATTTAAGAAATAGATTTAGAGAGTGATGGGGTATCAGTAAGGATAGAATCCAGAGCTGTTTTTAATAGACTTAATTTTTTTCTTTAAGAATGTATTTATTTATTCATGAGAGACACAGAGAGGCAGAGAATAGGGAGGAAGGAAGAGGAAGAGGGAAGAGGGAGAAGAGGGAGAAGCAGGTTCCCTGCGAGGATCTGGATGCGGGACCCGCAGGACCCCGGGATCAGGACCTGAGCCAAAGGCAGACGCTCAACCACTGAGCCACCCAGGTGTCTCTTTTTTTTTTTAGACTTAATTTTTTAGAGTAGCTAAATTGAGCAGAAGTACAGAGGTTTCCCAGATACACTCTACCCCTACATGCATAGCAAAGCTATTTTTAAGAATTTTTCTTAGATGTGTGTTTTAATCAACTATTTTTCTGGCATGTGCCACATAAGTAATGCTCCAATAATTTAATCAGACTTAATACATATTTTACATGTATTTATTCATTCATCTATTCACTTATTTCAACAAATACTATTGTCTACACTGTGGTATCTAACAGGGTAGCCACTTGTCACAATGGCTATTTAAATTTAAATTAATTAAAATAAAGTCAGTTCCTCACTTGTACTGGTCACATTTCAGCAGCCCACTGGCCACATGCCATTGGACAGATGGGAAATATTTCAATTGTAACAGAAAGTTCTGTTGGAAAGTTTTAGCCCTGGATGCTAGGTAAATTGTTAAAATTTATTAATATTTTTTTAAAGATTTTATTTATTTATTCATGAGAGACACAGAGAGAGAGAGGCAGAGACATAGGCAGAGGGAGGAGAAGCAGACTCCATGCAAGGAGCCCAGTGCGAGACTCGATTCCAGGACCTGGGATCATGCCCTGAACTGAAGACAGATTGCTCAACCACTAAGCCACCCAGGCGTCCTTATAATTTTTAATATAGGGACACTTTTAGCACATATATATAGTGTAAGACAAATGGTAGACGGTTCTTATTTAAATGCTCTATATATTCAGTCCATTTCTTCTTAACCTTAATGTTTAGGATTACCTTTTTGTAGCCTCACTATGGTCTTCATTAAAGAGGAAATTTTTTTCTGGTTGACAATCGTTCTGAAGAATTTTTTTGGTAGCTACTGAAAGGTAGTGCCGGGGCACCGGGGTGGCTCAGTCATTTAAGCATCTGATTCTTGATTTTGGCTCAGGTCATGATCTCAGGGTTGTGAGATTGAGCCCTGCATCAGGTTCTGCAATGGGTGTGGAACCTGCTTAAGATTCTCTCTTGGGGTGCCTTGGATTGGCTTGGTTGGTTAAGCAGCTACCTTCAGCTCAGGTCATGATCCCAGGATCCTGGAATTGAGCCCACGTGGGGTTACCTGCTCAGTGGGGAGTCTGCTTCTCCCTCTCTCTCTCTCTCTCCCCCTCTCCCCTGCTAATGCTCTCTGTCTCACACACTCTCTTTCTCAAATAAATAAATAAATAAATAAAATCTTAAAAAAAAATCCCTCTCCTTCCCTCTGCCAAAAGAAAGGTGGTGCCTTCATGTTTGTTTACCATCTGGGTACAAGTGTGAACGAGAGGTTTTGCATCAGCAGTGGGCTCAGTACTGGGCTTCCTTAGGAGTTTCAGTTCTGTTTAAAGCAAGTGGAAAAGAGACAGTACTTTTGGTTAGGATAAAATGATAAACTTTAAGATATGCAGATGAAATTACAGCTTTTTGTGTATAATAGAACAATTCAGAGATTTTTTTTTTTCCTGGTGAAATTGAAAGCATTTTCTTGCATTTATTGACATTTATTCATTTATTCAGTTACTTATCCTTTAGTGCTATTTATAGTATTTATAAGCAGACCTTTAAATTATAAGTGTTCCTGACTGCTTTGATTAATCTTGTTAGGAGTTAAGCAATAACCTTCAAGATGCTTTCCTGGGCATGTATTACCATCATCAGTCATGCACAGCTACCTTTCCTATAATGTCATTATATTTGGTTCTGAGCCTTGAATGGAGTTGAGAGTATGATGACATTCAGCAAAAAGCTAGTAGTTCCATACTGTTGGGAGCCACTTTAATGGACTTTTGACGTGTGGCTGAGTTCTGTTTGAACTGTAGAAGTGGTATAATTAGTGTTGATTTTGTAAGCTCGGTAATGGTTTGGTCAGTTACTGCCCTAATGCTGTTAATATTTTCAGAATAATGGCAGTGAAAGCTGCTGTCTTCCACTTTTACCTTGGGTGATGTATATGTGAGTAACTTTCTTTTCATTGACCCAGCAGTGATTAGAGGGAAATCAGGTTTCTCAATTAGAAACTGTGTATGTATGTAGGAGGTTAAATATGTGTGATAGTGAATCAGATCTCTCCTGGGAAAATGGATGTAAGGGATACCAAAGCCTTTGGAACTTTTCTCTTGGATTTTAGGTTCTCTTTAGGGATTAATGTAGCATAATGTCAGCAAAGCAGAAGAGTCCAGCAATGCAAGTAATTGATCATGATAGCTAAGGCCAGGACTGCAGATCACAAATGAAAACATCCAAGAGAGGACCATTGATCCACTCATGTCAGAAATCTAGACAGAGGAAGACCTTCAGATGTTTGCAAAGTGTAAGAAGCTTGATTAGATCATAAGAGGTCAAAGTTTCAGAAAGAGGTGATACTATTATTTCCCAAAGGGAAAAATTATTCTTCATTTACTCATTAGTATGCATGATAAGAAAAACAGAGACTTCAGCAACCATTGAGCAAAGGCTCAAGTGGGAAGTGTAACATAAATGCTGTCTGGTGCTAGCTTTCTCCCTTGTGTTCAAAGGTCAGTTGACAGTTTTTTTGTCAATGCACACATGGAGGCCTCTAAGAGAAGAGAAAGCAAAGTTGAGTTACACCCAAATTAGAGTTGCTTATCTTGACAGGAGCCTGGGAGGATGACAGGATACTTTTTGAAAAGCTCCATTGGAGCTTTCTGAGAAGGAGATCAATTAGTTTTGAGTATGTATAGCTAGATAGCTAACAAACACATAGAGGAGTTAACAAATGCACAGCTCTATATTATGAGCTCTAGGACCAAACCAGTCAGTATTGGTTGATACATATCAGAGAAATATGAGGAACACTGTGACGTTTGGAGATAGCAGATGAGGTGTTTGTGCTTGAGAAACGATAGTCTTAAGTGCAGAAGTGGAACAAAAATATGCAGGAAATCTTAGGGGCTTATACTGGAATATAAACAAACTGCTTAAAGGGAATAATGGCACTCCACTTTTTAAAACAGAAGGAAGAGGCCTTTCTAAAATCATTGTGAATATAGGGACACCTGAATGACTCAGCAGTTGAGCATCTGTCTTTGGCTCAGGGCGTGATCTCGGGGTCCAGGATCAAGTCCCACATTGGGCTCCCTGGGAGGAGTCTGCTTCTCCCTCTGCCTTTGTCTCTGCCTCTCTCTTTGTGTCTGTCTCTCTTGAATGAATAAGTAAAATCTTAAAAAATCATTGTGAATATCACAAGAGTCAGCATTGTTGAGTGGAGGGTTCTTAAGGACTGGAAGCCATGTCAAAGAAGGGAAGGGGGAGGAATAGGTCGAGAAGCAGACGGATGTTCCAGAAAAAAAGAAGGTCACATTAGAGCAGCAGTTGTCCAAGTGTTTACTGACACTTAGGAGTTCCTGAGGCCCTTTCATGGGGTCTATAGAGTCAAGATGAGGCCAAAACTGTTTTCATAATACTACTAAGATGTTAATCACTCCTTTTTTAATTGCTAAGAATATATGTATATATGTATAAATACATAAAATTTGCCATCTCAACCACTTTTAAGTATACAATTCAGTAGCGTTAACTATATTCACATTGTTATTCGACCAATCTCCAGAACGTTTTCATCTTCCAAATCTGAACTCTATAACCATTGAACAACACTCCCCTTTTTTCTCTCTCCAAGCCAACCCCTGTAACCACTGTCCTATTTTCTGTTTTGATGAATATGGCAGCTTTATATCTCTCATATAAGTGGAACCAGGTAGTACTTGTCTTTTTGTAACTGGCTTATTTTACTTAGCATGATATCAAGGTTCACCCATGCTGTAGCAAATAACAAAGTTTCCTTCTCTTTTAAGGCTGAATGATATTCCATTTTATGTATATACCACATTTTGTTTATTCATCTTCCTGTGGATATTTAAGTTGTTTCTACTTCTTGGCTATTGTGATGTTTCTTTGCCCTTTACACTGAATTGGCATTTATACTAGTGATGCAAAGCAATGGGTAGGTAAAACTGTAGGTACCTTAGCACAAGTCAAGATGGAGGCACCAAATTATACTATTAGTAGTTGTAGTCATCACTGTCACATAGTTGTAATGTGAAAAAGAATTCCAGTTCCATTTAAGAATATCGTTTTCATATTCTGTGTGACAAAATTGGAAATATGCACTTCTGTTGCACCCTGAAGTTGTCTTGAGCAAAAGCCCTTAGGCAGTTGTTTGGGTTATGAGCTGCTTTTATCATGGAATATTGTTTTTACTTGAAAGAATGACTGCCAGATGGGATTCCTGGGTGGCTCAGCCGTTTAGCGCCTGCCTTCGGCCCAGGGCATGATCTTGGAGACCTGGGATCAAGTCCCACCTTGGGCTCCCTGCATGGAGCCTGCTTCTCCCTCTGCTTGTGTCTCTGCCTCTCTTTCTCTCTCTCTTTCTCTCTGTGTGTGTGTATCTCTCATGAATAAATAAATAAAATCTTTAAAAAAAAAAAGTGACTGCCAGAAAAACTATGGTTTTCAGACTTGGGTATTTTGTAGATATATTCTTGAATATGAATGAAGTAAAAGCCTGTTACTCTAAGGAAGACAACTGTCAGTGTTGTCAATGATAAAATGTGAAGTTTAAACTGAAAATTAGCAGCTTGGAAAATTTGTATCTTCCACTATGAGTTTGCTAGCTTCTCAATACTTAAAAGACCTTTTTTGATAATATTGGTAGTGATACTATGAATGTGTGGGTGGGTCTTTTTTTTTAAATATTGTAGAATGAAATGAAATGTGTTCCTGTTAGGAAGATTTGCAAATCTCATTAAACCAGTATTTTCCAGTATAGGATGTTACAAAATTATGCAGGGATAAAAGCCATTCAAAGTGCAAAATAGACTGATGGTTAACGATACAGAGTATGAAAGGATACTCTTTTAGATAGGAATTTTTTAAAAAATATTTTATTTATTTATTTGAAAAAACATGAGAGAAAGCACAAACACAGGGCAGAGGGAGAGGGAGAAGCAGGCTCCCTGCTCAGCAGTGGAACTTTATCCCAGGAACCTGACTGAGATCATGACCCCAGCCAAAGGGAGACATTTAACCCACTGAGCCACCAAGGTGCCTGGATTTTAGATTTCACATCGCAACTAACCTTTAAAAAACTTCACTTGTTGAGTTTTAGGGTAGTATGAAAGAAGAATATGCACAGTGGGGATCCCTGGGTGGCGCAGTGGTTTGGCGCCTGCCTTTGGCCCGGGCGCGATCCTGGAGACCCGGGATCGAATCCCACATCGGGCTCCCGGTGCATGGAGCCTGCTTCTCCCTCTGCCTGTGTCTCTGCCTCTCTCTCTCTCTCTCTCTCTCTATGACTATCATAAATAAATAAATAAATAAAAATAAAAAAAAATATGCACAGTGATCTAAATGGGCTGTTAAAATACTCCTTTCTTTCTTTTTTTAAAATTTTATTTATTCATGAGAGACATAGAGAAGCAGAGACATAGGCAGTGTGTAATGGGTTTATTGTTATATCTAAATTAACAAAAAACAATTTTTGTTAGAAACATTTCTAACATTGTAAATATAAATAGATGTAACCCTCATATACAAAAGCTCTTTTGGAATCAATAATCTTTAAGAATGTAAAGGGATACTGAACCCCAAAAGTTTGAGAACCAATGTACTGGAGAAAAGTTATTCATTAAGCAGGAGGGAATGGGATCTGGAATCTAGTGAGAAAACTAGAGGGGAAGGTCTTTAGAGAGGGAAAGCAGAGAAAGATATGTGAAGTAGAAAGATTGCTATGATGAGAAATGAAGTCATTTTGGGCAAGAGATGGTTTTTCTTGCCTACTTTTTATGTATGGCATCCTATGAGGTCAGTATTTGCAGTTCTGTAACTTGAACCCAGATGGCTTCCTACCTTTCATGTGGTAGCAGTGAGCTTTTATATGAGTTGACTTGTGGATTATAAGACAGTTCAGCCCAGTCATTTGATTAGAATAGGTTAGTATGTGGTGGAACAGAGTCTTCGGGACTGTGAACTTACTAGAGTGTAACAGATTTTTACCACCTGCTTCATTTCCCATAACTCACTCTCATGTTGGATCCAGAAAAAGGTTCTACCTGACTCTATTCTATGTAATAATTTACAGCATTTGATTGGAGTTCAAATATATGTTCTTCTCTCACTTAGCATTGTGGAATAGGAAAGGTACTTAGCTCTTCTTTTTTATATTTCCAAACTGTTTTTACAGCTCCTCTATTCATCAAGTTTGCTTTTTTCTGTCTAGAGTAGGGAACTTTATGGTCACATACCAATGTGAAATCACCAGTAAACATGGGCTAGATTGTCCTGAGGGGTAGGACATGTGGCTTATTGTCTGATCAGAGGTAGATTTCCTGCAGAGCTAATGATACCTGCACTTCAAGGCCCCAAACATTTGTGGGCCCCTTTCATATTTGTAACATTGAATCTTTCTTCAAAAAAGAAAGATTCAATGGTTAAAGAAATCCCCCCCCCCCCCCCTTCCCTAATGGCATTAGCTTCAGGCTTCACAAAACCTGTTACTGAAGAGTTCTGTGTAATGGTCTAGGGGATCTAGGGATTAGCTCTAAATACAGTGCTGGGTGACTAGGGCTGATATAAGGAAGGGAGTTTAGCTGTGATACTTGAAAAAATTCACAGCATTGCTTTCAGAACATTTATTCAAGTATTAGTTCAACTTACAGTAATACTTAAATTTAAAACAGTTTACAGGACAACATTTTAATCTGTCTGCCATGCAGACATTTTATTTATGTATTCTTAGCACTGAGAAAGAGCTCTTTTTCTAAGTAATAAGCTAAAAGCCATTCTCACTGAGCTCCTCTTCAAGTGAATGAAGCCTTTGAAGAGGAGTCAGCATGTGCTCACTTCAGCATATACTGAAGAGGAGTCAGCAATGTTTGTACTTTTCACACCCTCAGGTTCTGAGTGAACTTCAATGTTTATAAAGCCTCAGGGCTCAGGAGCATTTTAACAACTCTTAGCTTTCTTTTCTTCTCCATAGAGTCTCCTACTATTTGCTCTCCCAGTAATGATCACATAACAATAAGAGCAGTGGCAGCACAGCACTGTGCTAATTACCCAGCTTCTGTTGTCTCTCTGAGGGTAGAGACTCAAGATTCTTATTTTACAGATGAGGAACAGTCATGGGGGGGATGGAATAATTGCCTGGTGGGCATTAAGGAGGGCAGGAGATGTCACAGAGCACTGGGTATTAAAAGCAACTGATAAATTATTGAACGCTACATCTATGTATTATAGGTTGGCTAATTGAGTTTATTTTTTTAAATAAATTATTTTTATTTTATTTATTTATTCATAAGAGACAGAGAGGCAGAGACACAGACAGAGAGGGAAGCAGGCTCCCCTTGGGGAGCCCAATATGGGACTCTATCCCAGAACCCCAGGATTAGGCCCTGAGCCTAAGGCAGGCGCTTAACTGCTGAGCCACCCAGGCGTCCCTTACTGTTATTATTTATACATATTTTATAAACATTCTTTTTATGACCACAAAATAGTTTAAAAGATTATAGAGAAGCATAATTATTGCATTTATGAAATACATTTTTTATTAATGCAAGTCTAGCAATAAAAAGTACAAAGCAAAAAGCCCCATAAATTTTTACCATCTAGAAATACATATAACTGATAATCATTCCAGAGTATTCGTTGTTTATATACAGAAAGGATAGATAGAAGAGAAATCATTAGGATTCATTTAGTTGACTCGTGTGCATAACAAACTGCCCTGTATCTTAGCAGCTTATAACAACAAAAACCAGTTATTTACTCAGGCCTAGAAGCTCTTTAAAGTTGGTAAGAGATTTGGTACTCCAGCCAGTTTCAGAACTGCCCCCAAACCTGGAGTAATCTTTTAGTTTTCTGATTTCAGTGGCCTCCAGGCAAGCAAATCAGTTGTTGCCTCATATGTATATACATCAGTAACTATGGTCAGTGTTGTTTCATTCCTTAAAATGTGTGGTTCCATGTGGCTGGCACATGTAGCCAATTAATGAAGACTCATGAACAAATGAACTAAAGCAGTGGTATCTTTTGTGGACCCAGATACTTGATACCAGTTTCTCTTTCTGCCTGACTTAGGTATTTGGCTCGAGTAGGGGAGCTTGAAGCAACGGACACTGAAGACCCAACTCTGAATTATGGACTTGTTGTGGACTGTGGCAGCAGTGGCTCCCGGATTTTTGTTTATTTCTGGCCAAGACATAATGGCAACCCCCATGATTTGCTGGACATCAAACAGATGAGAGACCGCAACAGCCAACCAGTGGTTAAAAAAATCAAGCCAGGTACTAATCAGAATATATTTTGTTGGCAGTCTCTTTTTATCTGATTACAGGCATGAGAGAGGAGAGAAGAAAAGAGGGAGAAAGAAAGCTACTCTTTTTTCCTTGGGATTCTGGATCACAGGAAGGATATCTCATTCATTGCTGCTCCCATTCTCATAAATAAATGTTTAGGACCTTAAGCAGAACTTTATGGAGTATCAGACTTCTGACTCAATATGATCTGTTTTTTAAAGTACTTTTCCTTACTTAAGGAATCTCTGCAATGGCAGACACCCCGGAACATGCCAGTGATTACCTTCGTCCTCTGCTGAGCTTTGCTGCTGCTCATGTGCCTGTGAAGAAGCACAAGGAGACACCCCTTTACATCCTATGCACAGCAGGCATGAGGCTTCTCCCTGAGAGGTGAGATGCAGGGTCTAAAAACACAGGAAAATGGGTGGCACAAGAGTTGCAAGCCTGATTCTATGCATTGTTTTCTGTAGCTCCCTGGTCTGAAGATGGGATGTGGGTATACCACACAGAGTAGGCAGATACACTAAAAGACTTCTTGCTCAAAATAGAGCAGAGCCACCCCTGCATGTAATTACTTCATAATCCTTTGTTCAAAGCTTCATGTCAGTTGCTTCTCTGGGATTGATATCTGTATGAGTGGCTGTAATGATCCTCAGTTTTGATGGAGAAGCAATGGCAATGTTGATAATTTTGGATCACTAGATGGGGAGCATAGTTACAGAAGGGTCGTAGGAGGTTCACCTGACTAGGTACCTGGATGCTAATAGGAAGGGCTCTGACTGCCTGGCTCCCTGGTGATAGTTGGTGCTGCTTGCAAAGCTCAGTCTCCATTGCTCTAGACCAGTTTTTTCAACCCCAGCCAGTCAAATCTTTTCCACCAGACCTTGGTAGTGTAATCCAGTATCTTGCCACCTGATCCCTCTTGCTTCTCTGGAAGAAGAGGAGGAGGAGAAAGGGGTAGTGGCTATACTAGGTCAGACCCCTTCAATACCTCCCTGACCCTTCCACACTTATTATGGTCCGGGGTGGGAGTAAACTCCCTTAACCTTAGAAATCATCCATTTGCAATGTTCAAATCCCATAAGCATCAGGTATTTTTTATTAGCTTAAATATATTTTCTTGGTGAATAACAGTTCCCTTTTCCAGAAAGTTGTATTTTGTATTCTTGGCCAGCAACAATAAAAACCTCAGCCATGCATGTAGGGGTTCATGCTGCTTATGCTAGATGTGCCAGATAACATAACATTGGCCCACAGTTCTTTCAGTGGACTTCTTTCCTTCTGTTTAGATATGAGGTTACTGGTTTACTATCTGGTTTACTGTTGAGAAGGAGATTATTTTGTATAAGCCATTTGTGGAAATGAGAGACCTTTTAGCTCCTTATTTTTCCATAAATCTTGGCCTTTAAAAATTTTTGTTTCATTTTTATTTTTAAAAACAAATTTAAAATATTATAGCTGCATTAAAGGAAATATTAAAAGTAAAAAAAAAAACAAAAACATAAACTTGCATTCCTACTACTCCATCAAAATGTTTCATTTCATCACATTCCCTTCTCTCTGTACATCTATATGTAGTTCTACAAAGTTGTAACCATACTATGCATGCAATTTAGGATTTTTGGTTTTGACATAAGTAATATTCACATAGTTCAAAATTTAGAAATCCTGGCAAGATATGGGTGACACTCAGGTCTGTGAGTGATCTGCAGTTAACACCAAAGAAGGAGGAGGATGGCCAGAGAAAAAGCTGATTCAGAAGTCAAAAAGGCAGAGCTAACAAGGAAGGTGATGGTTTGGCCACATTTTGTGGGTCTGGAGCAAAAGAGGATTGTCTCATCTCCTGATGCCACTCAGCACTGACTCTGTCAAAAAGGTTTCCATCCAGACAAAACCCACTATGTAGCTCTATTCCATTTGTCTAAGATGTTCACTGTCTGCATGGAAGCTCTGAATATTAATATTTATTTATCTTAAGGATTTGTGAAGAGCTTGCTTTTTTTTTTTTTAAGTTTCTTTTTTAAAATTTTTATTTATTTATGATAGTCACACAGAGAGAGAGAGAGAGAGAGGCAGAGACACAGGCAGAGGGAGAAGCAGGCTCCATGCACCAGGAGCCCGACGTGGGATTCGATCCCGGGTTTCCAGGATCGCGCCCTGGGCCAAAGGCAGGCGCTAAACTGCTGCACCACCCAGGGATCCCTTTTTTTTTTTTTTTTTTTTTTAAAGATTTTATTTATTTATTCATGAGAGACAGAGAGAGAAAGGCAGAGACACAGGCAGAGGGAGAAGCAGGCTCCATGCAGAGAGCCCGACGTGGGCCTTGATCCCAGGTCTCCAGGATCACACCCCGGGCTGCAGGCGGCACTAAACCGCTGTGCCAGCGCTGCCCAAGAGCTTGCCTTTTAACTTGTCTTCTGATAATCTCCTCTAATAATGCCTGGATCTATGAAATCATTGCTACCTCTTGAGGCAGCCATAGTTGTTGACATAAATGTAACCACCACTGTAAGAGCCTGTTTTGTATAATTAATGCTTTACTAATTTATTAGCATTTGTGAGCAGTATTCAAAATGGGTTCAAATCACCTGGACTATATTTTGATATATGTTAGCACTAGGTTTTCTTTCTTTGCCAAAGCCTGAACTAACAATTTGTTTTACCCCATTTTCATTTTATAATGGAACTATCCTTAAAAATTACAAAGATAGTAAAGCTGATATTTAAGAGAAAAGAAAAACTTTCAGGATGCCTGGGTGGCTTAGTGGTTGAGTGTCTGCCTTTGGCTCAGGGCGTGATCCCAGAGTTCTGGGATCAAATCCCACATTGGGCTCCCTGCCAGGGGCCTGCTTTTCCTTCTGCCTATGTCTCTGCCTCTCTCTGTATCTCTCATGAATGAATAAATAAAATCTTTGAAAGAAAAAAAAGAAAAAGAAAAGAAAAACTTTTGTTATGGGGAAATTTCAAACCTCAAAAAAAATAGAACAGCATAATGAAACCTTATTTTCTTACCACTCAGTTTCAACAATTACCAACATTTTGCCACTGAAGTTTTTTTTTTTGAAGTTTTTTTAAAATAAACAATAATTGAATTTTAGAGAACAAAAGTTCTATTCTGTGCATACATGAAGAATTTTTTTATTGTTTAATATGAATTGGGATCATATTATGTGTGTTGTTTAGAACCTTTTAGAACTCAAAATATATCAGACATCTTTTCACGTCAATATGTATGGATATAAATCGACCTCATGTCTTTTAACATCTGTCTAGTATCCCATGGTATGGGTACACCACAGATTATTTAACCAATACCTAATGATATGCATTTAGGTTATTTTCACTTTTTCATTGTTATAAATAATGCTGCAGTATTCTCTTCTTTTTGTATTCTTATCTGACAATTTCCTTGAAATAAATTTCTAAAAGTGTAATCGCTGGTCAAAGGTTAAAGACATTAAATATTTGGATACATAGTCCTGGGTTGATCTTAGAAAGTCATACGAGTAATTTATATTCCAAGCAGCAGTGTATGTTGACACCTATTCTCCTGTATCATCACCAATACCAGCAAGCCCTCTTCTTGAAACATACCCATAGGGAGGGCAAAACAGTCCCTCTCATTCCACATGTAAAATTCTTACTGTAAGAATTTAAAACATATAACAGTGATCTTTTTTGGAAACCATATTTGATAGTATATTGGGAAACTATTACTTTAAATATATTCTTCACGTTTAAGTGTTAACATTCTCTACTAAGTTGTGCCAACAACTATGTGAGCCAATGTAATATTTTTGTAATGAATAACTTTAAAAATCCAAGATAATTGCTCTTATTTTTAACCATTTTCTCTAAATTCATATTATTACTTCTAGCTTTGTGACTTTGCTTTTCTTTAATAGCACTGTAACACAAAACTTTAGAGGAGAAAACAACCCTGGATACTAAGACTCAAACTGTCCCAAATTGTTACAACCTTTAGATTTTGATCCTGATCTGGGTTTTTCAAAAAATATTTTTATAAAGAAAAAAACCCCAACCCTCAAAACGTTCATTGTTGACTTGTGTAAAGGATTATTAAAAACTTGTGTACCTAACAGTGCTCGTCATGTGGTAACGTGAGGCCTTGTTTCTGTGTTGAGTAAGAGCTGAGGATGAGATTGTGTTCCTCAGTCGAACAGCTTCTGTTCACAGCAGCTAGGGATCATGTAATTATGAAACCATGCTTCCTGCCACTTAAACATATTCAGCCTGTGAGAGGCACAGAACCATAGTCTCATCTTTTAACACTATTTGAATGGTAAAATTATATAAAGGAAAATTATTACTAGTACCATATTACCTTTTATGTAGGAGGATGTACCTTGAATGCAATTTAAACCTTTGAAATCAAAAGAGCAACCAAAAGAAGCAGGACTCAACTTGGTGGATGGGCTATGTGAGCAGTGAGTGGTAACAAGTCTGAGTAGAAGGTCAAGTTGAAGCTAATTGTGAGAAGAGTGTTTAATGATTAACTTTTATGGTTTTTGTTTTTTCTTGCAGAAAGCAGTTGGCCATCTTGGCTGATCTAGTGAGAGATTTACCGCTGGAGTTTGACTTCCTCTTTTCCCAATCTCAGGCAGAAGTGATCTCTGGGAAGCAGGAAGGTACTGGGCCTTGAGGGATGTACTGTTTCAGCTCCAGCCAACCGTGGCATAGTCTCTCTGGTGGGGGTTAGGATTACTTTCTATATTTGATTTTTGTTTTTCTTCAAATAATTTTCTTCATTCTGCTGTATAGTTGTTTTTTTGTTTTGTTTTGATTATTTAGATATTCTGCAATGGTATCTGTTTTAGAATGCTGCTTCTAGAGGGAAGGAGGTGGGGGATGGGGTAACTGGGTGATGGACATTAAGGAGAGCACGTGATGTTATGAGCACTGGGTGTTACATAAGACTGATGGATCACTAAACTCTACCTCTGAAACCAATAATACTCTCTATGTTAATTAAATTTAAATTTTAAAAAATGGAAAAAAGAATGCTGCTTCTAAAAGTCATGTTTATATTTGTTTGTAATTTTGTGCTAAGTACTATGTTTATAAGAATGTATTAGTATTTAGTGATTATTCCAAATGGATATTTGGTTAGCTAATTGGAGTTTTGAAAACATACATATTTCTCTGAGTTCTACTGAGTTTGCCAAATTCAAATGTAAAGCAAATTATTAGATAAGGGGGAAACTAGTTTTAGGGGATGATCAGGATGATCATTACTTACTTTTCTTTTGTTACAGCCTCTCCGTTTGTTGCATTTCCTGTGCAGAACTGATGCTTACCTAAAAGCTTGTACTACTATTGGGTTTGAAGTTTGGGGGTGGAGTTGAATGTGTTCTCCTGTGGCCCAAATGTGGCCTGTATGACAAATTATGTTTCCATTTCTTGAAAAAGAAAAACCTGTGTATTCTAGTTGCAGTTCACTTAAGGGAAAGGATTTACCCTTTTCAATTTCAGTATTGCATTTTTCAGTCCTAAAATTTACATTTGGTTCTCTTTTTTATATTCTCTTTCTTTGCTGAGACTGCCTATCTTTTAATTCATGCTAAGACTGCTCTTATTTCTTGATTATATAGCTTCTTTAATATCTCTGATAATTCTGACATCTGGTCCTTTCCCTTATGAGTTGAGATTTTCCTAGTTCTTTTTATGCTAAGTAATTTTATATTGTATCCTGGACATTTTGAATGTTACATTATGAGACTCTGGGTCTTTTTTCAAAAATAAGGAGAATATTGATTGATTGATTTAGCAGGGAGTTGACCTGGTTAGGTTCATGCCTCAAGTTCTGACTTGCTTTCTGTTGGCTATAAAGATTCTATTATAGGCTTCAGTTTTCAAAGTCTTGGCACTGCTATTTGGATTTGCTCCATTTGTGTGTTACCCAGTGACCAATCTAGAACTGGGCATAGCCCATACAAATGGGTTGTCTAGCCAGTAGTTCAGTTCTCAGAACCTTTGGTATATTGTTCAGAGTGAGATCCATTTATGTGTAGGTTGTCTGTGAGCCCTTCAGAGTTTTAGGTACCTTGTCCAACTTCTACCTCCACCCCTGAAGGATTGCCTGGGGTGGCAGAGAACAAAATAAAGGGGAAATAACCTAAGGGATTTTCCTCCATTCTTTCTGAGCCTTTAGAGTCCCTTTTAATGTTCCTTGGACCAGAAAGCAAGGTCTTGAAGTTCTTTCTTTCTACACCTGTATGTCCTTTTGTGTTTCAAGCTGCTTTTGAGTCTAGGCTAGGCAAAATCTAGGGGGAAAATGGGAAACTCACTACTGGTTTGGTGGTCCTTTAACTTCTGATCTCTGTCTCAGTATGCCCGTTATTATTTCCTTTCAGACATTTCACAGATTTGCTCCATATGGCCCATTCAAAGTTTACACTTCTTTTCAGTGGACAGACAGGATGGAGTGTGCTTATTCTATCTTGCCCAGAACCAGAACTTCAAGATTCATATTTTTTACCATGTGTTTTTACACATTAATCCCTAATCATTTGTAGGAAATTTAGACAATGCAAATCATTTTAAAGGGAAAAGCATCATAAGATACTTTCAATTCATACATTGAGTGTGTGGAATTAAATGCTCTCATTACCTTTTTCTAAGAAAAGGAGGAAAAGAGTGGCCCTGGAAAGAGGTGTAGACATGATTTAGCAATAGAGAATTAAATGAGGACTTTTATGTTTATTACTTAGGAGTTTACGCATGGATTGGAATCAACTTTGTTTTGGGAAGATTCGACCATGAGGATGGTAAGTAATGCATCTTACGACAGTTCTGAGCACTGAAGGTTTATGTTGTAACCCAGCAGTAGAACCTAAGTACTACATTTGAGTTGAGTTGTTTGAGTCTTTCTTTCTTCTTTCATTTTAAAAAACTCTATTAAGATATTTCATTTTCTAGTCCTAATTTGCCTTCTTTTATTTCTTTTTAGCTTCTTAATATTGGAAAGTTGCAAACATTCACAGAAGTAAAGAATAAAATGAATCTTCATGAACCCATTACCCAGACTCAACACTGATTAGTGGTTGGCTAGTTTTTTGGCCCCACATTCCATACAACACAGGTTTTTTTTCCTATTGGATTTTTAAAAAAGATTTATTTATTCATTTTTAGAGAGAGAGAGAGTGAGAGCTAGAGAGTGAGAGTGGGGAGAGGGGCAGAGGGAGAGAATCTCAAGTAGACTTCCTGCTAAGCATGGACCCCAACCCCATGATCTCAGGACCCACGAGATCATGACCTGAGCTGAAACCAAGAGTCAGATGCTTAACCAACTGAACCACCCCTCTTACTGGATTTTTAAAAGAAAATCCAACATATCATTTTATCTTCATGTACTTCATGAAGGAGTTTCTCACCAATGAGGAGTTTCAAAACCAATGATATATCTGCAATGGCATTTTTATTTTTTTAAAGATTTTATTTATTTATTCATGAGAGAGAGAGAGAGAGGCAGAGACATAGGCAGAGGGAGAAGCAGGCTCCATGCAGGGAGCCTGACATGGAACTCGATCCCAGGTCTCCAGGATCATGCCCTGGGCCCAAGGCAGTGCTAAACTGCTGAGCCACCCGGGTTGCCCTGCAATGGCATTTTTAAACTTAAAGTTAACAATTTCTAATATCATGTAATATCCATCTACCCAGGTAGAGATTTACCTTATATCTCAAGAATATTTATTTGCAGTTGTCTTGTTAAAATTAGAATCTGAATGAGGATCACAAGTTATGTTTGATCAGTTTCTTAATCTAAAACAATTAACTTACCCCCTCCCACCTCTTTTCCTCAAATTGTTCATTAAAAAATAAAAAACTAGGTCACTTGATAGAATAATTTTGACACATTCTTGATTTGGTTGACTGCACTTTTGTGAGGTCTTCAACATGCTTCTCATTCCTCCTTATGTCTTATAAATTGGAGATTAGATATAGAAGTTTGATTAGACACAGATTCAATTCTTTTGACAAGAGTAAATCATAAATAAAGATTGGTGCTAAGTGTTTCCTACTACATTACATCAAGAGTTTTATAATGTCTGGTTGTCCCACTTTTAGTCATGTTAAGACTGGTCAGGTATTCAGGATTCAGATATTGTTAGCCTGATCTAATCTATAATAAAAATTCCCCAGCCACTTTTCAATTAATGGTTATAGTAGCCAGTTGTGATATTTTCTTAGATCCATTTTCATTAGAGGTTGCAAAATGGTGATTTTTCTAATTCCTTCAGCTCTTCTGCATTTAACAGCTTGGATTTTTATATAGGACCATTATATCACTGTTCTTTTTAGTGCTCAAATTATACCATCAGTGGCCAGTAGGAGCACCCTTAGGTTGGCTCCTATACATTTTAACATCCCAATAATCTTTTATATTTCCCTTGCTTTTTGGCACACTAAAGTATTCCATGTTCATCTTGTATGTTTTCTACCTTAGACCTAGCATCAGCCATTTTTTAAGGAGCCCTAGTTTCTTTTACTGGAAAATGGTATTTAGAGACTCTGGATGCCAGGGGTGCTCATTGTTCCTGGATTATCCTTGCCTCTAGGCCCTTTCAGTGAACAGAGCTAGAAAATATGTATTTTTAGAAAGAGAAAAATAAATCATGATTTCATAGTGATAGTTCCAGTTTGTATTTAAAATTATAAGATTATTGCTTAATATCTTTGATGTTTTACTTACAGATTTTTTCTTTTATGCTATTTCTTTTTTTAAAATTTGTTTATATTGAAGTTTGATTTGCCAACATATAGTATAACACCCAGTGCTTATCCCAGCAAGTACCCTCCTCAGTGCCTGTTACCCAGCTACCCCAACCCCCCGCCCACCTCCCCTTCCACAACCCTTTGTTCGTTTCCCAGAGTTAGGAGTCTCATGATTTGTCTCCCTTTTCCCACTCAGTTCCCCTCCTTTCCCTTATAATCCTTTTCACTATTTCTTATATTTCTAAAGATATTAATATAAACATTTGCTTTGTTTCCTAATATATGCTTAATGGCTTAAAATAATAATACCAATAAAAGTATTTTCAATAAGACTACTACAATGCAGTTTAAGATATCTATTTGCTCTTATTGTCATTAAGATACATTCTATAAGGGATATAGTAAAAATGCTGTGTTTTTAAGTTACTTGAAAGAATTCTCTATAATATATAGTTGATATAGTTAGATTAATTTATTTCCGTTTGCTCTTCATTTTTTAAGGGATTTCTGTTTGAGTTTTTTTTCCCTTTTGATTTAATTTTGTTTTTTAATTACTAGATCCTTTCTGTTCCCTTATCTATTTCAGAATCAGATGCCGAGGCTCCCCAGGAACTGGCAACAGGGCGCAGAAGAACAGTAGGGATACTGGATATGGGAGGAGCCTCTCTTCAAATTGCTTATGAAGTTCCTACCTCAACCTCGGTCCTTCCTCCAAAACAGGTATTTTACCTTTTAGAGAAATTCAGTTGCTAGAAATGCCAGTATTTGGGAAGGAAGGGCACTGTCTTTGAACTTAGACCAACTTGCCTGGGTCCCAAATATTTGTTCATCTACTTGCTAGCTAATATTATCTTGGGTAGGTTACCTTTCGGAGTCTTAATTTCCTCATATATAAAAAGAGAATAATAATAGTATCTATATCATACAGTTGGGAAGTTGAAATGATGCCATGTATGTAAAGCACTTAACAAACTTTCTGGCATGTGATGGATGTTTAATATATTCTAGCAATTATAATTATATTCCCTATCTCCTAGGGCTGCCTGAAGATTAAACATGATAATACATATAAATCCAAGATGTTGTTTCCTTTCCCTGACTTATGATTCCATTCATTCTTGTGGTTCTAATATTCCTTACCTGACTAGAATGTAAGGAATGTATCTTGAAGTTTTATCATAGGAAAGAGAAAGGCAGACAGTTATTAAATACCTATTATGTGCAAAGAATAAGACCTACTGCACCTCAAAGGTTATAATCTATCAATGAAGACCGCATGTGATAACAAGCAGACCATGACAGTGCTATCATTTGATCTAAACCAAGGTTTCTCATCATTGTCACTATTGACATTTTGGGCTAAATCAATTTTGTTGTAGAGGGCTGTCCCATGCAAAATAGCTTCATCCCGGGCCTCTACCAGATGTCAGTAATGTCCTACCCCTGCTCCATGAATGGGAATCATGCTGGCTTGTTACCTGGGTCTTGGATGATAGCAGGCTTTTGCATAATGGAGGTGGAGAAGACCACCTGTGTGGAGGGAACAGTATGCACAAGGACACAAAAGAAACAGCAAAGAGCCCAAAATGTCCAGGGAATGGTGAATAGCCTGTTGCAGTGTAGGATTTTCCAGTGTTGTGTAGCTAAGTCTAGGAAGGTAAGATGAAGTTAGATGGTGAGGAGTCTTGGGTATCATGCTAGGGAATTTCACTTTTATATCTATAGATGGAGGAGAATCAACAAAAGTTTTTGAATAGTGCATACAGATGGGCCTCAGTTTCATCTGTGAAATAATTAAACTCTGAAGGTCCTTCTCAGCTCTGTATTATGTGGCTGTGATCTAAATGATTTTTTAGGAAAATAATTTTGGTGTCAATAGGAGAAAGAAATGTAGGTCAGGGAACATTAGGTAAGAAGTAATAAGGGCTAAATGAGGAAATATAAGTGGAAACGGAATGGAGGGGACAGATTTCAGGGATATTTTGAAATAAAAAAAGCCATGTAGTGCTGTGGGTGGGGTGGAGAGGGATGGCCAGTGATACTGAGGTTCCTCCCTGGGTACTTGGTAGGGTAAGGAGCCCAGTTACTGAGAGAGACCTCATGGTAAAGTATGGATTGATGGTAAGCTAATCAGTATGGTCGAGGTGGTTTGGGTGAGAGTGATTTTCTGGTCTCTAGCCCAAGTCCTGCAACCAGTGGGTTCAGTTTTGAGTATGTTGAATTTGAAATATCTGAGGAACACATGTGTCTAAATTTGAAATATCTGAGGAACCCAGCAAGATTGTTGGAAATGTGGTTTTGACAATCAGCAGGTGTCTGTGCAAGATTTGGAAATTTGGGGAACTAAGTTGTAAGACATTTTAGTCTATATTTGTTAGTATGTTGTTAGCAAGTAAACTGAAGGCATGGTTCCAGTAAGTGGTACTGATCCTTAAAGTCTTAAACAAATGACTTTTGTGTTTGTGCAGGTTTAGAAAGCAATGCTGGTATAGAAAGTATACTTGCAAGCAACAAATTAGATGTATTCATAGCTATATAATGGTCTTAAAGATGGATCTTAGTGCTTGATAAAGAAGAAAAAGAACAATGAGACATAACACAATAGCACTTTACAAAATATAAGTAATCAGGATGCCTGAGTGGCTCAGCGGTTGAGTGTCTCCCTTTGGCTCAGTTCGTGATTCTGGGGTCCAGGGATTGAGTCCCATATAGGGCTCCCTGCAAAGACCCTGCTTCTCCCTGTTTGTGTTTATGTCTCTGCCTCTCTCTCTGTGTCTTTCATGAATAAATAAAATCTTTTTTTTTCCTGATGATAAAAATAGTACATTCTCATTTTGGAAAATTGGAAAATCAGGGAAGTATATGCAAGAAAATGACATCATCTGTTATAACGATTCTGCCTTTTAGAACTATATATAGTATTGTAGTCCTTAATTTGGTATTTGGTCTCTGTATATAGTATTGTAGTCCTTAATTTGGTATTTGGTCTCTGTACTGTTTGATGTAGGCTTGTCATTTTGTGTCTTTGTTGAAATAATGCTATGAAAATGAGAACGTTATAAGATACCTTCAAGAGTAGCTCCAGCGCACAGAGACTGGTGTAGTAGTGATGTCATAGCTTTATGTCAATCAACCAAAACCAAAATTCCCTTTTTTCTCTTTACATTGTATTATAGGAAGAAGAAGCAAAGATCCTGCTGGCTGAATTCAACCTGGGCTGTGATGTGCAACATACTGAACATGTGTATAGGGTTTATGTCACAACCTTCCTGGGTTTTGGGGGCAACTTTGCCCGGCAGCGCTATGAAGACCTTGTGCTGAATGAAACTCTTACCAAAAATAGGTACTTTTTGGCCTGGACATCCATGCCTCTGAAACAGAATGTTGTTGGGGTGCAGATACTCATATCCTACTAAGATAGATAGGTCCTTGCTTCTTCCTCCTTCCTAACCACCCCTGTCAATGCGATAGTGTTGCTTAGAGACCCTCTGCTAGTAGGTCCACTCGATCTACATGAGGGTACATTCTCGTCTTTGCAGTTCAGACTCCAAAAAGTACAGCAGCTTGTTGGGACCTCTTATAGTGTCCTGTTTCAGAAATGGTATCATAGGGTAAGTAAGATTAAATTCTTTTTTGTTTTTTTAAGTTTTTGTTTTGTTTTGGTTTTTGTTTTTAATTTATTTGACAGAGAGAGCACAAGCAGGGGGAGTGGCAGCAGAGGGGGAGGGAGAAGCAAGCTCCTCGCTGCTAAGGGAGTTTTTATGAGTCTCAACTACCAAAAGTTCACAGTATTTTGGGAGAATCCTGTTATCCCAGATGATTAATGAATACGTTAAAATCAGTGTGTTTGCACTGGGAAAATACTCTTACATCTGTACTCCTGTTGCTCAGGCTGTGGGCACTGCAGCATCTGAAGAACAGTTATGAGAGTTTCACACCAATTTTGTTAGCTGCTGTGCTTCTTTTTCCATTTCCTTCCTTTGTTGTTCTGCTACCCTTTTCTCTTTGTCTGCCATTTTCTGCCTCAGAACTTGCCAGGCTGCATCATCATCCTCTCATGTATTGGTATTTTCTTGCCATGTACCCAAATTCCTAATTCAGAAGACTTATTCTTCATCTCATATAGCTGCTAATCTAGAGAAACCTGTGCTTTCTGGGATGTCAAAATGTAACGGTTCTTTCTTCTTCTTCCTTCTTCCTCCTTCCTCCTTCTTCTTCCTTCTTCCTTCTTCCTTCTTCCTTCTCCCTCCTCCTCCTCCTTCTCCCTCCTCCTCCTCCTTCTCCCTCCTCCTTCTCCCTCCTCCTTCTCCCTCCTCCTTCTCCTTCTCCCTCCTCCTCCTCCTTTCTTCTTCTTTTTTTTAAGAGAGAGTGAGCAGGGGTTGGGTAGGAGTAGAGGGAGAGAGAGAATCTCAAGCAGGCTCCATGCCCAGTGCAGAGCCTGTTGCAGGGCTTGATTCTATGACCCTGAGATCATGACCTGAGCTGAAATCAACAGTCGGATGCTCAACCAACTGAGCCATCCAGGTGCCCCTGGTTCTTTCATCTTAATATTTTCTGAGGTGTTTTTTTTTTTTTTTAAATAGTTGATATCACATCCTTAAAATAGGTTCCAGTCATTTCAAAGCATTCTGTGGTGTTGCCACATTTCTACTACACCCTTCAGTCTTTACCCTCGTGGGGACTTCATCCCAGGAAGTCCTCTCTTCAACGTATGTGTCTTTAGGAACTGGTGCATAATAACCTGTGGTTGGCAACATTTTTGGTCTTCACTTAATGTCTATTCTTGGCCAGGTCTGTATTTCATCTCTTTAGGAATGGGAATATTGTTGCTGGGCAAGTGCTGACTTGAAACAGCCAGAACCATGTGGTGGCCACAGTGGGGATGAAAATCTGCACTGTCCCTCCCATCCCCAGGAGGGGGCAGGCATGTCTTCCTTCCTGTTGCCAGAAGTTGTCACTGAACCACTGACATGGTCCCCTCTTCAGGAGCCTCCCCTGGGCCTTCCCTCTTTACCTCCTCCCAGGTGTTTTGTTAAACATTAGAACTGTACTCAGTGTGGTGATATCTTGGTACTTTAAAGAGGCCAGTGGGAATGAAGACTAGATGGAGACAGCAGATTAACATTTCCAGTTTCACTCTACATTGGGAGATATACACGTGGACTAAAAGGTTGAACAAAATTTGATCATTGCCATATCTCCCCCCCCTTTTCTTCTTTCTTTCAACTAAACTGGATTTGCTTAAGGTAAATGTTGATGCGTTATGACTACATGATAAAACTCCAGTCTTGTTTCTAGGGATGCCATGTAAAACAAGGTATCTGTGAAGTGCATTCTTGGGCCAGCTTCTTAAGCTAGGTGTTTCTTAGAAGAGGTTGAGGACATTAGTGATGTGTTTTGTTTGTTTTTGTCATTGTGACAGGTTGCTGGGCCAAAAGACGGGTCTGAGTCCGGACAATCCATTTCTGGATCCCTGCCTGCCTGTGGGCCTCACAGATGTGGTAGAGAGGAACAGCCAGGTGCTACATGTGCGAGGAAAAGGAGACTGGGCATCTTGCGGGGCAATGCTGAGCCCCCTACTGGCTCGCTCCAATACCAGCCAGGCTTCGCTGAATGGCATCTACCAGTCGCCAATTGACTTCAACAACAGCGAGTTCTACGGTTTCTCTGAATTTTTTTACTGTACAGAGGATGTGTTACGCATCGGTGGCCGATATCATGGGCCAACATTTGCCAAAGCTGCTCAGGTAAATTGTTTATAATAAAGATACCTCATGCCAGCAGCAGCCATTTGTTGGATGTCTGACTTTGTGCCAGATGCTGTGCAAAGAGCTTTGCATGCCTGATCTCTCTGGATTCTTCACAGGGGCCCCATGAGCCCTCATTTTATAGATGAAAAAGTGGACTCAGAAGTTAAGGAAACCGCTGTGCCATACTGTCTTTAAATTCATTAAGCTTAGGTTTCCATGCACGTCCTGATCACCCAAATTATCACCCAAGTCCAAAATTGTTGTGTTAGCTAATGGTTTTTCCTCTAGTTTTCCCATAATCATGTTTAATGTTTGTGGCCAAGAGTGTCATCCCTAGATATTTTTCCCCTTACTGAGTATTCTCAATTGTATTGTGCTTTTGGAGATGATGTCTCACAGGTGGGCAAGTGTACTTTCATTTTCTTGGTTTGGATTATTAGGAGGCCAGAATGGTGTATAGGGTCACTTGGAATATTAGAAAGATTTTGGGAAAAGCAATGTCAATGGAAGTATTAAGACCAAAATACAGAAGAGATAAAAATTCATTTAGAGCATATATACAACATTAATAGCTTATGGGCTTAAATCATTAGTTACCTGAACAAGTAAAGTTTAGCTAGCTTTCTATACCTCCTCCTTTTTTAAAAAAAGATTTATTTATTTGTTTTAGAGAGAGAGAGAGAGCGAGAGCAGGTAAGCAGAGGGAGGGGCAGAGAGAAAGGGAGAGTATAGCTCTTTTATTATTTTTTTTAAAGATTTTATTTATTTGAGGAAGAGTGCACATTTGCACATGAGTTGGGAGAGGTGTATAGGGGGAGGAAGAGAGAGAGAATATCAAGCAGACTCCACACTGAGCAGGGTGCCCAACTCGGGGCAGGATCCCACCACTAGAGAATGAAAGTAATGAATGAAATGTGAGCATTTATGTCATCTAACACACTCTATGTATGTGTATATGTATGTATGTACACGTGCATGTATATCTGGTTATTGTCTGTCTCACCACGAGAATGTGAGCTTCATGAGGGCAGAAAGTTTGGTCTGTTTTGTTCACTGCTAGATCTCCCTGGCACCTAGAGTGGTACCTGGCACAAAGCAGACATTCAGGAAATGTTAGTTTACTGATCAAACCAAAAGGAATGATTCCTCTAGGGAGAACGACAATATGGAGACTGGCCAGTAGTAGAAGTTTGACCACTCTGTACCATCTGCGTTACCTGCTCATGTTAGTCTTACATAGAGCAGAATGAGGCTCCCTTTGGCTTTGGTGTTGCTATTCCTGGTTCTAACCTTATCTCTGTCTGAAGCCAAAGAGGCTCAGGAGCCATACTAGGCTGGCTTTGTATTGGACTTGAGTTGATGGGAATAAAAAGGAGACCCTTAGCAGCCTGGATTTTGGCACTTGCGTTGCACAGTGTCCAGTGAATGAATATAGTGCTCCCATTTTCCTTTGTCAACTAGTAGCCCCACAAGTTAACTTTAGACAGGGAGCAGCTGTGATGGTAGGGAAGTTAGAGTTTGGCTTTCATTTTGTGTTGCACCATTTCTGTGCAATTGTTCCAGGATTACTGTGGCATGGCTTGGCCAGTACTAACTCAGAGATTCAAGAATGGCCTCTTTTCATCACATGCAGATGAGCATCGACTCAAGTAAGTGACTTCCTTTTCTCCCCTGGATGTGCCCTGAAAACGTAGATGGCAGATTATAATGAGGGAGAGAGAGCAAGTAAGAGTACAGGTGGGATCTTATATTGAAAGAGAATTTGATTATTTTAGATTTTGGCTTTCTGAGCAATAGGGGCCAAAATAGCAAGCCTAGTTTAACAAAGCCGAGGAAAACCAGAGTTACCAAAAGATATGAGTGGCTTGAAATCAAAAGTGGTGGGCTTTCTTAATTAAAATATGGAACATGCAGAAAAGTAGAAAGAAAAGTAACACAAACCTCACCCAAGCTTCAGCAAATGCCAATATTTTGCCAGTTTGGTTCATCAGTCCTTCCATTTTGTAAACATTTGTAAAATATTTTATTTTATTTTTTTTAAAACGATTTTATTTATTTATTCATGAGAGGCACACAGAAAGAGAGAGGCAGAGACACAGGCAGAGGGAGAAGCAGGCTCCATGCCGGAAGCCTGATGTGGGACTTGATCCCAGGACTCCAGGATCACACCCTGGGCCGAAGGCAGGTGCTAAACTGCTGAGCCACCCAGGGATCCCCATTTGTAAAATATTTTAAACATAAAAATAAAACAGTATCGTGAGCTCCCGTGTACCTGTTACTCTGCTTCTCTACCAATGGTTATCAATTTCTGCCCAATCTTGTTGCATTGATTTTCCCACCCTTCTATTCCCCTCCTACTGCAGCTGGGTTATTTTGAAGCAAATCCCAGACATCATGTACATACACTTGTAGGTATCTCAGCAGGGTCCTAGAAGATAAGGACTCAAGAAAAGAAAAAGGGGGCACCTGGTGGCTTAGTTGGTTAAGCGGCTCTTGATTTTGGCTCAGGTCATGATCTCAGGGTTGTGAGATTGAGCCCCACATCGGGCTCTGCGCTGGGCGTGGACCCTGCTTGAGATTCTCTTCCTTTCCATCTGCCTCTACCCCTGCCCTCTTAAAAAAAAAGAAAAAGAAAACACAGTCACAATATCATTACTGCATGAAGGTGTTCTTCACTTTTGTGGAAAACATCAAGATAAAGTAGGCTCAGGTTTGGCTCCACCTAGAGGGGAGGAAGGTGAAGTGTAAAGAGAAATGTTGACCTCCAGTGAGAATATAATAGACAAGGGAGGGAGAGCACATTGTCTATGACCATCTTCCTACTCCCAGTTCAACAGATGAATCAGAAAGTGAAGAACATGTGAGAATTTAGCAAATTTTGTGTGCTGACACGTTTCATGAAGGACATTCCAGAATTATGAGGCAACTGAGGAGATAGATCCTAATGGTCATCTGGGTCAATACTGCCTTAATGAGAACATTTGTGCATTCTCACAATTGTAAAGTTTCCTTTCCCTCTCCATCTTGGTGACCAATAATACTACTGTAAATTTATGTGGGTTTTTTTTGTGGCTCACAGGGTATTAATATGTTGAAGTACTATGTAAATTTAAAGAAGTCATAAACTGCATTTATTACGTTGGTATATCAAAAAAAATAGAAAAAATTAGCATTAGAATTCTCTTTTTTCCTTCTTCTTCTTTAAAAAAATATTATTTTATCACACAGATATCAGTGTTTTAAATCGGCTTGGATGTACCAAGTCCTGCATGAAGGATTCCACTTTCCCTATGACTACCCACACCTGCAGACAGCCCAGCTGGTATATGACCGAGAGGTTCAGTGGACACTGGGAGCCATTCTGTATAAAACACGATTCTTACCACTCAGGTAAAGTGGACTGACCTGGCATCTTGAGATCAGAGGATGTAGGTTGGTGTCTCAGAATAGGTTTCTTAAGTGACCTCTCTCCCTCAACAAAGCATTCAAACTAAGTCCCTCTATTACTACCCCATGAAATATTATTTCTACCCAGGCATGTTGAAACAGAAAGAAGGCTTGAGAATTTAATCAGGAGTTTGTTCTTTAGCTTTGCAATTTCAGGAATTCAGTTTTATTTGTTCACCCATAATAAATCAGTCTTTACTTAACCAGTTCTAAGATACTGAGTGATAAACTAAAATGTCATTCTTAGGTTCCTGTAGAAAGCATCTGACTAGAGAAATGGGATAGGCTGTGTTATAGTCATTCTAGAGATCATATAATTGATTTAGAAGGCTTTCTGGGGGGCAGAATTAGAACAAAGCACATGAGATGCACTTAGGGGGGTATTGTCATCAAGCTGTGATAGCCTGATGTCTTGCTCTATGGACCATAAGATAGTTGGAATAATTTTTAGGTTCTTTCTACCCTGGATTATTTCAGATAAACTAAAATGAATTTTTAATCTTTGCTGCCTGTTTCCATAAACTCAGAAGACAGGCAGCTGATAGAAGTGAAAGAAGTGGGGAGCTACAGAGTATGCGCTCCAGATGAAGCTGACTACTGTACAGAAATGCTGTTCCAGCATCTGCCAGTTCTCATTTATCAGGACAAGCCAGAAATCCATACTTTATAGGCAGTCTTTCAATTTGGAGATTCACATTTTAAGAAAATACTGCAGGTCAAGCAAAACAAAGATGCATTTGGTATCTGGAGCAAAGAGCAGCTTCTGTTCTGAGCAGGCAGTCTACTGCTCTTTGGCTTACAGATCTCATTTTTTTCCAGATTACAATCCTGTTGATCAGGTGACAGCTTTCTCTCCATATATTCTAAATCCTTAGGAAGCACAGTCAATTTTTTAAAAGATTCAGATACAGTCTGATTTCTTGTTTGGATTTAGAGATCACTCTATTCTTGTTAGTACTGTATTTACTAACTTGTATGTATGTATTTACAGAAAGGTATGGGGTCACTGTTAAAACTAAGGTTATAGATGATCAGCCTTATCTTACTATTCATTTTTTTGCCTTCTGATTTTGTCCCCAGATTCTGGAAAATGTAGGCCTATGACGCTCCCTCTGTAGGCCCTGGCAAAGAAAATACAGGATGAATCACATAGCAGTGCTAGGGCTGGAGACATTCTTTAGCTTTGCTTGCCCTGTGAAGCTGGTATCCTAGTACATTTGCATGAATAGAATGGTATAACACCACTGGCCTTTTTGTTTTTAATTTTATTCATTTATTATTGAGAGATAGAGAGTGAGAGAGAAAGGTACAGACATAGGCAGAGGGAGGAGCAGGCTCCATGCAGCTCCATGCAGGGAGCCTGACATGGGACTTGATCCCGGGTCTCCAGGATCACACCCTGGGCTGAAGACAGGCGCTAAACCGCTGAGCCACCCGGGCTGCCCCCACTGGCCTTTTAAGTCAGCCTATTTCTCTTTGAAATTAACATTACTTTCTACCTTCAAACTCTTCCCTAGGGATCTACGGCAAGAAGGTGTCCGGCAGGCCCATGGTAGCTGGTTCCGTCTCTCCTTTGTCTACAACCACTATCTCTTCTTCGCCTGTATCCTGGTGGTGCTACTGGCCATCATACTGTATCTTCTGCGGCTACGCCGAATTCACCATCGACAAACTCGAACCTCAGCTCCATTGGACTTGCTATGGATCGAGGAGGTGGTACCCATGATTGGGGTACAGGTGGGGCCTTGAGGCCAGACAAGGACTTGGGAAGCTCCTGTACCCCACAGTTGCTGCCCATTGAATTCCACCATTTTCTTGTACTGGCCTCAGATGCTGCTTTGCCTGACCTTAGGATATTTGGCCTTGGAATTTCTACCTTAATATCTACTTTAATTCCTTTTCAATATCCAGGTCCTCTTCTCTGAGAGAAGCTGTAATTTAGTCTGTGAAGAACTAAATAATGAGAGTTTGGTGCTAACAAAGAGGACCAACCTTAGTCCAGTTGAAGCATGCTTCTACTCCTTTATCTGAGAGGTCTAGTGTGTTCCTGGCATCTAGACTTTTCTCCCCTTGCTAAAGCATGAAATTTGGCATTGGGTAAACTGGAAGCTTGGTTATAACCAAACTTGGAGCATCTGATACAAAGCTGAAGACATTCCAGCAAGTGCAGCAGCCCCTTCTTTCTCTGTAACAGAGATAATCATTTACATGGAGATCCACACCCTTTAGTAGGGAATCCAAGATATTTGCATTTCAGTGGAACATATAGGAACTTCCACGCAACCAAAATAACATAGTTTCTTTGCTTACTTGACAAAGAAGCCATTATGAGTGTGGCCCAAGATCCCTGATGTGTTGCTGATGTTAATTAATTAGTATGTGATTTTAAAAGGTTAGAAACCCTTCTAAATGAATGGTCAAAGACTAATGATATCTTATGTGATACCTGGTATGCCCAGGATAGAAAATGTTTCTGTGTCTATGCTTCACTGGCTGTTTGGGCATTAATTTTTCTTTTTGAGCCTTAAGTGTACTTGTGGGTGGAGAAACTGATGCGATTGGAGATCTGGATTTGTCTGGTTTTAAGTTACTGTCTGTAGGCCTATTTCAATGAGCCTCTTTACAGCAAAATTCAAAAGGGGTTCATTTATTTCACTAAGATCAATATATAGTTCAGAAAGGGGTGTATTTGGATTGTTTTTAAAAGAAGGAAAGAACAGCATCAGGAGAGTGGGCAAAGGCAATAAAATCCAAGCTCTTACTTTTTCGGAGAAATAGAAATTTTCTCAATTTGACCCATGGAATGTCTGAAAAGAAGCAAATTCTAAACTTAGGAATAAATAGATAAATCTGCTAACAAGCCACCTGGCAAATTTCAGAACTTTTATTAAGAGATTGCTCCATCACAGACAGCATTCCCATTAATGAGGAGAGAAGAAAAGCCATATGATTACATTTTCATCCACTACCTTGCAGGAGCTTCGTTCCTCCTCTACATGTAGCCTTTAAATTGCACCTTCCCCCATGGGATCTTTTTCACTTTATCCTGTCCTACATGTAGCCTCCGATGTCCTTCCCAAGAATTGCTTCCAGATTTGAAGTAGCTTTCTTTTCTTTTTTGTCACTTTATTTTTAGGGTTAGATGAGTACAGTAAATGATCCCTGACTGTAATGGGGGAGAAAAGTAGAATTCTTAAACCATAAATAACATAGTGTGAGCAGAAAGAAATTAAATGCTTCATAAAACAAAAATAAATCAAGATCCTCCTGGAAATAAACTGAGATGAAAACTCTCTGTTAGTTGGTAGGTGAAAAGATGATGAGTCTAAATTGTTTTCAAAACAGATAAAAATGGATCTAGCAAAGAGTCTTCTAGTTTTCTCTGGAACTATTTTTACTTTCATTAGGGCTTTGTGTCACAGCAGTTTCCTTTCATCTTTAAGACTTCTAAATTGCCTTGATTTTGACTTCTTCTCTTTGGGTCCCTGTGAGTGAGCCCTCACCTTGAGTGCTGCTTAGAAATAATGTCAGAACATGTTTTTTTGCTAGCCAGTGCCTCCCCAGGTACTCTTTTTCCCTCATCTTGGTTTTCTCATGAGATCTTCTCAGTGATCTGGTCAAAAGCTACCTAATTAGCTAATAGTGATGACATTTGTGTGCTGGAAATGAAGCTGCAGCAGGGAGGTGGTGAGGAGTCCAGTTTGAAAACTCTTTATTAATGAAATTATTCTTCCTCCTGGTTCTAAAAATGGTAGCTGCCATCTATTAAGCATTTATTGTGTGCCATACACTCTTCAGAATTTTATGTATATTATTTAATCATTATGACAGCCTTTTTCAGATGAATATTACTTTTTGTGTTTTTATAATTGAGAAACCCAGGATATCATACGCTTATCCTTTTTTTCAATGTAAATGTATTATTCTTAATTTATTTTAATTAGCTTTTAACTTTTTGTTTAGTGTATTATATCCTATTTATTATTTTCATATTATAGGACCTAGGCTTGTCTTTGTTACCACGAGTATGACTTTTCAGAGTTCTATGGTATAAACATAAGAAGGACATGTTTTTATCATACCCCTCAGAAAAACTGAGTATTTGCTATTGGTATTGGTTCCTGTGCCTCTTTCATTGTTCTCAATTAATCATTTTAAATGAAATCTCATTAGGTAGAAACAGAAGCCACTTATTCTTGGAAGGCCAATTACTTATATGTATTGCTTTCTCATGATCATCCTGTGAATAGAATTGATCCATCTTGTCTTTTAGCCCTTAGTCTTTAAAGATTTCTTAAGATCTGTGTTTGTATTTCTGCATTTTCAGTGGTTTTCCTGTGAAGATAATTACAGTTTCATTAAAGTCACATCCCAGAAGTTCCTCTGAGTCTTACCAACTAGTCTTCTATGAATAATAATTTTTTTTTTAATGATAGTCACAGAGAGAGAGAGAGAGAGAGAGAGGCAGAGACTTAGGCAGAGGGAGAAGCAGGCTCCATGCACCGGGAGCCCGATGTGGGATTTGATCCCGGGTCTCCAGGATCGTGCCCTGGGCCAAAGGCAGGCGCTAAACTGCTGTGCCACCCAGGGATCCCCAATAAATCTGAATAGTTTTAGTACTTCTTATCCTTACTGCAAATGTCAAAATCAGAGTCAGTGGCTGATAGGGGATAATGCTTTATTAGTCTTACGATGGCACAACTCATCACTTTTCTCTGAATTCTTGTTACTAGAACATAATGAAAATATGTATAATATCCACATTTATGGCATTACATTGACTTAAGTTGCAGTTAACTCTAGGCCAAATTATACCATCTTTGTTTCTGTACCTTAACTCCTTGGATTGATTTTTGTTGGTTTAGGGAATTTAGTCACTTTCCAACAACCTTATCTTAATCTTTCATGTTATCCAAAGTATTCCACCTCTCCTCCCCTCAACCTGACAGCTTTCTTTAACTTCATAGGCATTGGGCAATGATTATTAAAATGTGGTTATTGAGTCTGTCATGCACTTGCTCAGCTAATCTTTTCAGATATTAGCATTTAGTATCACATGCATATTTGTTGTCATTGTTAAGGTATAGTTGACATATAATATCATATTAGTTTCAGGTGTACAACACAATGACTTGATATTTGTGTACACTGCAAAATGATCACCACAGTGAGTCTAGTTTCCCCGTCACCATATAAAGTTATGTAACATGCAACGTGGTGTTATTGACTCTAGTCACCATGCTGAACATTACATCCCATGACATGACTTATTTATGACTGGAGTTTATACCTCTTGACCCTTCTCTGTCTTGCTCAACCTCCCTGCTACCCCCATTCTGGCAACCACCTATTTGTTCTCTGCATCTATGAGTTTTTTTTCTTTTGTTTTAGATTCCACATATAAATGAAACCATATGGCTGTCTTTCTCTAGTTCATTTAGCATAGTACCCACAGGGTCCATCCACATCACAAATGGCAAGATTTCATTGTTTTTCATGGCTGAGTAGTATTTCTCTATGTGTGTTTGTGAGGGGTGTACATCTTTATCCATTCATCCATCAGTGGACACTTTGGTTGTCTTCTTATTTTGGCTATTGTGAATGCTGCAGTGAACATAGCATATATCTTTTTAAATTAATGCTTTCATTTTCTTCAGCTAAATACCCAGAAGCAGACTTGCTGGGTCACATGGTAGTTCCATTTTTAGTTTTTTGAGGAACCTTCATACTGTTTTCCATTATGGCTACACCAATTTACATTCCCAATAGTGCACAATAGTTCCCTTTTCTCTATGTCCTCATCAACACTTATTTCTTTTTGATAATAGCCATCCTGACAAATGCAAGACGATATATCTCATGGTTTTGAGTTGTATTTCTCTGGTGATTCCTGATGCTCAGCATCTTTTCATGTGCCTGTTGGCCATCTGTATGTCTTCTTTGGAAAAATGTCTGTTTAGGTCCTCTGCTCATTTTAAAATCAGATTGCTTATGTTTTGTTATTGAGTTGTAGGAGTTCTTTTTATAATTTGGATGTTAACCCCTTACCAGATTTATGATTTGCAATATATTTTCCCATTCAGTATGTTGCCTTTTTGTTAATGGATTCCTTTGCCATGCAGAAGCTTTTTAGTTTGATATAGTTTCATTGTTTATTTTGGTTTTTATTGCCATTGCCTTTGGAGTCAGATCTAAAAAAATACAGCCAAGAGTGATGTCAAGAAGCTTATTGCATATGTTCTCTTCTAGGAGCTTTATGGTTTCTGGTCTTATATTCAAGTCTTTAATCCATTTTGAGTTAATTTTTGTGATGGTATAAGATAATGGTCCAGTTTCATTCTTTTCCATGTGGCTGTTCAGTTTTCCCAACACCATTTATTGAAGAGACTGTCCTTTCCCCATTGTGTGTTCCTGCCTCCTTTGTTGTAAATTGAGTCAATCATATATGCAAGGGTTTATTTCTGGGCTCTCTTCTGTTCTATTGATCTGTGTATCTGTTTTTATGCCAATACCATACTGTTGATTACTATAGCTTTGTAATATAGTTTGAAATCAGGGAGCATGATGCCTTCACATCCATATTTACATTTTTGAAATAAAATAACTTCTCACTGGTATTATCTAAATAGATGGCTCTTTCTAATCCTTTTCCCATGCTTTTGTTTTGCTTTCTGTCAGGAGTGAGACAAGTGGGTGGTATGATATAGGGGAAAGAACACTGGTGTCACAAACAGCAGACTTGGATTCTCGTCCTGGCTGTGTCATTAACTAGCTCTGGTACTCCAGGCAGGTCACTTGCCCTCTCTGGTGCATTTCTCATTTGCAAAACAAGGTGGCTGGACAAGATGCTCTGACCTTAGTTCCAAAGGGAGAACCATTGGCCTGAAGAACTAAAGGTGAGAGCACAATAGGAAAGTGATAGTTTCAGGAAGAGGATTTTGGTCTTTGGTTCAAAAGACCAGGTTGCCCAAAGGAGAGCCGGTGGTCATCTCCTACTTTATTCATTGTCCCTGACATTAAGGTTGATGGGAATGGAGTTTCCAATAGCAATCATTAATACATAAATTTCAGAAGAGATTTTTACAGCTGGGATGTTAGAGGTCTGTCTTCTGTTAATCTCCTTGGTTTCATGGATGATGAAATCGAGGCTGAGAGCAGTGGTAATATGTGCAAAGTCACAGTGAGTGGCCTCTAGGATTCCATTTCCTCTGTTCTCTACACTATAAATACATACCTTTGACAGCTGCAACAAAATTCTCATTGACAGAATCTTCCTGCAAGATTATGTATTTCAATAGAATCTATTCTTTATAATAGAACTGACTACAAGTAACCATGCCCAATCTTTGTAACTGCTTCTGATACTCATTTGTGATTGCTTTGCTCACATTTAGGAATAAACTATAAAAGAAATACTTTGTCAGAAATAGCACCAAGTTGTTAGTACATCTATTCTACCCTCTATATTTCTTTTAATACTTTTAAATTCTAGATGTTTCTTTTAAACAATTTGCTTTGTTTTGTATGATTTTCTTAACCGCAGCATCTAAGCAATTCATTTGATGGTTATAATTGAAATTATTTAAGGTATAAATACCTATTAGATCTACCTCATTAATGAACTTAGCCATAATTCTCGGGCAGTTCTCAGACACTCCCTTACAGAAATAAAATGCTGTTTGTTTTTGCTGTCTTTAAATTTTTCATACTAATTCAGAACTAGTATCTAATTGCCCTGTGTGCTGTGTTATGTGATGGAACTTCATTTGAGATAAAAAATTAAAGTAGAAGTAGCAACCGATACTTCAGATTCTCCCATGGCAGCCTTTTAGGTCATGCTTAGTTTCAGAGTCCTGCCACTAGGGTCATACACTCCATCAAACTTGAAAGGATTTTGTTGGTGTGAACAAAAAATACTTGTTAAAAAACAAGGACTCTTTTTTTATGTACTAATAGACTTCCCTTGTATTATTACATATTTCCCTTTTACTCTAATTCATTATTTCCAGTTTGTTAGTACCATCATTAGAGGGACAGAGGAGGTCAACATCTGTTGACCGTTTTCTCTGGAAGTCTGAGCACTACGAAAATCCTTTTATTTGTAAAACTGAGTCATTACTCATACTGTAAGGGCTTTTTACTTTTAAAGTGTATTCAATCATGGCCTGCCATTTCTATAAAAACCAAAGTTGAAACAAATTTCTGAAGCACAGGATGTTTATAGCCACGCATGTATGACTTCAGGCGAGCCTGAGGACACGTCTGCTTCTGAGCCTTTCCTTTTTAAGCAGTGCTGCCACTCACAGCCCCACTGGCGGCCTCCCACGCTGCTTCTCCGGTATTAAGGTAGACCTGGTGCTCTCCTCAGGAGCCCCTTCTGCAGAGGACTTGCCCAAGTCTGGCCTTTTCAGACTGCTACTGGGGAAGGCTCTACACCTGATGAGCTTCACGACTCTTTCTCTGCGAGCAAGGATCCAAGACAAATACCTTGATTTTTGGTAATGCTGTCACTATGTTGTATTTGAAATTCTCATTCCACAGTTCCCCTTTTGTTGAAGCCCTGAAGTTTATGCCTTGTCTCCTCCATTACTTCTGTCTTCAACAATGAACTCCACAGTGTTGAATGGCATCTTTCTATTAAGACCCACAGCCAGACACTCCCTTCTTGCTTTAAAAAAACAAAGGCTACCTATATTGCATCACTTTTGGGAGTTGCTAAGACTGTGTGTTTTTTAAAATTAAACTATTTCATTTCACTCAACAGTTCTTAAATTGTTAAATACTGTTAAATCAGTGTTGAAAAAAAGTGTAATGCGTATTAGAGAGAGATACATTGTCCCCTAGGCAGGGACATGGGTGTATGTGTTACACCTGCCAATACATAACCCACCAATCGTTCCAGAACTGGAAAGTGCTACAAATCAACTGGTTATCCTAATGTCATAATCATCACCTCTTAGCAGTAGCTAATCATTACCTCTTCTACCATGGACATCTGTCAATGTAAATTAAAGACAAAAAATTCTGGATTGATAACAAAGCTAGGTGTTTTAATTTCCTTTGATCCAAAAACAACTGACAGAATTATGGACAGGCTTTTAAAAATATTAAGGGAAATTCACTTGATTTTCTAGGTATGAGGACTTATTTTGAAGGAAGTGTCTGGGACTTGTCTGTAATTGTCAATTTTCCATTCATTCATGCAATATTTGGTATATGTCTGAAGCTGGGAATAATGCAAACATAAAAATAATTCAGATAAATCTCCATTCACCAAGAACTCATAGGGAGGCACAAGGGTTTTACATAGCTAAATGCAACCAGAATCTGTTTTTCCAAACTTGAATTCATCTGTAATAAAAGAAAAATGAAGTAAAACATCTGGAACTTGAACTTATTCTTTGCTACTTTGTTGGAGGGAACTGTAAGGCACAAGCATAATGGCTTTTGGGTTGGGTCAGACTGCCCTCTGCTGGCTCAATTATTAACCAAGACCACCTCAGTTTAGGGATCATGAGATGATCGATAGGAACCTACTCCAGTGACCAGTTTACTTTCTTTAAAGAATTCTATCTAGAAGAGGTGATTACCGTGAACACATAAGTTCAGATTAAATGAGATGGGGTTGGCTAGAAATTCACAGGGGATGGGAATAAGCTGGTCAAAACTTTCTAAGGTGACTAGGCTGTCAGGTCCTAGGCCAGTGGTGCCCAATTGTCTGCACACTGAAATGATATAGGGTACTTAAAATATTACCACTACTGCTTCCAGAGATCATGATTTAATTGGTCTTGGGTGAACCTTGGGGCTTAAGATTTTTTAAAATTCGAAGATGAAAAAAGTTAGAAACTATTAATAACAATAGCATAAGCCCCAGGGTCCGGGATTTTTTTTTTTTTAAATCAAAGACAAACTATTTCTTTTGTTTTGCTAAGAACCACTTGAGCAAAGTAACTGTAGGTCACAATGAAACTCACAGAATATTGGAGTTGAAAAGGAACAAGATCATCTAACTCAGATTGTAAATGGGCAAACCTTAGGCCATTTATGGCTTCCATATGTGTTCAGCCTGCATCATGTTCTAAAAAACCTGAAATCTGCCAACCTTTGAGAGCTTTCACATAAAAATCTAGATGTTTTGTTTCTTTAATAAATCCAATCTGACAACTCTGGATCTACATAAATCCAATCTGAGCAACAGGCCAGAGCTCAGCAATGGTGTAAGCCCTTAGCTGGGGTCCCTGCTCTCCATTTTGCCACTGTCTTCACCAGCCATTCTCTAGTAGGCATTTGTTTTGCTCCAACTCTTGCCTTCTACAAAACTAAATACTAGCTTTCTGCATTTCTTTTTACCCATTGCTCCCAACTCTGCAGCATAAACTCATTCCTTCTGCATGAGAGGGCTTCAACTTCTGAAGGGCAGCAATCTTGCTCTCTCCAAATGTTCTCCAGCTAAATACCCCTAGTTCCTTCAAGTACTCCCTGTGGGGTGTGGGGTGAGGACTCCTCCCCATCCTGATATCCCTTCCTCTGGATATGTACTTAGTGCTCAATATCCTCCTTAAATGTGGTACCCATGGTGAAACAGCACTTGGACTGAAGTATTCTGAGTGTGGCTGTGACACTTCTATTGATGAAATCTGAAACACCACTAATTTTTTTTATCAGTGTCATCACATTGTTGGTGTGTTGAGCCTGTGGCCAACTGAAATCCCTGTCTTTTTTAATATGAAATGGTAATGATGCCAGCTTTCTCCACCTCAAATTTGTACAACCTATTTAATTAAAAGGAGGATGTTATATATATTTTTTAAGATTTTATTTATTCATGAGAGACACACAGAGAGAGAGGGAGAGGCAGAGACACAGGCAGAGGGAGAAGCAGGCTCCATGCAGGAAGCCCAATGCGGGACCCAATCCCGGGACTCCAGGATCAGGGCCTGGGATGAAGGCGGCGCTAAACCGCTGAGCCACCCGGGCTGCCCAAGGATGTTATATTTAAAATATGTTTAATTTCATCTTGATGGTGCCACTCTGGAACCATTGAGTTGTGACTATCATCTATATTATATTAGCAATGTTGGGTTGTTCTATCCTCAAATCTGATCTTTGTGATGCCTTCATCCAAATCACCAATTTAAAAAATTAAGTTGAATAAGAGCCTTGTGAAATATCCACAGAGACCAAAATTACAACAATTCATTAAACAAATTTTTTTTAATGTATCTGAATAGATGTCCATGCACTACATATACCATCAAGGCCATACTTTAATTATCCGGGAGGCTTTTAGGAAACCCTTTCAGGAACTGATTCCCTTCCATTCATCTGACCTAGTGATGTAACAGCACTATCAAAAGAAGAACTAGGTCAGTGCCTGATGAATCCAAGTGGGTTACCAGTGATTATCTCCTTTTCTAAGTACTTATAAGACATTGTGCTACATATACACATTAAGCTTGTCAAACTCTACCCTTTCCTCATTTTGAAAATTGATACCAGAAGACACTATTTTTCACTGAAAGCTCTCTGGCTACCTCAGGGTGTGCTAGTCCTTCCCTTTGAATCTTCACCTGATGGAAGTGGAGTTGAGATCATAAAGAATTTCTACTTAGGCATAATTCAGGACTCAGGAGGTCAAGGAGACAAGAGATCATGAATGTAGAGTATCAAGAGCTTGCCAACATTAAGAAATCTGAGACAGGGACACCTGAGTTGCTCAGTGGTTAGGCACCTGCCTTCGGCTCAGGTCGTGATCCTGGGATCTGGGATCGAGCCCTGCATCGGGCCCTCTGTGAGGGAGCCTGCTTCTCCCTCTGCCTATGTCTCTGCCTCTCTCTCTCTCTCTGCATGTCTCTCATGAATAAATACATAAATATTAAAAAAAAAAATCTGAGACAGCCTATTAAGCAACAAAAGCAGACGTTTCTTTCTCTACATTAAACATGATTTTCAAAAAGAAAACTAAATTTATAAATATTTAGAAAAGGACTCTTTAAACATACTTAATGACACTCTTGATCCAGTGACTTTGTCAAAAACAAAGAATTTTAAATAACTTGACCAATTTGGAAACCCCTTGGTATGCCAAAGTCATCCTTTTAGAAAACTTCAAGTTCTTGTGCTCTCTGATGAGCACTTTGGGTCCTAGGAAGCTGATCTTCTGAGAATTATTTTGGGACTCTTCGGAGTTCATTCATGAGCCAAAGGGCAACACTGAGCAGAGCCAGGGAGCCCGACTGGTGAGTGGCAGCCAAAGGAGTCGGAACGTACATCAGCAAAGTGCTAATGCCTAAGCCCACCTGTTAGAAAGGAAAAGGATGCAGTAAAAAAAAAAAAAAAAGAAAAGAAAAAGAAAAGTTAGGAACCACAAATTCTAAACAGAAATGACTGAGCACGGACAACCAGACACATAACCTCCATGCAGTCCTAGCAAAACCCTAAAAAGTATTATTTTAAAATTCCCACAAGTAAACATACTCACAACAGAGGAAATTCAAACAAAATAGATAAACCTGAAATTTTCCTTAATTCTCCTTCATCCTAGCCCAGCTCCCCTCCCCAAAGATAGTTACCAGTTTCTATACACTTGTACTTTTGTATGTATGTTAGCAGATCATATGTTTGTGTTTTTAAAAATGGGATTGTTCTGTCACTTGCTTTTTTTCCATTTCATTTATGTCTTGAGATCTTATTATTTCAAACTGCTACACAGTATTACACAGTATGGGTGTACCATAGTTGTTTATTTAGATTGTTTCCAGTTTTCTTGTTTTACTATCACAGCAATTCTGCCACAGATTACTCTGTACACAGCTCCTTGTACATTAAACTACTTCTAGGGCAGGCACTAAGAAGTTAACTTGCTGAACCAAAGGATTATATACTTAACATTTTATTTTATTTAGATTTTATTTATTTATCTGACAGAAAGAACACAAGCAGGGGGAGTGGCAGGCAGAGGGAGAAGGAGAAGCAGACTCCCTGCTAAGCAGGGAGCCCGACCTGGGGCTCCATCCCAGGACCCAGGGATCATGACCTGAGTGAAGGCAGATGCTTAACCAACTGAGCCACCCAGGTGCCCCTACATTTAACATTTTAAAAGCTATTGCCCTCTGAAAAAAACTATACCAACTCATGCTCTCACCATTTTCCTATGCCCATGCCAATACCCGCTTATCTTCTAAAAAAAATTCTCCCCCCAATCTGACAGGCACAAAATGACATGCACTGTTTTAATCTGCTTCTCTTTGTTTTTTTTTTTTTTTTCTCTTTGATAATAAGTGAGGTTAAAGACCTTTTCCTTTCATTGTTCCTCTGGTGAGAACTGTGTATATTGATAGCCTCATTTTATTTTCTGATTATTAATTCATACTAAGATAAAATCTTAAATAAATCAAATAATAAAATTTATTTATATAAAGAGATAATCAATATTATAAATACTGAAAATATTTTCCCCTAGCCTGTCACCTTTCTTTTTTAAACTTAGTTTTGGAGACACCCTCAGACCAAAAAGAAGGGGTTTATACCTGTGTATATGCCAAAGCTAGCAGAGTGGCTGCTGCCACCCTGGTCCTTCGAGGAAGGGGAATTCTCCGGGAGAAGAAGTAGAGTGCTGTCACGGCTGTAACTGAAGTGATTCCCTGCAGGGAGGAAGGCATTTCATCAAGTGCCAGGAAGAAATGTTTCACCCTCCTGGTTTCTGCTCATCTTCACATCTCTCCTCCAGAACCAGTGAGTAACCACTAAGGTTTCTTGTCCCAAGCACAGAGAACCATCTGTGGCTCTTCCTATGATTACTCCTCAATCTTCTCCACAATCTTCTGCTTCCCACTTAAACACTCATGTTCTCCAAGGCTTGACCTGCAGCTTCTGCACCTATCACTCCATACACTCTCACTCTCTCCTCACATGGGTGCTTACCCTTACTTTTTAAAATCACTCTTTGCATCCTAATGCCTAATTTTATCTCCTCTCTAATCCTGTATTTTAAAAGCAGGGCTAAGCCCAGCACATGAGGGTTATTTTCCTGGGCTGTGAGTAGAGGATGTAGTGGTGCTGGCAGCTAGTGCTAAAAACAACCTAAAGTCTCATTTTCATTTCTCCCCACTGGCAACAGGATCTCCTCCCTGCTTCCATGATCTCAAGGAGAATCAGTGCTATGTACGACAGCACTTCCTCAGCTTTTAAGGTAACTGGACCAAGCCCCAGTGCTACCTTTGGGGATCAGAGTCCTCTGGACCTCTCTCTTTGGTCCATCTCACACCCAACACACCTCAATCTGATGGCATCCTCCATCTCCAGCCCAATACTCATTGCAAAAGTCCCATTCCTGGGTGTGTGTGTGTGTGCGTTTTCTTAGATTTATTTATTTATTTATTCATGAGAGGGAGGGGGAGAGAGAGAGAGAGAGAGAGAGAACGAGAGGCAGAGACACAGGCAGAGGGAGAAGCAGGCTCCATGCCGGGAGCCTGATGTGGGACTCTATCCTGGACTCCGGGATCACACACTGAACCAAAGGCAGATGCTTAACCACTAAGCCACCCAGGCGTCCCTCTTGGGTGTGTTTTAAACATGCCACAGAACAAACTTTGGGATCCTCCCCTTCATTCCTACAGCCGATCTTCTACTACTTAGAGCATCTCTGTGGTCCACCATTCTCTTCAAGTCTCACTCGCCTATGCAGCCTAGAGCCCTCTCACTATCACCTGCATTACTACAACAGCACCTTTGCTTCCTGCTGCCTTCTTGCTGCCAGTCTTTCCCTGATCCAACTTATCATGCCCAGGCTACCAGGCCAATCTTAACATGACCCACAGCAGGCCCTTAATAAATATCAGCTTAGAGAAGATGAGAAATATTTATGATGCTCTTAGCTGCCTGGGATTTTGCTTCAGCAATCACTGTCTTTGCCCTCCTCTCTACTCAGCCTCATTTCCACTAAAATGACTCTCCTATGTGTGTGTAGGACACAAGGAAGTTATCCTTTGCTACACGATTAAAGGCATATTTGAACTTCAAGAAGATGGCAGTTCCTGAAAGCCAGAATATGGCTGGAACGGGTGTGGGTAATTAGGACAAAACATCCCATCAGAGAACTGGTGCTAAATTTCTTTTAAAAAGAAAAGGAAATCTAGTGCCCACTCTACTCTACCCTCTCTAGTACTGCCATCAGTGCTTCAGACACCCCAAAGCCTGTGAGAGACTCCCTGGGCTCAGCAACCAGTAACCAACAGCCAGACTTACCAGAATCCGGTGATCAAACTGCACCATGGTGGGATTCTCAAAAACATTCCTCAGGATGGGGGAGAAGGTAAAAAGATCCTCTGGGATCCAAGATTCTCCCATCTTCGGGAAAGAGTTGTAAACAAGTCCAGCATCCAGCCCTGCCACAAAAGCCCCTATATTCCAAGGTAAATGGCATTTATTAAAGTGAAATGAAGAGATCAAATACTAGTTCTGACATAGAAAAAGTCTAATATCCCAGAGTTAGACAAATGGAATAGTCAGAGTTAGACAAATGTAATAGTCTACAGAAGGGGTTCTCAAACAGAGAATATACATCATCATCACCATGGGAACAACTGCATCCTCACCTTCTCCCACCCCAAGATCCTGGCACATCTCTCGTAAAGGAGTGAACTAGAAGCTCTAGAACAAGGCATATTGGATGGAAACACTGCCTTAAGTGACTTTGATACCCTCCCTATCCCACAATGAACTCGATCTATCCTGGAAATGCTCTTCCCCCCGATACCTGCATAATTTACTCCTTCATTTCCTCAGGTCTCCACTCAAGGTCACCTTATCAAAGAGATCTCCCCAATGATCCTATGTAAGACAGCACTTCCTCAAACTCACCTCTATCCCCTTATCCTGCTTTATTTTTTCACAGTACTGAACACCATCTGCCATATGTTTTCATTGTTTATTATCTGTCTTCCCCAAGTGCTCAAAAAAATGTTTGTTGAGTGAACACAAAAGTGAAAAAATTTATAAACTAAATCCTGGATAAACACATATCCACGAATTAATGGATGACTAATTCATTATTTATGATCAAAGATGACTCAGAGATATTTAGATCACATTCCTTGTTTTTATAAATAGCATTTATAAAGTCAAAATTCATGTTCTTCCACCAAAAAAGAGAGGATGTGAATCACTGGTTTGATGGTTTTCTTTAGAGCAGTGCTACTCAACAGAAATTTGTGATGGAAATATTCTATATCTGACAGCCAATGCCATAGCTGTTAGCAACATGTGTCTATTGAGCACTTGTTCAATAGACACTAAGGAATGACTAAGGAATGAAATTTTAAATTTTACTTAGTTTTAATTAATTTAATAGTCACATGAGGCTAGGATTAATGTATTGGACAGTGATAGGGTAGAGGTGTGGTTTAAAGAATGAAAAAGTCTCTGCTCCATCTTTGAGAAAAGGATTTTTCTCTGATCCACTTTGATATAATGTAATAACAGTACAATAATGGTTACAGAATAACAGCAAACAGGCAATGGTTACAGAATAGTAACAGCTAACACTGGCATCTAGCCTTTGCTACATGCCAGGTACCATTCTAAGCACTTCACATGTATCACTCATACTTTTACCATCATCCCCATTTTACAAATGAAGTCATTGAGGCCCAGAGAGGTTATATAGCTTGCCCAAGGTCAGAGAGTTCTTAGATGGTAAAACCAGGATTGGACCTAGGCAGTCTGGATCCAGATAAATCCTCAATGTTTTTGTTCAACTGACTGGAAAGCAGGGTTTTTGGAAGTGAAGAAGGACTAGAAAACAGAGGGTGAAGATAGTATGAGAGGCAGGTGTGAAAGAGAAATATGAAGGTGAAGGAGAAAAGGACAAAGCATTTAGCAAGAGCCCCCTCCCCACCCCTAAACCCCCCACCTCCCATGAGGGTGGGACAAAAATAGAGCATGCTGGATGAGAAGAGTCCTACCTGAGAGAGCAGTAAGAAACACCAAGCCTGCTGTTCCATGAGCGCATCGTCTCAACCACAGGAGCTGACGAGTTTCAGGCAACTAAAGAAAAGAAAACCATTCAGATTTTCTGTACTGTAGAAACTAAGGAAAAAAAAAAAAAAAAAAAAGAAGAAACTAAGGGAGGCAGCCAAGATCTCAAAGGCCAAAGCCAGTGACAATCTCAGGTCCGATCTTCTCTGACCCCTAAATAGGTTAAACACTCCCAGCAGATATTCTGTTCTAACATGCATCATATTTTACTACATTTATACATGTACTATTTGTCTTCCCTGCTATCCCACAAGTTTTGTGAAGGGAGGAACTGCCATCTGCCTTTCATGGTGAAGTAATCCTAGCCCAGTGCTTTGTATGTAACTACTCAATACATATCTGTCCAATAATGATTTGCATTGTTCAAGGGAAAAATGCTTCACCATGGTTGAAATGATGTGGTTTAAGATATAGGACTAGATTTTCATGTTGTTTGTGATATTTCGTGTTTGGCAAATATAGTCAGAACCAAAACTGTGTAAAATCCCTAAACTAGGGGATGCCTGGGGGGGTGGGGGGGGGGATGGTCTATTAAGCATCCAACTCTTGGTTTCAGCCCAGGTCCTGATCTCAGGATCATGAGATCCAGCATGAGCAGGGAGGCTGCTTGAGACTCACTCTCTCCCTCTGCCCCTCCCCACTGTGTGTGTGCCTGCACCACTTGCTCTCTCTCTCACTCTCTCTCAAATAAGTAAATCTTTAAAAAAAAATCCCTAAAGTAGAGATTCTTGCATTTATAGTTTTGGTAAAATCAAAATTTGGTTTTTACTATAGCAATTTCTGATACTAATCAGTGAATCAACAAACATGTACTAAGAATTTTATAAACAGATTACCATAAGGATACAAAGGAGTTAAGTCAGAGTGCTGCCCTTAAATGGTCTATAGTATATGAAGAGTGAGGCATCATTACTGAGATATCAGTTTATTAGTGCTGTCCAACAGAACTGTCTGTAATGATGTAAATGTTCTATTATCTGCACTGGCCAATGTGTGGCTAATGGGGACCTAAAATGAGGCCACAGCACACGAAATTTAAATAAAATAAAAAGTTACTTTTATTTAAACTTTAATAATCACTTTTTAAAAGCAAACTTAATTTTATTTAAACCTAATTAAAATTTAAATAGCCACATGTAGATATTGTGTTGGACAGCATAGTATTATATGTTTGACTATCATCTCAAATCCTTCCTGTAATTAATGGGATATAAATAAATAAAAGGAGGAAAACAGGAAATGGTACCTTTCAGAGTACTATTTCCAACAGAGAGTGCTTAGGAGTGTGTGGCTATATGTGTAGGTATGTGAGTGAATGCATCGATATGTAGGTGGACAGGGGTGCCAGATGACAAGAATAAAAAGAAAGAGTGGGTTTTCAGCAAGTACAGTTATACATGTACCCAATTCATTTGAGAAGTTTGGCTTTGTGAAGAGAACAAAAATTATTCTGATGTAGATGATCTACTATACCAATGTTTCAACCCCATCTGGCTTCCCTGTGGGGATGACTGCCAAGTCCACAATGCTTTTCCTTATTGGTTCCAAGTACCTACTGGATAATTCTACTTAAAAGTCCTACTGTCATCTCAAACTTCTTTCCATCAACAGGTTATCCAGATCAACCATGACTTCCAAACCTAAAATAACACTCATCTTTAGGAAAACCATTATTTTCCTTTAATTGACATGCAGGAAAATACTTTTAGGCAAGATCATTACGATCACAAGATCAGACCTGTCAGACCTGATGAATGGTAGTAGGTCCCCATCTAAAGAACAAACAACCCCCATGGCTCTTTTATACCATCAAAGGTCCAGAAACAGCTCTCATTCTGGTCTTCCTCACCTGGCCAGCCACCATCCCCCTGAGGGTCAGAAGTGGCTGGGATAGCTCTTGTTACAACCCCTTCCCACCTTTTCTACAATTTGTGTTTTCACTTTTCCCAAAAGGCAACACTGACAGAATATTTGGCTCCCGTACTAATTTGCCTTTGAATGAGTTGCTCCAGCTCAAAAGAATAATGGCACATTTTACTTTGCAGTTCCAAAGCTTTCCAGAGTCTCAAAGGTCAATGTTTGTCATCTTCAGCTATATCTAATTTCTGGTAAATTGGTAGATGTTACTAAGGGAATACGTGCATTTTGATTTATAACTTCCCGTTAGAATCAGAATTTCTGTTCCTCTGACCCTGTCAGCATCTGTGCAGATACACTAACAATACAGACTAACTTTTACCTTGTGCTGAGAGAGCAGCAGTGAGAGTGCAGTCCACAAGCTGGCACAATAGAGAACAAGGGCTGACCCCAGGTGGGCGGCGAGGCGGTACTGACTGACCCGGGGGATGTCATGGGAGTCTGGTTTTTCTTCTAATCCACTTTTCACCATATACCATCCCAACAGACCCTGGGAGCAAAAACAGAAGAGGCAAAAAAAAGGGCTGCATCTGTCCATTCAACTTCACTATGTGAGAAAGTGAGTTGTCAGTTATCAAGAGTACATCAGGAGTACCCCCTGCCTGCCCTCTCCTTTTCCATACCTTCCCATATCCCAGTATCCCAGGAGTCACACCCTACCCACATTTTCACAGATAACACAATAAATGCTTAACCACTGCTTAGATTACCATTTTATTGAAGTATATGCCAAATGTAGAAAAGTACACAGAAACTTAAAAATACTTGATATAATTTAACATTATGTAAGCCAGTGAAATTAATAATAAAAGGGAAGTTTTTTCTATAAAAACTAGATTGAGGGGTGCTGGGCAGCTCAGCTGGTAAGAATCTGCCTTCAAAAAAAAAAAAAAAAAAAAGAATCTGCCTTCAGCTCAGGTCATGATCCCAGGGTCCAGGGATCAAGCCCCACATTGGGAATCCCTGCTCAGTGGGGAGTCTACTTCTCCTTCTCCCTCTGCTGCTCTCCCTGCTTGTGCTCTTTCTGTCAATAAATAAAATCTCAAAAAAAAAAAACAAACAAAACACCCAACTAGATTGAATGTTTTAGAAGCACTTTGATAAAGATAACTGCTCATGTTAGTACAAATAGATAATTATAAAAGTTTTCAGTGGAGGGGAATCATAAAAATTTGTAAGGCTTTGCTGGCAGATTGCTTTGCAAATGTCTAAGTTTCTACCCTCTTTAAGGAAAATGAAATGAAATGATAGTTTATAGGGATGCAAGAGATCTGAAGTTAAACTCCAATCAGAGAACTCAAAGAACAGGCCTTAGCTCTTCATTAAAAAAAAAAAAAAAAAAAAAGAAGTAATGAAAGTACAAGTTTAAGCTTAAAAGTTCAAGGTATGTAGTATTCTGATTCCTTGCTTTAATTTTTTTAATTAACCAAACAACTGTCAGTTTTACTTCTATCAGGTAAGATACAGCTCTTTCATCCCCACCCTCCCAAGTCAATAGAAGCACGTCCCACCTCTTCTACATACATCTCCTCAGGAAATCTTTTGGGGCGTGTCTTGCCCCTTTAGTGATTACCCCGGATGTTCTAATTATTATCTTGATTTAATCTGCAAAGGACACTGGAAGACAAAGGAGTATACAGCGTGATTTACCAGCCCCACTTTCTTCTTTCCATAATCCTATTTGCCATCTTCAAGTTGCTACTTCCCTGGGAGTCTGTCTGTAGTGGTTTTTTTTTTTCCATTCCAAAATAAACTTTCACTTTGTTTCACCAACCCTCCCCTAGTTATTATTAGATATTTATTAATGTTTCTATTACCTCTCTTTTGTCTCTTCCATTTCCCCCTTTAATTCCTTCTAATTGCTTCTTATTCTTACTACTTCTGAGTTTAATTAACCAATTAGCATCTTCCTGATCAAATTCTGACGTTTCTTTGATGGTCAAGACTCTCTCTGAGAGCCTATAATCATGACCCAAATACTCGCATGTACCTTCTCTCGTATTCCTTTTCTTGACTCTCAGTCTCACACGAACCCTTCAATTTGAGACTCCTCAAATTTGCTTCTTTAACCATTCTAGAACAGGGATCCCATTCCTCATCTAGCAGACAAGTCAGAAAAGGGGAGGAAACAAGAACCCAGGAAGAGAGCCACGAGAGCAAAGAAACTCTTGTGACACAAAAATATATTTACTGGGGATCCCTGGGTGGCTCAGCGGTTTAGCGCCTGCCTTTGGCCCAGGGCGCGATCCTGGAGTCCCGGGATCGAGTCCCGCGTCGGGCTCCCAGCATGGAGCCTGCTTCTCCCTCTGCCTGTGTCTCTGCCTTTCTCTATGTCTATCATGAATAAATGAAAAAAAATTAAAAATATATATATATTTACTGAGGACTTACTAATTCCAGGCACTAAAGTACTTTATATGCATGATCTATCTCATCTAATAGTCACACAACCTAACCAGTAGGCCTATTTTTTTTTTTTTTTTCCAGTAGGCCTATTATTATCCCTATTGAAAGGTAAGGAAAGCATACTGTATATAAGGTAGTCAACTTGCCCTACTAAGTGGCAGGGTTGGGCCAGGCCTGTAACACTAAAATTCACTCTCTTTCCCATTTTGTTATACAGATCCAGATTCCTTCCTTAAAAACAATCCCAACTAGGAAGCTCTTGAAAGCATCTCTGGTTTCCCAAACTTGAATAAATCTTACCTGGAAGCAGACTAACCCACAAAGGGCAAGAACACGTCCTTTCATGCCACGACTGAGCCAGCCCTTTCTCCAAAAGTAGACAGCAGGCAGGATATATGCGAGACCCACGAGGCGACCCCACATTCGGTGTGAGTACTCCATGTACCAGATGAACTTGAATTCAGCTAATGTCATATCATGATTTAAGCTGGGTGAAAAAGGAAGTCAAAAAACAAAGGAAACATTCAACCGATTTTTATTTCCAGACAGAATATAGAAGCATTCTCAGTTCTTGAAGCTTGAAATGAAAGATCTGCCTTCTTCCTCATCAGTGACATCAGGATCACTTTGGAATTGGACGTTTAGAGTAGGGAGCTCACTAAACATAATTGAAGCAAGCATCAAGAAATACTGGAATCTAATCATTCTGAAATGCTTAAATAAGCAAGATTGGAAGGGCCTAGTAGGATGTTTACCTGATTTTTCTATTATACTTACCTTTTTTTTTTTTTTAAGATTTTATTTATTTGAGAGAGTAAGAGAGAAACATCAGTGGGGGTGTGAGGGGGAAGGCAGAGGGAGAGGGAGCAGCAGATTCCCCTGCAGAGCAGGGAGCCCAATATGGGGCTCAATCCCGGGACTCTAGGCAGGATCATGACCTGAGCTGAAGGCAGACACTTTATTGACTAAGCCACCCAGGCACCCCATACTTACATTTTAAATTCCGGAAATTGTTGATATTTTTGGAATTCTGTTTCCCATTCCTCTTGACTTGTAGGTGGCTTCATCTCCTTTATTAAATGCCAGTCTACCATTGAGAGGCCAGACTCTGTCAACCTTAAGATAGGAAAGATGCGTGTGTGTGCGCGTGCGCAGACACATACACACAGTGCTGGATCTTTCATAAATGTTTATAGAAACAAATGGATGTGAACTCAACCCCTCTAAAGGTAAACACATCATTTCATGGTATCCTTTTTTGACACCTTGCTTTCTTCTTACTGCTTAAAATTTCTCCAGAAACAGCTGCCATCACGTACAAATTTCTTTATTGTTCTCTAGATCCTTTCATTGAACTCTTTGCTTCTTTCTTTCACTAGCATTCCTCAACAGGTAAAATCTACCCTTACAGCAAAGAAACGTGCCCTAAATGAATAAGCAACATTATTTACACAAGGAAAAGAAATTTTTTACAGATATAAAATAGTTTAGATTCTTCAGCGAAGTTAAGCTAATAAAACTTACATTTGTTGCAGTTTCTCACAGCAGCCTATATAACATATGGTATTTTGAAATAAGAGCACAAGGAATATGGGGGGAATTTGAGGAACAGATACTGTATTAACACCAGACAGTATTTTCGCCAAAAGGAGTGAGGGTTCCTACAATCAAAGGCTGATGGTACCTCAGAGGCAGGAAATATATAAAATGAACCTGGAACATTTTATCCAACAAGTAAAGAATTAAAGGTTACTAGGATCCTATCAAAATGACCCTGGAGCCGGTTTGAAGAGGCTCCCATTGACTAAAGATAGAACAATCTGAGCAAATCATCAGTGCAATGGACTGAAACATCACATACAGTTAAACCTGTTCATAATACTTAAAAACCCAAACTCCCTACTGATCACCTTTGGAGGACGTTTGGGAACCAATTTATGATTTTCAAAGTTGGTAAAGAAAGAGAAAGATTCAAGTATTTATCCTGCTTTTCTTCTACAAACTGTATCTTAGGATAATTAAATTGTTGATGAGGGCCAGTTTCTCTTTAGCTTTGAACTAATAAAATATTATGGTTTTGCAACTCTAATGAAATCATGGACCTAAGCAATGATCACCAATGGCTACTGGCATCTCTAATGGACACCAGATATTTATGAATGTTGTAATCACCTGTGAAGTATTTGGCCCCCTGTTACCAACCTGAGTCTGATTAAGCGACAACCAGTTTACAGGAAATACCAGGGATAATGGGACATGTTAGACACCACCACAAGTATGCAGTTAGCAAAATCCAGACTGGTAAACTCCACAGGACAAATCAGTTGGGTTTCCTAAATAGCAAAAAAAAACTACAAAAAAATGGGGGTAGGAGGGAGAAAAATCTAAATCTATGAAGTTTCTTTACAGATTTAAAGAGATCTAAGAGGCATACAAGTCAATTGTGATATACTTGTGTGGATTTAATTCAAACAAACAAACTGTACAAACATTTTTGAGACAAACTTGCTATTTGTAGAGGGAAAATCACGCATAGCAAACAGGACCTAAAAAAGGCTTTATGAAGGGCTCCCAATAATAAAACTTTAAATTTTTGTATGGCAGGCAAGCCACCAGACGTGTCCTTCTTTAAGCCTCAATTTTTACATATATAAAATGAGGGAGCTAGACTAGATAATTCCTAAGGTCCCTTCCCCCCTGGTCATCCTGTGCTTCTACTGATGACCTGAAGCACTGATGCGCTACGGATGAATTACTCACCTAGTCACTCCACCAAGAATAACTGCTCCAGCCACTGTTCCACTGCAGACCAGGAGCCATCGGCCCACCACCCGCTCAGCAGCTTTTGAGGGAAGGGGCACTGTACCCCTTCCAGACTGCAAAGCTACTTCAGAGATGGTGCTGTACTGCCCTGGCCTCAAGGGGCGCCTGATCCCACAGCTGCAACCACACTAAGGATCAAGACAGACAAATTATAACTGGAGCCGCATGGAAAGGCCTCAGTCCACTGCTCTCACACACAATCCCACTGTGCCTAGAGTGGAGTCCCCCGTACGGCCACATCTCCACTGCTTCTGCCCTAGTAGACCATCATCTCCCATCGGGATTACTGCATCCACCCCACAACTGGTTTTCCTGTCTCTAGTTTTGCCTCACTCCAATCCATCCCCACGCTACATGAACCTTCTAGTCTCTGCATACTTCCCCCAGACTTAACTCTACACCTAGATATGGATTATTTTCTTTCTCTCTGACTGGGATGCTCCTTGCCCCTGATTGAGAATTTCTACTATAGATCTGTTTAGATGTCACCTCCTCTGGGAAATATTTCTAGACTCTCCCGGGTCTGCAACAGGTCACTCCCACAGCACACCGTACCTTCCCCATGTCAGCCCTTCACACATTACAACGTACTTCAGGTTCATCTGTCTCCATCCCTCACAAAGCTATGAGTTGTGGGACAGCAGTGTCTGGTCAGTCTGGCTCTTTCTCTCTGGGCACTTTCGTTCCTAACACAGTTCGCTTACATAACAACACCTTAATAGAGATTTGACAAATGAATTAACTGTGCCTTCCTCCAGGGCAGGAGCCTTTTGGTATTTATCTTTTCCTTCCCAGTTCCTAACACACAATAACCACTCAGTAATTATTTGTTGAGCGAATACAAGTTCTCTTCTGGCTCTGTCCCTGAGTCTAAAGATTCGTGCTTTGTTTCCTAACTTTAAACAACTTAAGCCTCAATTTCCTTCTCTGTAGAATCAGGTTATGGTGCCTTACCCGACTACCTGCGGGCTTTTAGCAAAAATCAAATACGTAGGTAAAAATGACTGAACTTTTATCATGTGCCAGACGCTTGCTGTATATGAGATTATTTAATCCTCAACACAACTTCTGAAGTAGGTACTGCTATTCCCATTTTACAGATGAAGACTAAGGTACAGAAAGGTTTCTTAACTTGGCCAATATCACGCAGCCAGTATATGGCAGGTTCGGATCCTACCTCAGAGGCTCTGGGCACAAAGAAATCCGTCGTGAATTCTAAGGAACTACTGCAATGTGATGTGGGGTTATCTATTATTTTTCTCCTGACTCTTTCGCCCCATGTCCGATTCCGCGACTAAGTCCACTGCGGTGCAGTACCTGTGCTCTAGGCGCCGCCCTAGGAACCAGGAGCCGGAGACACGGGCTCCCCACGAAGGCTTTCAGGGGCGGAAAGAGCAACCGCTGCATCCTGAAGACGGCGCAGAAATAAGCCACCTCCACCGCCCAGCTCTCGGCGGGCTCCCTCCTCCACCACCGAACGGAGAAGCACTTCCGGGTTATGCCGCACGGGCCCCTCCTCCTCAGAGGGCAAGGGCAAGTAGTGACTGCGCCTGCGCCAGCGACTCAGCTTCCGCGGGGGCTGCTGGGTCCGGGTGTCGGGGACGCGCAGGGGTGCGCGCAGCCGTGAGGCCGCGCTTCTTTGCTCGCGCGCGCCGGACCCCGGCATCCTCGTAGAAACCGAAGACGCACGAGGAAGGAACGCGTGGAGCATGAAGAGGCAGGGGGCCCCCTCGGAGCGGAAACGGGCGCGTATACCGTCCGGGAAGGCCGGTGCGGAAGGGGGCGGGAGGGGGCGGTCGGCCGATTTGGCCGTCGGGGGCGGGCCTGCGGGGGTTCTGGCAAGCCGGGTCGTGGCGATTGATTTCTGCGGGAGTGCTCGGCCCAGCCCCTCACGCCCCGCCCCCCGCGCGCGGGCCCGTTCTGCCTTCCTGACTAAGCGTGTGGAAGCTGAGGGCCTGAGGAGGAGCTTGTAGCGAGAGTGACGCGACGTGTGGGTTCGAATCCCGGCGCCACCGCGTCTAGTGTGCGACGGTGTTCAAGTTGGTTAACTTCTCCCGGCCTTACGTCCGCATCGCCACGCGAGGCCGCCAGTCCCCGCCCCGTGGCATCTCTGGAGCAGTTAGATGCCGAGCGCTGAGCACTGTGCCGTCCCCCGGCGACCGCTTGGGAACCTGTAGCTGCTGCGCCGGGGGTGAGGGCTGTCCCCAAGCTGCACAGCTGCCCCAAGTCCCGAGAGCTTGCTGCTTGCTGTGCCAGGCGGGACGGCGTGGCGGGTGCTACATCCCCCCCACCCCCACCCCCACCCCCACCCCCACCCCCCGCCACCGCCCCGAGAACTCCTGAGTCCTCCAGACCAGTGGTTCTCAAGCTTTTTGGTCTCAGGGCCCCTCCCCTTTCCTATCGAGAACCTCAGCTACCGTTTGTTTATATCGGCTTTATCTATCGGTGTTGACCGTATTCGAAGTTAAAACAGAAATTTAAAAATATTTATTAGCTAGAAACCCATTACGTATTAACACAACTAACGTGTGTGTGTGTGTGTGTGTGAAAAATAACTATCTTCCTAAACAAATAGAATGCCAGCTTTTTATAGTTTTGCAAATCCCTTTAAGATCTGGATTAATAGAATTGTTATACCTGCTTCTGCATTCGATCTGATGTGTCAGGTAGCCTCTTGAAAATTCCACTCCACCCGTGAGAGAAGGAGAGTGAACAAGGCAAATGAAGCCTTAGTATTATTATGAAAATACTTCTCACTGCACAGACCCTGGAAAGGTCTTAAAGGCCCCGGGAGCTAACGGAACTACCACACTGAGAACTGCTCCGAACAAATGTCTGATTCCTACAAATAACCTGGCTTCCCGGACAACTGTCTTGCTCTGCCTTCTGTGATAGCCTTGTGTGCTCTGTGTGTGCACCGCCCCCCTCTCCTGGTCCTTTCTCCCGTGAGGCAAATGGCACCTCTGCAGCACTGTCCAGTTGGATTGACGTGACAGCTGGTGTGGGCGGCTCTGCAGAAACTCGGAGTGAATAGAGTGCTGCTGGCTACGAACATAGAGTGGCACTTAACTCTTTCACAGTTTGAGACTGAAAATCTTCTTTTAAATAAGTGAGACAGTTGTAATTTGATGTAAGCAAATGATAGGTGTTTGTTATTCAAATCAAAAATAGCCTTTTTAAAAATGATAAAAGCAGTATTGGATAGAGAAAAGCAACATAGAAAAGTAAAAGGGGGAGGCGTACCTGGGTGGCTCAGTCCATGAAGCACGGGACTCTTGATCTCAGTGCCCTTATACCTTGGGCTCCACTCTGGGTTCCACGCTGGGGATTAAGTAGAGCCTTCTTAAAAAAAAAAAAAAAGAGAGAGAGAGAGAGAAAGAGAAGGAAGGAAGGAAAGAAAGAAAGAAAGAAAGAGAAAGAGAGAAAAGAAAGAAAAAAGAAAAACGAAAGAAAGAGGAAGGTAAAAGTAATTTCAGATCCTATCACCTAGTAGTTAACTATTATCAGTATGTGGTAATTCTTTCAGGTATTATTGCATGAAGTATACATTTAATATTCTTAATTGTAAAAAAAAAAACACTTATGTGCTTAATTTACAGAAAAGCTCAAAACGTTATTTTCATCATACTTTTAGAGTCAATACATGAATGAAATTTGTGAATTTGTAATTACTCTCAGCCTTTAGTAAATCTTTGTATGACTATTCTGTCCCAAGGTAGACCCTGTGCTTGCTATGGGTGATAATAAAGATTTCTCATAGAAAGAGACCTTACTTAGGAACTTTAGGTCAAATAAAAGTGAACAGACATTATCTACATACATAATAAGAAGAAATAGAAAGTAATTAGTGTTTTAAAAAGAAACAATTAGGGACATCTGGGTGGCTCAGCGGTCTGCCTTTGGCTCAGGGCTGATCTTGGAATGCCAGGATTAAGTCCTGCATCGGGCTCCCTGTGGGGAGCCTGCTTCTCCCTCTGCCTGTGTCTCTGCCTCTTTCTCTGTGTCTTTCATGAATATACAGAATCTTAAAAAAAAAAAAAAAAACTAAAAACTAAAAAAATACTAAAACTAATGTTTTAAAGAAGAACATATAATTTATGAAAAGTTACATGAATTCAAAAGAAGGAGATTCCTACTTTGGGAGAGAGGAGATATGGAAATATGATTTAATGTGAGCCTTGGAAAATTTTACCATTCAAAGATGGAGCTGGCAGGACATTGTGGGTTGAGGAGATGGCATAAGCAAGAGCAGAGATGGGAACTGAGGGGAAACTGGAGGTATATAGAGGAAATAATATATTTATCAGTGATAACTTTGTATACACGGTAGGTACTCTCCACTTTACATGAGTTACTTAGTCTGAAGTGTAGTGAGGACTAAATAATTCCGAGTAGGTGCTAAAGCCTACTCTGTTTTATAGAAAACATAGGCTAAGTAACTTGTCTAGGATCACACAAATAAGTGGTGGGGCGAAGATTTGAAGTCCATCCTTGTTCTTAAACATATAATCTTTATAAAAACATTTAACCATTCTGAAAACATTGAAAAACTTTGAAAAAATCTGACTTAGAATGTGATGATGAAGACTGTGTTTTAGGAAGATTAATTTGGCATTCAGCATATATTTTCCTCAGTATAATTTCTTATACATGTGTCTGTGTACTTATTTCGCAGTTCAGAGACATCAATTTAATAATCAGTATGGTATTTTACTGCATTCATGGTCTCTAGTGTACTTACCTACTTGCCTATTATTGGACATTGGATTTGGGCAGCAAAATGTAAAATAATGGTGGTAGATTGGTTTGGATGGATAGTACCATCATGAAATTGCATTGTTCTCCATGTATTTTAGGAACGGCAAATGGATTTCTCATGGAAGTGTGTGTTGATTCAGTAGAGTCAGCTGTAAATGCAGAAAGAGGAGGTAAGACAAAAGAGAATGAATGACAGTTGGCAGTCCTTTTAAGAGTCTGAAAATGGGGGCACCTGGGTGGCTCAGTCAGTTAAGCATCCAACTCTTGATTTCAGCTCAGGTCATGATCTCAGGGTTGTATGATCAAGCCCCAGGTGGGGGCTCTGTGCTGTGTGTGGAGCCTGCTTGGGATTCTCTCTCTCTCCTTCTCTCCTCATACCCCTCCCCCAACCCTCTCTCCCCCTCTAAAAAAAAAAAGAAGTCTGAAAGGAATCCCATGAACTGATCTTGGGAGCCCTTTTGATCTCTAGGGATCCTAGTGATCTTTTTGAAAGCAGCCAACCAACTGGAAAACATACTGGCAAGTTACCAATCTTTATCATCTTCTAATCTTATTCCTCCAGATCACATTTTGAGTCAAGTGTCCACAATAGTAGTGCTTCCCCACCAACTTCATTTTTTTTTTAATTGAGCTTAGCAAAGACTTCATTTTTTTCAAACTTGATTTAAAGATGATTTAACAGTTTTGCTGCCATTTTCATCATCAAGACTTTTATCTTTTTTTTTAAGATTTTATTTGTTTGAGAGGGAAAGCACAAGTGGGTGGAGAAGCAGAGGGAGAGGGAGAAGCAGGATCCCTGCTGAGGAGCCAGACACAGGGCTCGATCCCAGAACCCTGAGATCATGATTTGAGATGAAAGTAGATACTTAACCGACTGAGCCACCCACATGCTCCCATTATCTTTTTTTTTTAAACATTATTTTTACCTCAAGATTTGTTTTGCATTTTGAACCTGCTTTAATGGGAAGTATAGAAATTCCCATCATCTCAGGATCATATATTTTTTTTAACTTTTTATTTTAGAGAATTTCAAATATATACAAAGTAGAGAAAATAGTATAATGAATCCCCATCACTCAGCATCTACTAGTTTAAGCACGTGGCCATGCTTTCATCTATATCAGGGAATCAGGACACTTTTTCTAAAGAGCCAACATAGTATAGGGGCATCTGGGTGGCTCAGTTGGTTAAGTGTCCAACTCTTGATTTCAGGTCAGGTCATAATCTCAGAGTCATAAGGGAGTCTGCTTGAGATTCTTCCCCTCTCCTCCTTTTGCCCCTCCCCCTGCTCACTTCTGTACTCACTTTCTCTAAATAAATAAATAAATCTTTTAAAAAAAAGAGCAACATAGTATATATTTTCAGCTTTCCTGGCAGCATTTGTTCTTTGTGGAATATTTGTGTTTTTAAAATAATCCTCTGAAAATGTTAAAGCCATTCTTAATTTGGCAATAAAAAGAGTGAAGTGCTAATACATGCTACAACATAGATGAATCCTGAAATTTATTCTAAGTAGAAAAAAACAGTCACAAAATACCACATGCTGTATGATTCCACCTGTATGAAATGTCCACATTAGGCAAATTTTAGAGACAGGAAGTAGTTGCCTAGGGTTGAGGGTCATGGGAGAAGGGAAGGTGACTGCTAAACGGTATGAGGTTTCTTTTTGGGGTACAAGTCTTTTGACTTTAAATGGATGAGTTGTATGGTATGTGAATTATATATCAATAAAGATTTTTATTTTTTAAAAATAAATTTTTTTGATTTATAGGCCATAACAAAAAACAAACAAACCTGTGGCCTTTGGCCTGCAGTGGATTAAGACATTGTCAGCCTGATCCATCCTTTATAAGGTCTTCTTTCATCTTTTCACCTAATAATTTTAGCAGTGCATATTTTAGTGGGGTTTGAAAAATTGTGCTATACTAGGACTAACATTTACTTTTCACTTATTAGCAGTGTGCTTCTTCTAAAAGAACTTTCCTTCATTGACTGTTTGGTTCTATTGAGGTTCAGTTACTATAAGAAAGGCAGGATAAATATTTCCTCCTTTTCCTCTGTTTACTGATTTTGGATAATGAATTTATTCTCTATCCCTCAGTGAATCATTTTATCATTATGAACCTGGATTTAGACATGTTTGATATGTTTTATTACACTATAGTTATTCTTATTAAAGCTCAAAGTATCCCATGTTTGGCTGGTACAAGCTTCTTAAGGCTGGATCCTGAGACTCTTTTGACAGGACCCTGTAATCTGATAGTTAATCTGCTTTCAACATTCTCTTATTCTTGAAATAATAAATTTCAAAATTTATTGACTTAAATTACCTTGTAATTTTATAAAGCTTAGAAAAAGGAAGACTCTTGGAAAAGATTGTTATTATCCATGAAGGGTCAGCTTTCCACTATGGTCAATCCAGACCATACTTATTCTGAGTCATATCCTTCCTTATACATGGAGAGGCAACACTGTTATACAAAATTTCTTGGAAAAGATTATTATCTGTGAAGGGTCAGTGTTACACTATGGTCAATCCAGACCATACTTATTCTGAATCACATCCTTCTTTGTGGGGAGGCAACTCTGCAATACAAAATTTCAAGAGACCTAGCTTAACTTGAATTAATTCTTGACTATCAGTAACACGGTGTGGGTTGCAGAATATAGTTGGGATTAAAAATAGAGTTTTACTCTAGTTTTATAATTTGATTTTCTCTCAGTTTGTAAGATTTTGCTCTATTTGGGAAAAAATGTTAAGTTTACTGTTTCATAAGTATTTATTTTGGACAATCATTTTTGATCAATGCTTCTTAAAATTTTTAATTTTTAAAAGTTTATTTGTTGAGAAATGCTTTTTTTTTTTTTATCATAGGTGCTGGTCGGATTGAATTATGTTCTGGTTTATTGGAAGGAGGAACCACACCCAGCATGGGTAAGTGTTTTTCCTATTTTCTAGTAGGAGTTTATAGAGCCTAGAGACAATGGAAAATATGTTTCACTGAGATCTTTTACTAATGTTACTAATATGTTAACTATTCTGTGGATATTGAATCAGTTAGAAGTGCTTATGGTTACAAACAAACCTGTCTATCAAAGATGAGATCCTTATACATCAAAAAGTTGAGACATAGATAGTTAATGTTGGTTCAGTTGCTCTGCAGTAATATTAACTGGATTAATATTAATATTACTGTAGTAATATTAACAGGATTTTTTCTTTTATATTTTCATCCCAGCACCCTCAGCATATTGTCTTCATTTCTCCCATCCTGGTCTTTGTGCTGTTGTCATACATTTTACTTCAGTATATGGTAAAAATACATACACTCCACACTACATTATTATTTTTGTTTAAAAAGTCAATTAGGGGCTCCTGGGTGGCTCAGTTGGTTGATTTCAACTCAAGTCATGATCTCAGGGTCTTGAGATTGAGCCCCATATAGGGCTCTGCACTCAGTGGGGAGTCTGCTTAATACTCTTTGCCTCGTCCTCTGCCCCCTGCCACTTGTACTCTCTTAAATAAATCTTAACAGAATCTGTTATCTCTTAATAATAGATTAAGAATAATAAGATAGGAATAGATAATAGATTAGAATAATAAGAAAACAGTCATGTATTTACCTACGTGTAGTAAGTATTTCTGGTGTTCTTCATTTCTTTGTGTGGATCTGTATTTCCATCAGATTTCATTTTCCTTCTGTCTGAAGTAATTCTATTAACTTTTTTTTTTTTTTTTGTAGTGCAAGTATGCTGGGGATGAATTCTTTCAGCTTTTGTATGTCTCAAAACATCTTCCCCTATTTACGAAAGCTATTTTTTGCTGGGTTTGGAATTGTAGTTTGACAATTTTTTTCTTCTTTCAGTACTTTAAAGATGTTTTCTCCATTGTCGTCTTGTTGGTGGTATTTCTCAAATGAAATCTGGTATCATCCATACCTTTAGGGTTTTTTGTTTGTTTGTTTGTTTTCCTATGTAATGTCTTTTTTCTGTGGTTGCTTTAAAAGTTTTTTATTCCTGGCTTTGAATGATGTGAAAGCCATATACCTGATTATGATTTTCTTCATGTTTTATAGTTTTATAGATGTATAGTTTTATAGATGTATAGTTTTATAGATGTATAGTTTTCATCACATTTGGAAAAATTTCAACATTCAACATATTACACTCCCTCCTTCAGAGACTTCAGTTATACTTGTTTTAGACTGCTTGAAGTTGTCCTACAATTCACTGCCCCTCCCCTTTTTAAGTGGGTTCCACACCCAGTGTGGAGCCCAATGCAAGGCTTAAACTCAGCATGGTGAGATGGACACTTGAGCTGAGATCAAGAGTCGGATGTTTAACTGACTGAGCCATCTAGGCACCCCCTTTTTATTTTAATCACCTTTTTCTCTGTTTCATTTTGCATGGATCCTATTGATTTGTTTCCAAATGTATTAATCTTTTCTGTACAATGTCTAATCTGCTATTAAACCTGCCTAGTAAATTTTTCATCTCGAACGTTGTCATTTTGATCTTTAGAAGTTTAATTTGAGTCTGTTATATCTCATAGTTTCTGAATTCTTGAAGATTTTAAATAAAGTTATAATAGGTATTTTAATAATTTGGCTGCTAATTTTAATATCTATATCAGGTCTAGGTTGGTTTCATTTGATTGATTAATCACCTAATTATGCATCTTATTTTCCTGCCTGATAATTTTACTGGTTGCCAGACATGAATTTTGCTTTGTTGGGTCCTGAATACGTTTGTATCACTATAAATATTCTCGAACAGTTGGGTTATTTGGAAAGTTTGTTCCTTTTGGGTCTTGCCTTTAAAATTTGTTAAGCAGTCCTGGAATAGTGGTCAGTCTAGAGTTAATTATTTCCCACTATTGAAGCAATACCCTTCTGTGTACTCTACCCATAAATCTTCAACTTTTCCTATCTTCCTTTTGGGAATAGGCATTATTTTTGGCCTGACAGGTGTGAATGACAGGCATTATTTCTTTCTAATTCTTTTCAATGGATTTTTCCCTGGTCTTGCATAGTTTCCTTGCATATGTGCAATCAGTACTGAGCTGAATATTGGATGGAGATTCTCTGTAAATCTCTAAAGTTCTCTTCCTCTCCTTCCTGGTGCTCTTTTCTGAGAACTCTAGTCACTTGGTCTCCCTGGACTCTCAGCTTTGTCTCTTTTTTTTTTTTAATTTTTATTTATTTATGATAGTCACAGAGAGAGAGAGAGAGAGAGAGGCAGAGACATAGGCAGAGGGAGAAGCAGGCTCCATGCACCGGGAGCCCGACGTGGGACTCGATCCCGGGTCTCCAGGATCACGCCCTGGGCAAAAGGCAGGCGCCAAACTGCTGCGCCACCCAGGGATCCCTCAGCTTTGTCTCTTCAACTCAGAATTCTCTGGCCTCCACCTGGGTTCCCTCTTTCTATGCTGCAACCTAGAAAACCCTCAAGGTAGTAATTTGGGTCAATTATAGAGCTTACTTCATTTGTTTCCCATCTTTCAGGCATCATAGGTCTTTGTTACTTGACACGCAATGTCTTATAAACCATCATTTCATATATTTTACATATTCATATGTGGTTTTTGGTTATTGTAGGTGAGAGGGTAAATCAAGTCCCTGTCAAAAGCAGAAGTCCCTGTATGAATTTCTGACTCTTTTATGTTACTCTGAGGTTGATAATAGCACTATGTAGTATAAAAGGTTTATATATGCAATAGTGCTTTGGAATCTTCTCATTAAAGGAAGGCATTCCCTGGCCATTCTGTGAAATTTCTAGAACGTCTCTAAATTTGATTGCAGTCTTTTTTTTGCAACAGCAATCATGATTCATTGCTTGCTATTGGGCATATTGCAATCCTATGCAAAATTTGAGTTCTTTTAGCAGGGAAAAAGAAGTAAATCCATTGTGCTTGTTACAGAACATATACATAGTTACTGATATATGATGCTTTGGCTTATGATTTTTTGAGTTTAAGATGGTTCAAAAGTAATATGCATCAATAGAAGTTGTACTTTGAATTTTGAATTCTGATCTTTTCCTAGGCTAAGCCACTTGTAGTATGGTACTCTCGTGATATTGGAGCCACAGCTCCCAGTCAGCCATGTGATCACAAGAATAAACACTTGCAAACATTCTGTACCCATATAGCCATTCTGTTTTTCACTTTAAGTATTGTATTCAATAAATTATATGGGATATTCAATACTGTATTATTTTTTAAAATATTTTATTTATTTATTCATGAGAGAGAGAGAGAGAGAGGCAGAGACATAGGCGGAGGGAGAAATAGGCTCTATCCAGAAAGCCCGATGTGGGACTCGATCCAGGAACTCCGGGATCACGCCCTGAGTGAAAGGCAGAAGCTCAACCGCTGAGCCACCCAGGTGTCCCTCAACACCGTATTATAATATAGGATTCCCATTGGATGATTTTGCCCAACTATAGGCTAATGTAAGTGTTCTGAGCGTGTTTATGGAGGCCAGGCTAAGCTGTAATGTTCAATAGGTTGGGTATATTAAAGGCATTTTGGCTTAGGATTTTTTCAGCTTAAGATGGGTTTATTGAGATGTAACTACAGTGTAAATCATGGAAGATCTGTACTATTGAGAGTTCCTGAGCTAGCAATGAATTGTGTCGTTTAGGTATTTTTATTCCCAGATCTCTACATAAAATCACAAATAAATATAACTTTGCTCTCTTTTACATAACTTTCAAAAACAGGTTTTGATAAATTTCTTTGTTCATTAAAGAGACATAAACTTTAGACTTATGTAAACATCTCTATAGTAGGTTCTAACTAGAACTATAATCAATCAGAGGAAAAATCGGATCTTACGGAATACACTGGCAGAATATTGAGCCTGCTAGTTATTACACTTTCAAATGTCATATCCAGTAAAAGGATTTTACTTTAGTCAACTGACAAGTGCTTTTAAAAAATGCAGTAAAATCCTTTTGTTTTCTAAATTGCTCTTTTTTACCCTTGATTCTATTACTTAATTTCTATTACATGCACTTTTTTTATTAATGTTGTCATTCCTTCAGATCCACCTTTCTCTGATTTCCTCAGTCATTGCTTCCTTTTCTTGTAGGCATAATATACAAGAGCAAATGTAAAAGGCCAATAAATTTTATTAACTTCCTTGAGCTGTTAGTTCACATTTGAATTTCAATTAGTCTGTTCTCTTTTCTTTTAGGTGTCCTTCAAGTAGTGAAGCAGTGTGTTCAGATCCCAGTTTTTGTGATGATTCGGCCACGTGGAGGTGACTTTTTATATTCAGATCGCGAAGTTGAGGTGATGAAGGCTGACATTCGTCTTGCCAAGCTTTATGGTGCTGATGGTTTGGTATTTGGAGCATTGACTGAAGATGGGAACATTGACAAAGAGTTGTGCATGTCCCTTGTGGGTAAGAATTTGTACCTGAGACCAAAAAGCCTCTGCGATGATTGCATTTAATACTCCTGATGTTGAAACTAACATAACATTGTGTGTCACCCCAAATTAAAAAAAAAGAAAAACTCAAATTTTTCTGAAAACTGGCTTTTCAGTAACATCTGCAGGCACTTCTGCTAACCTATTTTAAGCAGTAGTTATCTAGATATTTGGGGCAGAGGGCATATGTATTCTAGTCCTACTGACTTCTAAGTTGATATAGATCAAGTTCAGCTACTGTTCCTGGAAGGTTTTAAGGGAAGTTTACCTTGATTCCTTTAATCACTACACCAAAAACTTCAAAAGCTATTGCAGTTGGTGAGGATGGGGAGATCTGGAGATGGCAGACACATACTACTTCTATTAGTAGGCCAGAGTATTTTCTTGAAGATTCTCAGAGGGGTAAAAGTAATAGATGTAAAAAAAAAAAAAAAAAAAAGTAATAGATGTAATGCTGCCTTTATAGTAACCAGATAGCATAATTTTTATTTGGTCTAGCTAAGGAGTGAATGATCTTTTTTTTGGTATGAAAGTCAGAGATTACTGGGTACATAGGAATTCTGAAATTGGAAGGCTACCATTTTATTATTTTAGTTCATTGTCCTTACTTCTTAGGAGAGAAAAGTATAAAAAAGGCTCTTCTAACATGGAAAAATCTATGTGTAGTAGTCAGTGATGATCTCTTCATTTATATTATTTGGCTTTCTTTTTATAGCTATATGCCGTCCTCTACCAGTCACTTTCCACCGAGGTGAGTCATTTCCATTTTAAAAGTTCTATTGAACGGTGTCAGTTTTCTTATTTCACCAAATGCCATAACCTTTTTATGGAACACAATACTAGAGTGTTACAGTGATACCAGTTGGTTTCTTTACATTGACCTCAGGACTGTTATAAATTTGGAGATGCACAATTTGAAGCTTAGTTGTGAAAAGTACTGGTGGTGGTAGTGGGATATAATACTATTATATCTAAGAGTGAGAGAATAGGAATTGCTTACATGTGTATATACTTATCACAGCATTCCAAGCAAGAATTCTGAGATTCACTTTTTTCAAAGATTATTTTTAAGTAATCTCTACACCCAATGTGGGGCTTGAACTCACAACCCCAAGATCAAGAGTCACATGCTTTCCAGCAGAACCAGTCAAGCACCTGCTGAGATTCATTTTTATTAGATTACCTTAGATCCTGTGTAATCCCCAAAAGAATATACCACTGTGACCAGTGAAATGAAACGTACTGCCTGGCTTAAGCCAGACAAGACCAGTTAGGAGCTAGTGGTGCGACCAGCATTCCCAGATGAATATAAAATTCATGAGCAGAGATGGAGGTGGATATCTACATAAGAATTGGTTGCTATTGAGAAGGAGGAAAGAAGGAATAGACGGTGGATAGTAAATGAAGAAATATCCACTGTCATACACAAAACTACGTTATTGATAGTTTGTCTACATCAGAATGATTTCTAAAAAGTATCTGATAATTTTATGTAAACAATACCTCTTATCTATAAATCAGGTAGTTATAATTTCTGTACACTTTTGTCAAATCTTAGTAAAATGTGGGAACAAGTGTCAATTTTGCCTGAAGAAGGCACTCTGTTATACATGAAAAGAAAGAAGTCTTAAGTCTTTTTTGTTTTTTTTACTGATGATATATGCTTAAGAAATTGTTGAATGTGTCCTTTTGAATAAGCATTCAAAGATTAGGATAAGAGCGGGCACCAGTATTTGCATCTATTTATAGAAATTAGAGATAAAACATTTGTTATTCTTGTTTCTTTTTCAAACGAATACCACCAGAAAACTGTTTTCTTGGCTCACTGATTAGCAATGCTTCTCATAAACTAGTAATAACTAAAGGATGTTAGAGTGTTTAAAATTCAGCACCTTGAGACTGACCAAAAATTTTTTTTAATATGAAAAGTAATTTAAATTAGTAAACATTTATCTGAAAAATATATAGTTTAAACTTTGGCATGCTAAATAATTTAAAAAGTAAACATGTCATATAGAATGTATTTTTCTCTGTTCTTTAAGAAAATCATTCAAATTTCTTTTCCTTCAATATATTTAACAAAAATATTTTCATATTTTCCAAATTTTGCATTGTTGTGGGTTCCATATTTTTTTCACTCATGTATTTAATGAGATAGTATGATAATTTAATCACTGGTGAGGCACTGTTACAAAAAAGGAAAAGCCTCCATGGTACATTTAGCTGTCTGCATACACTAAAGGGTAAAGTAAAGGAGTCAAGTGCCTAATCCACCATAGATTAGAACTTCCAAATGATGTAGCAGTGCTCAGAACCAAAGCAGAAGTAGTTTTTCGAGGTTCCTACTGCCACTTTCCTCTCTAAGGGGGAGAAAAGTCTCTTGGAAAATAGAATGGAACTGTAAGTTTAGATAGTCTGTTGTCCTTATACTATGAGCCTTAAGTATTTGAAGTAAATGGAATAGCAGAAAGTATTAGTCAATAATAATGTGAGTCAAGGCCATTTTTAAAGATTTATTTATTCATTTATTCATTAATTCATTCGTGAGAGACACAGAGAGAGACACAAAGACACAGGTAGAGGGAGAAGCAGGCTCCCCAAAGGGAGTCCAATGCGGGACTCAATCCCAGGACCCCAGGATCATGACCTGAGCCAAAGGCTGACACTTAACCACTGAGCCACCCAGTTGCCCCTAGGTTGTTTTTAGAACTGGTGACTATACTGTTTGTCTGAAGTCCAGTTTGTCTAGTTTGTCTGAAACTTTAGAGCAGAGTTTTCCAAAATCGAGTTACTTGGCCTATCATATTTACAGTTTACCATATTGGAGTGCTACCTGTGTAAGTTTATTTAATAATTTTCTTTAAATAAAACCTTAAGTGAGTTTATTTTTTTAAGAGAGCTTATTTTAAAGAGAAATTTTTATAAATCATGAAAAATAGAAATGTTTCACTTCTAATCTGTGTTTAAGTAAATCTATTCAAATGAGTACCATCTAAAATGTTTATGCATGTCACTGTGGTATGCTAGTAAACTTGTTCTTGGACTAAAAGAGCTCTGATATATAGTATTTGTTGATTTCTGTGGTTTAACTTCTCCCACCTTGACTGATTTCAAGCTGTCAATAGATTAACAATGATGCTTGCAAAACTCCTGAATATTTAACAGTTGGCTTTGGCTTGCCAGTATGAGCTAGGTCCAGCACACCACTGTGTGTATACTACATTTTAGAAAGCACTGTTTTAGAGAATATCTGTTCAAAATTCAAATACATTTTATTCATTTCAGCCTTTGACATGGTTCATGATCCAATGGCAGCTCTAGAGACCCTTTTAACCTTGGGATTTGAACGAGTATTGACCAGTGGCTGTGACAGTTCAGCACTAGAAGGGCTGCCCTTAATAAAGCGACTCATAGATCAGGTATACATAATTTCTTTCCTTTCTTCCTAACTCTGTTGTGGTTGCTCCTGATACTCTGTTGTTCAGCTAGGTTATGAAACTAAATATTACTGATTTAGTGGTTACTCTCTACAGAAAAGCAAGCAGGTTGTAATATGTATATATATTTCTTTCACATGAATGTTTCTAGTTTTTTAAAGATTTATTTATTTATTTTAGAGAGAGAGAGCAGGGGAGGGGGGAGAGGGAGAGAGAGTCTTAAGCAGACTCTGCGCTCAGCCCAGAGCCCAACACAAGCTTGATCTCAAGACCCTGAGACAGAACCTGAGCCGAATGTTTAACCTACTGCACCACCCAGGTGCCTCTCTTTCACATGAGTGTTTTTAGTAGTTAAGGCTCTTGAGGTCAAATTATAGACATTGCTTAAGGATTTACTCTAACTTGGATAACCATAGCAAATTTTACCTTTTCTCAGCCATCAGTATTTCATGGTTTTAAGCCATGTCATCTCACTGTCAGCCTGTGTATAGTCAGGGGATCCCATATAAAATTTGAAATAATTATCAGTTGGAAGTGAATTCTAAAACAAAATTATATTTTTCTTCATATCTCCTTATCTATCAAGATAGGAGAAAATATATTTTTTCTCTCTCTCTTTTTTTAAAAGATTTTATTTATTTATTCATGAGAGAGGCAGATACATAGGGAGAGGGAGAAACAGGCTCCATGCAGGAAGCCCAATGTGGGACTCGATCCCAGGACTCCGAAATCATGCCCTGAGCCAAAGGCAGACACCCAGGCATTCCTATAATTTTCTCTTGTATGAATTTCCATGATGAGTTAGCATCATTTGTAGATCAGTCAAAAAATGACTTTGTGGTTTGACTGTTTTTCTGACACCAGTCCAGAGCCATTCTAAATTAGTGAGTGTGGACCTTGAGACAAGAGAATTCTGCTTTAAGACTCAGACACTTATTTGCTGGGTAGTGTTGAATAGATGACTAAGCTTCTATTTCCTTATATGTGCAATTGAGATAAGTTTAAACTTTCTCTATAGGGTTCTGATAATTGCTAGGGATAAGATATGTAAGAGCCTTAGCATCATGTGTGATGTATAATAGATCTTACTACAAGTTAGTTTCTATTATTATTATTACTACTGCTATTACTGATGTTTTTTAGTGTTCCTGTGTTGAAATCTGATTATGTTCACTTTCCTATAGTGGTGAAAATAATTTTCAGAAATTTCATCTAAGGATTGATGTGAGTTTTCTAGCCTAGAACCTACTGATTTTACAAATATTTATTAAGTATATATTAACTGCAGGGCATTTGTACTATGGTAGTGACCACAGTGTGTGTGTGTGTGTGTGTGTATGTAGTCAATGCTCTTCCAGTTTGGTGCACAATTGGCACTTTTAATAGAACAGGCATTTCTAACAGAGTGCTATAATAAAAGGAAGATACTAAGTGGCACCTGGCTGGCCTAGATGGTAGAGCATATGACTCTTGATCCCTGGGTTGTGAGTTCAAGTCCCACATTGGGGGATAGAGTTTACTTAATTAAAAAAAAAAAAAATTAGGGCTTTTTCACAACGGGTTTGCCGCCAGAACGCAGGTGTCGTGAAAACCACCGCTAAACCTAAACCAAAATGGGAAAGGAGAAGACTCACATCAACATCGTCGTCATTGGACACGTAGATTCGGGCAAGTCTACCACTACTGGCCATCTGATCTACAAATGTGGTGGGATCGACAAAAGAACTATCGAAAAATTTGAGAAGGAGGCTGCTGAGATGGGAAAAGGCTCCTTCAAGTATGCCTGGGTCTTGGATAAACTGAAAGCTGAACCTGAACGTGGTATCACCATTGATATCTCCCTGTGGAAATTCGAGACCAGCAAGTATTATGTGACCATCATTGATGCCCCAGGACACAGAGACTTTATCAAAAACATGATTACAGGCACATCTCAGGCTGACTGTGCTGTCCTGATTGTTGCTGCTGGTGTTGGTGATTTTGAAGCAGGTATCTCCAAGAATGGGCAGACCCATGAGCATGCCCTTCTGGCTTACACACTGGGTATAAAACAACTAATTGTTGGTGTTAACAAAATGGATTCCACTGAACCACCCTACAGCCAGAAGAGATACGAGGAAATCGTTAAGGAAGTCAGCACCTACATTAAGAAAATTGGCTACAACCCTGACACAGTAGCATTTGTGCCAATTTCTGGTTGGAATGGTGACAACATGCTGGAGCCAAGTGCTAACATGCCTTGGTTCAAGGGATAGAAAGTCACCCGTAAAGATGGGAATGCCAGTGGAACCACACTGCTTGAAGCCCTGGATTGCATTCTGCCACCAACTCGTCCAACTGATAAGCCCTTGTGTCTGCCTCTCCAAGACGTCTACAAAATTGGTGGTATTGGTACTGTCCCAGTGGGTCGAGTGGAGACTGGTGTTCTTAAGCCTGGTATGGTGGTCACCTTTGCTCCAGTCAATGTTACAACTGAAGTAAAGTCTGTTGAAATGTACCATGAAGCTTTGAGTGAGGCTCTTCCTGGGGACAATGTGGGCTTCAATGTCAAGAACGTATCTGTCAAAGATGTTCGTCGTGGCAACATGGCTGGTGACAGCAAAAATGACCCACCAATGGAAGCAGCTGGCTTCACAGCTCAGGTGATTATCCTGAACCATCCAGGCCAAATCAGTGCTGGATATGCACCTGTGCTGGATTGTCACACAGCTCACATTGCTTGCAAGTTTGCTGAGCTGAAGGAAAAGATAGATCGTTGTTCTGGAAAGAAGCTGGAAGATGGTCCCAAGTTCTTGAAATCTGGGGATGCTGCCATTGTTGATATGGTTCCTGGCATACCTATGTGTGTTGAGAGCTTCTCTGACTATCCTCCTCTGGGCCATTTTGCTGTTCGTGACATGAGACAGACCGTTGCTGTGGGTGTCATCAAAGCAGTGGACAAGAAGGCAGCTGGAGCTGGCAAAGTCACCAAGTCTGCCCAGAAAGCTCAGAAGGCTAAATGAATATTATCCCCAATACCTGCCACCCCAGTCTTAATCAGTGGTGGAAGAACGGTCTCAGAACTGTTTGTGGCAATTGGCCATTTAAGTTTAATAGTAAAAGACTGGTTAATGATAACAATGCATCGTAAAACCTTCAGAAGGAAAGGAGAATGTTTTGTGGACCATTTGGTTTTTTTTTTTGTTTTTTGTTTTTTTTTGTGCGTGTGTGGCAGTTTTAAGTTATTAGTTTTTAAAATCAGTACTTTTTAATGGAAACAACTTGACCAAAAATCTGTCACAGAATTTTGAGACCCATTAAAACAAAAGTTTAATGAGAAAAAAAAAATTAAGTACTAAAGGGGCACATTTGAGAGGAACTAACGCTAGATGTAAGCACGGGGTTCTAGTTAGCTCCCCAGAAGAAGAGACATCACACGCACTGCAGTGTCTTACTCATTTGAGTGATAATTAAGTAGGTGAATGCTTCATGCAGAAAAAATAGTATACAAAAAGGCCTGGAAACAAAAGTAATCATAACTTGCCAAGATATTGAAGAAACCAGAATGCTGAATGTAAAGAGAAAAATGCTGTCCAAAGCCTTGAAAATTGTTGAAGAGTTTGTATTTTATCCTTGGGGCAGTGGGGAAGTCTGAAGGGTTTTAAAATAGAAGAGTTGATGAATCAGGTTTTCATTTTAAAATTGTTAGTCACTATGGAGGAGAGAATAAGGTAGATATAATTGCCATAGTCATGTCTTAGATTTCATAATCACTGTTGTTGCTTATGTGATCTGTAGTTTGTTTAATCATTGGTTGGCAGGAAGCACTAGGTTAAATATTCTCATACATTAACTTCTTTTTTATAAAATAAAAATTGTATTTAGGGTGTACATGGTATTTTGACATTAACATACACAGTGAGATGGTTACAGTCAGGCTAATTAATATATCCATCTCCTCAGCTAGTCACTATTTGGGGAATGTGTGGGAGGGGGAAGATGAGAGCATCTGAAATATTATTCTCTTAGCAAATTTTCAGTATTCAGTGCAGTATAGTCATGTTGTATTTTAGATCTGTAGTTTTATTCATCCTGCATAATTGCAACTTTGTATCTTTTGACTAATATCTACCCATATACCCCACCTCCTCACCCTTGATACCAGTGTTTTATTCTCTGTTTCTATGTATTTGACTTTTTA